>NC_057876.1:7668968-8268968 GCF_019740435.1 Gambusia affinis
AGTTGTTCAGCATGGGGATAGAGGAGACAATGCCGCTGTTCTGCAGCCATGTTAATTAAGTTACATATTAGAGAAGTAGAGGGAGTGACGACTTCAGCTGAAACCCCTAAAAGGGAACTGAGTTTTGGCGTTTCACTATTTTGCTATGGTTATTTTTAAACCATCTCAGGACTCCTTGAATTAGTGAAGCTACGTCAGTGTAATTCCATAAAGACTCATTTTTATGATGTTTAAGACAAACCGTTTCAGATTTAAGGGTACAAAACTTATTCTTATCTTTACAGCACTGTCAAGTGGGATTTATGAAACAGTGAACTGAAGCCTACATTGTTGTGACCTCATGGGAAACTCCAAAGTCCCCGAACATCCCCGTCTTTCACGGAGGTGAACTTTTACACTCAACTGTCCGAGCATCTATCCGTTTTTTTTTTAATTTTTCTTTTAACATTCTGTTTGTAAAACAATGTTGATAACAGAAAAGTCTGAAAATGAAAGTCAGTCTATAATATTAGACTATTTTAGTACTGGAGTTAAATAATCATAATAAAAGAACAACTTCTACAAAATGCTTTTTTAAAAAAAACATAGCCCAACAGCTTGAAAGGAAAGATTTTATCTCATCCTTTAGAACAAGTCAGGCCGTTTGTAAGACATTAAGTTTTCCTGTGTTCCTTATAAAGTGTAGGAATACACCTGTTATATACAAACCATAGTTCTTTAGTAGATATGTGTTCTTCTGGGCTCTGAGGAAGACTGCCATCATCCTTAGCTGACTCTTCTTGCTGCGTTCCTGCCACGGCTGCTGCTGATGAGGTTGGAAATGACGAAGAAGACGACAATGACAACACGTCTGCGTCCATGACCGACGACATTTCTAAAGTCCTTGCGCAAGTCTTCGTTGAAGCCCTTCTTTCACCAACTCCTGGCTCGGCATGTGGTGGTAAAAGCATAAACACTTGCCGTCAGTATTGATGTAAAGCAAAAGAGGAAGCTGCCGCGACCATGAGCCACATGACGCAAGGAAAAGGAAGTGACACGGACTTGCTGTTTCAGCTTGATGTGAAGGAGGGCCTGTCCCTCTGTGGGTACTTATTCACGTGTTGCACCTCTTGCTCACTATGTGAGCGGACAGTCCTTGAAATGTTTATACAATTGACTGTACATCATTTGGAGAGCATGGGGAAGTCCATTCAGGGTGATTTTATTTTGTTATTACTTGTCCCAGCAAAGCTCTTGTGCACTGTTTTCTACTGAGTTATTTAAAACGCCACAAGTGGGTTGGAAACATAATTAAATATGTGGAGTTTCTGCAAAAGATGATGATAACAGTAACAATAATGCATGATGCACACATTCATTCATGTCACTTAATGATAGGGCCAGGACGGCATTCACTTGTCTGCTCATTACTGTGAGGCGGAGAGGATGGCAAACTGCAGCAGGTTAATTACTGAAGCAGAGCTCCCTTCCGAGGGACAAACAAATGAATTAAAAGATTCTTGTTAATTATGTTCCTCTTAGCCTGGCTGAGCAGTCTTTTACTTACACGAAGGAAATTAAAATGCCAACTTTGCTTGGAGGACACTCTAACCTTCTTAGTCTTACAACTTAAATCTAAAGAGATTCAAGGCCTCTCAGGGCAACGAGGAGTGTTAAAGAACCACTCAGTCTACTAGCCAGTAAAGGTACAGTAGATGCAGCGTGGTGTCTAACATAAAAATAGGCTTCTTTAAAGCTGACAAAGCTCTCTCTAAAACTCCTGTTGCATAAACATGAGATGGATTCCACTTAGGCTCACACGCTGATTTATGAAAAATTTAGAGTTTGTTAGTTTGTTTTACAATTAGTTTGATTTAACTTGATGAACACACAGTGAGAGATATTATTCCTGGTCAAGGACCAAGCTGATTGTGTAATTAAAGCAATTATTTTTTAGGCAAAACTAATGGAGATGATGGCTGGTTAGGCAAAGACCATGCAAGCAGATCCAAACAAAACCCTAGAATTGAAAAAGGGTGAGCATTTAAAAAAAAAAAAAAATTATTATTTTACAAGTATCTGTTTGTATAAACTACATTCCAAGATTCAGATTTTACATATTACTACATATGCAAGTAACTAATGTAAAGGAACCGCTCAGCAGCAACACTTTCTTAAAAGTAGAATAACCAACACAAAGCAATTTCCTAAATGAGTTTCATCAGAGTTGTAGTGCTTTTCTGGACACTCAAAGATGCTTTCCAAGGAAATCAGCCATTCCAATTCACAGGCTGAATCTGGCGAACTAAAATGTTATAAGGACGTGTCTAAGTTTTTATGCATTTCTTATTTGTATACAGCATGTCTACTAGAATGAAAGGTATACATTTCTCAATATTCTGTGAAGTAAGGAGAGGATGCATTGGGACAAGATATCACCCTCTTGTTCTGTTGATATTTCTATACCTAGTTATTGGCTGTCATGTGTTATTTCACCAGCAGGGGGAAAATTGATGAATTAGTACCGAATTTGGACTGATGTCATTTGGAGTTTTAGGCATACAGCAGGCCAAAGTCAGTGAATTTTCATTAGTGAAAAGTGAACATCTATATAGTATAGCATCATATTAAATAACACTTGAGTCATTAAGTACTTTTCTAGTTTTGTTGTAGGGCTGAATATGTGTGGTATATGTGGCATATTAAAGTTGCAACACTATTTTACAGCAAGTCCAAATATGTGTGGCTGCCTGGCTAAGCTGGTGATCCAATTGTGTATGCAAATGATTTCTAAATAGAAATCTTTGATTTTCTCCTATGCTACAGAAAAGTAAGATGTGTATATCATATCGTGATGTTGGAATAAGGTTAGAAAAAAAAAATCTACATCATTCCTCACAAGCTTCCTCTATGTGACGTAGAAACAAATATATTTTAGCTATAGAAGGTAAGCATGAAACATTGTAGTTTAAAATGTTGGATGATGTTGTACCTTTTCTGGTGAATAAGGATAGTCAGGCTAGCATGTAGAGCTTCCTTCACACACAAAACCTTGACTCCTTAATTAAGTTGACAAGAGATTAAGGTTAACTAGGATAGACTAGGAAGTGAAAAAAGTGATAGGAAACATTACTCAATCGTAGTTGCAGTCGTGTCACCATTTGGTGAAATGCCATAATATAGAAGCAGAAGAGGCAACAAAAATATTTCAGTGCTGCCCAGTCTAACTCTGACTTGCTTCAGTGATCCCATTCACATGTCTATGCCATCTATCATGCACGCCCGTTGCAGAATTGCTTTGCCAAGCACAGGCTTTGGTGGGAGGGAGTAGCAATGCACTGCCTTTATTGACCCAAGCCTCTGTCAAAGCCAAGAACAAATGGGCCGCTACTCAATGCAGGGATTGATTTTTAGTCTAACAAGAGATCGTAGAGAGGAATCGTGAGTGTCCCATGGAGTGAGGACGACTGAGTGGCGGACGGTTTGCCTTCTTTACGACTTCTCCCATGTGTCTGAGTGAAATTCTTCATTAGCTGAAAGGGGAAAGGGACTGGGTTTTCAAACGCTCATGGGAATAACAGCAATCAGTGTCTTAGCTTTTTTTTTTTCCTTGACAGAGTCATGTTGGGTCGATGACTCAGTACTCAGCATTTACTAGCCACATCTCTTTCTGTTGGAAAATAACAGAGACCTATTGTGCCTCGTTTCTGTGGTTGAGAAGAATCTGTTTAGATGCAATGATCTTTTTGCATAACTCAGTGTATTAGCATGCTCAGTCCTGCAAATGACAAAGAGAAGTCAAGCATGGGGCAGAAAACAGGTCAACCTGCACCCCCACTCACATACTCACTCCCTCTCTTTAGAGCACAAAGCATGTGCTACTGGTGATTTGGGAACAGCACAGGAGAACTACTGAATACCAAATAAAGGAAGTACTGAGATTAAATCCCACAGAGCAACAATAAGCAGCTCTAAAGAACAAAAAAGGTATTTCATATGCATAAAACAGTGTAAATGTTAAATACAGTTTGAACACTTGGAGTTGATTAGCATACAGACATAAAGACAACAGAGAGCGTTATTAGGCATGTCCTTTAAAAACAATGTAAATATGTAGGGCAAAAACAATTTCAGGTAACAGGTTGTTCACAAAACTTCTAGTTATAATAAAAGTACGATCATCATCGAGCGCTCAGCTGGAAAATGTACACACAAGGAAAAGTTCATTTGTTTATGTTTTATCAGATTCATATTTAGATTTTTTTTATGCCCTTTGACAAGCACCAGGTAATCCTTGTATTATTTGACACAAGTCAACATAGAGGGCACAAAAACATGCATGCAATTAAATTACTGAGATGTAATTTAATGTGCATGTTTCTAGATTGTGAGGTGAAGCCATAATATCCAGAGATAGCCCACACGTGAATAAGATATTGTATTCTGGCTCAGGTCAAACCTTTTTGATTCAAGGCAAGAACGCTAACAACTCCAAAACATTGCCCATTCGAAATTGTACAAATGTGCTCAAATAATTTGATCCTAATTGGAATTAAGAGCATAGAGACAATCAAGTATTAGTCTGTGAATGTCCTGGTGTACAAGCAACTATCTGTAATCTAAATGCCATGTTTGTAGCATGTATCTTAAGAGTTATCTTAAGAACTAGAGGAGGGAACCCTGTTTCTTTTTAGGGTTCTTGGAGGGTTCAAAATCTTTTTTTCCTCACTAAACAGAAAACTGTGTGTGTTAGTGAACAAGAGGTGGAAAGGAAGCAGAGAATCAAAATTTTGCAAAATATCCGTGTCACTGTGGATTTTACCTTAGAGGTTTGCCTGTTCCAGCTGACATGATTCCACTGACTGCATTTGCTTCTCAGCATCCCAACAAGTTCTGCTGAAACCTGTTGGTAATCCTTTTATTTAAAACAGTTGTTTGATCGCAGCCACATGTCTAGAGCTTACAGGATGATAGACCCTAGGAAACAAGATTGGAGAGCTCTGCCATGCACCATTCAGTGTCTGTTTTGTAATGGACTTTAGGAAGCAGCAGTAAAAGAATACAAGATAGAAACTAAAGCATAATCATTTGCTGGCGTGCCTGGAGGGAGTATATCTATCTATTTTAGGTGTTTGCATATCCTAATTCTTTTTTTGGTCTGATTAAATCTGAAAATAGATTCCTTTTGGTGAGGTCAAGATAAGATGATGAATATGACTAATTTCTGGTTGACTGTATCAATTAGAACTTGTTTTTATGACTTTTTAAAGGATGACGGTTGAGTAAATGAAAAGCTTTGCAGTCAGTAAATGTCATCAAAAGAACATTATTCAGCTCTTCCAATGGAGGTCTGTCAATACATTCTAAAACAATTTATTTTTGTGCTGCAATCTTCCATTTTTTTGTTGTTGTATGCAATTAAATGTATCACTGAACCGTGCCATGGCATTTGCTAATGGGTGTCTTTAGTCTGTTTAAGGTAATTTGCAACTGTTGAAAATCCAATGCTGTGCAATTTCAGTTGAGCGCCGACTTTGTAACAACCCCCTGACACTGTTATTAATTTACCCAGTTAATCACAAATCCCTAGTCTATTCCATGAGCTTTTCATACACCCATTGAAGACTAAATACCACCCCACTTCACACTTTACCTTGGGTGAGCTAATTACAGACGTACAATCTTTGAAGATAAGTTCATTCCTGGCCAGCCACTGCACAATATATCAAAGGTCTTGTTCACTGTCTACATGAGGTTGTTGTAATCAATCAATCAATCAATCAAATTTTATTTGTATAGCACATTTCACCAGCAAGGCATTTCAAAGTGCTTTACATCAAATCAAACACAGAAACACAATGCAACATAGAATCAATAATTAAAACACAACATCAAGTCAGGTTCCGTCAATAAATTTGTAATTGATTACGTTTCAAATTCAACTCTAAACAAGTGGGTTTTTAGTCGAGATTTAAAGGAAGTCAGTGTTTCAGCTGTTTTACAGTTTTCTGGAAGTTTGTTCCAGTTTTGTGGTGCATAGATGCTAAATGCCACTTCTCCTCGTTTGGTTCTGGTTCTGGGGTGCAGAGCAGAACCAGAACCAGAACCTGAAGACCTGAGAGGTTCTGGAAGGTTGATACAACAGCAGCAGATCTTTAATGTACTGCAGGCAGTAAACATAATCTGATTAATTTAATAAAGTTCATCAGTATCCCTCTGGTGGTTTTAATCATTCCCATTCCTTGCTACTCCTCTTTTTGTCCTCTATTTTTGGGTGTTCATTTTGCTTTTTTCTTCAGAGTCAGAAAGACGATACCGATGTCATCTAGTCATCTGGACAACACCCTAATGTGGATTTGTTGACAATAGTATGTAGTAAACAGAAGCAACAGAAAGACAAAACCGTAATGCGGCTCTGCTTTTTACACTTTGAATCAAAATCACAGTTTGATGGAATATTGTGTTGAAACGCCGCTTGGATCCTTTCCAATTAATTAGAAATGGCGCTGAGATGAAGCGGCTCTGCCTATATCATTGCCTTGCACAAGAACGTAAAAGGGAGAGAGCGTCTAGTTACGCAAATGTCTATCAGCACAAAAATCTGTGGGGCAGGTTTCTGTAAATAATGAAAATATCTCTTGCAAAAGAGGGTGTGCAGGCACTGAGGCTGTAAGAGCTCGAAACATCACAGAAGGCTGCGTCCAGAAGATTTCATTTTAACCGCTTTTCGCAACAATGTCTATGGTCACATGGGGCTGGAGATTTGAATTTAATGAGGTAGGGTGAGATTGAAAGGAACATGAAGGGCAGCCCAGTTCCTGGAAGGATGTCAGGAGAAAGAATCAACTAAAAATAACATTTAGCAGCTCAGGCTTTTTTAGACCCTGGGCTATATTTTTTTCTGTACTTTACCAATGAATTACTGAAGCACTGCTTTTTTCTTTCTGACGCACAGATGAAATTTAGCAGATTGGAATATCCGAAAAGGGTAATTTATCATGAATTGTTAAATTAAACTTCAACAGATTCGTTGCAAACATCTTTGAAGTGTTTATTTCTGTCCTTTTTTAAGATTATGACTCGCAGTCAGTGAACAGCTCTAAATAAAAGGGATGTTTTAAAGCAGAAGTGTAATCTTAATACAAACTATACTTAACGTGCAGTGTATGTCCTGTGCAACCAGCCTGAGCTCCTTTTGAATGAGTCACTGCATAAATGCAGCATGGCATAGATGTGTTTTTTGCTGAGGTGTCAGAAAAGCCCAGGTAGGTGTAATAGCAGCCTTCATCTGGTTTGCACTGTTGGGTTTGTCTCGTCATTCTCGTGATCATAATCCATGTACCGGTATTCTCTGGGGCTTTTAGTTCAGTGAAGCACTCTGATACCATCGCAATTAGGTATTGGTACCATTGGTATTGTGGTAGGTGCAGACAAATAGATGACCAATGAATCTCCTTCAGTATTGTCAGCCTTTATCAACCAATATCAGCCTTTTTTACGACTTTATCAGGTGTGGCACCTTCATTGTAGCACCCCGGCACACCAATGTGCCACTCAGGACCAATGGAACATTGGGAGCATCCTGCTGCAAATATTGAAGGACCTAAGCTTGTGTAGAAAAAAAAAAGAGTCAGGTAATTAGGTCATTAGCAGGACTAGGCAGAACATAATTGGATACTGAGGAAGGTCACCCATTTGACTAAGCTGTATTGAACCAGGAACACAGCTAAAAGTTGCAGGACATCAGACCTCAACTCCTGGATTTGAGGAACTCTACAACAAATATTACCATCTGCAACTTTCACCACAGTTTCCACAGTGCGTGTTGGTGCAGAATAAGATATATTTGACTGTTTGTGGGCGCCTTGGCCCCTAACTCTCCTGAGAACCATGAGGTCCACTGTATATAAACATATAATGAATATGCGTTTCACTTTTTTTTTAATTGATTAACCAAATCATTGACAATCCAACTTAATCAGATACATCTCTATGTAAGGCAGTCAAGAAAGGTCAACTCATCCCAAGCAATTTGACATGAAGACATCAGAGGTGATCAAAAATAGTCAAATCACAGGTTTGATTTCCAACTACAGAGCCAATTGTCTACCCTCACCTGAAGACCTCAAATTCACTAAATAAGTCCCTAATAGGTTCACTGCAAATTTCTAAAGCAGCTCTCTAACATGCCACACTTCCACACCATTATTGCCTGACAATAGCTCAGCCGTGTGATGAATAGAGAGAGCTAAAGAGTCTTGCTGATACAACGAGAAATTTCCACTATTGCAATTTGGGAGCAGCGTGCAGTCATTACAGAACAGAAGTAATGTGAATAGGAATTTCCTGATGTGTGAAGTATGTTTGCACTCTCAGTCCTGGTTTTACAAAACACTGCGTGTGTGTGTATATATATGTGTACATTTGATACAGTGTAAGTACCATTTTCCCAACAAATATTATGTTGTGAGGACTCACTGATCCTTATGGGGCCCAAAGCCTGAGCCCCATGACAAGAGGTGCTGTTTTTGGGGTTATTGGTTAGGTTTAGGACTAAGGTGTGAATTGAGTTTAGGTTAGACTTAGGCTTAAGGATGTTCAGATGATGTTTAGGTTTAGAGTAAAGGTCAGGCTTAGACTATAGAAATGAATGGAAGTCATTGATAAGTCCCTGTGAAGATAGAAAGATACAATGTGTGTGTGCTGGCTGAAGTGTATTCAGTGAGATATGTGATGGTATGGGGGTGGAGCCAATAAAGGATGTCAGGGGGGAAAGTGTGGTGCACTGACTGCTCAAAGGCAAACATAAAATTTAGATTCTGTCTTAAAAACCATACATCCTCTTCCTAGTCTGATCAAGATGACCTGCACAGCAAGGCTATCTTTGCTCTATTTTAACTAGTGACTTTCTATTATATGGGGAAAAAAAAAAGAAAGTCAAAAATTGAATGTTTTAGTTACAGGACTTTCGCTTTCCAAAGATATTTTCACTAGTTCTACATAGCAATGCAAAAAACATTTTAAAAAAAAGAAGTCATCTTGCAGAATATTACTAAACTTTAAATAATTTCATAAGATGTATTTATCTTGAGTTTTAGTACTCAGGTTTTCTACCACAGTTATCAGTTTTTCATGTAAAAGAGATGAGTGTCTCTCTTACCTTACTTCATTACAGGGTGTGATCAACAGGTGTGTTATCCAGCTGGATCTCATCATGTCCAATCAGGTAGAGCTTATAGAGGAGCAGATTCCCTGCTCCTCTATAACCATATTTTTTTTTCTTTCTATTTTGTTTTTCCATCTGCCAGACAGACACTCTGCATTTTTCTCTTAGTATGAACCTGAAAACTTTACCTCACTTCCTGCAATTTCAACCTCTGTTCCTCAAATCAATCTTTGAATCCCTTCATTGGTGTTCATATGTGTTGCCAGCATTCAAGTCTCAATTACTAACCACTAGATTTCATCAAGAGTTCAAGTGATCACCTATTACAATCATTCCAGGTTTTTTTTTGTTTGTTTTTTTGTTTTGTTTTTCCAAGCACATTTCTTCCTCACTATCCTTCCAGATTTTAGTAATGTGTTTAGTAATTCTTAAACCACTTTTGGTGTTTTCAGTTGTGATCATAGATGTTTTCTTGTGACTCCTCTGAGACAGAGCGATGTGTCTTCCCACATGCTCAAATGAGAAGCTGCTCTGTGTTAATTAGGGTCAAATAACTTGTTTCCAGATGAAATATGATCATCCATGGAGTGATTATCTAAATATGGACTCTTAGCTATTCGCCTGTTAAATCAATTTGACTATTTTTATAAATAAAATAAACTCAATTCAAAAAACTTTTCTCTGTAATTTTCAGAAGTTCCCATTTTGAAAGTATAAAGTTTTACATTATTCTTTAAAGCAAAGGGTTTTACGCTCATCTGAACCTCCATAATGTCAAGGTTCAGATCAGCCTTAACATTATAAATTGCCGTCAATTTTAAACGACTCACCAGATTTTGTTACAGTATTGTGACCCAGAAGAGAATAAGACTGAAAAGTAATGTGCTTTTTCTTCTGGCTGTGGTATGTTAGCTTAAAAATAATTTACTCCTTCAAAAGTTGCTGCAAAGTAAATGGTTTTTAGATTCAAGTTAGAGTTAAGTATCTTTTGACCTATAAGCCACAAAAACAACTAAATTATTTCTTGTAGGGGAGAAAATCTACCTGTTGATGAATAAAGAAGGATCTGTAACTTTCACCGAATTAATTATTTCAGGGGATTCTTCTTTTTAGCAGAGATTCAGGTTAATGACTCAGAGACAGACGCCTACTGTGGGTTAAATATATGCAGTTGTTATTTTTACCAACTTCCTGAAAGAGAGCCCCACCTTTTATTTGCTCAGAGCCAATGTTCCTGTTTATGACGAGTCAAGAAATGATAAATGACGCTACGCTGCCTAATAAACATGAAAACCCCAGATCATTAACTGGATTAGACTGGAGAGAAAATTGCATAATCAGCCAAAAGAGTCACTGGAGTCGGGTACTCATCAATAAGATCACATAAGCTTACCAGAGATAGTTAGAGAAATGAGGGGAACATTGGATAGTCTCAAAGGATTAAATCGCTGAGAGACAAATAGTCTGAAGCAATCAAGGAAAATGACCTGCTATTTAGCATATAAATAGGATTGTTATTGCTTTGGATAGTTGTCTTGTTTAGTCTTTAACCTCCAAACAGCAAGACACAAAGGTAAAAAGATAAAACTTTACTTCCAGCAGGGTGGCAAAGGGGACTAAGGATATGTGGAGATTAAGGTATGGTTGGTGTCCTTGTCTTAGTTTGTCAAATAGTAGTGACTGCACCCATCACAAGGATTGCTTTTACCTTTTAGCCTCCAGCAAAGATCACCTGAGAGCTTGAGGAGAAGAGGTGGAGCAGACTGCTGTGAAGAGCCATCCCTCCAGCTTGCTGACAGGGCTAGTCAATGTGTAGCCCAACCGAAGATATGCTGTAAAGATACAGGGTCTGAATCGAGGAAGTGCTGATACTGTGATTCACCTCCAGCCAAACAACCAATGTGTTTCACCTGACCCCAGCAGCTCTCTGCCTTTTTATGTCTACAAGATGTAGACATGTGATGTTGGCCCATCACAGGGCCAACATAAAGACAGTCATATTTAAGGACCAGTTAGAGTCACCTATCGACAGGCAGGTGTTATGGGTTGAGGACAGAAGTGGAATACCAAGAGAAAATGTCCGCATTCAAATTATGACCATGCAAGTTCCTCACAGTAAAAGCCAGACTATGATTTGAAGAGTTAACTGAACTTACTACCAGATCCTGAACCTACGTGTTGTTCATTTGTCTTCTGCTCATCTGAGATCAGGTGACTCATCTGTCGCAGCTTACAAAGAGTGAAGCTCTAGGAGGCGTCCTGAAAAGATGTCACAGCATAGAAAAGTGAGCAACATAGCCTGAATTGTTATGTTTAATAGTGTAGACAGTGGTGGTTTCTGACATGGGCAGTATGGGTAACGGCCCAGAGCATTATCTTTTTTTTTTTTTCCCCTTCAGGGGGTCTTTTTGTGGGCTCTAGTGTCCTTTATATGACCGTAGGCTGACAGGAAAGGGGGAAGTAGAGGGGGAAGACATGCGGCAAATGTCGTCGGGTCCGGGAATCGAACCCGTGACGGCCGCGTTGAGGACTGAAGGCCTCCAAACGTGGGTCGCGCCATCCCCTACGCCACCACAGCACGCCCGGAGCGTTATCTTTTTAGGGATGGGACAAGACCTCAGCGGATTGTGGCACAGAGATGGAAGCAAAGCAGCAACAGTTGTTTTGTGGGAATGTGAATCTTTCAGATGAATTTAAGATGCAATTTTGATCATATTTCACATTTTATTGTGTCATGTAGCGTGGGGCGCTGGTCTCGGTCTTGATTCGGTCTGGACCTCTCTTGGTCTTGGTCTCTGACCCTAAAAGTCTTGGTCTTGATACACTCTGGTCTTGACTTGGCATTAATTCTCAGAAAATCCAGTTCTTGTGTGGGACGAAAATATAGTTGGGGTCAAACTTGCCTCTCTTCAAATATTATGACATTATAACACCTTCTCAAAAGACAAACACTTTTTCATCTGACATAAGTGAATCACAATACATATTCACTGCAAATGTCTTTTTTTAAGACATGCCTTCCAGTTACATCATTCTTATCCTTCTGCTCCTTGTCTCTCTACTCCCAGGAAAAAGAGTTGATGGAAGCACTTTCTAGGCCCTCTTGCTTTTCTTGCTCATGTGACAGACCCTTCCTCAGGATCGTTAGTTCGCTGCAGGTTCACTGCAGGCTTAATTGGGCTGTGTCTAATAACAGCAGTCCCAAGGGTGTGTGCTAATGAATAGAGAATATAATTAATGCCAGAGTGACGGATTTTGGCTCGCGGCCTTCAGGCGGGACCTGAACACCATTCACCTTCTACACCAGCTTTTCTTCCTCTGAGTCTTCATCCAGTTTGCTGAGTCTGGTCGCTCAGTCCAGTACTGAATATTCACTCATGCTTCACCCGGTGGCTTCTCTCATGTAACACAGAGAAAGCTTCAGATGCATACACTTCCTTTTCCGGTAGCTGCCAGGGTGAAACCCTAAAACAGTCCAGCGTGACAACAGCATCAATCCTGTTCAAAACAATGTTGTGGTCGTCTGCACTGCTGCCTGGTCCTCCCATTACTCTCCCATTCATGGAACCTGCTGTGAATTTTAAACAAGATTTTTCACGGATGTGATTAGCCAAGGGTGGCTGAGGGTGATCGAAAGCGTGCGGGGCGTCCACGTGAATCCAACAAAAGATGGCGGCGTCAACAGCCAGCTGCTCTGCCACTCAGCAGCCACTCCTAAAGGCATTCATCTATCTGTCCTGCGCTCTGTCACACCTCACAGGAAGGGGCTGATGGATTCACCCCCGATCCTGCCCTTTCTCCTCTCTTGCAACGTTTTTCTTCTCTTCCCTCCCTTCTCCATCTGTTCACCATCTGTTTCAACCTTTGCTCCCTCGTTACGTCAAGTGAAGTTGGATTTTATACCTCACAGCTTCCTCCTTTACTTTATCTCACATGTGTAAACGGCCCCTAATGTTTCTACGTAGACATATTTTCTGCTCCCAGTTTAAGGAATAAAAGGTATATAAGGGCAATGCTTTGTGGCACACCATCGCCCCTTGGTGGTAGCTCCGCTTAACTGCAATCCACCTGTCCACCTTGTTTGGCAGCATCTCAACCAGGCATTTGTCCAGGGTAAGCCCTTAATGAGACTCCAGCAAGGAACAGAATGAGATGGTGTTGGGGAGCTGAGAGAGTCAGAGAGGTTGATAGGCTATAGAGCTGTAAAAGGTGAGTGTGAAAACAAAAGCAACACTGAAGTGCTGCTGTGTTACTTTATTGTGCCATTTATAAAGCTGGTGTGGTGTATCAGGCTTTGGCAAGATTAGATAAACAACATCTGCCGCCGAAAGGCTCTGTGCATGAGGTGCCTTGATGTTCAACCAAAGAATTACTGCACATGTCCTTGTGTTTTTTTCATTGACTGTACGTCTTCTTGATGAGGACTGGGTGTCATTGAACAGTTTCAGACAGAAGTTTTAAAACAATCCTTGTCATTATGTGTGTCATATTAATTTGAAACATTCAGTGACCTATTTGAGCTGTTTGTTAACAGATGGTACAGCTAAAATATACTATACTATACTATACTATACTATACTATACTATACTATACTATACTATTCCGGGGTTGCAGACACATGACCCCGATGATGCGCGAAATTCAGATGGAGGTCCGGAAGTGGCTTTCTCCCGTTCAAAAGAAAGCAAAATTTATCACAACGAGTACGCTAATGCTCTTAATAGGCTGAAACAGACGAGGCATCTCGAAAAAATATGTGCATATTTAGGGTATGATCGGTATTATCTCAGTAAAAAAGACTTATCTTATAATCTTGAGGATTTACCCGGCACCAAGGCGATCCACATAACTATCTGGAGCTGCAGAGTCCATGTATTACGATGAGCCAGAAGACCAACTACCTTCGAAACACGAAAAAAAAAAACCCGTTTACCTTTCTCTCTATTAGAACTGTTGGAACAACCGCACAGGACGCAGACTTTAGACATTTTGATGCAGGATCAACAGAAACAAATGGGCTGCATTTACATCCGGCCCTCCATCTGCATTCGATTCATTCATCTGAAACCCGGCAATACTATAATATGCTATTTACTTTATGTGTTTGTTGTATCCTCGCAAGAAAAAGATGGGATTAAAAAAAGGGAAATATTACTTATAATGACTTTACGCAAATGTAAGGTCAAAAGTGAAATTTTTTCCAAGGTCGGTGTGGTTCCACTACTCTTTGATAGTCCAGGACTTATTGCACTTGTAGACTCAAATATTTATCTGTTGGAAATAGTAAAAGCAAATAATTATGTTAAAGCCATTAGGAAGAGGCTCCCATGGTAGCTGACTGATACAGCTATAAAAGGATTAAATTAAACATGCGCACATCCTGACTGACAGGGACAAATCGCTGTGTTACAGCTGTGATTTCAAAGGGGCTTTTTGGCCTCAGCGGTGCAGTTCTTTAGAATAATAATTTCTTTGTTTAAAAGAAATGAAGATTGTACTTCCCTTTTTCCTGTGAGTGAAAGTAGAACATCATAGAGCCGTGTTCAACATCTTAACATCACAGCACTTGCCACTGCACTGACCTTGGCTGTAATTGCAACTGGACCTTTTCTTACACGTTGGTCACAAGAATAAAAGAAATTAAATGTCAACCAAACCTGTAAGAAAAAGAAAGGCACTGAAGACTCAAAAATATCCAAATGTCAGACATTAAAGAGGTGCTATTATGTATTTTCTAGGTACATAGTGTCATTTTATAGCACAATTAAGTAACTATATTGCTATCAGTTATGTTCTAAATCAAACATGACTTACAACATATATGACTTTCCAAATTCACTCCTTGAAATTGACCTCTGTCTCTATGAGAAGCTCCTACTCTGTCTGACACTGTTATAAAAACAAACATATTTTTTTAATAAGTTACTGCAGCTTTAAGTCTAGTCTCTTCAAACTAAACCTCCTGCCACACTGTGTACAAACACAGGCACAGACAAATGCTCTACTTGGAGGGATCCCAGATGGAGTAAAATATTTGCTAAAACATAGGCTATTGTATTTCTCAGAAAGCCTATTTAATTTTACAGCACACAGACTCACATCTACTCATTCATGCAGAACAGCAGAGATAAGGTAAACAAGTACATAAACCCGCTGCACACTCAGACAGAACATAACCTCACTAAATGGTATAGAGGCGGATACGGAGGGATAGAGTGTATTCACATTTGTAAGCGAAATAGAGCGTGGGGGGACGACAGAGTGTCCAGTGGGAGTCTGTGATGTGCAGCAGAGAGGAACTGTTTTGAGTCAAGGTTGCTCCACAGAAAGAGAGGCACAGTACAAGACTCTAAGTATCTAAGTCCTCACAGTTAAATCTTTGAACTTTTAAATGCAACAGAAAACAAAAATGAAAATATAAATATAAAAATGTGGCCATGCTTACTACACATGATGACGTTTCATAATATAATATAATATATTTAATGAATGTGTGGGACATATTTTGTCTTTCTGGTTGGCCACACACATGTGTGGTGAGACAGGAAGTACAGTAATGTACTGACAGTGAGCAACAACATCTGCATGTTGCTGGATGGTCTTCCTCAGACAGTCAGAACCAGTCCAGGACGACAGCTCCTTGGCGATTATCTCCGCTGAAGCAGCCACACATTAAAAAAATGAAGACCGACAAGGATTTTTACACCAAAGTAGAGGAGATATACACAAAGGAGGACAGGAGAAGAGCATAGAGTTCAACTAGAAGTAAAGATAACATCATAGACAATTTGTCGTTTTAATAAAAGAGGAGAGAAAATCAGTCAAAAAATATTTTAAATGAAATTTTTACTTGTCTGAAATATTCCTTTTTTTTGTATTGTATTGTTAGGTCCCTTTAAAAACAGCATCTTTCCAGCAGCATGTTTCAACTAATGTAAAAACTGAAATATAACTTTAACTAGAGATTTTGCATATTTGTACATCCAACTCCAGAGGAGTCGGTTCTTTCCTGGCATGAACCTCACTGCACATTGATGATACAACCCGCACCCATGCATTACTGATACTTCCCACCACTTCTCCATATTCTGTAAGGACAGTTGAGGAAAAAGCAGAAGCGTTTTGGGATCAGGGTGAAGGAGTTGAGTCAAGGTGGAATGGTGTGGAGGAGATAAGGCACAAACAGAGACTGTCATATAGCTCTACAAATCAGCTCTGTGCAGAGGAGGTGAGAAAATCTAGACTTCAGAGTCAGCATTAACACAAAATTAGCACATATTATCATAATTCTCTCTTCCGTTTAATGTTATGTACTTTCTGCCGGGGTGTTGTTCTTTTGGTATTTAATTCTTTTATTATTGCAATCCTGTGTTATAATAAAATATCTGCTTCCATAATTCCATATTAGCTGAAAGGATTTTGCTGCACAAGCAAATACCTCCTGTATCCGTGATTAAAATGGTAAAATAGCACATATAACTTCTGCTGAAACTTGGGAAATATTACAGAGATAACGCTATTAAGGAAGGAAAGGTTTATGGGAAAAAGACTAATGCTATTTAGTGAAAGATGACTCACAAACACTTGAGTAACTGATGGTTTAGCTCATCCAGAAACTCTGAGTCATTGAAAATAATGTCTGGATTGCTGATGAGGAAATTGAGGCTATGTTTAACCATGTGCATCCAGGTGGCAACAAAAGCTGTAAACATCTGTCTTCCTGTGTGCAGCTGAAAATCTTTGAGAGCAGGTGCAAACATCGATCATTTGGAGAAACATTTTTAATCATGTTTGGGTGTCTTTGAATTATCTACTATATACTACAAAGTCACCAAATTAATTATTTTTTGTTAATATATTTTATGGTCCAAAAATTTATTACAAATGAGAAATTTAGAAAAAGCAGAGAGGTAACCTGAAAATAACACTTTCAGATCAGATATTTGAAAAACCTTTGTGCCCCACATTCCGAATTTTTTGGCCCCCGTGACAGAGCCCCAAAGTTGCCTTTGCACACCAAAGAAATTGCTTTAAACTGACAATTGCTCCCATTTTGCCCAATTTGACTGTTTGTCTGTATCCTTATTTGGCTCCTTGCCAGGGTCCGGGACTTCTTCAGGATCTGTTTTGATATTGTCTGTTGATTTTTGGCTTTTTTGATTTTTATCTGTCTCAGAACCACCCAGAGGAGTTTAAGTCTCTGTAGATGCTAAATGCTGCTAAAAACTGGCCGATTGAGCGGTCTTTCGAGAGACGTGGATCTGATGATTTGAGAATGCCGGAAAAATGTTCGGTTGATGTGACATGTAAATCAGCTTCAGGGGAAGGTAGAAGAAGGAATGCAAGATTTATATACTGCCCCTGCAGGATTTTTGGCCTGGGTGAGATATAGGCATATAAGCCGCACCTAATAAGGGAGGTAGGAGAACTAATGAGCAGAATGAAAATGAGAAGAAAGAGAACAACAAAAGATACATTTACCTAGACCAGGCACAGAGCGAGTGTTGCCGAGGGTGAAAGTCATGGGAGGCAGCTGAAGGGCGGGCTGAGGTGCAGAAGTGAAGGGAGGTGTAGATGTGGCGATGGCACCTGTGGTGGCACTTTGCAGATGAGTTGAGAGAGGTTATGGAATGATGAAGGGAGTCCATGGAGGCGAGGAGATGAGTTCGTGCACAGGGGAAAGAGCGATGTCCTGAAGAAGGGCCGGGCGCTTCTGCACGTGATTGAGGAGGGCTTGGAGCTGGATGAGAAGACGACCCGGGGAAGTGCGGAGCAGACTGTGAGGAGGAGGGGCGGCCCCTGCGGCGCTTGGAATAAGCGGAGGATTGCTGGATTGCTTGCTAGCAATCCAGCAATCCGGCTGAAGCCGGTGTAGGTGGAGACGGCGAAGATTCTCCAACAGGCAGGAGGGCAGCGAGCGAGGCGACTTAGGGTGAACAGATGCTGGCGGTGAGGGATTACCTTTCGATCTGAGGATGGAAGTAGGGGACTGAAGGTCCGGGCGGGTAGCCGGGCGGGAGAGGAGGTAGAAGGACTGGGGTCCCCAAGGGAGATCACTGGAGAAGGGAGAAGTGAAGGGAACCTGCTGCGTTATCGGACTCAAAGTCTGACATGGAAGTGTATCAACTGTTGAGCACGGCTGGAGAGCGGGTGACTTCATGGATGAAGGTCCTTATAAGCAAGAGTTCAATCGGTGACTGGCGAAGTTGGGGCATGGTCCGACGATGATAGACTGACAGCAAATGATGCGGTGATTGGATGATGCAGACGAGGCTGGAGAGTCTTCCAGTTTGAATTTACGCCTAGGCTTCATTTTTCTTCTTTTTTTTTTATACCTTAATAATTTGTGATTGACTTAAGAAGAATCCTAAAATATACAAAATAAAAAAGAAGTATAATTCCACTATTAAAACTCAAATGGTTTGAATGGTCAAAGAATAAACCATTATAGCCTGACAGTTTATAGAACCAGTAAAAAAGCTTCACACTGGTCACATTTTCTGACATAAATGCGTCAATACCTTCGTGATCGAGTAAAAACCTGCATAGTGGGCACATTTATTAGAAAGTTTACTTTCTGCTGATGGTGCAGCTGCACATGGGTATGTGTGTCTGTATTTGGCAACAATTTGAACAGATTTGTTTTACCCTCACTGCTGCAAGCTGTCATTGTCTAATCTCTAGCAGCCTCCAGGATAAAATGGGTAAGCCAGAGAGATGTTAAAGACAGCAGGAAAAAAAAAAAAAAAGATAAAGTCACCTCTAGAGGGTATGTCTCTCAAAGGAAAGAGAATTAAATTTTTGGGAACCACGACTAGACCTTATTTAAGAAATATTTGTCTTAGACGTAAAAACAATCCATTAATAATACTATTGGTTATTTAGTTTTTATAAATTTTGATAAAATATTTTCACAGGGACGTCGACATGTTGTTAGCGATGCAATGTATTCTGGGTAAATGACATGTAATGGTCCAATTGCCTGGCTCCTCCAGCCAAAACAGTGACGAGTAAAGTTATTAAACCTTTTTAATTTGAACCGGAGCGCATTGAAATTGATCATAACGTAGAAATCGGAAGAGGTGATGAGGAGGAGGACCAAACAGAGGAAGAGTTGGCTGTAGGATCTGGTGTTTTGCTGCTGCTGGCTTCAGCCTCACAAATGAAACAATGAATGACGCGTACCTCTGGTCGGACACTCTGGTCGGACCCTCTGGTCGGACCGCGTGATCCGGTAAGTATTTCTGTAGCTCTGTGTTCAGGTAGGCAACAGCGGTTTAGGGTTTGAACTTTGCTTGGTGTTGTTAGTGGTTTCACATCCATTACTGGTGTTCTAGCTCCTTTAGCATTTCCAGTAGTAATAACTACATTTGCGCTGCTTGTCTTTGACATTTCTCCCAGCATCTGTAGCTCTGTGTCCGGTCCTGCATCAGCTGTGCTGCTTAGAGTTCGGTGCGTGGCAACAGTCACACCGGACCTTGTTACCACCAAAACCAGACCTCCATGGGTCTGGTCGGATCGGTGATGTTACCGCAGGCAGTGTAGCTCCTGTTAGCAACTCAAAGAGCTTCCAGCTCTGCCTTTATTTCTAGCTCATCAAGGTAATGATCACCTGTTAGAGCCTTTGTTGGTTCTGCTGGTACAAATGAGAATTCTGGAGAAATGTTCAGGATCCAGATTAGGTCCTTCGGATGTTGTAATCCTCTCCGGCTCTTGCGCTGCGCTTTCCTCTTTCACATGGAAAATTGTACAGATTCGCCTCAATTTTTATTTTTTATTTTTATCGCAACCGATAGCCATTAACTAAAACTACGCCAGTCAAACGCAATATGACAAACAACTACTCGGGAAAACTTAGCCTTCCTGTGTTTACAGAATGGACCAAAACACGTCATCAACCCATCGGTGAAAAAAATGGCGACCTCCATGGGTGAAAAATAAAACAAAAGACATACGTTTTTGAAGTATTCATGAGTTTTGGCGTATCACAAACAGCAATTCTTTAGGTTATAGGAAAATTGCAACGTATTTAGGCCAACATGTTCAGTCCTGGATCCTTTTAAGGTTCTAGAGGTTAACTAGAGGTTAAGAGATGATTGAAATGTCTTCAGTAATATTTATTGGTGTAATGTTACTGAAGAGTCATAGTGCAGCTGTCACAGCTTGGTGCCTGCAGTCAGATAAAAATAACATCCTGCTTACAAATGATGACCATTCTCATGTTTAAAGGCCAAGCACACAGTGTTTTTGCTTTGGAGCAAGGGCCTTATAGAAATGAGCAGAAGAAAAGCATTGCCAAAATGCCTGGTAATGATGACCCACAGCAGCTTGAAGACCTGCCTGTTTGTTTTTAATTAGTAATAAGAAAGATTCTGGGCTCTTTTTGATCTGCAGCAGTAGTAGAGAAACCAGAGGCCGGATACAGTCATAGTAAAAAGGCAGAGCTCTCTGGCCATTCTAAGCTTGGGTGCATACAGTACAAACATTGTACCCACACTTGAGAAGTGATTCTCAAAGTCCAAATGGCACAGTTTTTATAGTAACCTCAGCTAAGGCTCAACAGAAAGTACTGTGGAAGACCTGAGCACCGTCTTACTATTTTCTACGTTCCCTCTGCTCCTCCTTTTGTCGAGAGTTGGTGCCAAATTTCAGCGATCAGTAAAAAATAAAAACACCTGTTGGAGTTCACCAGCCAATCCCAGGGCAGGACAAATAACCAAGTTAGAGTAGCCTCAGCTGAGATTGAAAGTCAACCAAACTGCACGTTTTGAGTCTGTCTGGTAAATGTTCACCTCCTTCTGTGAATCAAAAAAGAAAGGGTGACGCAAGACAAATAGTAACAAGTTTCCCCAAGAATTTGCTAAAAGATTGACTTCTAAAATTTTTTGTTACAAGATTCAGACATACATTCACACATTCAGTCACTAATCTTCACATGTTTTCACAAAACCCACATTCAATCTTCTCCACGGCGAAGCAAGGTAGAATGGAAAAGGTAACGACGTCATGCCACTGCTGCCTGGCAACGCCACTTCACTGGAGGATGGAAAGTGCTTCATTGTTTTTCTGCCATTCAACACAGCCGTCTCAAGGTCCATGCCTCTGAGGAGGAAGAATAAATTTTGTTTCCCTGTGTACATCTGTGCTTCTGTGAATCTATTTGTGCATGCGAGATCAGGCAGCATCGGTGGAATTAAACACCGGAGGCTCTCAGGAAAAGGAGCGTCCAAGGTCTCAGTGAAAGGGCATAATGGCTCCCCTCATCAATTTTATCTCTTGCTTCACTGGTAGACCTTTAGACAAATATTTCAACTACAGTGGGAGGGAGAGGAAGAGATGCAAACAGCTGAAGAAATTAAAACAATAAGAAGACATACTTTTCAAATAAATTCAGTATCTGGTCATGCAATGCTGCATCATTCAAAAACAAACCTGTTACCTAACATAGAAGTGGATCAATGAAATGTCACCTATCACCAGAGGCATAGACTTGAATAGCAAATTCGATGACAGAATCTTCTGACTGTATACTGGGGCATTTTTTAAAAATATAAAAGCAGCTCATATGATTCTCTTACACTCCAATGTTTTGTGAGATGATCCATTTTGACCCATTTTACTGCCTTTACTGTCCAATCACAAGCCATTGTTTGGTATAGCTGTGTAATGCTCAGTCATAAACATTAACCAGGGAGTGAAGATGCATCAAGGCGTGCACGCACACACACATATTATCTGATGAAAGTAAAGCAATGAAGTGAGGGGCACAGACACTTGAGTACTTGAAGCAAATTGCACCAAGAGGATCAAAGCAGATAAAAGGAGGTCAAGGGAAAAGAAACGAAAGCACCATTCCATTTTTAAGCCCTTTAAAATAAGAACCAGGGCCTCCTTTTGATTGTCAAGGTCTGTAAATTGGAGAGGTGGTAAGAATATTCCTTATCTTCACTTGGTGCCCAGTCACTCTTTTGTGCTTGTTTTAGTTGTCTTCCAAAAGAAACCGATGTTTTGGTCCTCTGTGGCTAAATCTTAATGCCTTTAGCAGTGCTATAAATGTGTTTACAAAGAATCTCAGAGAATACAATTTGTCGATAATAAAAACAGAGTTTGTGAAATTTTATTTTGTGTTCATTTTGAGTTTCAAGTCCCTAAAAGTGATCTAATCTTTGGAAGAAACATTCCTAAGTTCAACCGTGATTTTAAAGAAATGTAATGTTTTAGATATATATATATATTTTTGACAAACAAAGCTATCGGGAAAGTTGTGATAGGGGGGTTAGGCGTTAGGATTAGGCATTTTAACCTCTTAAAACTAGAGAAATTTTGTTAAAATCTAATGAAAACATAAGAAACATATATATTTTCCCTTAAACATACTTGTGGCATGACATATCTTATAAATGACCTTTATCCAGAGCGAGTCGTCATGGGTGTCTCCTGGTTGCTGGAGATAGACACAAGCCCCCCTGGAGACCTTGCAAGAGGAAGCATGTGGGATAACGGATGGAGAAACAAGTACAATAAAAAAATCAGTCAAAGAAAATTGCTTAGTATATATGGGAAATAGATTACCAACTTTTGTTTTTTCCTTGAGCTGGAAAAAAAAAAGAAGCTACATATACATTTCTGTATTTGAAATAAGAAACGAGGGCCATTTTTCCAGTCATCCAGATTGGATTGATTTTAATCGGACAAGTAAAATAATTATTTATACACCTGTGGTGTAACATATGTGCCATCAATGTTCTGTATTTCCTGAACACATCAGTGCATATTATATGCTGTGTCTGGGGTGGGATAATAGAGCCATGTAGGCAGCGTTTGCTAACCTGCTTAGTCCATGTTGTCATTGACCTTAACCCTTCCACCACAGGAAATATCTGTTAATTTGGCTGCATCCTGTATCAACTTTAAATTCTTTTCCTCCTTACTTTATCCAACCCCACTCATCTCTCTCCTTTCTGTATAACATATTGGCTAATTGAACCCAATGCCTTTAGGTTTCTTTTTAAAATTGAGAGGGACTGCTCATATCTTCATTTGTATGCAAACTATCAGACTGACTCAGCTAACCTGCAGCTGTGAGGGTAACACTGCTGCTGCATTTTACGGGGCACGAAAACACGTACCAACTACCAGCTGGTTCAACCTGGACCAGACTGGCTGATCGAGAAACCTCCAACCCGCCCCTGCTAGAAGTGCAGAAAACAATCCACAGACCAATATGAGTAAAGACATTCCCATTTATATTTTCATGTTACACTCAAATGGGAAGCTGACAGATGTTATGACTCGCACCTGATGATTTCCTACAGAACATTCTTGATTTATTCAACGTAAAAAAAACCCGTGGAACCTCAAATTATGAACAGACACACAAAACCCCGCATATTTAGTGTTTTTAGTGAGATGTAGCAGAGCATCTCAAAGATTTTTCTCCACAGTGAGCAACACTTCTGTGGCTCTCACACAAGCCAGCTTGCTCTCTTGCAATGCTTGCTTTATTGCCACATGTTGCTGCTATAAGTGTGTGGCTATAGCAGCCTGGGATCTTACCAGAATAAAAGGTACAGATTTCGAGAAAACTGGCTTGAAAATTTCTACAATTGCAAGTGCTGAGAAACTTATCATTTTTTTGAGCTAATTTTCTCAAGCAGAACAGTTTAGATTTGTGTACCAGAATCAAAATAACAATGACATTTATAACTGTGATGATGGGTAACATTATTCCAGCATATGGGTGCTTTGATACTTAGATTCTTGTGTAAATATAGCAATACTGTGGTATTTTTATTCAATGCTATTACATGGTGAGACTCACCTTTTAGAGGTCTGCCCTTGCTGACATTCATGTTTTTTCTTCCTTTCCACTTCTGCCATTATTTTTCCAGCAGAGGAAGTGCTGCTTCCAGACCCTTCAAAGCGGTGGGTGGATGTGTGAGCTGTTGTCTGACACTGCATAACTGTGCAATGGGAATGTTGTGGAGCATTTCCTGGCATTTTTGAATCACATGTGGGGAAAAGAGTTAATCGCCTTATTTCTTCATAAATGAAAGCCTTGAGACAGTGGTAAACGTACTAACAGTGCTTGTGAAGAGCGAATGCCACTAAAAAGTGTGAGAGTTATGATAGGTGATGAGTCCAGAACAAAATGCCCTAAAGCTGGTAGTGCATCAGGAAGGGGCTTCTTCCTTCAAAAACAGGTGGGCTTGTGTTTAATATT
Source organism: Gambusia affinis (assembly GCF_019740435.1). NCBI lineage: Eukaryota > Metazoa > Chordata > Actinopteri > Cyprinodontiformes > Poeciliidae > Gambusia > Gambusia affinis. The sequence goes on from NC_057876.1 coordinate 7,693,338, forward strand.
CATATAGTCTTTCAGTAATGTTTCACTAAACAATGGTTTAGCAATGTTATTAAATATGAGTAAAAGCTCCATCGTGCGAATAATGTCTGCGACTTTAAGTGTTATGCACATTTCACATGCATGTGGACATAAAGTTGGAGTAAATTTATTTTACTTGCTTGTAAGGAAAGCAGAGAGGGTAATGCTTACATACTTAGACTCTGAAGACGCAAATAGTCAGCATGAACAAATTAAATCTGTATTCATAGATTCCTCTTGCACAATCAGTGGAGCTGGTGTTTTCAAAATTTAAAAACCAAAATCAGATATCTTCATCCTTAATCTAGGTTCCTTAATTAGTATTCCAAAGTTATCTCCAGGAGCTGTAAATAGTTTTAGCGCATTGTTTAATTATCAAAGGTCACAGTCTTTGCTCATGTTGTCTGGGTTAATTGACCGAAGCTTTTAACCGCAGCATGAATTTCTACTGAGATACCCAATTATAACGATGCATAGCAAAGACCAAACAGTCCAAAATGGGTTAGAAATTTGCTCCATTATCTTTGCTAATGATTACAATGTGATATGTCGGGAGGTTTAAAGCCTGGTAGTAATTTGTTTTCAGTGAATGGCTCTGAATAATGTCAGAATTATTTTTAGATCGATGTTATAATTATAGTGGAGCATTATTTTTCGGCACAGATCAACGATTGAATGATTATTGATACAAAGAGAATGTCATAAGTTCAACGGTAGTATTTAAAAACAAGCACACCGTTGAAGAAAGCACGAACAGGAATCCTAAACTCAATGTTTGGGGGTGGGGAGCTAAAATTCAAGGCTAAATAAAACCACTGGCAGAGAATCTGAAGATCACAGTTAAAGTTCAATCTCAGAATGAATGAAATGTTTTTTTTGGCCTGATTCTCAAGCTTGTTTTTGAATTTGAGGTAAATGAAACAACGACTGAGTCATGTTAAACCCCACAGACAAGATTTAGCCGACATGTTTGCACGGTGGAGGTTTGTCTTTTGTGATGGTTTGACGTGTTTTAGTCATCTGTTATTAAACTCTACATTGGGAGGGAACAAAAACGCCTTTTATTTATTGGCTGGCTGTAAGCCACAAACATCTTATTTGTTGAAGGCAGAATAAAAAAATATCTAAAATAAACTGCAAATAAAAATGCAATCAACATGTGAATAAGCTATGACATATTGATCTAACATGAGGGGTTGCCTTTGAAATGTCTTTTCCCCATTTCTGTTCATTGCCACTGGTAAAGAAAGTCCTTAAAGAATAGCAACTTTTTGAAAAAATAAAAGAAAAAAGAGCCTGTGCACCATGAATACTTATTTTTGCTAGGAGTGCCAAGTTGACAATAAAACTGAACTCTAATGATGAATAACACCTCCACCCCACAGTGAAATACAAAAAGCTTTTCACTGATTTATAGGAGCAGTTAAAAGCAACATTTTAGCCTTCTATCACAGAGCATTGTTCTGACTAATAATAAATGTGGTTTTTATCCATTCTGCTGCATCAGAATCAGATAAATAGTAAAGTAATTAACCAAACGACACTTACAGTGTACATTAATTTGCTTCAGGCTTATAAGGTCACTGTTTTGTTTATTTATAAAACAATGCAGGGTTTGGTGGACTGCCATAGTTGCCAAAAGTCAGAAGAAATGTCAAAATTGATTTAAAAACCTCTAGCGGCTCCATTGTTGACCTGGTCTGTTCACTTTCTTTAAATTACATTTGTATAAAAACTTCCTGTTTGGGGTTTTAAAGCGATGTGATTAAAATAAAGTGTTTAGGGAGGCATTTAGCCGCTATTTACAACATCAGTTAGTGATCGGTAGATGGCGAGAAATACAAACAAAGCTTAATCTCCATCCATTAAGACACTTCAATTACTCTGCAGTTTCTCTTCAAGTAGGCGGTTCAACAATGAGAATCACTACACTAAGCATCAACAAGCCGAAAACAGCAAAGTTTAACTTCAATCTCAGAATCTCAGGATGTCTGTAGAGCAGATCAAAACACTTAAAAGTAACCAGAAGAGAATGAGCTGAAAAACACAACAACATTTTTGTGTTTTTTCCATAGATGAGTGGTAATTTTGGGCCCTGAGATTCTCAGAGCAGCAAAAGTATATTAGTATGTTCTCTGTGGTAAGATCAGTAAAGCTTAAAAGTCCGATGCTGTTTTAAAAGGTTTTCAAAAAGTTTGGGGAGATACTCTCTACAAGGCATTTGGCATCTGTGTTACTATTTTGCAACAGACAACTTATCTGGCCAATCGAGTGCAGCAGGTGTCTTATGATAGATAACAGTTCCTGAATAAACAATTATAAATCAGACTTATTAATTTTCTGCTTCAGAACTCAAATCAGTTTGATAAGAGAAAACCTTTTCCGGGGTTCTTTTGGTTACATCTAACTGAACATACACTTGACCTTTTTTATGGATTGTTAAAATTTTCAGCTCAGCGGTTTGTATGCCATTGACGTTTTTACTAATCTAATACCACCTTCAAAGTTTTTTTCACCTGTGTTGTATCGCAAAGAAATATGTTCAAGTTAAAAATGCTTCAGTGTTTCCCTTCTACAGACATCTAACATCCACAATTTGAGCTCCAGGGCTGCCACAGACACAGCAGTTACCTAATAAAAACATTGTTCAATCTCATGCTGTGCTATGCAGGGGCTCTGTCTGCACTGATGAAGTTTCACTCATTTCAAAAGAATTGCTCTATAACTTGGAGACATTCAAAGTGGACTCGGCCACCTTTATGTAATAAGGCAGGGCCAAAGCGGAGGAAGTCATTTGTAAATGACATTTTGAGGGTTTAGATAAAAATAAAAACTTACAGGTCTTGTAACCAAGACAAAAAGCATGAACATAAAAACAGGCAAAAGGACAAAAGAATCTAGATGTGACCAACGAATAACCAGGAGGGTAAATACTGAGGCAGTTTTGGAAAGTGTCCAAAGTACTTGCTGAATTAATCAATATGAAGCGGGGAGAAAACTTTGAAACTGAAGGAGGAGATTAATTAACACAGAGGATGTTGAACTAAAACTCAAGGATCTATGTTCCCAAAGAGGAAAACACATGGCAACCATCTAAAAGAAATAAATTAAACTGAATAAGGAAGAAAACACAAAAACTACTACGGCAAATAATAACGAACACAGGCAAATGAAGTTAATATAGCAAGACCTATTGAACATAAATAAAAAAGGAAGTGATAAAAGAAAGTCAAAACTCAACCACCTGAAGACCATGACAATAAAGTACTTTTATTTTATTTCAAAAGCAACATTTAGTTTCTCTTGGCAGGAGTCCATCTTACATCTTGGCTTGATGATTTAATATTGTTGTCAATGTGTTGCCACATTGACTTCACCCCTTTATGTTGCCAGTCTTAGTTATTTCTTTTTTTTGTTGTTTTCCATGTATTTTAGTTTACTCTCTTTAAGAAAACTTTGTTCCCATTCTTGCTTTATAAGTTGCAAAATATCAAATGTTCCAGCAGTCCTTTCTTGCCCTTTTGAAATTTTCTCCTCGTCTTTTGGATTTCTTTTTGTGTGTAGATGACAGGCATTCACAGCAGAAAGGTCAATTTGCCATTTTTATTTTCCTGTTTGGACAGCAAAAAAAGGAAAGCAGTGCAGGGGCTGCAAAACCAACACTGTTTCACAAATACAGTAAACTCCAAAAAGAAGGGCAGAAGGAGGAAAACACTGAGAAAACATCGGTCTACCAGTAAACAAAAGGACTATGTGAAAAGACAAAAAGCCAAACAGGAAACGACTCATTTCATCCCTTCACTTTTTTGCACCTTTATAATTTAGGTAATTTTGAAATACTTTTATTGGGGGGTGTAAATAAAATGTACCATGGGATGTTTTATGCAAATCAGCCATTAATTTGTACCCTTTTAAACCCATTTTATACATGAGTATGAATATATCACATGGTTCCCTTTTGACTGATAAAATCTCCACATTTATCCTGCTGCCTCCAAGAGAAATACTTTTAATTCATAAATTAAATGCTGCCACCAACTGTTCTGGAGGGGAACCACTTATTTGTGCTACTAGTGCTATTTGTGCTACTCCCTTATGTTATTTTATTTTTTATTTATTTTTTTTACCAGAAAGAGGTCACTCATTGTAAATCCGGGTTTGGTCAGAGGTCAAATTCAGTTCTATTTACAACTCTTAAAACTTTAATACAAACTTTTAAAGTAGTGCTAATAATAAATAAACTAGATGTGAGAATCAGACATTATGTCTATTTTCTGTGGTTGTGGTGATGTCAACTTAAAAACAAAATGCTGCCTGACTGACAACATATGTAGCTCCAACATGGCTGTTATTCAAGCATTTCATGTGATTTTTGTCAAGTCATGAGATACTGGTTTTTGCAGGGCACTATGATCACTCCCAAGAAATTAAATTTCCATAATTTCAAGGAATAAAACATTCATTACTATAAGAGCAGAAAATCGTTGCTTCACCTCTTTTAGCTAGAGCTCAGAGAAAATATTAGTTTATCTCTAAATGTGAATAAAAGTCACAGAACCTCCCTACTACCTACTACCATTTAGTCCGGACCCTTTTCTGTTTTCTTACAGCTCAGCTGAATATTTTTTTTTCAGGACTGAAGTTGGTTTATTTCTAACTGACAGCAAAGAAGAGTCTCCAAACTGCACAAGTTGTCAAAGGTGAGCTGATGAGAGCCTCAGGTGACTGTTCATCTTGGAAACAATCTCACTGTGGCAGCTGTTGTGTGTTTCAACAACTGATGGAAAGTCACTCTTCTTTGAGGCCTTTCTCTTGAAGTACTGCAAAAAACAACCCAAAAAAACAAAAAAAACCCCCCAAAAAAACAGTCCCTACTTGGAGTTTTCAGCTCCAGGAAAAAAATAGAGAAACAAAAGCTATTTTCACAATGGCCAGTGAATTTAAAGCATGTTTGTCTTACTCTAAGTTGTTTTGGCACAATGCAGTGTAATTTTTAACACCAGGGAGACGGTTTTTCTGCCTTCCGTTTGTGCAACAAGCTTGGAAACAAAAATCTTTGTAGCTTAAAAGCTGCATTTATCTCATTTTCTTATTATCTTTGTTTTATTCACATAGTATGAAAGAGTAATTCTTTCTCAATGTCTATTGAGAGAGGAAACAAAGATATACAGTACAGACCAAAAGTATGGACACACCTTCTAACTGAACTCAGTTACAAGGTGTGTCCAAACTTTTGGTCTGTACTGTATGTGACCATTAAATGCAAACGATCTGGAGATGGATCTCCCTCTGAGGTGTTATCTTTGCTCCCTATGAAATCTAAGAAAATCTAAGCAGTGTTTACATTTCATGTCGTAAAGCATCGCCGCATCAAAGAACAAAAATTCAAATTTGTAGACTGCTTTGTATTATGCGTGCATTCAACAACAAGGCCATCATTTTCACATTTTGCTTAGCTTTAAAGGTGAAATAAATTACATTTTAAAAGCCAATGCAGCAGCAAACCACTGTTTGTACGGCGCATACAAATTTATTTAATGCCATTGTTTTAGAAATGTAATATTAGCGTCCCAAGGGATGAGCTGCTTTACTGTGCAATGTGACTGCATGTCTGAGTGGGAGAAAATGCTTCTTCTTTAGCAAATACCCTTATCTGACAAGCTAACAAAATGGAGAGGAAGATAACAGCTTTTACTTTCCAGTTGGAGAGGGATGAACACACACCAACACACCTGAAGCCAATGGCAGAATTAACCCCTCAGCATCTCATCACGTTCTGCAGAGGCTCGGTAATGAGCTATTTATTTCATTCATGTATTCTTACCTGCAGGTTGGCTACGTTTTTTTTTTTTTTTCCTTCCCAGAGACACATTAAGGAGCTCCATCGTGTACTGAGGAGAACAAACGAGACTCACTGCTCATCCACATTCAAAGGGAGATAAGCCTTTACATCATGTTATGTGATTATGGTGGTAAGTTGGGTGGAGCCGGCATGTCTGGTTTGTTTTTGGAACAGAGGGTGATGGAGCAAGGAAAGCTTAATTACTTTAGCAACTAGGAGAAAACACTTAGTTTAGGATTGACTCTGTTATAAATGGTTGATTATCAGTCAATGAATAGTTGGAAAAAAAAAAAAAAACTTCATCAAAGACACAAGAAAGAGAAGATTGCTGTCAATATATGAAGACTGCACCAGGTGGACCACACCCTCCAGCAAAGACCCTCTGTTCAGGAAAGAATTCACACAACCACATGTAGCCCCAAAGAAAAAAAGCTTTTAAATACCCACATATTTATAATAAACCCCAAAAATATATAGTTGTCTATGAAACGCAGTGCTTTGATCTCGTCCCGTAATTGGGAGACACTTATTATCTAGCTTCTGCTATTCTGCTCAGCTTCCTGTGTGACATTTACAAGTGATCCAGTTTTTTAGTGTTTAGTTAGGCATATGAAACACCAATCGAGTCAGCAAATTTGCACAGTGGCTTTGCATTTCAATTTTAATTTAAAATCCAAACATTTATTTTGGACCACAAGCCCAGAGAATATTGATGCTAAGATCTTACTGTAACAATGTGTGCACAAATCTCATCGCTTGTGTGCCCTGATTTAAATATGTTTAAATATTCAGTAGTAAAATATGCTTTAACATTACGAAACATAATGTTTCTAGCTCTTGCTGTAAATTTACACAGTTTGAATCAATGTGTCCTAGACATGTGGAGCATTTTAGGAAAGTATCCAATCTGTGGCGTTCGTTTGATAGCTCCTAATAGTTCAAGAGGCATGTGGGAGCACGTGCTCTCTTTTCTTCACATGTGGTATCAAAGGAATACAGTGTAAATTACTTCTCTGCATAGTAATGTAATGCAATTAGTCTGCTGGAGTGAGTTGCTCCTCTTGGGGGATAAAGCAGGACAAGCTCATTTTGGCCGCCAGTTTGCTTGGTTAAACATTGATGCCCTCAGAGCTTTCTCAGACCATTGTTTTGACTGAATGTAATGTTGCCATCGATGGGTTACATGTAGCATCTATAGCTTTGTGAACAGTCAGTCCCCGGTGCTCTGGCTAACCTGTGATTGGTGTCAGTCAGTCTAATTAGATATTATAGGCCTTTTTGTTCACCATAATGCAGAGCCAACCGATGGGGCCTGTTTGATTGATAAAGGCTCAGTGCGCTTGTCGGTCTAACAGGCTGCATGTACCTCTCTGTCAAATCCTCTGGTTCTACTTCTCAGTTTCAAGACCTGTTGGCATGTGTTTTTCAAACTTCTCAGTCTCCTTCAGGAGCGAAGGAAGGGCTAAAATGCACATTTATTGTTACAAATCAGATACCTCGTGTAAAGAAGTTTCTATAGTTAACATGAATAACATCATTTTGAGACGATGACATGGAAATCTGCAAAATCTTTTCCATTTTTAAACTCCAATTACCCTGGTTAAAGGTTTCCTTGGAGAACATTCAGTCTCAAAAGCGCTCAACCCACAATGGCTCATTTCAACCGATGAAACATTTCTACTCCATCACTGCATGTGACACAGAAAAGTAGAAATCCCATTACATCTGTTGTGTGGATGCATCCTTCTTTCTACTGAGGATTTCCACATTTTCTTTTAGTTTCACAGCCATAGACAAAGTGCCATCACCATTCCATTTGACACTGTAGCATAAAAAGAATTGCACGCCTGTTGGCTCACATATGCACCTCATCACACACCACATGCCTTGTGTACTTAAAATATCATATTGACCCTGTAAAAAAAAAAAAGTTTGCTCTGGATGGCTAATGACTGACTCATTACCTCAGCTTGCTTGATGCTTGAAATGGAACTGACAGCTTGGCCTACTTTCTGACCACGACACTCACTTCACGTTGAGAAAAATATGAAAGTTTATTTTAAAACTGTGGAGGAAAAACTAACAATTCACTTCCTGATGTGGCAGAAAACATAAGAATCCAACACACTTCATCCCAATGCACATGTACTTTGTACAGGAAGTGACACATATACAACTACAAGATCCCCTTCATTTACTTTATATATAGATATACGTATATAATACGAGATATTTAAGATGTGTAACATATGTCTCATGCTTTTCAATACTCTAAAATGGAAATGAGTGTGACAGGAGTGTTTAGAAAGAAAAACTTGCATGGCTCTTTTTGTTCTGCCAATCTTTACCGTAGTGAATAAAACCTGTTGACATTAAAGGATAACATCATTAGCTGAATAAAAGGTCTCTGCTCTTATCTTAAAGCTTGAGTAGCACATTTCAAGAAGAAGATCTACAAAAACCATTAGTCTGAAACTTCATTTTTCCCCTCAGATCATAGCCATCATAATTACACTTTTCATACAGGAACTAAAATTATCTCCACCATTACAGACATACATCTGAATTCTACATGTAGATGGAAACTGGATGAATGATGAAACATCTGACACTCCGATTATTTCTGCGTAGGGATAATGGCAAGGTGGGTCATGCATTCTGCAAGCTGTGACGTAGCTCTGAAAGTGAGGTTTTACTTTCTCAGTTTGTCACAGTGTGTGTGTGGTGTTGGGGAAAGAAAAAATAAAATAAAATCTGCAAAAGGAGCAGCGCAGTAGCTGCTCTGTGTGCTAATGTGAAAGGTGTGATCCCATAGAACGTCAAAAAAATGAGACAAATATAAAAACGACAAGGTCACTTTCTGAGGACGACACAGCTTAGCTGAATAAATAAAAAGCTGAGAAAGCTGTTCAGTCAAACATAAAGGTGTGTGCTGACAGGCTACATGTCTTCATATGTCTGAAAGCTGAGTACCTATGTCCCCCTGAATGACTCCTTCCTGTTTTCTGCAATCACAAACACAAAGTTTCCATAGTTGTAAATGCAATCCTGCGTCTAATTATTTTCTAACATGACAAAAGGGGTAGTGTGAATACTTTTAAAGCGCAATGGTTATGTGAACGCCTCCATGCACACACTTTAAATACATCAAAATGTGTTTTTTTATTTATTTAAAATGTCTTGTCATTCTTTAAAGCTAGGAATCATACCAATCTTAAAAGTATAAAACAAGTAAATCAAACTCAACTTTCTGTTTTTGAAGCGGATAATTAATCCAAATAGTTTTTCAGTTAAGAAATAATCAATCAACGTCAAACAGTAATAAAGTCACATCCTGTCACCTCATGATAAAAAATGAGAAACAAAGCAGACTTAAAAGCGATAAGAGAATATCTTCCCTCATACATTACTCTAGGACGTCTGGCCACCTCTGCATGATCTCTGTGGCATAATGCAGCACACGTAAAAGTCAACCTGCTGCAGTTATGCCTTGTGCCGCCAAGTAAAGCAGTGACCGCCCAAAGCACCAAGAGTAAGCCGACTTCGCAGCTCCACAGTCTGAATTAGCAGTGACCGGCAGTCAACGCGACCATCCGCCCAACAGGATGTAGGCTGAAACCACCCTGAGACTGTGCTCTTCTGAAGCACATCATTTCATATCATTGGCAAACATTGGACAGGTCATAATGAAGATTGCTGAGACAGAACAGATGACTGGACTTGCCCTGAGAATGGTTTTTGCAGCAGGAGTGACAATGAAAAATGTCCAACAAATTTTACAGCACTGTATTTCAACAGTGATGAGTTCTACTCCACACCTATTGAGGTTCTCTACTGCTGCTGGCTTCATCTCTATAAAAGGTGGGCTTTGTTGTTGCAGACTTGTTGTTGTTTTCCCATTTTTAGCAAATGGTTGTTGCGGCCCTTTCAACAATGGAGACATGAAAGTAAAAGATTAGCAAGGAAGTAAAAACCTTTGAAGATGTATATCCTTTTATATCCTACAAATAGTAGGATATAAAAATGGCTAAAGAATAGCAAGGAATCAATACATCTATATCCAAGGGAGAGAAACTGAAAACAAAATAAATCCTTTAAAGGACCTAAAATATGGTGCACATCAGTCTAATTGAAAATGAATTAACAGAAGCATCTGTAAACAAGTAAACTTTATCTCCTTAAGCAAACATTTGATCAACGCAGTGCTAAAATGGGGATCAAATGTCAATGCACAGGCTCAACCAATAAATGCAAAGACACAGCAGTAACTCCCCAAGGAAGTGACAGGCTGCCTTGACTAATGCATTATTTGCACTTCTATGACATGACTGCAACTCCCTCTACAGTTTGATTGGTGCATGTGGCAGAGGCACCAGACAATCAATCATATTAGTAATTGGGATGAAAGAGCATTAATCCTTGATAAGTTGGCAACTGGGGAAGGCAGCGTTTAGGGAAAAAATGTATGACATAAAAGCAGAAGAATGCAAGAAGTCTGTCAAAACACTTTCGATCAAATTGCTTGCCATAGACAACGATGCTATATAGCTTCAATGAAGAATAGCAGGAAACAGTCCAAGGTAATTCCAAGTTTGTAAGAAATCATCAGTCAACTTTACATCTTCCTTGTAAAGTATTGTGTGGTACAAGGAAAGCAAAAATAATATTGTCCATCTAGGGACAAGTGCTGCAAATTAGCTGTTGCTATTGCACTGACGCAAACATGGGACTGCTGTTTTGTTCAGTTTGTCTTCATTGATGTGTCTGTCCCTATCAAATAAACTTTAAAAAAAAAGTTTAATTCTTTGAGAATGCAGTACACTACTTGAGTCAAGTCAATTTAATTTGGATGATACATTTTAGCAACAAGGCAGAAGCACAAAAATTCTGTACAGCCACTGCAGATATCGAAGGTAATAAATTACACGGTGATTATAGGGTTGGCAAGATGCGTCAGAGCAAGTCAATTTCAGAAAGAAAGGCCTCAAGAGAAAGAATTAGACGTTGGATAACCACATCAAATGTTTCAAAAGATTGATTAAATTAATCAGTTTGAGGGTCTGTTTGAAGGTCTTTTAAAAGAAACTAAAATCTGGGATTGCAAACTCTGAATTCTTCTCAAAGAATACAAATCACCGCAAGCAAATGCTAGAAACCTCTCTGAATGGGTGAAGATTTCTTTTCAATCTCCATGTTTTCAACAACCGATGTCAGCGACTGTGATAGTCAGGATTTTTGAGAGGATTCTTTCCCAAATGTCGAAGAGTGAGAGGCAGAAAACACGACAGGGTTCTTGTCCATCACAGGGTCTAAGACAGAGACAGACACATAAAGAAAGCCAAACCAAGGTCCAATTTAGAATCAACACACAACCAAAAGTTTGAAGTGTTAAAATTGTGGGAGGGAACTCAGGCACATGAAAATACAGCATGAGATTGATTTACTTGTTTTAATTGCTAAAGATTTCCTAAATTATGTACCAGAATTTAGAAAATCTGGTACAGAATACTGGAGCCAGAATGACCAGAATGATAATTCTGGCTCCAGTATTCTTGTGATGACATAAGACTAACCCTAATCCTTAAATGAATTGTTCCATTTGTTTTGGGACATTTTACGCTATTAAAATGAAGGTTTTGCTCGCTAATTTTATTATGCATAACCGCATAGGGTAAAGATCACTTGCTGCTGTTTAAGTTGAGCATTAGACTAAGAAAAAAATTGAATTTAAGAACATTTGAAAGCCGATTTTCTTGATAACCGGCTGGTCTGAGCATTTCCCTATCTGATGTGCGGGATTTTTACACACAACCATTTCTCGAGTTCACAGAGAACAGTCCGTAGCAGAAAAAACATCCAGTTGAGTTGCACTTGTGTTTACAAAAAAAATACCTCTTTCAGGGGTCACAAAAGAAGGGGTAGACTTACCTGAGATAATAGAAAAATAACAGTACTCAAATAACCTCTCAGTACAAGAGAGATATGAGAAATGTCATCTCTGGACAAACAACTTGTCAAAACACAAGGATATATAGCAGGAAACCAGTGTACAGGGTGCCACTCTTGTCAGGAGGAAACTCAAGGACACCCAAGTACCAAGAACTGCAACTACAATCCACACAGGCTCACCAAAGTTGAGCACTAATAAATAACAGTGCACAACAAAACTTACACTAACCATTTATCATCAAACTGGTATTTATACTTCACTGGAGGCATGGACAAAGAAACCAAACCGGGAAGGATAGATGTGAATTATCTAACAAGAAAATTTCTAAATGTCATTTAGCTTTCAGATCTGGCTGTGATGCACATGTTGATGAATGCTAATTTGTAATCATTAAATACTGCAGCAGACCGGGTAGAAAACCTGTTGTACTCCTTAAAACACACAATCAAACACACAATCCATCTGGCTGTGATGCACAAAGAGAGCAGAGCGATGGGGACATAAATACTGGACAGAACAGAAGTGTCTCTCCAGGAGGAGAATCAACGGCTTTTTGGGGCCCTGAAAGTCAAAGTCATTCTAAACACACTCAACATAAATAAGAGTTGTTATTAACACGTATGGCTTTTAAATTCCCAGACACCTCGTCTGGTTTATTGCGTTTTGTGGTTTCAGCCAATGACATCACGTCTGCATGTTGCAACAATTTACTTTGCCACCTAAATGGCAGCTGTCACTTTGCATTTTTTTTATTGGCTTCAAATACTCCCTAGGACCCTCTAGCTAAATACATTTACATGCTGCTCAACAAATGTCAGAGGGTATCTCTTTCTGCACAACATTTACACATGTTTATCTATGCATTTGCCAGCTTCGCAGGTGTCCAGACATGCATCATTTAGTACCAACAGGGAGGTGTCTGATTCCAAATGTTATTCTCCAGCATGACAGAGACATGACGGCAGACAGACTTGAAAGCATCTGCAGGATTCCAATAGAGCCTTGATCTCAAGTGTTATGGGTTACATGCAGAGACGCCAAGGAAAGTTGAACAGAAAATTTTATTTTATTTCCACTTTATATGCCAGCTCATTCGATAAGCTGTTCAGAAATGAAAAAATTAGACCAGGAGAAAATATTCAACGTAACTTTCCAGATGCAATTATTTGAGCTGACTGTGATCATTTTAAACAAGTATATCTTCTGTTTTAATGTCTGAGGACATTTGAACAATATGAGTTTTACACTGTCATTTCGGTCGCTGCATCCCTTCCTTGTTGCATAACTTCAAATGTCATCTCTTGAGTCATCGTGACACTGAATTTCCAGCACAGTTGTTGTTGCACAACAAGCCAGTCCAGGCTTTTAAAGCCAGACTGGCACCTTTACCTTTTCACCAAATGAAACTCATTATATAGATGTATTACTCAGAAGGACTTCATCCCGGTCTGTCAACAAATTGCTGTACAAACAGTAGAAGCGTAAATGTGAATCTTGCCATTGATTTCCCACAATTACAACTTGCAATAATTGTCATCAAATCTTTATCCATAGTTTACAACAGAACATCCTGCCAGAGTTATATTGACAGCATGATTAAGAAACTCGCTCGTCTCATCCACACACAATGACACAATGCCCTTACTGAGATGCTGTAGCATGTTTTTCAGATCAGTCTTTAAATGCAATGTGTTGAGCGGACCCATAACATCGGCCTTACATATGTGGGCCAGAGAGGAAAGATATGCTGCTGAGTAGGTCTGGTTTAGAATGATGGCAGCAGAACAGCCAGAGCCAGCAAAATGCTAAAAACTGCAGTTTTTCCCAAACAAACCATGCCAGTTTGAGTAATGCTGTTAGATGTTAGCTAAATGATAATTAATCCCTGCCAATCACATTAAGCTTGCTCATAAGAATACCAATGTTGTCTATGCTCAGAGGGAGACAACAACTAGTTACTTACATTTACATGACTATTTTTGTTTGGTATAATGTACTTTAAGAGTAAGTTTACTGTCTGGACTTAGTTTTTTTTTCCCTCCAGTGGGTCTTTTTGTGGGCTCTAGTGTCCCTTATATGACAGTAGGCTGACAGGAAAGGGGGAAAGAGAGGGGGAAAGACATGCGGCAAACGTCGGCCGGGTCCGGAAATCGAACCCGCGACCGCCACGTCGAGGACTGAAGGCCTCCAAATGTGGGTCGCGCTACAGCACACCCCTGTCTGCACTTGTTTTTATCTTGAATAATATCAAAATGATAAGAAATGCTTTTTTAAAAACATCTAAATGTGAGGCGCTACGTAGCTCAGTGGTAGAGCAGACGCATCGTATGCTGAGGCTACAGATTGTAGCTCTAGTTTGATTCCCGGCTGCAGGCCATTCACTACAAGTCTTCTCTTTCTCTCTCTTTCCTTATTCCTGTCCAGCTACTAAAGAGTAAAAAACACAAGAGACAAAAAAATCTAAATGTTGGTACACAAAGAACATAAAGACCTGGAAAGAAAAAAATCAATAACATACTTTACAATGTGCTGCACTTACGTTAATAATGACCTTCCATTTTAAATAACTATTTTGACGGATGGCTGTGTTTCTCTGTTGCTCAGTTTCATGATTTCACAGTTGAACAAATATCTGGATAATAAATCCAATGATTATTCAGCTATAACAATTTATGCTGGTAAATCAACGTGAATGATGTTGTCTACATGAGCTTCAGATGCAATTAGTTGAAAACACAAGTTTGAAAAAAATGCATACTTTGTGCAAACGTGTTAATGTACGAGATTTGGGATCAGTGGAGAACTAAATTCACCATAAAAAAAAATAAATAAACATGAAAAAGCTTATGAGACTCGAAGGGGCCTGCGTCTGAATCAGTCATTAACTAATGTAGTTGTTGATGGGTCAGTGGTGTTAATGGAAGTTCGATACCATTTTCTATATTTGCTATGTTAGCTGAAGCTGTCCTTCCTTCACTTATTTTCATCTACCCCCTGCATCATGTTTTTCTGACCCTGCGTGTTCCCTCTGGCCAACTCTAGCTGCTGTTTTGTCTGCCCATTACACATCACTACCTCCCTGCTGGTTTCAGCAGACCTCTAAACAATTCACCTTCTCTTCCAGCAGCAACTCCAGTAACAGGTGAACTGGTTGAACTTTTATACTGAGCTGTAACATGTTGTTCAGCCTTCATTCGCAATGCTCAAGGAATATCAATTCGCATTTGTTGTGTGCCTTATATAAGTTAAAACCACTACATTTATGACTTTGTTTAAAACAGAGCACTGAATTATTCTACACATCAGGTGTGGAAAAAAAACAAAAATAACAACAACAACAAAAAAACAACTCATGGCCCAATGTCACTGAACAATGCAGGCTCAGCTCACCATGCAATGTCACACTTGTCTGTAAGAATTAAAATCCAAAGTTAAACCAGAGGCTAAAGCTTCACCACACAAAGATACAGACGAGCACACAGTCCACCCACCACACCAGGGGTTCCCCATTACATTTCCATGAGCTCAGCTCACGCAAAGGCCCACAATGAATAAACAAGTTGTGCTTCTCAGTTAGACTACATACAGTCATTAGAGTCTCAGTTTTATTTCAGTTTCCTTAGGAGGTGATGTCTTTGCTGGGCCAATTTCACTACGTGTTCTTCGTTCTGTTGTCTATCGCCTGTGGATCCATTGTAACCTTTCCAACACTGCCTGTGTCTCACCATCACTTACTCAGTCACTGTCAGAACAGACGCTGTATGTCTGGTTAGCACCAAAGACTCAGGGTCACATCCAGAGTGTTGGCACCCGAAGCCACGTGGTGCTGCGTTCCAGAGTCTTCTGACAAATCTGGCAGCATGTTTAACGACAGCCATGAAGCAAGTTAGTCCCAAATATTCCCTCAACGTTTCAATTACTGATGAGAGACAGCAACGTTGTTGGCCCTCTCCGTCTGTCCTTTCATGCTTGCCGTCAATTGTCTCCTCAAACTCTTTGTTGCTCTACTTTTTACTCTCTACAGCTCTCTTTCTTTCTCTCTATTTTTCCAAAGAACAATCAATATTTTCTAATAGATTGCAGACATGACTGAGTAGAGATGTCAGTTTTCCACAGGCTGGAAGAGAAGCTTATTAATCACTGAAAATGTATTTTATTATTTTGCACCTCATGGCCCTTATTATGAGCCTGCAGCACTTGATGACTGCAATGCGTATTGCTGTGAGAATAGTGAAAGCAAACTTTAATTTCTGCCAATCAATAATAATAAGTATAAAAACTTTTTAGATCATTCTTTAAAGCCGTATTGTTATATCAATTTTGTTGAATAAAAGGATTAATCTGTCATCCCTAACTTGTTTAATCCGAATTTATTTCCTTAATTTACTTCCAGCGGCACAGATTTGTAATCCCAAAAATTTGGGATTAAATGGGTTAATGCAGTGTTTCTCAATTCCGGTCCTCAGGCCCCCTTGCCCTGCATGTTTTCGGTGTTTCCCTGCTGCTACACACCTGGATTGAATCTATGAGTGATTAACAGGCTTCTGCAGAACTTGATGCAATCATTTGGATCAGCTGCTCTGAAATAGGGGCACATCTAAAACATGCAGAGGAGATGGGGCCTGAGGACTGGAATAGAGAAGCACTGGGTTAATGCAACAGTACATCTGTCTGTTGTGCACTGAATATATGTACAATTCCAGGCATGTGCATAGATCAGTGGTGCCCAAAGTTGGTCCTGGAGGGCTGACTTCCTGCATGTTTTAGTTCTCTCCCTGGTTTAACGCAGCTGGACCAAATGATGGCTCGTTAGAAGGCCCTAAGAAGAACATTGACATGCTGAAAAGGATGTTACTAACAGCAGGGAGAGAACTAAAACATGCAGGATGCCGGCCCTCCAGGACCCACTTTGAGCACCATGCTGAAATTTTTTATTTTTTAACTTCTACAGTGTATTGTGTGTGAGCACACACACACACACACCCACACACACACACGTACCTTGTCTTCCTTTTTCAGCCTTCAGATAGGGTCCTGCCCAAGTGACAGTCCAGCTAGACCAGCGTTTCCTAACCCTAGTCCTCAAGGCTCACAGTCCTACATGTTTTGGAGGTTTCCGTGCTTTAATGTCCTGATTCAACTGATTGCAGTTCAACAAAGGCCTGTTAATCAGTCATCAATTGAAATCAGCTGTACTGGAGCAAGGAAATACCTAAAACATGCAGGGCAGTGAGCCTTGAGGACCAGGAGTGGGAAACACTGAGCTAGACATCCACATGACAAGTAAAATGCCTCATAAACGTCTGCTCCTGTTTTTTTTTAGGGCTGCATCAGCTCTAAAAAAACAGGAGCCATTGTTAGGAGAATGTTTAAAATGTAGCTCTTAGATTAAATAATAAAAAAAAATGTAGTTCATAGATGTAATAATTACTGCTGGTATAGAAATCCCAGATGACTTTTATTTAACTCGAGTCTTTTTTATTGCAAATTCACTAGACAGGTCTCCTCTGTAAAATGTTTTATAAAGGCCAAATGAGCTTTGTATCATTGAAATTCATAATCTACTAAAATACCTTTTTATTAAAAAAGATAAATAAAAAAAATGCTCAGTTAAAGAGGGGCAAGTTGATTAAGTTGTATTTTCAGTTCTTGTGTGTGTAAAAATTGTGTGATGATCATTTTGAGTGGCTTAATAAGTAAATAATATGTATAATATTAAATAATATGCATAGGATGACTCTGCATGCTTTTTTCCCCATTTCTCAGGACTTCAAGATAATCTCATTAATCTGAGCTATCTTAATGCAAAATTGTTGATGATGATCTTTCTCTGTTGTATTGGTTATGTTTTGAATCTACATGGAAGTTTGTACACATGTATGAAAAAGGAGGACTTCACTACTTTGTTGTAAGAAAGCATCTTTAGTAGTAAAACTAGCTTCATAAGTTTCTTAGGCATTTTTTTGTAAATTGTATTAATTTTGATCAGCACACATCCACTCAACAGATTCATTGTATAATAGAGATGATATAACTGTGTCTAGCTAAAGTATGTTTAATCTATATAAGAGTCACTGGTTACTCTTCAGGTTTGTGAAGATAACAGATTTAGTTTGAACTAATTTCAGTCACTTTATCTTGCATCCGCTTCAATAGTCCAATATTTTTTCTCCTGTCCGATCTGGACAGCCATCAGTTGCAATGCTGACCAGTTTGTCCCATTTTAGCCCCAGTGTGTCCATGGCTGTATTCACCTCCGTGAACAAATCACTCACTGTTTTGGCACGTTTCGTTTGCTGCACAGCTGCCAGCTCCTCCATCACCTCAAAGTCTTCTTTAATCCATGTGCAAAGATAAGTAAGTGAGCTGCATCGCGGACATCAAAACTCTCATCCAGAGATTAGAAAACAAGTCAAATTTGTTCCTTTTCTTTCACAAATGAAGCACAAAATCCCCCAAGATGTTCTTGATTTGTCTCACTGTGCGCCTTAAGAGACAAATTAGCAAAAGTGACTTTTTTTCTAAGAATAGCCAGATAGTTTTCTCACTAGAAGTAGTAAACAGGACTACCGTAAACTGTTGTTAATTTCTGCGTACTGCCCCTCCATGCAGTCTGTTCCTCCTCAGAAGACTCGTTCGCAGATTTTTGGATCAAACCCACAATGCCTCCCTCGGGTTTCTAAACTTCATCTAGATCCTCATCACAAGTCTCCCTGCTGATCCTCTGGCTGCCCCTGCATGACCACCTACCAGGTACCTCCACCAGTCACCACCTGCCTTCCCAGCCTCCAGCGTTCTCCATCATCTAGTCAACCTGGAAACAAAGACACAATTCACTCACTGGACCACTCACCCTACCAATTCAATTCAGCTTATTTATGTAGAAACAATACACAATACATTTCATATTGAAGCAATTATCAAATAAATTATTTCAATTAAATCATGCATTCTACTTTGCATTGAATTCAGTTCATCATTCAGATTAATTTAAAAACTTTACAGTCTAAGGAAACCCAGCAGATTGCATCAAGTTATGGACTTCCGGGATTCATTCCTCTTGGACAAGCAGACAGTGTCACAATCGCCTGCAAGCCCTTACACTGAACATGCATCTCGCAACAGCGGAGAGGGAAACCTCCTCTTTAATAAAAAACCCTCCAGCTTAAGCCCCTGTCAGCCACGACCGACAGTGGGTTTGAGAAGACAGAGCAGATACACTAAAAAGACACAGAAGAGCTGATTTAAGAATACTCCTTATTGTTAATGAAAAGTAAAAAATGGCAACACTTACCTCCTCTGGAAAACCGCACCAACTCCTGTGACAGTAAAAATGTTCCACTTTCCTGTTTGCAATAACTAAACTTCAACTCCAAAAGACCACAAAACCACTGCTTCCCTTCAAGCTCTCAATTCTTTTCTAATTAAACCTTCTTACTTACCTCCTGTGTATGTCTGTTATTGCTCCATAGTAGTATTTCCAACTATTATGATAGTGTCATTATTTATATCTGGTACCTTGGTAAAATCCTATAGGCAGACTGTGACTCTAAAACAGCTCAGCAAAATTACGTCATCATTCTCAATTTATCCTTCTGTTCGCTGGTTGGCCCGTTGGAAGTTTTATAAAATAAATAAATAAAAATCAAACTCAGTGGGAGAAAGCCAGAGCGAAAAAACAGAGATGAGAATCAAGTGGAATCGCATTCGAATGCAATGGCCAAATAAGTAAACTATGTAAAATGACCCAATATACATGAAACAGCTACACACTGCTAGACCAGTTCTGAGTCACAAAAGTTGTGATTTATGCATTGTGTAAAATTGAACAGAGGCAAACAAATGAAAGACTAAACCTATGTCTTATCTAATATGCTGCTGAAAATTATCCACCAACCTGCTCAAGCTTTATTAAGTTGGGAGTAAAATTATACCTTTAGTTTCCATTTAATTTGTTTCCAGGCGTTACGCTCCACCTTTCTTCACAAGCTATTTCACTTCCAGGACAAATACGTCAGTTCTTCATGTTACCCACAGCACATGTCAGGACCAGACTATTGGATTTTTAGACAGTTATTTTGTCCACAGTGAAACTGTTGACCTCATTTTCCAACCATTGAGCTGCAGAAATCAAAAAGTCGACCAAACACTTTCACCACAGGGACAAGGGAATTTGTGTTGCACCAAAGTAAATCAAACTAACTTTGAACCCTGCCCTTTTGATTGACTGTTATTTTGTTATTGAAGATGCGAAATGTGAAATTTATCCTGAACAAGTCGCAGCAAGGACAAAGTGAACAAAATCAAGGCAATTTGATTAAATATGGCAATGCTGACTTAAAAAAAAACACACAAAAAAAACGTGTGAATACACAGCTGTGGAAGTGTGAATTAAATCAGTCAAACATGTCAGAGGGGGCCTTTGCTTGCGTAGGGAGAAATCGCCATCCTGCTTGGCCAGACCGCATGAGAGCTGCAGTGTCAGGTGATGCTAACTGGCTCCTGCTAGCAGCACTTATTATCTGCTGGGCGTGCAAGCGGGGCACAAGGTTAAACTAACTGGATTTCTTGTCTTTGAGCAAGTCTTGCCGGCCCAAACACAAAAGCGAAAACAGCCGATGCCTTGGACTGAAGAGGCTCACGAATAAATCTTTGATGGACTGGATAGATAGTTTATATCAAAGTATTGACAGAAACATCAGTGAAATGCACGTCGACAGGAAACAGGTGAAAGAGAAAAATACTGGAAACGAGAAAAGTGTTTTCATAGTGTGAACAGGGGTGTGTATTCGGAGCCTTTCTTCTGTATTCTGCCAAACCACCTTCCGTCTTACTTTGCTCCATCAATTCGACACCTGGAGGCATCAGCCTCTCCCTGCACAGTGCTGACAGGATTTCTGGCCGGTGCAGTTAACTCGCACTACCCTTCTGTTCAGATTTCCATTTGACATTTTGCATTTCCCATTTTATTTAATATCCAATCATCACCTTCCTCATCATCACATAATTTTATTACTGTCAAGTGCCCTCTTTGTGTCCCTCGTTGTCTCATGACCCCGTTTTTCTTTGTGACAATTAACTCTAGCCTGAAGGAAGCAGCAAAACATGACAAAAAAAAAGAAAAAAAAGGGCCCTCTCAGAGTCAAGGGTTTGTTTTTGAAAGGATGGGTGCTCACCTTTTTTAGTGATTCAGGGGAGTACAGTGCTTTCCAAATGCATTCACACCTCTTGTACCTTTCATGTTTTGGTATTACAACCACAGACTTTAGTGTGTTTACAGAAAATGTATATGACACCAATAGCATACATGGCTTCTAAAAGTTATATTTAGAAAAAAATCCAAAAGATGTGGCAGTCAAAACTTTGTGGAACTACGTCACAGCAAATACAGCAAGATAACTAATCCAGTTTGACCAACTTTTTGTGCAAAGTCGCTCATTTTAAGTCAGATTGAATGAAAAGTTTGAGAACTCAAATTTCAAGACTCTGCAAAGATTATTGGCTGGACTTCAGCATTGTCTGCGTCTTGGCCAGTCTAACAGATAATATGAGCTAAACCATCCCGCTCTAGCTTTGGCCCGCTCAGTATGCTTGTCTTGCTGGAACTCTTCTACAGCCTCTGTCAGTTTTTCTTCCACACATTTTTGAAAGAAATAACACGTTTTCTCTTCCAGGACTGACATTATACATATAACGTATCTGTGCCAATTTTTGCTTCGTACATTGTGTCAGACAAATATTGTGTAATAGGTCAAAAATTTGAATCGGGCAAAATCAAAATGGAAAAGCAGAGATGCTGTCAGTTCAGCAACATTTTGCCCATCGCTTGCCAACAGTTCCCCACTTGAGTTTTTCATCAAGTATGAAATGTCTGAACCAGAATTAAATTAAGTTCTTCTTGCAGTTAGTTTAGGTGGACAACAATGTTGTGGTAGGTTTGCTGTGACGCTGTAGTCTTTTCATTTTTAGATGACAGATTGCACAGTGCTCTATGAAATGTTCATGTTTTGTGGGTCAGGATCATGTTCCATGGTTTGCATTTCAGCATGGTTTTATGGTTTGTTCCTTGGTTTCGATGATGTTTGCCCTTAAACAACTGTTTTATTTCTACAGTGTTGAGATGAGACTAAACACATTCCACCTAATGAGCAGTAATTTCCAAATCACTGAATCTTATTGCAAGGTATCAAAAATAAATATGATTAAATGATTTGCTAAAAAAAAAAAAAAAAAAAAAAAAAAAAATCCAACAGAAAATCATGTATTGTTTTCCTTCTTTTTCACAATGGTGTTCTACTTTGTGCTAAATTATGAAATAAAAATTTTTTAAAAACGTGATAAAACGCTAAATTCTTCCAAATGTATGAATCTTTTGGCCAACCACTTTATGATTGTGCTTCTTCAGTGAATAAAGCCATTTCCTTTCCCTTAAACCCTCGTAAAGGTTTTATGGGCTCTTTTTTTTGTGCCAATGCCCTTTACCACTCAGAGCATTTTGTCTGATCCCAGCTCTCCCTTTAGGTATTTTGCAGTCAATTAATTCACATAAGGCATCTTCTAATCTCCTACTACCCTGCAGCTTGCACATGTTCAGCAGTACATCATCATCATCATCATCATCATCATCATCATCATCATCATCATCATCATCCAAAGAGTCAGGCAAAATTTATTTATCAACGCATGGTAAACACACAGAAAAGCAAACATTTAACCTTGGGATCATCTGTGTTTGGTATGCAGCACCACTGCCTCCTCATACCAAAGTACAGTAAAGGAAAATGTTACTCAACTTAATGCAAGTCTTTCTATATTCATGTGCCACTTTAAGTTTCCAACTACTCATGGTTGACACTAATGGCGCTGTCTGCTGTTCGCTGAGAAAAATACTGAACAGAGAAAATCTCTTATGCACACACACAAGCGGCTATCTCTTGCATTGCCACTACAGAGACATCGCCGCCTATTACAGCCCATGCAAACACACACACACACACACACACGCACACACACGCACACACACACACACACACACACACACACACACACACACACACAGCTGTTCAGATGTTCAGATGCACAGCCCAGGGCAGAGGCAGGGAAGCGTGCTCTCATGAGAAATGAGCAACGTTATCTGTGTTATCTCCCTCCCCAGCTGGGTGGTGCACGACGCAATAATGTTGTCACAACAATCGATGCAATTTCGCAATTCACAGTGCTGATGGAGCAGGTGCCAAACCCTCCGACTTTCTTTGTACATCTGGTCCCCCAACGCATGGACACACAAACCTGCCCCCTCACTCAGGGTGCTACTCAATCTAAAGTCATCATCTGAGTTATACGGTAGGCTTCTTAACCTTCCAAAGGTCACAGCGGAAAGTGGCTGTATCGGGGAGGGAAACTTTATTATGTCATTATGTTGCTTGGCAGCTTTTATTTGTGGGTGATGAAACTTGTATGCCACAAAAACCAATCACACTCACAGGGAAAGAGTGATGGCAGTGGCCTCGAAAGTGTGTTGTGCATACTGAGCATCTCAGAGTTTGAGAAGTTTCTCTATAATTTTAAACCTTACTAGTAAGTGTGTTTATTTTTCTCCGAGGTTTACAGCTAAGAGGATGTACATTTTATGCGTCTCAGTTAGTTTCATGTGACTACAGATTATGTTGTTTTCAAAGGGCAGTATTATGTACCTTACTGGGACATAGTGACATTTAATAGCACTACGTTACTATAACTATGTTACTTTCAGTTATAAAATTGCTACATATATATATATATATCAAAGGTAATGTATAAAAATTTGACTTCACAATTTGACGCATTGAAATTGGGCTCTGTCTCTTTAAGAAGCTCCTGCTCTTTCCGACACTCCCTCTTGTGTGTAATGTTTATACTCCTGGCCTCTACAAGGTAATGCAGTGCGCAGTGTTGCTTAATTGTTCAAAACAATGCATTCATGAGTAACATTAAGGGTAGAAGTGTTATTTATTTATTCATTTATCTTTAAACATTAAGTATATATGGTGAAACATACAGGGAACACAACAAACCAATTATTAACCGTAATGTTTATGTTTTTATCACACGATGACTGTAGACTTGGTGCATCATTCAGAGATGCTCTATTTACGGATGAATGATGACTGAAAGCAAAGGGGGTTTTAGGGAAACTTTAGTTATAAAGAAGAGTCGGGCAATTTCCCCTTTGAAGACAACAGATTGACTGCTATTACTGTGTTTCTTCCCCTATTCACAAAACCTGGAATAAAAACAGTTTTATTATTTTTGTCACTAGGTACAATTTCCAAATAATTAATAACCAACATAGATGTATTTATGTAGTATCATGATATATATTTTTCTTAAATTATTTTTGTTTTATCCGTCTTCTTCAGTCTATGACTGTGGTTTGTACCTGAACTTGCACTCACACAATCTCTTGTGTGATTTTATTGCTTACAACCAAGCCAAAGTCAAACAAGGTTTTGTAATAAAAGAGACTGAACCTCAGGGCTTCTTCTTGACAGGTGATGTCGGATTTGGTTTGATGGTGTCATTCTGCATGTGCCCAAACACACCTTATTTGTGGAGACGTGGTATTTTATGCTTCCAGCATGCACTTTTTTTTATTTTTTATTTTTTATATACGAGTGTGTGTTTGGGAGAAAGTGCATCAAATTGCCACGTGTGCCGTTTTCTGAATGCCACGGTTAAGAGCACGTCGTAGAAAACACGACATGCTCGGTGTTTTCCCCAGCAGCTTCAAGTGCTCCTTGTCCAACACGACCTGAAACAAAAGCTAAAAGACCGGATTTGGATTCTTACTGCAGCCTAAATATCAAGATTTTGTTTTTACTCACAGCAAGAAGCAACCAATTATGAAAAAGAAAAGGACTTTTTATAGAGTAAATATTATACAGGAGACATACCGCAGAAATGTGAGGGGAAAGAGGAGGAGAGATTCCCCCATGCAGAAGAAAGGAAGAATAAACTGAAGGGTCCTTCAGATAGTCACAGAGACTGGTGGCTATCTTCCTTTTAGATAATTGAATTTCCCAGAAACTCCTTTTATCCCCCACGGACAGCCAAAGAAAATCTGTGATTAAGTTCAAGGTGAATGTGGAGAAATGTAAAAAAAAAAAAAAAAAACCCCAAAAAAACAGCAATTATCAGGCACATTAGATTAAAGCACATTAGATTAAATTAAGTGTTTTGCACTGATTTCCCATGTTTCCTGCTAAGAAGCTCTGGGTTGACCTTGACAAATATGCAAAATCACTATCATTAAAACATCCGTGTGCCAAAAAAAAAAAAAAAAAAAAAAAAATATTAGAGTAAATATTATACAGCCAGAAAATGAAAAGGTCTGTCTTCCCACTGACTGTAAAAGGTCTAAACTTTTTGTTGTTAAAAAGCCCAGATAAAGAACACAGTTGTTAAAGGTGAGGACCATGTCGTGAAAGTAAATGTTTTCACAAACCACCAGGCAGCACAAGCTTTCTTTCTGAGATCTCAGTCACTAAATCTGTTCTAAATCTGTTCTCTCAGAGTACTGAGAGCTATTCAATTAAACGAGACACAATATCAGTGGAAGTAGACGGCCGAGGAGGTCGCGAGGCTGTACAAAGTAATTCACTGTAGCATGACGCAAACCTTTTTGGTGGCAACATCAAGAAATCTTTACTTGTACATTTATTAACTATTGTATTGTTGTCGTTGGAATAAGATTTTATGGCTCTTACTGTCCCATCTGGCTTTAACGTGTTCCTACTTTGTTAAAGCAACAGCTGTGCTTTGTGTTTTTTTGATTCAGTACGTACAACAGTACTTACTGTACAAGCCATTTACCATTTTACTTTCCATATGCAAGAACTGCTGTCCTTCCAGTTCCTGTAAAATGTCGTAGCTGCGCTTTTAGACTCGGTTCTAACTTCTTGTTACCACAGATGGCTTTTGTAATCTCTAAGAAGTGAACGTCTTTAACCCTCCTTGTGGTCTTAGCGCAGTGCTCATGACATTGAAATGTACCCGTGTTTGGCTGATCAGCACTTTATGCCATCTCCTGATCTGGAAGCTCAGTCTGCTGATTTCTGGCTCAGGTAAATGATGGGACAGGACAGGAAGACCAGCCAACTCTTGGCAAACTGGTTCAGAATCAGAACAGATTTTAGTTTTTTTCTTTGCTCTTCTGCTAGTGCTTAGCACTCTTTAGTAACTGCCCTTACGGATGTTTTTTTCTTACTCAATAAAACCCAGTTTTGAATACAAAACAGGGAACCAACAAACCACTTCAACCAGAACTGACAGCTGCCACGTTCTAGATATTTTGTGGCCGACTGAACAGCTCTCCAGCCAAGGGGGAAAGAGTTGTGAATCCGCCTGGGCAGAAACACAAGTATTTCTGAGACAGCAAACAGCTACGTCTGACCCACACAGGGCATTCCTTCCTCCTGTTCGATCGGGGAAGCTGCAGCAACAGAAGCTCGGCACTCAGAGATGGTAGCAAAGAGTACTTTTTTTTTTTTTTGGTCCCTTTATTTTCCTTCTTTTTTCTTTATCATACTTATATTACAACTTGAAATTCTTGGCTGCAAAACCACTTTTATTAAAGCCCTGAGAGATTACTAACTTTTCCATTAAAGTTGTGCTTTTAATGAGCTTGGATTTTATTTGAAGTAAAGCTCTCAAGTTTGTTCCCTTTAGCCTGCAACATGAAGTTTGTAGTGCTAGAATCTGTGCTCGTTTTACCATAATTACACCAGTCGTACAATCACCTTGATAAGGTCAACAATAAAATTAATACTTGAGCTGATTAACTATCAGGTTAGTCCTGTCAAATCAAGCTTATTTTATGTTGCACATTTCAGCTGCGTGGTCCTCGTGTAGTTCATTTCCGTATTTCCATTTCAAATAATTTGATTTGTTTAATTCGTGGTAAATAAAATGTTGAAAGTCCTGCATGCATTTTCTTGCTTATTAAATACAGAAAATCTTGGCCAGCATGAGACTCAGAGGAAACACTTCAGTCTCACTCCACAAGAATGAGAAATGGAAACCTCCCAAAAAAAGCACGATAGTCACAGAGTTACGTTTTTTTTATTTATTTTTTTTTTTTATTTTTTTTTAATTTTTTAAAATAGAAACAAAAACAAAGTGGAAAGAGACAAGTTTAATATAAACAGTGGAAAACACTACATACCTGTTGAGTTTTATTATCACAACCAGAGACAATTGTTGGAAATAAGATTTCGAAATCTAATCTGAACATTTGAAATTCCAAGTAACAATTCTGACTTCACCCGTCTTCTTGTTAGATTTTTTTTTCGTTTTGGAACTGTGAAAGTTGAGCTCGTAATTTATGTCTTCCACAATTGTGTGAAATAATAAAAGCATTAGCAAAAGAAAACCAAACAACAACGTCAAATGGTAGATGAGTAAAACCATTGTCAAAAGAGGCCCAAAAGGTAAACAGAATAAGACAAAAAATTAGAGAACAATAGCAAACCAATTTTTTAAAGAGACAATTAAAAGATTTGGTTCATGTTCGGTAAATTCCTCCAGACTCAATAATTTGCATTAAAACATCTAGGGGAATCACTTTTGCTTGTTAAAACATTTCTTTATTTGAAAACTAATATTTGAATTACAAATTTTCATCCTTGGAATGGTTATTTGCATCCTTTGAAACAAAGCAACAGATAAATAAAACACGGATCAGTTCCCACCTGCACATTGGTGGAGCTCAGGAGCTCTGGCTTCGATTAAACTGCCAAGACACCGAAAGCAAAGCTATTTAGTACCACACTGCCTGGAGCAAAAGCAAAGTAAGATAAATATGAGAGGGTTATTGTTTCTCAGACCTCTAAGACCTCAAAATAATTTCCTTTTCATTCGTGTCCCTTATGAATGGACCTGAGCGTTTATATATTGACCTGATTGCAAAGGACTTCTTTCCGAACCCCCATCTTATTCATCTGGCAGTAAACAAACATAGATTTGCTTACATATTGTGTTGGAAATACTTTCCTTGCTTGCAGCACACACAAATAAAAGTCGGGTCCAATTATGGGTGCAGCTACGTAAACAGCTGTGACAGGAAGAAAGCAGATGCCAGAAAAACCTCAGTAGTTTACAGCCACACTGCAGAGCTAGAAAAACACTGTATCCTTTTCATTCCCTTTTCTTTTTAATCTAAGAGGGTTTTGACACCTGCTGTTTTCTTGTCTGCCTCAAATTACCAGCCATGCTTTATTATTCAGAATGCTGAACCTGTCTCCCGGTTCATTACCTGTACACACCACAGCAACTCAAAGAAAGTCGGATTTTGTACACTTGTGCCACATTCAATTAAGTTCTCATATTTTCAACCATAAGAAGGAGTTACCCCATGGGGACAGAAAAATACTCCATGGCACAGAACACAACAATGGTTAATGAAGCATGACATTAACTCAGAGTGTGCATTTGTTTCCATCCTCTTGTCACTGAATCGACATTTTGCACAGAAATTATTAATGAACTGTGTGCATTTGGAAGAGTTTAGTGGGGGGACAAAAAGAGGTGATCTGTTATGGAGAATGTAGAAGCATGATCTGCGAAATCGGTCGAAACAGAGAAATAATTAAGCTAAGCTAAGCTAAGATAATGAGCAAAAGGAAGAATGGTTAGTTGACAAGAGATTGTGTTTATTAATTGTAGGTAAGGCATCACCAATTTGTTGTATCAGTTGATGAAAAGAAAGTTTAATCAGCGTTTAAGCATTAAAAACCAATTTATATGAGAAAACATCTCCCCGGTATCACATCTGATTGAGACTGAACGCCAAAGAAAATAGCCAGATTGCAGCCTTCAGCCTGGTGTTTTTATTTTATTTTATTTTTTTTTTTTTAAACTCTGTTCATTCATATAAAGCTGCTGCCAGCCGGCAGGCTGTCACACTGCCAGGGATGAGCTCTTGTAGCATCAATATTTGCTGAAGTATAATTCTTTGTTTGAATCATGTATATTGCTTTCCCATATGTATATTGCACCGCAAAAAGCGCTTACTTTGCAAACTCTCACCACACCTACCCTTAATCTAGAACCCTCCATCCCACAAGCGCACTCCACTGGCTTCCAATTATAGACATTTTTCACTTCTTGAGAGCCGAACTGCTCAGGTGGCAGCAGGAATATGAGTCACTCTGAAGGAGGAACTGGATTACCAACAGCCACTGGAATATTTAGGAGTGAGACATCAGCCAAGAAAGACGTTATCCTGCAGATCAGAATCTCAAAAGAGCGTTAGTTCAACTTCTTTCGTGTTGTAGCAGTGAGCAATTAGGTTGATTTCTTCTATATGTCAGTCTAACCTTGACGGCAAAGACACTAAAGACGGCAGCACAGTAAGGAGGAAAAATAAGTCCGTGAAACTAGCTAACAATTACTTTACTATCTGTAAGCTCTGAGACCACCAGAGATGTCGGTGTCCCACAGAGAGAAGGTAGTGAGGAGCTCCCGTGAGCAGAGATTCATAAATGAATAAATAAACATTTTGACACTGTTGGTTTATTCATGGTGAGCTTTCAGCCACAGAAGACGACTCTGGGCTTTCACAAGCCATGAGGATCAAGCCAAATGTGCAAATCAAATACGTTTATGAAAAATAAATCTGCATCTCCTGCTCCTCTTTCTAGAATGCCACAGAGAGCTGGTCTGTCATCTGAATATTCACTGCAGTGCGTTCAGATTTCAAAAGGTCCATCGTCTTTACGTTTGTTTGAAAATAATCTTGGAAGATGCATCTGTCATCCATCTTTTAATGCCAGAAAGAAAAAAAACAAAAACATTTTCTGTGGTTAATATTGTAAATCTGGTCACTCTTGTAAGTCTCTGAAATAGAATGTTTATTATTTTTCTGTAATCATGAAAACATTCCACCTCCTAGAAAAGCATAAACTTGATTTTAAACCAAAATGAGTATTGACAGGTTCATGCTGGGACGTGGTACTTGAAGTCATACAACCACATTTCAGTGCTGAAGACAAACATGTCTGGACCTCTGGTTTTTATTATACAGTACTTAGTTTACATTGATAAATATTTTAACAATTACTTTTGCAAAAATGTGTAAAATTTTAGAATTAACATTAGGTATGGCTAAATTTTACTATGATGCATTTGTCTCGTATGTATTCTGTTGGTGACGAACAACGAGTTTATATAAAAAGAATGTCAGATTCTTGAAGTGATTTTCCAGTTTATACTGGAAATTTTTAAAGAAAATGCCTCAGGTGACACTAATGTGACGGCAAGAAATTAGATTCAGCTTTACAGTTCTTAAATAAAAAACATTCCTGCAAAACATGATATATATATATTTATATATATATAAAGCACCTTTCATTTATGTTGATGCAATAATCCCATTGAACTAGTCACACTCAGCTGAACCCATTTCCAGCACGGAGTAAAACTCGCCTCATACATTGAAGTTTGTTTTCATTTTGCAGCTGCAGCACAGTCCTTTCTTAGCCTGAGTGTAACCACATTTTAAACTTTTATGTTGTTTGCAAATTTATTTTTCTTTCGTGATAGTCCTGTTGGGGCCTTAAGAAGAACTGAAAGACGCTACAAAGGTTCATCACAACAAAGGATTAGATGAGAAATTATTAATGCAGAAGCTGAAGGCAGATTGTTAATGAACAAAGAGATGAAAACGAAAAACGGTGGTCATGAATTCAGAAGACCTCACAAATGTCAGTTTGTAAAATAAAACAAACCATAAAATTAAATACAAGTGGTTTATCAGCAGAGAGGAGAGAGTTGCATGGATTTTAGGGAATTTATATTCAATAGGCTGTTGGGCAGAAACAAAGAGGCACAGGGCCACAAGAACATTTGTTTTGCCCTGAGACCCAAGGGTGAAGATCAGCTGTGGTTAGGTTATAGCTGTAAAGCAAAACAGTAACATTCACAAAAATATTCCTTAAGGACCGTAGAAATTCTCAAACTGCTGGCCTACCAGTCCTGGCAATCATTACAAAATTCAAGTATTGTAATAGTCCCTTAATCTGAGCATATCGACCTCAAGATGGGGAAAATCTGTAAGAAAGGCACAGGAGAAAAAAAAATCCATTTCAGAGTCCATCCTTCAGTGTGTTCGGATTACCAGAGGATTTTATTAGCAGTAATGTACCTTCTCAAAAAAAAAAAAAAAAAAAAAAAAAAAAGCCTCTAACAAAATGCTGCATGACTGTTGGAGTTTAAGTGGGTTGTGGAAACTTAATTAATAGAAAAACAAACATGAGCAATTCTAGGTCTTTTTTTTATGATCCTTCAGAGGGAGGAAGCATCATTGCCTGATGTGCCTAAAAGCAGCTGTAGGAGTAAAAGGAGGTGTGTGATCCACATGGAAACACTAACGAGCTGCTTTTAAAGACAGAGCCACTTCTGGCCTGCAGAGTGAGACAGAAGGGGACTGCATACATGTAAACAGCATCTCATACACCCCACATGTTCGTCTTGTTACTATACACACCAGCTCTCTTCAGCTAATGAGTGAAATAGTGGAAACAGGATGTTAGGAGTCAGGAGGGTAATTGTCTGAGTGCGGAGGAAATACTTTGGTAAACAAAAGGATGGAACGGGAACAGAAGAGTACGGTAATGGTGGCTGCAGGGTCGAAACGTATGACAAAACTCCTCCTTGAGCCTCCTCATAGACACAAAGCAATGTCCCAATGTGGTGTCGCAGCAGACAGCCTGACCCCCGTACTCCAAATGTTCGTCTCACCCTCCCCTGAGTCTGACTCACACTGCTCTCTGGAGAGCTAACGATGGTGAAATGGCTCAAACACCAACAATGCTCGCAATGAAGGACACACAACCCGAGACATGTGCACCCACACAAACACATTCAAGGGCAAAATGAGCCATTGTACTGCTGCGGTCATTAGTTTAGATGCTAGCTTAAATAGACTCAGCAGTAGCTTTAAAGGCATATACCTACACTTTTATGACTTTTTCTTTTCAAGTGTATTCAGTCTTGTTGCTTAAAGCAGCTACGTCTATTTTAACACGTTACAAAGTAACAGTCGAAAGCTAATTTGAAAGGTCAAACTCGGACATCAATGCTTACCGTTGGTACCAGGGGTGCCACAATGCTCACCACAATGCTTACTCAACACAAAGGAAGACATATAGCCTCCTACGTCTCCGGTTTGAATCTTGTTTGTGCTAAGGTGTGAAGTTTATCACTCTTCTTCAGGTGACAAGACAGGTACACTACACGCTGCTCTCAGTATTGAAAATTTGACACCTGTTGGGTAGGTAAGTGGTTCCCTTGTGTCCAGGTGGAATAATTCAGTGAGTCTGGTGTCTCTAAGCTGTTGTTTGCACTTTGGCTTCAGACTAAACTACCATATTATTAAAAGTAATTTATCACTGTTCAGACAGTCAAGCTGCTCAGGATGAGCAGGACACCCCGCTGCTTTGTTTCTCAGTTTCTCTTTTTGTGTCTTGCTGTGTATTTTCTGATTATCTGCTTCTGTTTTGGCTCAGCTGCATTCAGCATTGCTTTGCAGAACACTCTGCAACTTTAGCAGCTACTGTGTTCCACCCCTTAATTGGGGCTTTTGATCATTTGAAAGTGTCTCTGTGTGTGTATGTGTGGCCTTGTATTTGAATCATTGTAAGGATAAAAGGCCTGGATCCCGTAAGAAGTAGCGTTGTTTTTGGGTTGGCGATTAGGTTTTGGACTAAGGTACTGAGTTAGGTATGGAGATAGGTTTGAATAATGCATTGAAGCCACATATTGGCTTTCTGCTCTGCTTCCCTCTCTCTTCCTGACACAGACTCACTTTGTTTCCGTATAGTGGAGAACACCAAGACACTGTTCTCTTTTGTCTGCCTCCTGAAGCCACAACTCCGCCTTCTCCTAAGTTGGGATTTTTACGTGAAGGTACCTTCTAAACTCCCCTGCACACACTCACATCTTTCCCACTGCTGGATTCATGATAGAATTGTGATTTGCTGCATTGTTGTTTCTGACATTGTTCAATTATTAATTAGTTAATTAGTCCTCAAGTTGTTTTTCTTTTGGAATTCCTTCTTCTTTTCACTGCTTGTTAATTACACACCATCAACCATAAGTTATGCTCACTTCCTGTTTAAAGAGAGTTTTTAATTGAAAAATGTTTTTTTTTATTTTTTACCTTTCAGAATTTCAATATGTGTTTCCAATAGGTTTCCCATTTAAACCTTTTGAGATGCTCGAGGCAAAGATCAACAAAGTTTGATCTAGACTTGAAGGTCATTTGCTCTTTTTCTTCTTATGATCAAAAATAGGGAATCTATACAATTCCGATTTTGTTTTACTGTAATGGTCATTATTGTACAGTAAATGGGGAGGAACTAGGCAGAAGAGAGAAGTGGAAGATAGCAGCAAATGACCCAAGACCAGGAATCAAGCAGGAATGTCCCTGTTCTCAACCAGCTGAGCCACCCAGTGCCTGACGTTCTGCATTTAATATAACCGTATATATAACTGTACATGTTACAATTTAATTCCATATTATTGACTGCTAATAAAGATGTTTTCATATAAGAAACCTAACCTTTACTCTAGGTAAATGTTAATTATCCATGCTACATGGAGCGTGAAAAGATTCTCTATACATCTGCTTCTGATTTATTCACTCATGATGAGCCAAACATCTTTCATTCTGCCTGACAAAATAGCACAAGTCTCTTCAGTTAACCATGAAATGCATAAAACGGGGCTCTATCAGACATCAATGGAGATGTTGGCAGCAATTTTATGAGGCGAATAATAATTACCAATAACTGTGAGTAGAGTTGCAGCCTTTGTGTTTGCAAGCTTTAACGCCTTGCGGTGTAGCCAGCTACTTCTTAGTACCTAGCTTTTGCTGAAACATTTGTCTTAGAAGTAGACTGATACACTGGGTTAAAAAAACAATGCAGAAAGTACTTGTGCAGTTACATAAAAAATATTTAGTAAAAATTTTAAAAAAGCTTGGTCCACCAGTACAACCAAAACATACAGTGCCTTCAAAATATTGGAACATTTTTCAATATTTCTGCTCCTTTGTTAAAATGCATGTCAACCTTAAAATATTGTATTTTAGAACTAGATTTTGTATTTCTTTGTAATTTTAACTCATTTATTTTATGAAGGGAGTTTTAAAAAGCTCAATTCTGTTTTAAGCACCGAGGTTTAAATCACCATAGTAAATATTATGCACTTTAAAACTCTTTAAATTTCTATTGGAAAAAAATTTGGTTGAGATTTGAAAGGCTTACCATTTCTAAAACATGCAATTACACAAAGTCATAAACATCATTACAGAACATCACTGTGGCAAAATATTCGTATGAAGCATTTGTAAAAAATTATTTCAAGCATAGTAAATGTGTCTATATGTTACTTATTGAAATCACTTTGTGTTACTGTGTGTTGCTATCCTCTTTTGGATTTTAATTGTATTTCCTCTACGCGTCTTTTCGAGTGACCGACGTCTCTATCCGACAGTATCAGCAGCGACAGAAATGTAAAACAATCGCTCCAGAAAACTGCAAACATCGAGACTAATATGCGATAAACGGGAAAACAGCCACAAATGAACGAGTCCGTGAAGTTGTGCAACTAAACGCCATTCTAATTATTAGAATATTTATAGTTTTATACTGGAACACGCAAAAACACACATAAATTACTAACGGGTTTTGGTTTTTTTTTTTGGACTGTTGTAACCATTAAAAATGTTCCCCTTCAGTTCAACCTTATAAGTAGAAATACACTATTGATGTTACCATTATAAAATAACTTGCAATTAAGTTTTGGCAAAGATCAATCTGATTTTCACAGCGTTGTCGTTAGCAGCTGCTGAAAGTAACTAAAAAAGTTACTTCTGGTTTGCACCCTGTGAAGACAGGTAAACTTGTAACACAGCCCATAACTTTAGCCCTTGTTACTGCTTAGTTACCCCCCGCTGGTAGGAGGAAAAGATCCCAAGCAGCACTAAAAACGTTTGACTGCAAAGAAAGAAAAGGCAACAGCTTTGTTCCTTTCTTCTGTAGCATTGTGCGGCGTCATGTGAAACCAGCAAGAAGGCCGACTGAAAAGACAATACTTTCTATTTTTACTTGATTCCACAAAAACATAACAATGACAAATGACATTTCACACAATAGATTCAACGGGTCCTTATGAAACTGCTGAGATTAAACGTGCCAGCAACCAAATCAATCTTAAATGTTTTCGCTTGAAATATATTTACACATAATCAAAGTATCAAGAAGAACAGACATAGTTATCAACAATACTTTAATTAATACAGTTAACTATATTTGCCACCTCAAACTAGAGAAGTATGGCCATCTTTAGTTTAAGGTCTCAAAGATTATACTTCTACTGTACATTTATTTTTTTATAGCCATATCATAAAAACTAACTGAACACGGTGGTGTTAAGCTGTTCTTACTGTATGTCTGGCAGCCATAATTACTCAGTAAGGCTCAAAAGCTTATTGTCTTATTGAACCTTATCTTAAACAAACAATGTGACAATCTGTACATAAAGAACATCCTGTTTCAGAGACAGCACATCTCCACACTTCTGTAAACTTTCTGCTTCTCATTCCTAATTCTAACCAGTGTTATGACCGGCTGCTGCTCGTGCTGTCACAGTAGTTCATCTGCAGATGACTGGAGTTGCGCCTAAGGACAGTTCACTGACCTCGGTGTTTTGTTTTCATGGTTAGTGCAACATCGTCCGGAGGCTGAATTCCTCAACAGGACTAACTAATTCAAGGATGAAATGCAGTTAATAAAGGTCAAGTGACATCGCAGTTTTGCTGAGAGACTAACAAAGAGCAGAGCCCCGTGGTTAATAGCAAAGTTCCCAGAAGCATTGCCCAGACAGATGGCTCAAGCTGGAGAAGGTGAGACTATTTGAGGGCATCAGAGACTAACAGGCTGTGACAGACCAGCGAGTCTGCCATTAGGTATTGGATCAAAAGATTATTAATTCGTCTGGAATGACCTAGACAGTTATTACTATTGCAAATTATGTTATAAGTTGAAATCAAAGCAATTACAGCAATACTGTTCCTTAAAAAAGTCTTCATTGACTCATTAGCTGACTTATGAGCACATTTTTTCCTCTTCAGTCAACTATTTTTTAAATAAAATGATTTGTTAACATATTTGATGCATTGATCAGATTATCATTTAGACTAACAGAATGAAAAACCGAGAAGCTAAAGTCTGTAATCTGTCACTTTTAGTTCTGGTCTTGAGACACTGACTGAGCATGTCTCAGATAACCTGGGGGAGGAATATGCTTCAACTTTGAAGTTTATATAGGCTCATGACAATCGAGTGCCTTCATTTTATATGCCATCACTTTAGCAACAGGGAGCCTATGTAGCAATTTACTGTAACCAGAAGTGAACCCCAATCCATTTGCCTAGTTTGATTAGAGCACTGGCTGCAACATTATTGATGAAGTGCAGTAATCCAGTGCAGAATCAAAAAGTGATGAAGACAGCTTAATGAAGCTCGAACTGAGCACCAGAATATGGAGGAAAATGGATCTAAGTCACTCTAAATATAGAACGGTGGTCGGTACCAGATGTGCTACTCTGAGTATCTCGGACGCTGTTGATCATGCAAAATCATTTCTCTGGTTTTCAGAGACTGGAAAAAGAGCAAATATTGTTTGTGATAAAACCAGATAAAACCAAGTCATGTGGAACATCAAAGCAGATGGGATAAAACTGCAGAACACTACAAGAGACCCGACTCTCATTGTCTCATAAGAGGAAACAAATGCTACAACTCAGAGGTTCCTGAAAACAGATTGGGAAAATGTTGTATGGTGTGACTAATGTCAGTTTGAGCTGTGACATTCAGACTGCAGTCTGAATCTGGAGTGAACAAATTTAGATTAAAATCTATTCTGCCTTGTATGAAAAGCTCAGGCCAGTATTGGTGACAATATATGAGCTACGTTGACAAACTTTGGGACAAATAGTGAAAACTAAGCATCATTTAAATGTCACGGACTCAATGGACTTCAGTTCAATGGAGTGCATTTTGGGAAGTGATGAAAGGCTGTTAATCACGCTCATTTAGGTGTTGCTTAATGTGTAAAAGGTGGAGAAATAACCTACTGATACAGGAAAACTATTATCCACCATCATCAGTAGCCATGGTAACTAGCCAGAGGATTCATAACAGAGTGTTGAACTACATGTAGCAGAGCCAAGCGCCAGAGAATGAGAGGGGGAGAAGAGCAGCGCATACATGAGGGTCATTGACAGTGCTATGACCCCTCCTCCCCCACTCGTTGGCTCTGATTGGTTGTTTCCGACGGAGCAGTGTCTGCTGATGGCAGTAGCAGCACTGGGAGAAGGCAGAGGAGCTTCATTTTAACACAGATATTCTGTCTCATTCTGTCTCTACATGGGAAAAGTCTTAACGAATCGGTAAAACTAAAACATTGTATCCTGTCATTCAGAAAAACAAAGTTTCCTTTCAGTTAATGGAATTTGTAAGTTCTGTGCACTACAACCACGTACTAAAAAAAAAAAAGTTGCAAACATAATAAGGTTCACAATTCAAATAAAAGATCCATGCACCACCTGGTGAACGACTGATAATATGACAACATTTGAAAGTTAAAGAAGGTCTGGAACTGGAAGAGTATTAATGAGGCCTGGCAGATTCCATTTCTGAACAGTGGCAGCTCATCTGTCACAGTTTGCTTGTTGTTTTACCCAAATATTTGACCCATGTCAGATTAACATTTGCTCCACATTGCCAACAGGATGGGGTGCAGTTACTTTGTGCTGATTTTGGGTAAAATGAGATGTGAAAGAGCAAGGTTCTGGTTCTGATTTCCTGTCACTTTCATTTTGGTTCCTGTGCAGCGTGATTCCACTCTCAGCTCTGCTTCACTTGCTTCTCGGGGAGGTTACAGCAATTAGGTGGGAGTTTTGACCCTGAAAAACCATTAATTTTCCTTTCATGTCGCGATAACAAGATAATGAACTACATATCTTGAGATTAGAGGAGTAATAACCATGTATGAGGCAAAGTATGCTGAGGTGATAGATATTTGGCTTGAATAAGATTCTATCACATGCCCTTTAAAGAGCCTTGTTTAATTTTCACAAGAACAAAAGCATCCTGAATGTTATTTGTTGTATAGTGTGATGATAGGGAAGTCAAAATTTTCAAATAAGCAATAGCAGATTTTTGTGTTTAAGATAAAAGCCCAGAAAAGAAAATATAGTTTCAGCTACATGATGGAAAATGTGAGTTTTAAAGAAAAACCTGACTGTCTGATCTCATTACCCAACTGGCTCTGTTGTTCAGACTCAGCGTTGGACCCATAACTGTGGTGTCACACAGACTTCTAAAGGTATGTGTCAGACCCCTGCTGCTGATTCATCCTCTGACAGGACGTTAAACCAGCATTTGCCATGCTACAAGTCTAAATGCAGCTATGCAAGGGGCGTCAACTGTAATCAGCAGCAACCAGACAGACCTGCTGCCACTCTCAACCCAAACAAAAGGCGCAGGACAGTTTCATGACTCGTGTGGGTTCAAAAGGACCTTTAAATTGATCCAGGACAGTGTCAAAGATCTGAAAGATATTTCAGACAAACAAGCCTGCTCTGTGGCTGTCTGTCTAATCTCCTGCATGGAGTCCATGAAGGTATTTTTAGCATCATTCCCACGTCTGTTTGGGCAAGGAGACATTCGGTGAACTGTCCTGCGCTGTCTGTTGACGTGGACAGCACAAAGCCGACACTTTCCTTTAAAAAGACCGCTTTTCTCAGCCAGATGCTTTCATCGCTTTAATGCAGCACAGATGGGTTGATTCAAAGCAAAAACAAATACAGTACAGAATGATTGGTCAGTCTTATTTTTTTGGGGGGGGTTTGGAGAATATCTTTGAAGGCTTACACAAAACCCAGAGAAGAAACTGCACTACACAAAGGATTTGTTTTCTTTGAAGGCTCTTTTTGTGCTTTCGACATCAATAAGAAAGGACACACACCTTTACAAGCCAGAATTAGAGGCGATGGATGCATGGCTGTTTTACCGGAGGCATGTGATACAAAAAGTAAATCCCAGTTCCTGCTTATATTTAATTTACTAAATTGCAAAACCAAGAAGAAACTTTGTTGATATTAAATAAATCTTGTAAGAATTTCTATTGTAATTTTTCGTCTTTCTCTCTATATCTAGGTTTGTTAAAACTATAACCACTCTTATCTCCCTCTACGATTTGGACACCAGGTATCTTGATATCGTTCTCTTGATTGGGCTTCTTGCTGGAATGATCCGGTCAAATGATCCATAATGAAATAATTCTGTCAAAAGCATTAGTTTGTGCCTTCTTAGCAAGCAGCACATAAAATAAATATCTGCACATAAAAATACTCCTAATCCATGTACCGTAGTTAACATTTTAATCTGTTTATCAAAAAATGAATTTAATATATCACATTGCTTGATGCCCAGGTTGACTCACACTGAAACTGACTTCTAATGTTGACAGCTTGAAGGTGCTAAAGAATGAGTTTCAATTTTGCCCAATTACAAAATTCCCCAGGAAAGAAAGTAAAGAGCTTTTTGCACTGCAGAACTATAAGAAAAACAAGAAAATCCATCAAGCCTATTCTTTTCTTTCACAAATGTTCATCTTAAGATGAGAAGTGGTTGTTTATGAAAGGCTTTTCTTCTAAAGGCAGAACATTTTGACTTCAGGCCCCACATTATCAGAACAGTCAGTCTGTCAATATGTCATTAAGCAGTACAGCTGGTCGTCATGTCAGTTCAGCCTGGGGTCAAAGTGGGTATTAACAATCTTATTTCTCATTCTGGTTTCATTACTCAGTCGCTCATGAAATGCCATTGATCCGTTGGAGCACACACTCCAGGCTGTGCGACACACGACTCCTGAAAACGATGGAGAGGATGAAGGTGGATCGACGTCTGTGGACATGAATCTGGAGTGTAAATTTGACAGATGAATCAAACTTATAGTGTGTTTTTTCATGGGCTGTGTTTACCGTACAGCACATGAATCTAATGGGATCATCGGGTTAATTGAGTGTTAAGCCTCAGTGCTGTGCAGATCAAAGACTTTCAGGCCATATGATCGCAATCAGCACCTTCTTCATCCAAGCTGCTGATGGATCCTCCCTGACAAGGTCACCAATGACACACCTCTCTCTTTGTTAGAGAGTGTTGTGTCCCTTTGTGTCACAGCCTATCGGTATGTGAAAACCTGTGTCAAAAGAGGCTGCAGCAACAACTCTGCACCTATTTGTTAAACAAATCTTTGAGTCACTGTTTACATCACAAAATTAATGGACTGTGTTCTACTTTGTGATCTCTGAAGGGAGCCAATTTACCATACTTTGTGACTTTGCATTTTGTTGTCAAGGTTATACTTGCTTGCTGATTGACTGTAGCTGATAAAAACAGGAAGAATGCTTCATTAGGAGACTACTGCAAACATAAAGTTTGATGTAGGACAGAAAATGCTTTAAAAATCAACTAAACATCGACTCAGTTAATCACTCATCTTCAATGCATGCTAAACACAGTCCACACTCACAATGGGGCTGAGGCCCACTTTCACCAATGGATAGAAAAAACATA
This sequence comes from Gambusia affinis, assembly GCF_019740435.1. Lineage (NCBI taxonomy): Eukaryota > Metazoa > Chordata > Actinopteri > Cyprinodontiformes > Poeciliidae > Gambusia > Gambusia affinis. Next base: position 7,733,833 of record NC_057876.1, read on the forward strand.
AAAAACACAAACTGCACAGCGGTGCAGTTTGTAGCACTGTTGTCTTGCTGCAAGAAGCTCCTGAGTTTGAAACTCAACCTGTATATCAATATCAATATATACACACACACAAAAGAGTAATAAGAGACTTTGAAATGTACTTTCTTTCAATGTGTGTTCTCTTCAGACATAAATGTCCCATTAGGAATCAGGATGCACCTGCACATTGGTCTGTTTAGTGTATTGTTTCTCTTCATGGTTTCTTTACTCACTCTCGTCAGTGCATGACAACCTTGTTTCTGTCGGACTGCCCCAGGGAAGCTGTGGCTAAAATGTAGCAGCTTTCCAAGATCCTGTGTGTGAAGGTTTGTGTGAATGGGTAAATGACTGAATATAGCGTGAAGTGCTTTAGGGTCCTCTGGACCAGATGAAGCGTCATACCAGTACGGCCCATTTACCATTTTTCCATTTATTGGACAGATATAATAATATGGACAGCATTATTTTACCAGCTGTTTACCACACAAGGTTAGAGTACCGGTAATGGTAATTTGCCAAACTTCAGATTGAAACTCAGTCAATAAAAGAGTGAACAGTTTGCACTAATAACTGGACAAGCAAGGCACAATAACTTAAATGGCTCTTCAGCTCTTCCCTTCAATAGTGGGACAAAGCAAGATGAAATATGGCCACCAGAACCTCACAGCTTCAACAGATTATCTTTTTACACAACTAATATGCTTCTCATTATTTCATTAGTGAATTTGTCTCAAGTAGCTATTTAAACCTGCTTTGGATGCAGTGTTGAACATTTGCTTCAGCTCCACGGTAGGCAAGAAAAACACCGTCCCCTGCCACTGTGGCACCCCGGGCAAGATTGTATTTTATTTTCATCATCGCTATCTCAGCAGAGCAGATGACATCTACTGCAAATGTGTTAACCTTTTCTCATTGGTTTGACACATTTAGCTCAAAACAGTTAACACACATTATTCAGGAAGTCCAAGCTCCATTGCTCTGACTATGGTAACCAAACAGAAATGACCTGTTCTTAACTATTAGGAGCTACATATATCAATCTGAAGTCACACAATCTCACTCCCTGTTGCATTTTATCTTGGTTTACATTTTGTAATAGTTAGAATGTTCCAGTTTTCCTCTACGGTTTGAAAAAAATGTTAAAATGTGCGTCAAAGCAGGTATAATAATTTTAGTAGACGTAAGAGCCATTGCTGCTTTTCTTTTCTTTTTTTTGTTTTTGTTTTTCTATTACATTATATTATATCTTTTTGATAAAATAAGAATGTTTTTGGATTGTGATACATATCTATATGTAGTTGAAGGTGTGGATGGAAAAGGCACAAGTGTTGAAATGTTCTGCATATATTATGAGATTTTAGAAGTTAATTAGTTTATACTAAATACCCGGAAGTATTCAGGATAAGCCACTTGATAGAGAAAAGAAATACATTTTAAGAGGATTTGAAAATTACAATAATTATAAATAGCAAGAACTGACACTAAGACAATTTCTCTTTCTTGAAAAAAAAGACTCTGTATTGTATTGTTTTTTTTTTTTTAAGGTGACACATTATCAGGAACACATTAAAGAACAACAACATTTTTGAATATTCTGTGAATTGATATTGTGAGTCAACGGGCAACAGGTGGGGTAAACCCTGGACAGATCATGTGTTTGGACTGCGGGAGGAAACTGGCGAAGATGCAAACTGTAGGCAGAAAGACCCCGGGGTCGGGACTCGACCCCAGAGCCCCAACTCAACTCTAACTATTTTATTTTGTTTCTCTCATTTTGCTTTTGGGTTTCAGCTCCCAGTCAATAAATGGCTCATAACTACACAAGCATGTTTCCACTTGATGAATCCCACCTGTGTTTGTGTGAGCTGATCATTAGCATATTAAACTGCTTCAGGCAGCCTGTTCTGCTCCATTTGAGGACAGGTTCTTTCAACAAAACCTTGACAACGAAAGAGAAGCTTTCAGCCACTCCTATGCAAAAACCTATCCAACCAAAAAAGAACAAATTTTGCTGTGTCAGACTTGGTGATTGCAAAAAAGGAAGATGAAAGAAGAGAAGAGAAGAGAGGGAGGATAGGGAGAGAGAGAATATTACGGTAGCTGTAGATTCTGTATCGTCAAAGAGCTAAATTATGAAAGATAACTGACTTTAACATCCCTTTAAACTTCGGTTTTTGGAGACGTCTTTCTTCCAATACACCTGAATCAAGTAGCTGGCTTTCCTCCTTGACGGTCACACTCAGTTCTGCAGAGGCTTGGTAATGAGGCTCTCATTTGATTCAGGTTGGACAAGGGCTGTATTTTAAAGCTGCTGGGAAATAGCTCTGCTGGAACAATCTATAGTTAAAGCACTAGTAAATATTTAAGGGGCAGTGTTATGGGTTTTCCGGGTACATAGCGCCCTATTTTAAAGCAAAATCAAGTAACTATATTACCTTCAGTTGTTATAAAAATGTTGTATGCATAAAATATGAACTAAAGGGAGTTTGACACCTTGAAATTGGGCCGCTATCTTTTTAAAAAGCTCACTCTATTCATCTCTATGACTTCCTCACATTGTCACAACAGTGCTTTTTATTATAGCATTTAATTCTGTTCTTAGGAGCACTGGACTGACAAATAGCTTGTATGATAGGTTGAGAGGACTAGTAAGTATTGGCTAATTGCTGTTGCTAGTCTGGAGGAGCTGAGTTTTCAGCTGAACACTGTTTCCATGTTAAATTGGACAAACAGTAATAGATTGCTGTTGTTTTCCAAGCGTTTTATGTAAACCTGTCATTTACATAATATTTATGAACTTCTTTCTGTTGTTTTTCTTCACCAACTTTAACTTTAACAAATGCTTTTTGAGCCAAACATCCAGTTTGCATTTAGTTTTTTGAATTTTCTAACTCCTTTATGAGCACTACAGGGGTGCTACATCTGTAACCTTATTGTTTTTTTTTTTATGCTAATGTTTGTTTTCTAAGCCTAGCAGATGGATAATACAGATTGTTCATTCTCATTTTCCTCACACAAGCATAATCTTCCTATGTACTGCAGTCACGCTCATTGATGGGCTCCAATCCACGCCGATTTTGACTGAGCAGAGGCAACATCTTGTCATATAATCTTTTCCATATGCAACATTTTGTCCAACAAAAGCAACATGTTTCAGTAAAGCGCAACGAATGAGCTTTGAACAAAATAAATGAGCTGGTAGTTTTTTGTTTTTTTTTAGCAATGTAGAAAACAGAATAATCATCTGCTGCCTGGAAAAGTGACAAAGGGGCAAAAACTGTTTTCTGTCTCTAAGAAAAGAAAAGCGGTGCAGAATACTGAATGTTCAGGTCACAGCAACACTGTTGACAAATACAAAATGGGGAAATCTAATGAGATACAATGATACATTTTCAAGTTCCTAAATTTGTCCGTGTAGGTAAAGAGAGACGTTCCAAGAATGGTTAGTTAGGAACATTTAAATAAAGGTTAAAATATGCATCCTGTAAGTAATACTTACTGTATATATGGCTTCCTAGATAATAAATGTTACTGTTGTAATAGCTACTTAATGTGCAAAGTCGTCTCAGCTTCAGGCACTTGCAAAAGCAAATTTCATAAGATGATATTGGGACTTTATGAAAGAGAATCACTGTATTGGAAGTTACTGTTCAGTAGAATTACAATAATCAATAAAAACTGTTTAAAAAAAACCTGAAGTGTGACATACTTATGTATTCTGCCCGTCACAGTTACAATGGGTGTTTTCCAAATAAGGCCTGCACACACTGTGCAAAAATCTGAATTTTAATTTCCTTTTCTTGAAAAGCCAATGAGAAAAACAAAGTTATTTTTGGCCAAGATATTTAATGTTTCACAGGGATTCGATAGCAGAACTCACGAGATCTCCTCTTAAGTCCCTCCATCACTGCAACATTTTTCAGTATAGCAATCATGCCCACTGTCCATTTCCAGATGGTTAGATTTGAAATAAAAAGGGCTGAATGACATATGAGTGAGGTGCCATTTGTATTCTAGACAAAAAATAAGAATGATAATAAAAAAATCTTGAAAACAATTTATGCTATAAATTTTCTTCCATTTCAAAGTTGTGGTTTATTTTGTTTGTCTGTCAGATAAAACAGTGAGATTTGAGGTTTTAATGGGACAGCTTTTGTGATGTATTCATATGTATTGTTATTCTTTCTCTCAAAACCTTCTTTCTATTAAAGTTGTAATGATGAACGCTTATTGCTGAACTGGTTTTAACCCAACGGTCCTTCATTATTGAGATTCGGTCATCCTGATCTCAGTGGTCAAGTTGTAGCCCTTTAGCTATGAACTGAAGGAAAGAGACATCTTTCTGTGTCAGTTTCTCCCCTGCAGAAACTCAGGGCTTGATCAAACTTCCCTTTAACTTTTTTTTTTTTTTTACCAAGCTCCAGTCTGTTCTCTCAGGACTCCAGGGCTCTATGAGGCTCTCCTTTGTGATTCTGCACAATCTATGCTGATCTGGATTTGTAGTCTGGGTGTGAACGCCTGCAGTTGTAGTGCACTGACTACTGATGATGAATGCGACATAATTCAGGTTATGTAGAGCTAGCTCCCGATACAGGCCAGCTCTTATCAAATGTCTTTGCTACATAATAGAAGTATAATATGTTCAGGGACTTTTATAGCTAGCTGGATTGAAGAATGTTCTCTCCGACATGATATTGTTTTAGTGAAGCGGAGCTTGCATTAAAAAATAGTTTATTAATCAAAGAAGTCATTCCGCCAAAATGTGATTTCACTTTGTGATCACATTTTTCTTTGAGCTAAAAGTCTGTTTGAAACTTCTCTCCATAGAGCTCCAGTTTCTCTCGCTAAATTACTGCTGATGAATTTAAACGTTTAGTTTAAAATTCAGTCTTTGTGCTGTCCCAATTAGCAAAGTTTATCACCTAACCCTGGAAATGAAGAGGACATTAGAGGTAATCTGTTCAAACCAGCAATGACTCCTTCAACATCTAATAAAGAGTTCAAACTCTTTGTAAAATAGACGGGTGTCATTATTTTTAGGAGGTTTTCAAAATTTGCCACTGTCCAACTATATATAAAAAGCAGGAGAGATTGTTGAGTTTGTTGAGATTGCTGTTACACCAATGCAAGTTTTCTGCAATAACAATATTTATTTCAACATCTTATGCTTGCTTAACCCTAATATAAGAGGGCACACATTACAAAAAACACCGATACCAAGGCCCTCTGACTAAGCTGCTGTTTCTGAAGAATGAGAATGAGCCGGTATCATTGCTAAAAGGCTAAGTGTGACTCACAAATAAGAGATGAGACCTACTGCAGAGGCAAAGAAAATCTCCAAAGGCTTATTTTTTTTGTAATTCTCTTAAACTGTGAGTGAATAATGGCCTGTTTCAACAGATTTGTCTGCACAATATCTGCCCTAATGAACTCAGAATGTTTTAAAGCTTCTTGAATAAAGCAAAATTAATGTTACCATATGTAAATTATAATTCAACATTAAATGTCCACATTAAAAAAAAGTGCAAAACCTCAGTGGGAAATGTGTTGAGAAGGATACCAAGATATCACACCAATTGGGATAATTGCAGACACTAAATGGACCTTCAATAATAACTGTATTAACTCCAGTAATGGCTGAACTGATATCTTATCAGAAAATATGACTTCGCAACCCTCATTAATGACTGATACTAATGTCTGCAGACGTGACGGTTTATCAGAAACCAAGAAAGACCCATCAGAACAGAGTATTACGGGGAAGCGAGGAAAAAAAAAACTTTCTAATTATCTGTGTTAATAACAGCAGAATATCACTAATGCTGACTTAAGTTAAATCAGCCTGGTCTCATTTGTCAGCAGCACCTCTGCATGCAAATGATTGTATTGTTAACATTGTAATCCAAAGGTTAGCCAGGAGTGAAGGACTAAGAGGGTATTACCATCTGTTAGCCCTCTGCTGACATCTAATGCAACAGTAACTATCTTCTTCATGTGTAATTACCCCCTCTCCCCACCCTCACACACACACACACACACACACTCTGCGAGACAGAGTAGTCTTCCCAAAGTTTCCTCAGGCATTGCCTCATCAATTTCCTAAACCTGAATTAGAAGCAGAATGTGGAATTAGATTAACACAACCAAGCACATGAATTTAGATTTAAAGTCAGACTTCAGGTCATTGTTTCCCCTGAAGGATCAGGTCTGGATTTCCGTAAGCTACAATAAGCTACAATTTGTGACAAATCACAGAGGACAAACTGTGAGGGAATTTTAAACTCTTGTTAAATAGTTTGTTTGTAGCTACAACTTTGATCTCTTGCTTTGTGTGTGTTATCATATTTTGCATTTCTGATATTAAGTGTTAGTTTGGTTCCACATGTGAGTTATAATTGTTCAAAAACCATCATCTGGGAGAGGTCGGCCATAAATTATGGAAAATTGATGGAACAGGATGAACAGTGGAGCCAGATTACAAAACAATGTGAACAAGACCTTGTAAAGATGTAATAACACTTTTAGCAGAGCCCTGTAAAAAACTGACAAAATACCTCAAATTCTAAACTGTAGCTTTTTGTTTTTTTTTAATCTAACCATGTTTTGTTTGGTTTTTTTAAATGTGTTAGATGTTAGTTTAAATACCTTGAAATGAGGCTCATATCGTGGAACGTCAAGTCTTATGCTGCATAGTGTGTGTTGGAAGGCTGAAAGGGTAATATTATCAACACAAACTTAATAATTCATAACAAAGGAGATATTGCATACATCTCCAACAGGATGCAATCTGAATCAGGTTTTGTACAATCATAACTGGGACTGCTGGCAAATCCTCTCGCGTCCTAGTGTGGGTAAAAGAGCTGAATCTTTGCTGGAAAATATCAGGATTCAACTTTTGCTGATTTGGATGAAAAAAACCCAAAAACAAAACAAAACTCTAGCAATCAGTCAGGAAAAAAAACATAATGTAATACCCACATATGGCGTAGAAAGAACAATGATAACTCAGAAGAAAGAAACTCACAGAGAACACGTCTCTGCAAGAGCTACTCTTAACTCTAATCCCTCTTCAAATGTATTTAAACAACCAGCACCTTTATAATTAATTTCTGTTGCAGCATCACAGCTGGGGACATGATCACATATCTTTATAACTGGAATATTGTGACCAGAAGAAATCAAAACAATACTTTAAAATTTAGTGATTTATTTAATCTTTCTATTCTTTTTTGTTGTTGTTGTTGTTTTGCTTCTCCATGGCTTCCAGTAGATTTTGTCACACATAGATAGGACAACTGTCTGTCTGCTAATGTCACATCCTGCTGACATTAGCAGACACAAATACTTTTATAATGACCCAAAAGCCAATCTTCAGCTTAAGGATCACGATATAATTAATAAAAACATGTAATGCATAACAAAGGATGTTTCAGATGTTTTCACAAACTAACACATATCCAAACTGCATGGGAGATTTCTCTGATGGCTGTCTATCTGCAGTCTAGCACTGACACTCGTCTGTCTTTTGTCTAAAAGTATGTGAAGATGTCTTATATTTTTATATGCAAAAATCTTGTACATAAAGATCTTTATGTACAAGATTTTTATGTGCATCTGCTTTTAGATGTATAGCAAGTACACATCTAAAAGCAGCTTTTCGTATATTCTTGAGTAATGCTCATGTTCATGGTCCTTGTTGCATAAATTAAATATACTAAAGCATATCAGCGTCTCCAGAGCTCCAGTCTAACCTTTACTCTATCTGCCTGTTGACGCTAAAAATATTGTTCGCTTCACCTCTGGGCTACTTCCCAATGTGGGTTTCTCTCCAGCATCCATGGGACTTTTCGAGGAAAGGACAGGTAGGACCCTAATTATGGTCTCCGCTGTAGTGATGTAACAGAGATGGGATAAAGCTGGGGTCGGTTTGGGAGCCGACCTCCAGTCGGTACATTTATGCTGATGTCTTGGCCTCCATCCTCTCTGCAAATGCACTAATGCAAATGGAGCACCACACCACAGCAGGGTCTCATGGTGTGTGTTTCTGAACTTTGCGGCCGTTGCATTATGTGCTTACCCACCCAATAAGCAGAGTACCTTTTTCTCATAGGAAATGTAAAGTCATACCTTGGCCCCATCCAATACCTAAACTTAAATACATTAAAGACAAGATTTTGGACTGGGGTTGGTGGAGACTGTCAGCAAGAGGAAATAAGATTTCTAAAATACGCAAACTATTTGAAGTGAAATATTATTAAAGAAGACATAATCAGTTAAGAAAACAGCTGGATCAGTCTTGTCAAGAAAGCAAGTCAATGCTTGTACAAATCCATTAAAAACTCACAATTTGAACCACTTATGGTCTTCAAATTACAAATTTGCTTTTACATGAGTGTAAAAACATATTCATATTCTGCAGTCTGCTCAATAGAATCTGTCAGATAAACAATATCAGTGAGTCTGCCCACTAGTTTCTGCCAGGACCAACTGCAGACTTTGCATGCAAACCCAGACTTGATGAAATAGTCTCAGAAGACCTGCAGTTTTTTTTTTTTTTTTTTACTTTGATTGTAATTTTCTACGAGGAACCAAAAGGCCAAAAAACGAACTGGTACACAAAATATAAATTAAGTTATTCTTACTGGCCAGTTCTAGTATGTTCTAGTCTTACTGGCCAGTTAGTATGTTGACAACTAAAAAAAAAAAAAAACAGTCGCTGTGGTTCAATGAATACACATTTTACAAAAAATTCGTATGTGAATGTTGACTTGCATTTTACAGACATACAATTATGTGTTATTTCAGTATCTCTTGACAGTTTCTCTCTCACTGCTGTTCTATGTCAGGTCAACTATTGTGTTGCATGTTTTCTTTTTCCATATGGAACAAGAAGATGACAGTGTAAGCTACATAAAGGAGAAAGTTTGGGGAAATTATTCTTAGAGGAAAGAAGAAGTTGTGGTTATTAAGTATTTTCTGAATGCAAATGTCTCTACTTTCTCCTTCTTCGATTGCAAGTGTTTCTCTCCCAACTTTTGCTTCCTCAAGATTGAATGCGTCTCTGCGTTTCTTCAGATGTTGCCTGATTTTCATTTTGAGGAAATTGAGCCTCAATACTTCATCCCATTTATTTTTCTCATTTTTCTTCCTCTCTCAAAGCTAAAGGCCGGACTGTCTTTTAGTTGTACTAGATATCTTATTTCATGGCCTTTCGTACTCATCGTCTCTGTTCTACTCAACCCAATTTTACTCAGAAACACCAGTTCACAAGACAAGCAATCTCAAAGTAAACAGACCCAGTCATCATCATTGTTGTACAACTCATTTACTGTTGAGTAATATTTTAATCCAACACTGTCAGATAGGGAGGATTATTAAAAGCTATTTAAAGGTCGTTAGTCTAACAAAGATCTTCACTTTGATATAATCTCTCATCCTGTCATCCTCATGGGGCGACAGTTCAGAGCAAAAACTCCACTTCCACAAAAAGTAGCCTTCAGAAGAACTGTCTAAATTTCTATTTCAAATCACAACTCAAAACATGTTTAAAAAGTGCTTATTGTACCTGAAGCTTTCTGCTCTATTAAAATCATTTTATCATTTTATTGTGCCCTTTAATTGATTTTGTGTGTTCTATACAGTGTTCTTGAGTGTCAAGAAATTAAATGTATTGTTTAAAAAAAAACAAAAAAAACAAACCAAAATATATATATAGAGCCTATATGATATTTACCATATCAACAGAATGATATGGTGAATATCATTAAAAGCTCATATATTCTTTGTGCTCACAGATTGGAGTGACTCATGAACTCAATCATACATTTGTGATAGACTAATACCAATAGATTGGTTAGGAAAATAAAAAATAAAAATCTATCCTATAGTGTCTCTGTTGCCGGTCTCCGTCTTTTGCTCCCACACACCCCTCCCTCTCTCCCATCCTCTCTCACTCTGCCACAGCATTTCAGAGCTGCCAGAGGCGTTAACAGAGAGCGAATAGACTCTGGTTTCACACACAGCACAGGGAGGAGTCGGCGTCACTGTGTAAATGCACACACACACTCTGATGCCCATGCACAGGGAGACAACAGGAGGCGGACAGAGACTTCAGTTGCAGAATGTCCACTTGCTGCAGTCAGACATGTAGGAGGAGTAGCTGCTCTGCTCGCCGTTCCAGCTCTGTTTCAGTCCTGTAAGCACCTCCCATCCCCCCCAGTGTTCGCTCCCTGGTCTGCGGTTGCTAAGGGGCTGGCTGGAATGACCCGGGTAAGTAGGACTTGTCTGTTGGACAAGGAGATGCACTAGATGGGGCTGCCGGCTGGGAGGACTCTCTGATCCCTGATCCCTCCTCTTCTCCATGCTGACACACAGACAGAAGAGCTCTGATCTTCAGTTCAGATGCATGCCCATATAGGAGGGCACCGCTGTGCAGACCAAGGGTCTTCAACAGGCACAGCTTGAGAGGAGGACTTCCACAGAGACACACAGGTAAGGGGCAGCACAGCTAGGTCTGCTCTGTTGGATTTCTATCAGTATTGACTTGTGCAGATGTAGAGGTATTGGCAGTGTACGTGTCATTTAATTGTTGTCTTTGATCCAGGTCTGAGCTTAAAAAGCGATTGATCTGATTGGTTTATGGTTGTGTTTATGTGCTGCGCTGCGTGACCATTGATTGATAAGAAGATGGCTTTGTGGATGAGCACTGTGGAAGCATGACAATGGGCAATGTCTCCTGGATGAGATGCGCTGATGTCCATCAGATGTCTACATGATGTCAGTGGAAAATGAGAGTGAGCATACAAGGACCAGGAAAGGAAGAAGGAAAAGACGGAAAAGTGCCACATCCTGTCTCAGTGATTGGTCTCATTTATTTGAAACTCCTCGGTTGGCGATATCTTCCAAACTCTTGGGGCTGTGTTTCTCTGTGTTTCAAGGTAGCTACAAGTGCTTATAGTGAAGGAATGTTTGGGGGGGAAAAGCTCTAAGGGACTTTACAGAGACAGTCCTTACTGAAGCTGAAGAACAGGAAGAGCTCCTGGGTGCGCATACATCAAGGCACGAGGAAGCTGGAAGTTGGGGAGGAAGCCTGAATGTAGACTGAAATTAAAAACAGAAAACCTATGCTGGAAACAGACGTTCAAACAGAGGATTCAAATGAATATCTGCCATGTTACTAAAAACAGAAGGTCTCCAGAGACCTTTAAGAGGCTGAAAACAGCATATGTTTATCCCTAATACTGTTCACATGACTCTTAAATGTTTTTTTTTTTGGGGGAGGGTCACTTTCTTTGTGAAAGTCAATGGCCACAGCAGCAGCAGCAGCAGCAGCAGCAGCAGCAGCAGCAGCTCCATTCAGAGATTGGCTCTGAACGACTGTGCTTATGCAGGTTGTGCTTCAGAGAGATGAGCTGTCCAGTGCTGTTGCACGGTGCATACATCACTAAACACAGAGCTATAGGCCCAGGAGGAATCAACAGAAAGAAATTCATTACTTAGATGACTATGGTTTTGTGATCTCATCACATGAATGTGTTTGGTTTGAAGACACTGGACAGGGGAGAATGGAGAGAATAGTAACAATAAACATCTTCACTTCTCAAAGAAAAAAGTTAACACAGACCAAAAATATCAACCTGTTTTATTACGGTGTCTGTTTTATTATGATTATTTGCTGATATACAGTTTGAAGTTAAATACTGCAGCATCTATCGATGATTTTCGTCTGCTCGACTCGTCTGTTGTTTGATAGAGTGGACGTCTGAGGAATTATAAGCTTTTTTCAGAGATGCTTGGTTGATCTTTATACATCATACTTGCACATAAACTCCAGAAATGACCAGACAAGATTCAAATCACTACTTAATTTATGCTTTAGTAACCTGAATTAAATTCAGTCTAAAGGTCCAAAATAATTTCTGCAATCTTCTTGCATGTCTCACTCTCAGGGGCAGCTGCTGTTCTGTCTACTGTCAACAGCCCCAAGGTTGCAGGTTATGGAGCAAATTAACACCATTTGCAAAACTGCCTTTGCCCAAGTTCACACACCTGCCAGCTTCTCATAACACGGCTCATTTGAGGCGTCCAGTATAACATGAGTGCCACTGAGAAATACCAAGCTTTCAAAGAGAACCAGTTGGCCCAGGCCACAGCTCTGTAGATCTGCATAAAAGCAAAGTAAAAAGGAGAAATGGCACAAAATAAAACCTAGAGATTACATCAATTAAAGGAAAGAGTTTTTAAATGAGGGGAAAAACAAACAATTATAACTTTTTTTTTTGTGTGCTCCGATAAATATTTTGCTAGTAGTTAAGACTTTGTTACAAATAACTTGAGGACTTCCTTCCCGGAGACGAGCGTGGACAGACACTTTCAACCATTACGCCTCTTCCTGGCTAGAGATTATTTTAAATCTAAATAGTGAGATTAATCCTCAGTAATGTCGGACAAAACGATTTTTGTCTTAATTGGGATAATTTGTTTATGTGATCTAATCAGAGAGAAAATATGTGGTGACTTGCAAAAGCTATCCATACCTGAGTGTATGGTTGTTTCTAAAGGATTTTAAATGAGAAACCAGGCGTCTGCAACCTGTGGCTCTTTAGCCACCGTGGCTTCTCAATGTGTCGGCCTAAATTGTTAAAGACCTGAGAAATATGTTTAAATATAAAAGTTGTTTAGCTCTTTTATTTTGTCATTAGGCTGCAAATTGAACATCTTTCATAAATGCGGAATGTTTCATTCAGAAAAAATTTTTTATCATGTGTCAAATTTGGAAATGTTACTTTGTTCTTTATTTTTTTTAGCTTAACTAAAAACTCAAAATGATTGTTATAACAGGTGTTCATACAACTAAAAAAGTGCCATGCAGGCTGTACGGCTCCAGACAAAATTTATTTACCATGTATAACGACAAAATGGCTTTCGCTGTAAATGCTGTGGTAGACCAATGCCAAACGGCTCTTAGTTATGAAGGGGAATGGAAATTATATTTCTGTGTGGTATGAAAATGTGTCTTAAATGAAAAGCTGAAACTTGTTTATTTCTATTCATGTTTCATTATGTCCTAAATAAAATCCAGTGCTTCCCAAAGTAAAAAAAAAAAATAAAATTGCTAATAGAATCCATCTGCGTATAATGCCTCAAACGTTTGCTTGAGAACATAGACAACAAATAGCATCATGAAGACCAAGGGATGCATCACATAAGTCAAGGACATGCTTGTAGAACAGTTTGACAAAGTGATATTCCAAATTTTGAACATCTCACATGGCGCTGCTCAGTATGAAGAGAGCGTGGGACAACTGTCCATCCAGTCCATCCAAAGGGACGGTAGGGCAAGGAGAGACGTAAATAGAGAAGGAGCCAAAGAACAGATTATTACTCTTGATGTCCTCTTGAGATCCGCACAAGTCAACAGGTTTTGAAAAACTTTCAGCTGAGCAACTATTAGTGGTGTACTTGAAAAATCTAGCCCTTATGGAAGAGAAGCAAGACGGAAAACCAAAATACAGGAAAAATACTTTAGACCGGGATGAAGGTTCACTTTCCAGGAAAATAATGACCCTAAGCATTCAGCCAAATATATGTTGAAATTAATATTTGAGAATGGGTCCAGGCCTAAATCCAGTAAAACGATTTCTCACAGTACTTAACATAGATTTTCAGGCTTAAATCAAATCGGACCCAGCTTGAGCTATTTTTCAAATACACATTTAGAAAGAGTCTCTAGATGTGCAAAGCTGTAGAGAACCAATAAAAGACTTCCAGCTGGAGATACAATGGAGGTGGTTGTATGCCAAACTTTTCAGATTTTTATTTGCAAAAGATTTTTTAAAACTATTTGTTACTTTGCTTTATTTATATTATTTTAGGTATCTTAAAAAGTTGCAGTTTTACTTCTCGTCTTGAGCTAAGATTAAATAATAAATAAACTAATTTCCTATATCTAGAAAGATAGGTATTTAATTTGATACATTAATCTGTTCAACACTGTATGGAAAGGCTATATTCTATACTGGTTCTGCAGAAACGTTTACAATTATTCGGCTTTTGTTTTGTTTGACTGAATCAGATGTTGTGTTCAGTTGTGCCGTTACTATAGTTACAGCCAGAGTATTCCTGAAATTAATCCTTTTATATTTTTCTCTCTATTCACCAACACACATCTCAAAGAGGTCATTTCCAACATGCAGTTCATGTGTTAAAGGACATCAGGCACTGCGATGATGTTTTAAAGGTTTGTTCTTTATAACATTATATGGGTTGAAAAGATCCTGACTACAGGAAATAAACATGGAGGTAGTTAGAAAAGGGTGATACTGCGTGACGTCGATAGTTTTAACTTGAGGCTTTTCTGTGTGGCGATCCTCTAAATGCTGACATGGGTTTTCACTTTGTGCTCAATATGTTTCACACAGTCCAAGAACACGTATGAGAAAAAACTGGTGACTAACCCAGCAGTATGTGTGAGTGACAGCATGACAGGTTCAGTGTCAGTCTGTGTTTAGCTGATGGACAGATACCGCAGAAAAGGAAAACAAAGGTAGAATCCGATGCCATTACAACTTAAAATATTGTGCTAGTTTAAGACTATTAAGGACAACGATGACAGACTACATAGGAAGTAACGTTCCTGGAACGTGTCAGAATGAGGACAAAAGCACAATAAACTAACTAATAACTCGGCAGCAATAAGGCTTAGGAAAAAAAAAGTTTTTGTAAAAGAATCCATTGTGGGATTAGCCACAGACTTTCTGGACATACTGAAAAATTCTGCCTTATAAACGTTTCAACTTCAGTGCCAAACTGTATATGGCACAGTTATGCATAACTGCCAGGGAGTTTTGCATGAGCCACTCGCATTGCAGCAATCGCAACAATACTTAATCGTGTGCTATAATATGCAGACACTCTGTCTCTGCTAATGAAGATTCTCTGATGTCTGCTATGAATGCTTAAAGAACCTGCACTTGATTGCAGATCGACTTGTTTTCTGACTGAGCTTACATTTATTTGATCATTTTAGTTTTATCCTCAAACTGTCTTTGAATCATCTGAATTACTGTTGCTTGCTGGGAAGCATTTTAGTCTTGCACTCGTGCAGTTGTGGGTTTAATTCCAGTTTCTTAATGGCACAGGCTGATGTGTTACTAGGCAAAACACTTCACTCCAATTTGCATGCCAATCTGTGTGTTGGAATAAGGAGGTGTACACGTTTTTAAATGAAACCGGGTGCTTGCGTCAGTTTGTGTGGCCAGGGTTAAAATGCTGTAGAAATTGAACCTATTTGCAAAATCCAGAAAGAAAATGAGTTTAACGTTCAGTTGTGATTTATATCAGTCTATTTTCTTTAGCAGCAGTATCAGTTCTCAAAAACAGAAAAGAGAGCCACGTGTTTGTCCTTTACAAATATTGTCTGTCGCAAGGAAACATAACAAATACCTCCTGATGCGTTACAATTTACGACTGTGGTCATTTTTTTTTCTTAAGCAACAAATTGATTTTGCAGGCTTAGAAACTGTTTCAACGATGCATATGGGAATCAATAACAACTGATTAGATACTGGCTTCTTTACTACAACATGTCAGAGTAAACTAGAGTAATTCAACCACAAACAAACTCAGAGGTGAAAGGCCAGGGGTCAGAGTAACATGAAAAATGGGATTGATTAAATGCTATCATAAAGAGAATGTATTTTACATACAGCACAATGCTAGAGCTCATGCTACAGATAGATAGATAGATAGATAGATAGATAGATAGATAGATAGATAGATAGATAGATAGATAGATAGATAGATAGATAGATAGATAGATAGATAGATAGATAGATAGATAGATAGATAGATAGATAGATAGATAGATAGATAGATAGATAGATAGATAGATAGATAGATAGATAGATAGATAGATAGATAGATAGATAGATAGATAGATAGATAGATAGATAGATAGATAGATAGATAGATAGATAGATAGATAGATAGATAGATAGATAGATAATTTCTCCCAATCATCTGTGGGAATGTAAAAAAAAATCATGTTCACTCTCGGTTGTGGTCACCCCTGACAACCATCGTTTTCTGCTGCTGTTTCTGAGGGGGAATCTTGCACGCTGACGATCAAACCTGAGGCAAACACGAGTCGGGCAAAAACGACAGCAATAAACTGAAAGTGTTACTAGAGTGATGAATATTTAAGTAACAACAATTGTATTAATTGGTCTTCTGTGCCAGCAGACTTATGCTCCATGGGAGAGCAATGCCATGTGGGGTTTTTTCCTTAACTTGGCCAAAATCCCAAACAATCAACTGGGGGATAAGAGAACACAAATTTGAAGTGAATCCAAACGATAAATTTACTATTTGAAAACTAGATTGTACGAGCTGTGGGTGCGTGTTTTAGTCAGCTGTTGTCGGCCACATTTAGCAAAACAGTCTGTCTTTTTTTTTTTTTTTACAAAAGTGTAAAAACACTTTAGCTTAGCTGCAAACTGTCCCTGGCTAATAGACAACTTTACACCATGTCTCCAGCCATCCCTGCTATCCAACCAGAAACATTTCCACCTCAATAGCATGCAGAGCACAGGTACAATTACACACTAATGAGACGTAGTGTGGTGCTGGAGAATCATTTGGAAAATCAGTCAATGGTGTGAAGCCTCATCAAAAACAACCACAGTTTTTGATGAGGGAAAGGGAACTGACTTCCCTTTGAAGGTTTACTGACTCATTAATCCGTGTTGATACCCAAAACTTTGTCATTCAACATTCAACATGGTCTATTGAGTTGGAAACATATTTGCAAACCTCTGTTTGGTCTTTAGAAGTATTTCACTTGCAGCACTTGTTACATTGTTGTCTGTAAGAACCACTGGAGCTCCAGAACTTAATTTCAACAAAAGCTTCTCAGGAATGGAATAATAACATATGAGCATTTTAAATAATTTTCTACTAACTTAAAAGTATGTCTCCTAGATAATCAAAGTGCAGGTACTGATCATGTGATTATTATTTTTTATTCTGTTATTTTAAGTATCATTTTTAATGTGATATGCTTTTGTGCTATACAGGCTTTTATTCTTTTTAAATTTGCAGCTTGACTTTTTAGATAAACATGCTTTTTATTTATCATCATCATCTTTTCTTTCGGAAGACGCATGTTCATTTGTTTGCATTGCGCTGTAATGCGTTATGTTTATATTGATTGCACGTTGAGGGACTACAGATGAAAACTAGTCATTATGGCTAACTCTGGCACATTATGTGATGTGGAGTGTCCCTTCTGAAATAAATGAACAACAGTAGGAATCTATAGCTCCTCTGCATGCATCATAAATACTAAATCCGCCTCAAGATGTTTACGTTTTAGCACAACCATATGTCTCTCTCTCACACTCCCAGGAAAATTTCTTATACTTATGTCAACCAAGTCCTTCTTCTATGACTTTATGTTATGCATGTGCTGAGAAGAGCAGCAGTCAGCCAGTTTGAGTTGTGTCACTCCTTGTGTTGTCATGTAAAAAAACAAAACACAGTGACATTATGATGGCTCTGAGTATCTGTATGTTGAATATAAAGTCTTGACAATTGTCAAACATTGATCCGGATTTGGATACAGACCCAATTCACACCTTATTTCTGGGCTGGTACTCAGCGATTTGGAAGACACCTGAATATGTACGTAGCAAAGCTTTGACATGGATCTGTTATAGACACAACATTTAAAGGAAAGAGCTCACAGTCATATTAAATAAAATATAATGTGCATTCCAATGATGCTGAAACTAAAAGCATCTTTTGGAAAAGCAGACATTCAATACGGTTTGCATTGAGCTCACATTTCTGTATGTTTTTTTGTTTTTTTTTTTAAAAAATTGGTCTAAGATAATATTGTAATCAAATATAGGTTTTCAGCAGCTGCACGTGGAAAATCATCATTAATACAAAACAAAAGCTTGAGATCAGTCTGTGTGTAATTAATTTATACGATGAGTTTCACTTAGTGAATATAGTTAATGAAACAAATGCATTTTTCAGTATCATAATTTATTGAATATGACTGTATGATTAATTGGAACAGCAAAGAAAAAAAAATACAATCTAAATAATTAGTACACCTAAAAACTTCTTGTACATTAGCCGCTGCATGTGTCAAGTTAGGTAGTCCATCCATCCATCCATTTTCTATAAACCCTTTATCCCTAATGGGGTCGGGAGGGTTGCTGGTTCCAATCCCCAGCTGCATTCCAGGCGAGAGGCGGGTTCACCCTGGACAGGTTGCCAGTCTGTCGCAGGGCAATACAGAAAACAGACAGGACACACAACCATTCACACACACACTCACACCTAGGGAGAATTTAGAGAGACCAATTAACCTGACAGTCATGTTTTTGGACTGTGGGAGGAAGCCGGAGAACCCGGAGAGAACCCACCATGCACAGGGAGAACATGCAAACTCTGTGCAGAAAGACCCCGGGCCGGGAATCGAACCCAGGACCTTCTTGCTGCAAGGTAACAGCTCTACCAACTGCACCACTGTGCAGCCCAAGTTAGGTAGTCCTTCAGAGATAAATAATGCAGCTAGACATATTTTAGTAAAATGTTGTTTTAACATTGCAGCTAAAGTTAAACAATGATGGAGCTGAGAATACTGTCGAGAAACATTCAGGAGACAAAGCCTTGGTCGCTGTCAACAGGAAAAAATAACTCCATTATTGTGGAGTGAAGTAGAGCACACAGCAATTAGAGTTATGCAATACTGATTAAATATAACATGAATTTCAAGTGAAAGTCACAATTTAAAGGCAAATTAAATGAAGACATTTTGCTAAACCAAAATTAATCCCAATAATTGGGTTGCTTTTCATCTGAGCTGTTAAAACTTTGATTAGATGCTAATCTGTGTACTTTGTAAAATGAAATGCTGAATATCAAAGGCAAAATAAAAATGAAAGTTAATAAATGGTCTTGGGTGTGCAGTTTACGCAGTTTGCATACCAGACCATACCAACTTTATTTATGAAGCACTTTATGCACCGACAGGACCGAAGTGCTATACACAATCATAAAATACAATGCCATTATAAAATAGAAAAGATTGAAATATAAAATACATACAGACACAATAAAACAGTGAAACCTCTCAGACTGTGCAAAAAGCCAAAGAAAAAGATGGGTCTTATGAAGGGACTTAAAAACAGCGAGTGGAGAGGCCTGTCTTCTGCCCAAAGGAAGATCAGCCCATAGCTTGGGAGCTGCAGAAAAAGCATGGTCCCCTCTGAGTTTGGACTTTGTTGTTGGTACCTTCAGGAGCAGCAGATCAGCTGCAAGATTGGAGGGTGTGCAAGATTGTAACAGGCCATTAAGAGCTTTAAAAACAGATAAAAGGATTTTTTAAATGAATCCTAAAATGTACTGGCAACCAGTGTAAGGAAGCTAAAATAGGGGAAATATGGTCACATTTTTGTGTACCTGTTAAAAGACGTGCAGCGGCATTTTGTACCTTCTGAAGCTGGGAAATATATAAATTGATAGGTATTTCTCAAAGCTTACATGAAAAGAGAACCACAGACAACGTTTATGAGTTTTCAACCAAGCTTCTGCAGAAGGAGAAAACACAGCAAACCACTTCTCCAAGGTGTTTGCCATGTGTTCTGACTCCCTGCAGCAGGGCCTGTCTTTTTATTACGCAAAAGAAAGAAGAGAGTGAAATGTGGGAGAGTGATAAATCAAAGAAACAAGGATGAACTACATTCTACACACAATCAATTTAAAGGGTGTCCCAAGATGAGAAGCAGCTGCAGCTTCAAGGTTTAGGGAAAAGGCAAGTTTTGTCTTTCACACAGTTGAACAAATTCTTCCTCTCTGGGGTGTGAAAACTAAACCTTTAAATGAAAAGCAAACTGGTAACTACTTATGTCAGAATGATAACAAAACGTAGTTATTCTAACATAAATCCTTGACTCCTATATAAAGTGTATATAAAGTGTATTACAGTAATCCAGCCGTGTGGTCACAAATGCATGGATCACTGTTTCAAAGTGCTGTCTGGAGAGAACAGGTTTACTTTGGCTAGCTGCCTTAAGTGGAAAAAAACTGGATTTTACAACGGCTTTAATTTGTGCTTCCAGCTTAAGACCAGCATCCATCTCGACCCCTAAATTTGTAATAACCGGCTTGACATACTGGGCCAAAGAGCTAAGATTGGTCAGGGAATCTACAGTGGATCTGCCAAAAATCACCACCTCTGCCTCAGCCTCATTAAGTTTCAGGAAATTTAGCCACCCAGGCCTTCAAATCTTCCAGACATAAAAACAGAGACCGAAGAGAGGTGGAGTCTGCGTTCGTTAGTGGTAAATATATCTGTGTGTCATCTGCATAACAATGAAAAGCAATCCCATATTTTCTACAAATAGAGCCAAGAGGAAGGAGGTACAACAAGAAAAGAAGAGGGCCTAGAACTGAGCCCTGTGGGACCCCACATGACGGTGGAGCAGAGGGGGACCTATGGGCATCAAGACAGACACAAATAAGATTTAAACCAATCCAGAGCTATGTGACCGATGCCCACCCACTGTTCCAAACGGGAAAGCAAAATGCCAAGATCAACTGTATCAAAGGCAGCTGATAAATCAAACAGCACCAGAACAACACAATCACCAGAATCAGTGGCTAAAAGTATATCATTAAAAACCTTTAAAACAGGGGTCTCAAACTCAATTTCCCTGGGGGCCGATGGAGGTAGAGTCTGGGTGAGGCTGGGCCGCATCGGGTTTTCCACAAGAAAAGCTCTTACAAAAACATTCCAATGTTAGCAAATGACTTTATTTTTATTTTTTAAACACAAAATAAGATGAAAAAATAAATAAATTAACAATTCATAAGAAAAAAAATTAATCAGTAATAAATAAATAAAATATAATAATAACACAGCAGCTATAGAAGACTAGATAAATGTAATTATAATATTTCAGATTCAAATGGCTGTATTAACAGTTCTTTAACCTTTAACTTTCTGAACATGAATGGAACATTGAACATAAACTGTTATGAATATAACAGTTTATAAACTGTTTATAAACAGCGCTTCCTCTCGCATAGCCGAGCCACATTTGGCTTAAGGGAGGAGGCAGTTGAGACCCTAAGTAGAGCTTGAAGATGCTCGTCAGTAAGTCTGGACCTGTACTTGGACTTATTGAAGTTCAAGGTAGAGAAGAGCTTTTCGCACAAGTATGTGCTCCCAAAAAGACACATGGTCCGCTTGAACATTTGGGAAAGCTCAGGGAAGCTGGGTGGCAATTCTCTCAAAAATTGCCCAAGCTTGTCTGCTTTTCCACTCACCTCCCTGAACTTGGCTTTGAGTTCAGAGAGGCACTGCGGGTCAATGAGCTCCATTTGAAGCACTGTAATTGGTAAGTTAGTTCAGCTCCGCACACAACACTGAAAAGTGCCAATCATATCAAACTCGCGGGCAGTGTTGGCATAGTTACTTTGAAAAAGTTACTTTAATCGGACTACTGATTACTCCTTGAAAAAGTAACTTAGTTAGATTACTGACTACTTGATTTGGAAAGTAACTAAGTTACACTAAAAGTAACTTTTTAGTTACTTTCAGCAGGTGCTAACAACAACGCTCCGCCTCCTGTGAAAATCACATTGATCTTTGCCAATACTTAATTGTCAGCTATTTTATAATGGTAACATCAACAATGTGTCTCCACTGATAAGGTTGAACTGAAGAGGAGATTGTAGAAAAATAAAAAACGTGAGTAGTTTGTGTGGTCCACTGTTGTCTGGAAAACTCTAAGAAGGATTTTAAAGCCCCCCCTCCCCTCCCCCCCGGCCTCCAGGTTCTGCGTTACGGCCCTGCGTTTGGTGTCACTGCGCACAGAGCTCCTCCTGCAGTTCACAGCTCAGATGGCTGCACAGATTTGTGACACTTATCTTAGTATTAATAATTAGAATTAAGTTGCCATTATAATTATTGGAAACTACGGACACGTTCATTCGTGGCTGTTTTCACGTTTATTGCACTGTTCATATTAGTCTCGATGTTTGCAGTTTTCTGGAGCGCAACGCGAAGCTCGACGTCATTCAGAGGTAATACATTAACTTGACATTAACAAAGACACAGCGGGACGGATCATCCGGGAAATGATGAACAGGGAGAGACGGAGTAAGACTACCTTAATGACGGACAAATTCTGGGATTTATTATGAGTCTCTGATTATTTCCAAACCCAAATGAGCAACTTCACGTTCAAAAACGAGCCCAAAAAGGCGCAACCCGCCACTCATTAAATCTGCAAACGACTTTTAAAAAAATGAAGCCCAAAGCCGCTTATAATAATCGGACTTGGCGGCAGAATCTCAAAATAGTTCCAGTTTTTCCACCAACAAAATGCGCATCTCCCTCCATTGTTTACATTTCTGTCGCATAGAGACGTCGGTCACTCGACAAGACGAGTAGAGGAAATACGATGAAATAACAAAAGAAGATAGTAACGCAAAAATGATTTTGATAAGTAACTGTAGTCTGACTACTGGATTTGAAATAGCAACGCGTTAGATTACTCGTTACTGAAAATAGTGGTCTGACGTCAGTAACGTTACAAATTAACGCGTTACTGACATCACTGCTCGCGGGCCACACTAACATTAAACTTTCATATTAAGGTGGGGGCCACAAACTATCGTCCCGAGGGCCGCAGTTGGCCCGCGGGCCGCGAGTCTGAGACCCCTGCTTTAAAAGAACTGACTCTGTGCTATGACATTGTTTAAAACCAGACTGAAAAACGTCTAAAATGTTACATTCATTAAGATAAGCCATTAGCTGATTACAGACTACCTTCTCAAGAATTTTTTAAATAAAAGGCAGTTTAGAGATAGGTCAATAATTCGCCAGAACAGTAGGATCCAAACTCGGTTTCTTCAGTAGAGGCTGCAGAACTGCATGTTTCAGAGTTTTAGGAACAACACCTGAAGACAAGCTGCTATTTACAAGAGGAAGGACTTACTATAGTAAGGAAAACATCTTTAAATAATTGGGGTGGAATAGCATCATCTGGAGAACCAGTTGGCCTTAAGTGACCAACCACCTCCTGCAATGACCTCAAGGTCACACATTCAAAGCTGTAAAACAGCAGAACAAGGCACAATGACTGAAGGGTCATAAGCAGAGGGGATGATCTGGGCCCTAATAGAAGCAACTTTATCATCAAAAAAGTGCAAAAAGCTTTCACATATAGTAGGTGAAGTCTCCATAAAACCACTATGTGGATCATTAAGTACAGAGTTAATAGTTTTAAAGACGATAGCAGGATTGTGACTGTTTGATACAATCAGACCCGCCAGGTGCCTTCTTTTACAATCCTTTGACAACGGCGCCAGCATTCCTTCAATATTTGGAGCGACACCTGTAGTTTGTCCTTTTTCCATTTGCGTTCAGCTCTGCTGCAGTCTCTCCTGGCATCCCGAGTGACCTCATTTAACCAGGGTTCACGCTTGGATTTTGGAAGTCTAGTTTTTAGTGGTGCCACCACTAAAACCAGAAGACAGACTGTCTCTGTCTTTTGACACATGTGTTCTGATATTACAGTCTTGTATGTTAGCTTTAGTCCGTTAATTTTAATTACTTTGTGTATAAAAAATTACTAAAGTTTAAAATTTGGTGGTAGAAAATGCATCCTAGGTATTGGAGTAAATAGGTTTAGTTTTAGTGTCTGTTATTTATTACTTTCATATCAGTGTACAATAATGGTTCTTGTTCTGTATTATTGTGAGTTACGATAACTCAGTCAATGCACACCGAAGCAGAGGAAAGAATAAGTCTGTGCCTTCTTCACTGATATATTCCAGGGCTTCTTCATGGTAAAGTGTGTGTTTAAGTAGATGACTTGGAATGTAGTGTAAAAGCACTTAAAGTTGTCAACAAGATTCGAAAAGTGCTACAAAAATTCAGTTTATTCACCATTTAATCCTCAGAGCTCAAAGTGGGAAGGGGATGCATAAATTACGACGAACCCTCATCAACAAAAAGCTTTTCTCCAGCATCCACCAAATTCTCTTGCCAAAACTATATGGCTGAACATCCATCAAAGAGAAAATGCAATGTGTTGTGAAAGACTCAGGGTCACCAGCCATTTTGGGGGGATGTACGCCGTCTCTGTGAAAGATGTGGACATAACCAGCAGCACCAGCGTGGATGAACTCCTGGAATATTCACTGATGAAGCAACCATCTGTTTGCCTAATAACCATTTTCTTTCAGCATTGTAATGTTGCATTCTGTAATAGCATTTAGGCATGTGGAGGTTACAGGTTTGAAGGCATATCGTGATGTTTCAAAAGTCACGGTTTCAAAAGCACTAAGATTTTCTGTCCTACTCTTCAAGCTGTATAAGCATTTTTTTTTTCCATGTCTGATCAGAGATAAGATGGAGTTACATTCACAGCACGACCTCTGTGCCCTACATAGCTACTAGTTCTGCAAATTCGCCTCCTATCATCCCCATCCAAAAAGAGTAAAGTCTGCTATGTGGAGATACTTCGGCTACTGTAAGATGACAGATGGTAACTTGGAGGAAGTACAAGCCCCTACGTGCAAAACATGCTTTTGGACATTTTTAGGTGGTGGCATGTCAAACATCATAGCACACGTATGATGCTCGTCCCTATTTGCTAAATTAAATTAAAGTTCATGCTGTCTTGCAATTAACCATCTACCGTTAGCATCTGGCATTAGTAAAACAAATTTCATCATGTTGCTGTGGCATATTATGCTGGTCACAAGTTCTCTGCATGAGTCTTTCTGGAGTTGCTGGGTTGTGTTTTGGATTCATTTTAAATGAAAGGCGAAATTACCGAGTGCTTCACCAGTTTAGCGTTCGCTGATTTTATTCACCAGGCGTTCTTTAGCAGACAGCGCATTTTATACATGCATTCATTCTTATGGTTTATTGTTTCTACATGATTCTAATTTATATAAACAAACTGATTTACATCACACTCCGTCTCAAATCTCAAGTAACAGTAAAAACTCCCACTGCGATACACTTTTTCTGCCTCTTGATTAAAGTGTGTTTAGAACGACACTCACTGCAATGATAGCCTTCGAGGCTTAACATTTTTACAGTTTTTAGCTCATTCAGTCTGCTTCCAAGGCTCGGATTAAGTTCTGGTCCTTGACGAAAAGAAACATTCAGTGAAGATCTTCACTGGCACAAGCTTTTTGAATGTGAGTAGGCTTAATCCATGCCTGGGAAACTGAGCCTTTGAATATCGACTAGAGCTTAAGACTTTTACTTGAATATGTGAAAACATGTTTCAGTGTACACTGCATAAATCTTTCACAAATACTCCGCAAAGCAACTGAGATTCTACCTTTAGACACCTCCATCAACTCCATCTGTTGTCTGACATCCTTCCATCAAACAAAAAGACTATTGATTACAGTTTCTTTCCTAGCAGAGGGACACGTGCTGGAGCTGTCTAATAAACAAAACAATCTGGCCTCACTTCAGGGATTACTAAACCTTTCAAAAGCCTCTTGTTATATTTAATTGTCTAGCAGGTGAAAACTCTAAATATGTTGTGGCTACAGTTCTCTGCAGAATTCTCTAACAAGCTGTCAAACGCTAGATTGCATCAGACTTAAATCAGACGTGGCTCTGTGAAGTAGAACCACCACAGCCGCTGCAGAGAGTGAAGCTCCTCCAGACTCCTCTATATCAAAGCTTTCAGTGACCCTGCTGGTGGTTGACTCACACGGCACAGATTTTAATAAAATCCTAGAAGCATGATATGACACAGTATTTTATGTCTGGTCGTTTTTTTCTTTTCTTTTCTTTTCTTTCTTTTTTTTTTTAACAAAAGATTTAAAATTGTTTCTTGTGTGCGGTGGATTTCTCTCTCCAGAGGATCGAACAAATGCTATATTTTATATCAAATTTAACAAGCAGGTATAGATGAAAGATACGTTGGGTTGTGTGCCGCTTTCTCAGCAATGCAACCCACTGCAAAGTAAATGCTGTTTTAATAAAAAATCTTATACTCTTGTGTTCCACACAAATTTTGAATCACAAGGCTTCCTTGAGCAAATAATGTTCCATAGTTTTCTGTTCTGACCAGAGGAAAGTTACTCCAATTATGTCCTATTTGAAACAGAAAACTACATTATTCTCTAACCTTTAAAACGATGCACGGCGCCCAGATTTCCCACCATGGTTGCAAGCATTATGTCACAACCAATCAAGTCCAGACAGAAAGAAAAAGGAAAAGTGACAGGTATCAGGTGAACTCCTCAAATCACGACTTATTTTATGTTGGTTATTTTATTTTTTTATCATGTGTAGCAGTGTTTCGAATGTTTACGCCCTCTCTCTCTCTCTCTGCACATTAAGAGAAACGGGGTAGTCAGCTGCTTTAGCATTTTAAACACGGCTTAAGTGCAGTGGTACTTCATGAGTATGCTGCCAGCATTCACTGTTAGGTATTGCGCACTTAAACACCAGGACATAAAAAGCACAAACAAACTGAGGTGACAGCATGATTTAGCTGTTTCAGGCTGTTACGTGACATAACTAACATCATCTGCCTTCATGACACTGACATAAACTTTTATGGCAAAATACTATTTTTTACCTTTATTATATTCTTTTGTTGCCCTGTGTCCATTTATACAACCATGGATTGCTGCAACTTTTAAGATGGGAGGTCTCAATGAGAAGAAAATCCTCATTTTCATAGAAGTTATCAAATACCTCACAACAAAAATCTGCTGACTGGCATTTGGGTATGTTATTCAGAAGTGAGTCTGGCTAGATCGCTTCACTTTCGTTTTAGATTTACAGAATCTTCTGTTTGTAAATCCTCATTTACACAAAACATTACACAGACCTGCTATTCATTATAAAAGAAATTGTCATGGTGTTTAAACTATATGGCTAATGTATTATTGAACTGTGACACATTTTATTCTTTGTTTTGGGGTGACTCATTAAAATTTGGACATTAATGATGTTTGAAAACATTACACGAGGACGATAACCCATATTTCTGTGATGTACCACTAACTGAGAACCACCAGAACTTTGAAAAGATCCATTTGTGAGCAGTAAAACAAATTAGCCTACATTAAACACTGAAATCTTTATCTGTGGTTTGTTGCTCACATTGTTTTTACTGTTGCCTTGACACGTTCATAAAATGTTCTTAAACAAAACAGGATGCATTAAATGATTAATTAATATTATTAAGTGGATTCATTAAACACGTGATCCATCGTGTGCTATTACATTTAATGGTGTAACATTTCGTTGTGTCTTGCTAAAATAGTGCTACAGTATAAGAAAGTTAAAACCAGCCAAATTAAAAACATTAATCTATGCTACCATGGCTCAAAGAAAAGCTGCTTTTCAGACAGGAAACTCTTGGTACCTTTGATTTGTTGGAGTAAATAAGGCTGAGGATTCCTCTCAATCTGGTGCTGGAGTCTCTCTGCAGAGATCTGTGAGGTTCTTTGATGTTCACGTTGCTCGCTCCCTGAAGCAGTACAAACCGAAGATAAAGCTTTTCCACATAACACAGCCCTTCACTTCAAAGGTCTAAAAATTAATGCACAGGTGTGCTCGAATGTTGTGATACGTCTACACATTTTAACGCAACTGTTAGCAAAGACCCGTCTGTTCTTTCAAAGAACAACATGTGGATTAATTGAAAATACTTCTCAATACTGTGAATACCACTGACATATTTGAATGTTTCTACTGACAAGAGTATCTCCAATGCTGCCAAGCAGGAGGTGAGGATATGCCTAGTTTTTCGAAATCATAAAGAGATTTAATTTGTTTATCTTTAGTAGACTTTGTCGCCATCAGTTATTTTTTTTTCTTCCTCATAAAACTGAGAAATAGGACATTAAATGTAGGCAGTGTATGAAACACACACTGAATTTGATTAACAGCTAGAAAAAATACATTTTAGTGTTTACATTCTTATTTAATCTTCTATACAGAAGCCTGGTGATTATTAAGGTTAAAACCTTTTTAGTTTATTTTTTAAGAAGATGCAACGCTGCATTAAGGAGTGAGCTTTGTGCAGGATGACAGTGAGCAACAGCAGTTCAAAGTTGGACAGAAAAGCCTTTTTTTAGCCACATCCACACAGATCAAATTTTACAGCACATACTTTATTGTTACTTAATTACTTGGGGGGGTGAAATAATGCCAAGAAAGACATCAATTATGTCCATGTCATTGCAGAGACTTTCTCTCATTATTACATCACACCTGGGGCTGCACAGTGGTGCAGTTGGTAGAGCTGTTGCCTTGCAGCAAGAAGGTCCTGGGTTCGATTCCCGGCCCGGGGTCTTTCTGCATGGAGTTTGCATGTTCTCCCTGTGCATGGTGGGTTCTCTCCGGGTTCTCCGACTTCCTCCCATAGTCCAAAAACATGACTGTCAGGTTAATTGGTCTCTCTAAATTCTCCCTAGGTGTGACTGTGTGTGAATGGTTGTGTGTCCTGTCTGTTTTCTGTGTTGCCCTGCGACAGACTGGCGACCTGTCCAGGGTGAACCCGCCTCTCGTCTGGAACGCAGCTGGAGAGGAACCAGCAAACCTCCTGACCCCATTAGGGACAAAGGGTGAACAGAAAATGGATGGATGGATGGATTACATCACACCTGCAGTCCAATCAGGTGGTGAGCTCTTATGGGTGGGAAACCTTGCGTAAACGTAACAGTGTTGGGTTACATTTCTACTATGTTTATAATTAAACATAGTTTAGACTATTGAGGCAGTTTTCTGTTGCTATTTGTCTGCTTCTGTCTCCACCAATATACATCTTGAAGAAATTCAGCTCATGGCAAAACATCAGACTAAAACAACAATGCCGTTTCAAACAAGCCGACATCTCATCACTTGTGGATGATGATGATGATGATGATGATGATGATGATGATGATGATGATGATGATGACATTGTGCCCATTTCGAAAGCTGATTGGTTTAATCCAACAGAATTCCAAGCAGCTACTTGGATTCAGCTCATGCAAATAATATGCCAGTTTTGTCTCAGACATGACTTGTGTATTTCCTCTCCTGGGCAAACCATGCAGGAGTGGCCGACATCTCTGCTTATTTGATTCTGTTGAAAGAGAAAGCAAAAATATTGAACAAAAGCTATTTTTGCTGTAAAGCTCTGTGTGGTACAAGCCACGTGAAAAAAACAACACCTCATTTTAAAACCATTTATCTTCTGTGTTCTGTTAGCAAGATGAAACATTTTTAAAACAAGGCTTTCACCTTGTTTTAGGAACACCATCACAGCTCTCTTTATCCCATCTTCAAAACGAATGGGTTTCTTATTGAGTCCTTTGAACATCTTGTCATACTCGGCCACACCTTTGATAAATCCTGCATTTTGACAACGATTCGTTTCTTTTACCTCACCCCTTCTTTCTGCTGACTCTTCACTCTTCATAGTTTAATCTGCTTGTTTGTTTGTTTTACAGATCTGCCAGCGTATTGGATTTAGGATTGTTTATGTTTGTTCTAAAATCAGATTAGTTTTCTGCTTGTTTCTTGTTTTTTTTATCTTTACCTAAAATCAATTGCACTCTGGATTCAGGAGAAGCGTCTTGGCACAATGGGGGTTATCAAGACCATTGGTATAATTACAATGGAGACTGAATGTAATCTCCCTCCCCCCACTGGGTCAGTCTAGCTTGACTTTAGCTGCATCCTACAGAAAACGTTTCCTCAATGAGAAATTCAGCTGCAGGGTGGAGATAACCGTGAACCATCATGAAGGTGGGTCAGGGTTCAAGAGCTTTTGTATTTTCACGCATTATCTTAGACGCCTTTCTTTGCTTTTTTGTGCTGTATACTTTGTATTTTTAAAAGATCTATATTTACAAATTTGAGTTTGGCATATTTTTCCTACAAGCTCCACCCAGGATATTCAGCTAGAACCGTGTCGGAATAACAAATTCTGCCGAGATGATTTATTTAAATCAAACAATCATGACAAACACACATTTCATACATTTCTGAGGCGTTATGAAATCTTTGAGACAACCTGAAACAAGACGTTGTGCTTCTTTTTGGATAAAAGAAGCACAACAATCTTTACTCACTGGTAAACAAGCAAAAAAAACAAAAAACAAAAAACAAAACTGTAATGGCACTTAGAGAAAGACAGATGAAACACTTTTTGGGAATGCTCCTGGAGCTCTGCTGTTTTAGGAGGCCATTTTGTTGCAGGGTCTTTTTTATTATTTAGTTTGTTTCCGTCTTATCTCATTTACCTAAGTGGTAAAAATCCACTGCTTCTTTTAGGCTGCTGCCTGGGAGTGAAGGTTGTCTTTAAAGGATTCTCTACACCCAGTAAAATTAGGTGTGTTTCTATTTATTATCTACTTTTAAGCAGTGGTTTTGTAATTGTTATTTAGTTGCCTGATTTTGTGGAACAGGGACCGGGAAGATCTATAAGGTACGTCGTAAGAAGGGCTTCTTTGACGCCGGCTGAATTTAAAGCAGTTTCGTTCAAGGTTGAGTGAGCCCATTTTTTGTGTTGCAGGAGCCATTTTGACACCATGTGGTCCATCGTGTCCAGACCAAGATGTAGCATGTTTGAGTTTTGCATCACAGATGTGTTTGGACGTGTGCACAGTAATTTTAGGTCATTGGATACATTTATTGCATCACTTACGGTGATTCGTTTGCCAACGTTAACAACTGGGCCATGCTTGGCTATTTGTTCTGTGTGCACAGTGTCAACAGTACATGGGAGAGTGATTGTGGTTGTATGTGGTTATCTTCGGTTTCCCTCTGTTTGGAAGGGCAGCGAGCAGGATGATTTGGAGGCACATTTTCTACATGCAAATCTTCAATATGACAATTTAACTCGGAATCTTTGCTTTAAGTTGATATTTTGGACAAATATTGGACTTTTTCCTACGTTTCTCCCAGTAATTAGAAACGGTGAAGGACTTTTAAACTTTGTTTGCTCCACATGTATTCTCTGTGCTTTCATACAAGTGTGACTACATGGAGGATGTGGAAACTAAATTATGTCAACGTAGTGACTGCAGACCGTCTGGTTCCCCTGTACAATCAAACACAAAGCTTCTGTTGTCAGAGTTCTGCTGTCAACACGTCTACGTGCAAACACAGCTCGATAAATCGCGCTGATTTGTAGTTGAAAGCTGCTATGCAGATTTCAATCAGATTAAATGCTTTCATGGACGATTTCTTTTGCAAACCACTCCAAAATGCGGTATTTTTCAGCCAATACCTCTTTATAAGATTGCAACTTTCTGCATCATCTGGTACTGGAGAATTCAAATGTATGCATGTGTGACTGTGATCGTGCATAAGCACGCTCAATTAAAGCAGGCCCAAAGGTTGTATTACTGTAAGTCTTTCCATCCTTTCTCATGCACACAGAGGAGCTTGTGCACACACACACTCTTTGAAACACACAGATAAAAGCCTCACTTTTTTCACCGTAATTGTGTGGAGGTGCATTCATCCTCTTCAGGGATGGCTAATTTAAATTTTTAATTCATTCAAACTCTAAGGAAGAAAAAAGGAGAAGTGGCTTCACTGAATCCATGCGGGCCCCCAACCCTCTCACACCTACATTTCCTCATCCCAGAGGAAAGGATGCAGCCCCGTGCAAAACTATAATGTAATTGGACATGCTAAATGTTACATTATGCAGAATGTGTCCTCTTGTAAATAGCTCTCCGCTCTGCGGGAACGATTGATTTGAAGCAAAACATCCGTCTTGACTTCTATTCCCCTGTCATTTGTCCGCTGATATTTTGCAAATGTTTTTCCATCTGTTCATGTTATGAAACTGTGATTTGACAACATATTAAGATTTTTTGCGTATTTATCAATTAAACACACATTTACCATCCCATCTATTACTGTAAATCAGTTTTGTCTTGATGCACTAATGGAAACGGGATTCATTTCTGTTTCCAAGAAGAAAAGTGGATACAATGTATGGATGAAGGTCGACAATAAAGAAAATAAAACAACCTCAATGTTTTGAGCAATGCCTCACTTTTGCAATGTTACCTGGCTAGAATAAAATGATAGATTCCCAGTAACTGAGGTTTTACTTAGCATAAACTAAGTATTTAGTCTGGTAAATATGTCAACTGTAATTATTACGCCACATATTGTTCGACTTTTTCAATATATATTGTACATATATGCATACACACATACATATATACATATGGATCTTTTGATGAATAGGTTAGAGAATAAAATCAGAAAATTAAGTATTTTCCATTTTTTATTTTCCTTCCATATTTTTTCAGAACTGGAAAACACTTTCGTTTAACGCTGGACGTTCTCCAGTCTGTGCAAAAACGCTGTTAATTGTCCAGTTATTCTTCTTGGAGGATTAAAATATATATTCAGGTGTTTAATTCAACCACCTCAAACACCTATGTATAAAAGCAGTGCCTGACAAATATATGCATATAAACATAGTCTCCTCCAAAACAAATTAGACGTATACAGTCTTTACAGCCAGGGTTTTGGTCTTGGGCATTAATGTAAACATTGGTGCTGGTTTTGCTTATTTAAACATAAATCCTTCCCTAATGCTCTTTCAGCACAAATAATAATCAACCAAATCCACTGCCCTCATTAGGCGGAGAAATGCATTCTGAAGTCAATTTCAGGCAATGTAAGATTTAATCAGAGTGAATTAGTCAGATGAAGAGAGGATCTGGTTCCAGTCTTATTAGTATGAAATCCACCTTTTGTGTCTGACGAAGATTCCTTGCAGCAAAGAGAAATAATCGCAACCATGAAGTTTATAAGAAAGTCTAAGATAGGGGAATAAAGTGTCCTCTGATCAACAGGAAATGATAAATACTATTTCATGGCTTTTTCTGCTTTAACACAAGAGATTTAATCGTGTCAAAGCTGTTTGAATCTTTAAACCGTACTTTGTCATTAACAGAAGAATTTAATTGATGATTACAGGTCTCACCATTTTTTCAGCTTAAAGAAATTTCACAATGAGCCACATTATATACATTTCCCTATTTATTTATCTCGTCAAATCTACTTGTGAAAATATATCTCCAGAGATGAAAGGGAACCCAAAGTTTCTGACTAGAACACAATGAAAGAACAATGGTTCACTTTAATGACTGATTTACAAAGAAGTTATGGGATCGGTGCACATTGTAATACTCTTTAATCAGTATTTATATTCATATTATTAGAGCTTCTACGGTATTTGCACAAATATTTCTGCTCCTTGACCTTTTTTCACATGTTGTTCAACCTCAGACTTCAGTGCAGACTTCAAGATTTGTTTTTTTGCTTTGTTCTGAAAATCTGAAAGGTGTGGGTCGCATTTGTTTCTGGCCTCCTTTACTGTGATACCACTAAATATAATATAAGATGTGCGTGAAAAGAAATGTGTGCAGATTGTGTTTGGCTTCGAATACATTTTGTATAATTTATAATTCTAGACAATCCACATGTTTTACCAGTTTTGATGCTAAACACAGTGATTTTTTTATTCTGCAAAATACAGCCATTTTGCAGAATAAATAGAGGACAAATGACACTTTAATAGTTATTTCTTCACACCTCAGCAGAGTAGCTTAAATATGGAAATATTAGATAGCAAAATATATGTGGAGTTTTTCTTCCATTCAGAATCTGTTTATATCGTACAGCTAAGTGTCTTGATACTTTGGTTTATATGTGACTTCCAACTAATTTGTTCATCTATCAGGTCTTAAATTAAACTTGAAATATCAGGAGAGACATCGCTGACGTTACAGTTAGTGATCCAACGTGATTCTTTACCTTTAACAATGGGACTCGAGTCAGTTCGTGAGAGCTGCTCTCGCTGCTCTGCACACACTGCAACTCCTAGTAATATTTTCATTCGATTTGAAATTATATTTACATATTTGGCAAATACATACAAGGGTGGACGTTTGGGTACACAGCATGCCAGGCCATTGGCTTGTTTTATTTATTTATTTTTTTTAATCAAATGTCAGGGCAGCAGACTGTGTGTGACCTGGCTGTGACACACACACAGATTTCATGCGATGGGAGAGAGGGTCTGGACCACAGACATTATATATGATCAGATGGTTACTGCTGTGCTCCTTTCTGCTTGT
Organism: Gambusia affinis; assembly: GCF_019740435.1. NCBI lineage: Eukaryota > Metazoa > Chordata > Actinopteri > Cyprinodontiformes > Poeciliidae > Gambusia > Gambusia affinis. The sequence continues at coordinate 7,768,030 of NC_057876.1, forward strand.
TGCTCCTTATTGATTATGCTTGAGTGTTGTTTACTATTAATGCTTTAATTATTACAGCTAATGGTGCAGAAGAGGACCTTTATTTCTGCCAAAGTTTCTCATGTCCATTTCTTTTCTGTACTATTTGTTACATTTTCCTTTTATTTTGTTTCTCTATCACATTCATTGTCTTCCACTTTTCCAGGATCAGGTCAAGGCGGCAGCTGCAGGATTAATAAGTTAAACACTTGGGTATTTGACATTTATATTTTTAAAATTTGCATATTTCATGAATAATCTTAACTTTACTTAATGCAGATCATGAAGCTTTTTCTGTGAACTACATATATAAAAACAAGTTTCTCTAGATGTTTACAGAACTATATTTAGTTTAAACTTTATCTCTTGAACTGCATTTTGGAGTCGATTCTGTTTCCTTCAAAGAGTCACACATCCTGTCATTAGTTAATGTTAAAAATGCACTTCCTGGGCGTGCTGTGGTGGCGTAGGGGATAGCGCGACCCACACACGGAGGCCTTCAGTCCTCGACGCGGCCGTCGCGGGTTCGATTCCCGGACCCGGTGACATTTGCCGCATGTCTTCCCCCCTCTCTCTTCCCCTTTCCTGTCAGCCTACTGTCATATAAGGGACACAAGAGCCCACAAAAAAAAAAACCCTGGTGCGGAAAAAAAAAAAAAAAAAAATGCACTTCCTATAAAGTGAGTGTTGGCAAAACCAGATGTTAGTTTTTAGGTTTGTTGTTGGCAGCTACTCAAAGTATCTATTGAAGTAACTCGTAATGTAACTTAATTACTTTTGAAATCAAGCAATCAGCAAAGTAACTGTAACTTTTTAAAGGACTAATCAGTAATCATTACTTTTTCAAGGTATCAGTGGCAATGCTGGCTGAAACATGATAACGTATGAAAATGTCTAAGGGATCCAAACTTTTCTAATTGAAGACATAATGAACAAGCCTGTGGCGTTTCCATGTGTTTCAGCCTGGTTTGTGATGTGAAACCAAGAAGTTGTGCAGGGTTGCTTCTGGTTCAACATATTTATCTCAGTGAGTTCAAGATGAGACTCTGATCATACACTACATATTTAATGTCAGTGTGTTCTAACATTCAGTCTGAAGTCAAATGTATCCCAAACTCCAGATTTTAGTTGGTAAGTAAAAGGCTTAAAGATCTTCCACCACTTTCCAGTGGTGAGCAGACTGAGGACCTACTGAGGAGTAAATAGACTTCAAAAACATTCAAGCGCACACCCTGAGGTGGAGTCATGCAGAAAGCACGGTCATCTCTCACTAATCTGTTCTCCCTCTTGACATTAGCTGGTTGTCACCGCCTGGCAGGATGTCTTTATGTTGATTTATAAAAAAATCAGAACGACCGTTGATCTTGTTCCAGGATTTTACAGGCTATGTCTGATCTCAACTGAGGGCCACTGCTGAGATGGAGCGCTCCTCTCTGGTTTAATTAATGGTCTGCAGGTAGAATAGGAGGAGCCGCCTTCATCAGCCAGTGCAGGCCATTCTCTGGAGAGGAATCATTCTGAAATGAAGGGCACTTAGACCACCTGCTAGGAGACTACAGCCATGATTAAAAGTCACTAAGAGTTCTCTCAGACTCAATCAGATTCATTGCAGATGATCAACTGAGACATGGTGCGGCGGTATCGCCAACATTTGCTTCGTTATTTAAATTGTTTAATTATAGATGAAACCTTGAGGACGTGTTTGTTTATAATTACAGGACTGCTGGTGGCACCTTTTTTTTTTTTTAGGAGTGTCCTGTCTCATTCAGCAAGTCTAAGCTAAAGTGTCTGGAGTCAAACAAATCCCTTTGGTAATACCCTATTAGTCCTGCAAGGAATACAGTAAATCCTGTCTATGTCAAGTCATATTTCAGAGTGAATTGCTCCAAGCAAATATGCTGACAATACTCAGAACAGCCAATATGGAAGATGAATAATGCGCACACTAATAAAAGGGGAAAACTAGAATAAGAAATTGTTCATGCAAAAGCCTATTGGGATGTATGTGTATGGAGCTTTAATCTGAATGAGTAAACTGTAATCATTTTTCAGAGTTTGCAGCAACACTGCATCTAATTTGGGCCGCGTCACTTCAGTCCTGTCGCAACTGCAATCACAGCAGCTGATCTGCAGTGTTTTGTCTTTGTCTCCATGAAATGCAGCAGTATTATTTCTGCCTCCCGCCACCAGTGCTGCATAGCCAGACAATAAGACATACAAAAAATACATATTAAAACATCTCTCCATTCATAAATGCATTCTTTCGTCGTCATGAAGGTAAACACTTCCTTGAGTGATAATGATACATTTCTGCACTCTGTAGTAGTGTTGCATAGCAGATGGTATGGCGACAGTAAAGGCTCTCAATGTGTGAAGTATCACTTTTATGACAGTTATCTGCTTTAGTCAGCATTATTATTTTTGTGTGGTTTTGCCCCTGGAGATAAAAGGATTCTCTCAGTTTTTCTATCTGATTTTTTTGCAGCATTACTATAAAAATCTGTGAACTGAAAACACGATTCTGGAAACAAGGTAGATCAGATTTTGATGATCTATAGTTGTGCTGTCATCTAAAAGTTATGCTCTACAGTTGTTTTGTTTGTTTGTTTGTTTTTTGTCGATGCATTTGAATGGTTTTGTTGTTGTTGTAACAAGCTTTTGGGGTCAATCTATCTGCATATTTTACTTTTAGAGTTCATTTACATGCGACAGTGCACTTTGATGCTGGTGTTTTGAGTTTCTAGTTGGGGCCAGGATTGAACCTTGAGGTTACAGTGTGTTTTGAATCAATCTGTGCTTCTCTGAGTGCGGGTTGGCGTTTGGCTATAGTTGGGTGCTCCAAAAGAACAGCGATCTCAAACACAACACAAAATTTAAAATAGACGAACCAGAGCCATGTTGAAGATTTGTGGACCAATTTTAAGTCAAGCGTTTGATTGGAAATCATCCAGTTTAAATGAACTCTTCTCAGTCAGAGCGAATGATTGCAAAAGAATGTGTAAAGTGCAACTCCTTAATCAAGGGTTTATGGTGCATCTAGTATTTGAGCCTGTGTGTTTAAGTTTGACCTTGACTGGATTACAGAAAATATATTTAAACCTATGAAATCAGTTTTACTTTTGAAATTTGCCAAAGTTGCTGTGTTGTTTACTGATCCCACATTGAAAAAAAAGTGTAGTTTAAACTTATTGTGAATCAAATAAAATCAGACAAAGGCAATCAAATTGAATACAAAAAGCAGATTTCAAATGATGAGTTTATTTATCAGGGGGGAAAAAAAAAAACCTACCCAAAAAAAACGAGTAAAGAAAGTAAAGTAAAAAAAAAGAAAGATCTAAAGAAAGAGCTTTGATCTAAAGAAACTCACAGCCAGAAGACAATGACAGATAAAATAAACAAGTGCAAAGCACTTTCACATGTACCAATGTGATTCAGCTAAACTGAATGCTCATCAGAAGCTACGATCCATAACAAAATAATATCTGGATCTGTAGGTGAATGTTTAATGTTGCCATGGTGTGCTGAGTTTGAGCCTGCTTGCTTCTCTGTTAAGTTGCGCATTTGCAGACCATTCAAGCTGAAGTTGAACACAGAGGAAACACAGAACTAGAAAATTTGCATTTGTGAGGGCAGCTACTACAGTGATCCAAATATAGTTGAGCTGAGTGTCCATCTGGTCCACTGGCATTTGCATTTCTATTTTTATTCAAATTGTGTCTAAACAGCAATGATGAGAAACAAATTGACTATGGAGGAAGATCATAATGAATTTAAGGTTTATACGTCTTGCTGGCTCTTGGTCATTCCAGTCTGTAGTCTAACTAGTTTTCTGTCAATCTGTAACTTTAACAACATGCACTGATAAACTGTTAATCACCAAAGTGGTGCAATTATTTTCTTATATTTTAGTGTAGTAGGTTTCAGTCAATATTTATTTTTATAAATTGCAAGAGTCTGTAAGGTAAAATAATACCTAACAAGTGAAATTTATAAATTTTAAAAAATGTATTTTATTGTGTTTGCTAAATTCTAACTATATATTAAGGCCATTTCATCTGGGAAAAATAAGAACTGGTTTCTTATTAAAGTATGCAACCTTAATGGAAACATAATAAAGTTTACACTCTGACAGATTGATATTCAGAACATTACTAAGATAATTATGTTGGTGATGGTCAATTATTAACTCAGCATTAAGAAGCACAACTTGGTTTCAATTTTGCAACGTTGTTTAACCAGCCAATGCTGGATACAAATGTTATTATTCGTTGAGTACCGAATCTTTCTAAACCCTGTGATAGTTTCCAAACTTCAGTAATCCATCCAAACAGCCGGCACATGATGAAGGGAAGACATGACTGTTCATGGAACAAAACAACTTGTTGAAATGTTTAGGTAAGAAACAAGAAAGCGTTTTTTAATTTTAATTTTTTTTTTTTTTTTTTAGAATTCCCCCATTTTTGAACATTGAATTTAAAAACTACTCTGCTTGATTAAATCTTGAATTATTGTTGTGACAAATATTTAGTTTGGTGCACAATCTCGTTTCACAGCGTGATGTGAAACAACACCGGTGTCTAAAATGTGTGTTGGCAGCTGACGGCTTCATAAACCTATTTGCCAATTTGAAGCTGGAACCTGAACATGTGGCCAGTCCTCCTTTTGCCAAACGTCTCACTGGGCAAAGGTGCTTCTCCCAGCTAAAAGCTGTAATCCCTCTCCCTCATGCCAAGTGTGGCCAATAACTGTGCGGCTCACAGGCTCATCAGTCTGGCACACAATAAATCACCTCGGTCTCCTGCAGAAGCCCAGGAGTCTTGCTGTATATCACATTCTCCACTTACATACGTTCCTGCAGGCTTTCCCATCTGACAGAGATTTGCTGGCTTTGCAAATCTAAATAATGCAAGGTTATTTGTCTTGCACGTTTCAGCAACAGGGAAAACAAACAAAATGCAATAACGAACAGAAATTAGACAAAGGAAACGCGACAATGTAACAAACATGATTTCTCAAACGTCGCCATCAAGGAAAAGCAAAAATCATCATTGTGAAATATTGTAATAAAATCTAAAAATTATATATGCTTTTAGTTTTTAACCTTGATCCAAAGCAGTGTTTCTTAATTATTTTCAATTTCACGTTATTCCCCTCCTGGGGAACATCATTTTTTTAGGTCCTCACTGATTGAAATGTTAACTTGATAATGTTCAATTGTTTATCCGTATAAACTGCTGGCAAAAGCATCACCTAGTCATCAGAGCGGATAAAAGGAGACAACTTAAATTTTAAGCTGCTGAAGCTCATTTTCTGTTTTAAGTCTCAAAAGAGTATTCAAATTCAGGTCATTAACTCAGTAATATGTAATTAAGACGGCTCAGTGTACGTGATTCTAAAGGAAAAAAAAAGTGCAAATAATTCACTGAGATGTGATTTTCATGCTCAACTGTAAAACCTTTTGAAACTGCACACATTGGTTATACTCCTTTTCAAAAAGGTCTATACTTTTCACCATTTTTATGCAGAACTTGGTGCAAAAATCGGCCCTACTTTAGATTGCTGGACGAGATGAAAAGGGCATAACATATATTGACAGTAAACTGGAAGGTTATATAGACTTTGTTGTGTTTATTGGTCTCTTATCAACTTTAAACAACCCGCCACAGTTTTTTTTGTTGTTTTTTTCTCGACTGTCATAAACTCTTCCAGTAGGGCTGGCCTTATTGATCTAAATATCAATACTATCGACAACAAGCTGAGTACTGGTATTGGATCAATGCTAACATGATGAGGTCAATACGTTTGTTTTCAGTTTCTCTCCCATATGTCAAGCACATTACTCAAATTTGCTCAGAGTTCATGCCAGCACCTACAGGAATTAAAATGCCAAATATCAAGAGCTTATATATTTATATATGCTATATGAATATATAGTATATATATGGATATATATGGATATATAAGTATATATCCATATATATACTTATGGATTTCGTACCTTTGCAGTGCTTCCAAATATTAAGATGGCTTTTGAAGAAAAGATAATGTTACATTTAGATTACAGTTGCTGACTTATTTCATAAACATTGGGTATAATAGAAGGTAAAAGGGGAATTGTTTCATTTGTTTTCCGCTACATTGTTTAATATTCTAGTTGGTTAATTAAAAACACACTTTTTAGTATTGGTATGAAAACTGGCATCGGTGATAATTGCCCTGTGTTTATTTGCTACTTTATTGATACCAGAATTCCCAGTGCTGCACACCAGTGTGCTACTTTTCCAACTGGATTAAACAGGATGCATGTTGATTATTTGGAGCAATGCTGCCAGCTAGTAACTGGAGGCTTTATTTTTCAAGCATCAATAAGACGTGTACTAAAAAGTCTTCCTGTCTCGCCTGCCTCTAGTGCCCTGATGCTTTCAAATAAAGCATTTGGGTATGTTTTTCTTTATTCCATAGCTCTTAGAAAGGAAAATCCTAAAACATTTGGATAATTTATGATTCAGGAGAAGACTAAAAGGATTGCATCCACCCAGCGGGGAAGTCTGAATTTCTGAGAACGTCACACGATTTCTTTGAAGCGGCTCCTCAGGTTTGCAGATTGTCTCAGGATCAAGGAGAAACTGACACGCGGTCGCTGTGTATCTGCTTCAGCTGGTTTCTGATCCGTATTTGTTATCTGCTTGTGCGAGTGCCTGTGTGAGTACAAGCGCTAAGTAGATTTTTCACTGAGCCAAAAGCTGGAGTCTCTTATGACATAAAACTTGTGGCTTCAACAGATGTTTCTTTTCAGATAACAATCAAAGCATCGAATGTGGCTGTGAGGACAAAGCTGCCTCCTGTGATTATGCTCCCAGTCCCGCTTGAACCTGGGGAATACTTATTGCACAGCTACAGTCAGGGCCCAGCTGATTGGGAGCCATGCACAGCTAAATGATTAATGAATTTGCGACGGTTTCTATTTTTACAGCCTCTGTGAAAGCTGTTTGAACCCGGGAATCTTCGAGGATTCACCGTCTACTCAAACAATTCTTGCTGCAAAGTTTGAAGTCGGCTAAGATGGGGAAGTGAGGCAACATCCAGCTGCTTGAGCGAAGGCTGGTTCTGAAAAGGACGGAACTTCAAATCTGCATTTAATCTCCACTGACTTACCTAAATAGTCTCAAGCTGCTTGGAAAGGAGGACTTGAGCAAGGATGTGACTTCAACAGATGCAAGGCCGAAATGAGGCAGAAGTAACACAGGATTAAAGAAAAAAAGAGAAGCATTCACACACCCACGGACAAACACTCTGTGTTCAGCGCCCATCACTCTTCGACTGGCAGCTTCAGGGCCTCTTTGAGTGAGGGCTCTTTTTCTGATAACTTGAGGGGGCGGGGTGGAGGTGAGAGTGTAAAAAAAAAAAAAACATCACTGCCATCAGCTGACAGGTCCACCACATTGTGATGCATGAAGGAGGCAGCTCTAATGTGACTAAGTGCCTCAGGTTTGGGCTCTCACAGGAGGCTGCAAGGCTAAGCTGTGATATAAATGCAGTGAGAACACAAAATCTCATTGTGCGGAGAAAATCTATTTATCTGAAAGTACAGAAAGCCCCCGAAACGAAGCCATTCTTCCCCTTACAAATACTGTGATTATCCCTTCAAACAGCGATTGATGATGTATGGTAATATGAGGCTACTATTTCAACTGTTAGGCAAATATTTCAGCTCAAACCAAAGATTAAACATTAAAATTAGCTGGAAAAGATCTGCCATCAGATAACAGTCAATTGATAAATAATCCTTGTGTATCAAAGAGCAGTGATGCACTTTTAAATGGGACAAATACTTCTATTGGAATCTATCACACAATACTAGCTAATCCCATGGAAACCAGTTAAAAATTGCTTCTTATGCACTGTTGCATCAATATTAATGAGGTAATATATTACAGAACGTCAGTCACGTTGGCTGCAAAAGGAGTACTTTTACATTTTTACTAAATATAGCTCAGAATTATATATACACATCTGTACTTTTGCCAGAATATCATGCAACATGCATGAATTTTACATGGCTAAAGGACCTAAAAGTGAAAGTACCGGTAGGCTCTAAACATTTTTTCCCATTATAACCACAACCTTCAGTGTATTTTATGAGGATGTTATGTGACAGAGTAGTACATAATTGTAATAGTGGATGGAAAATTGCTCCGATTTAGTCCGGTTGGATGGAGAACATCAGTTTTCAAGTCATGTTAGAGATCCTAAGTTTGGGTCAAGCCAGGAGAGGAACAAAAAGGATTAAACTACACACAGAAGACAAAAGAATGGTGAAAATGTCTAAACACCAGAATGCCCAGGCACATCTCCCAGCAAAGAAGAGTCACAGTGGAAATGCATGTGACATCATAGCACAACAAAACTCGGGGTTGCAGCAGTGTTGCTGTTTTTTTTTTGTTTGTTTTTTTTCTTATCTGTGGCCGCCGCAGCCTGGACACATGCGTGTGAAATCCTTTTCCTCACGGAGTAAAAGAATGGCTCTTCGAAGAAAACTCGGATCCAAAATTAAATAAGGGTCTGTTGTTTGCATGTTCAGTTACAAAAATCCCGTCTGAAAATAAGCTTGAGGATGGATTATCAAATTGTGAGTATATATCTGGTTTAAGGTACCATCTTGATAGCTCATCAAATTGTTTAAAAGGTTATTAATTTCTAGTTCTGTTATTTAAAAAAAAAAAGAAACATTAAAAGATTTTAATTTTCCCTTCATCTTTTCATTAAGTACTGCTTATTTGAACACATAGCAACAATGATTCATTACCTATCAGAGTTAAATCAATCAATCCCAATTCCTGAAAAGAAAACTTTGTTTCTTAATCATACATATTTGCAGTAATCTGTAATATCACAGTCTCATTTTATTGGCTGTTGTTCTATTTTTCTTCTAAGTAGTTTATTCATTTTCATTATTCTTTTCATTTTTATTTCATAATTTATGACAAGCCCAGGTAAAGATTTCAACTTGAAGTTGAAGCATTTTAGAAAATCCTTACATATTGGCAAGAAGCCGTCTGTGTTCATTCAGTGCAAGGCTCGCTGTCTGTGAATGCCAGGTCCCAAATTCAGTCCTTCATCTATTGTTCAAGTGTTTAATTATAGGATTACACCAACCACTAAGAATAAGCCAATATAGATTCATGGTGACCATTTCTCTGAGCTAACAAGTGGATTTAAACTGCTTTAGCAAAATGCTCCACATGGTGCAAAAGATCTCTTCACTTCAAGGGTTCAAGTTTCCACTTAAATTATCACCTCTCCGAATTTTTTCTTCATAGCTCAATACTTTTGTCAGCAGTCATACATTTTAAAAGCCAAGCAATCTGCAGTCACAACTGGGACTGCGCTGAGAAAAAGGGCAACTTTGACGTATCGATGCGGCGTCGGGGGGGACGACCTGCTCGGCTGCCACTGATCAATGTTCACCTCAACCTCCAGCTTTCGCTGGGATGCGGAATCAGATGCTGCATTCAGGTGCCTGGTATATCAACAAAAGAGAAGAGTGAAAGTCAGTTCCTGTGTCTGTTTGTTGAAATTAGTGCTGAGCCTCAGTGATTCAGTGCAGCTGCCTTTGATGATCTCTGTTTTTATGGGAACGTGTGAAAGCGTGACGTGACGGGGACACGTGACGGGAATGCTGAGGAGGCAGAGGGGATGTGGCGGTGCACAGCTTTGCAACAACAGCACTTCATTTCCTAATCACAGCCCTCATGAGCTCCTCTCAGTTGTTCGCAGGGAATTTATGGTTTCTGCAGAGTGCAACCTGAGCTGCTTTGCATATTCTCCATCAGCTCCGGGGAAAGCAGGAACGATCACTGGTTTGCTCAACTACGCAGGTAAAATCAGAAGAGGCAGCGGTTTTTTTTTGTGTTTTTTCTTTCTTTTTGAAATTTCCACATCTGAGCTAAGAGAAAACTACAAAGCATGAATTCAGGCAAACTAATATGACAGATTGTTAAATATCATGTTTCCCCACATTACTGCAGGAGAAAAAGAAATATTCTGAGTGCAGTTTGTACAGCATAAACACATAAGGAATTTGTGTTCATTTAAGTGAACATTCTTTTAGCTTTTCAACAAAACATTATGTGGAGCAATGCTGTGCTTTATCAGTTAATGAGGTGAAAATGGGGAAGTTAACATCCAGTCAATAACAAACAATTTGAGCTAAACTTCCAATTAAACCAATGTAGTGTCTAAACCTAGTTCTCCACACAAAGAGCGTAGCAAAGGCTTGGAAGTTGTGCTTGTAGTTTTAAACAAAGACCTTTGTCTTCATTTATTTATTTATTTTTTTACTCCTTTGCCGTTTGCCTCTCTCAGCATGAACAGTTTCACTTTAGGTGGAGAGCAGCACTCTTTGAGTCATTAGGTCCTGTCTGTGCGTCAGCCTGTGAAGATCACTTCAGAGCTATCGGAGAGGATGCATCATCTTGTTGAATTGAGAACAATTTCCTGACATGTAAAGCAGAAGCTTCTCATTATGCTGCTGTGACAGTTAGTTTATTGCCCTTCATTTAGACAAACCTCTGTAGATCTGCTCACAGGTATGGGCTATATATTTTCTTTGCTTCATGCATAAAAATGCTCTCTGTTGTAAGAGAAAAAAAAACAACGTAAATATTTCTCTGAGGTATATTTTTTATGCTTGAAAGCCATATATTTACGTACATGTTGTGGCACAAGACATTTTTTCCTCTCTCCAACATTTAATCACAGTAAACTGTTCCTAATTTTAATCACTTTGCTGAGTCGAGAGTAAAAAAAAAAAAAAAAATCATTTTCTGAAAATTCAGAGCATAAAATGTTCTTGTGAGCATTTCAGCTCTGCTCAAACATTTTCTATGCAAATTAAATCAGTGCTTTGTGATGGCGACACCAAAGCACTGGCTTTGTAGGCCTTTGTAAGTAATTTGGAAGCGTGCAAATAATCATCTTTCCTACTGACTATTTACCCTATTGTGTTCAAACCTGGACTTCCTGGCTGATATCTAGGGACGTTCTTTAGCATTTTCACAAAATGTTTTGCACTGATGATGCCATATGTTTTGTGAAATGCACAAGCAACACATACATAAAACCTGAGGCTGACATCCCTACAACTAACAGCTGGGATGGTGTCAGGTCTGAATGTTTCCCCCTTTTACTCTCTAGATGCAACAATAATACTCGTTATGTCCAAACACATTCTACTTTTATCAGCCCTCGAGACATATCTACACAAATCAGGTTGCATTTTTTACCCAGGATACATTAGCAAAATGACGTTCTTAATATCGATCTTGGAGTAGAGAGTTTTTTTCTGAGTTGACCTTCAGTCCATGTCATTTTCACCCTCTTAAGCACCAACATCTTCACAAAGTCTTGAGGGTTTGTTTTGTTTTGTTTTGTCTGGGATTGTTTCATACACATTTAGCATAAGGGCACATTCAACTCTAAGACACAAAGCCAGTCTTCATCCTGAATGATGACGGGACTTTCCTATGCATTTATACTGGCCTGTTTGATGATGATGGCATATTCAGGCATCTGGAAGTTTTCAGAGGAAGGACACTTGTAGTCCTTTCTCCTGATAGAGTGAGTCTCTCCATTCAACTCAAATGTGAGTAAATCAGAACCTCACCAACTGGACTTTCCGAAATTGTTGGTTTTGTAACCGTTATTTTGAAAGTAACAATAAAAACTTTCATTGTTAAAGGTTTCCTAAATAAGGCCATAATTCCTGGAATTTAGCAGCCAGGAATAATATTGGTAATCCTGATTACCAATCAGAAGGTTTAGTTTTGATTAAATGTTTGATGATTATTTAAAAAAATAAAAATAAAAAATGGTTTGGTGTTAATTAAATGAATGGTTTCGACTGCACAGTTTATAAGTTATGATATAAATTAGCACATTACAAAGGAAATATTGCTGATCTTAAAATTTCTTTTACACGTCTTTACATTTACGTCCTTTCATTTATATATATATATAAAAAATCTATTTCTAGAAAATAGTTCCCTTTCTGCAGATTTCTTGCAGTGCTCAACATTGTTAAAGGTCCACAGACAGTGTTTCTGTGACCCTCTCTGTGTAATGGCTTTCTCTGGATGAGCAATAGATGGCCTCGAGCGCTCTATCGGGCCAAACCTGTTATGATGCAATGCTTTTACCACTTTCTCCTTAGACCTGACTTTTTAAGAGGTCAATGTAGTGCTCTTTGAAGCATAAAGCATTAAGTTCTAGCTTAATGCTATTGACTTGTAATTGGTCGCATAAGATCACACTAAGTGCTTCGCAGTATGTCAGAGTTTCTAGTGAGATTTGTCACCTGATTTTTAGATATGATGTGAATCATTTTCATTCGCAGAGCATTCACCGAATAGACGGAAGGACCACCGAATGATGCTTTGCACTATTTTCTTTTGTCATTCATTCAAAGAAAAGAGCATGCACTGAGTCACGCAAGAAAATACAACCAAATGCAAAACGGAAGTATTTATTGTAAAGTTTATCTTTTTAAAAACATCTAGAGGAGTTGGAGGAAATAGTTTAATGCTTTTCTTATTCAGAAGCTGCACCTATGAACTGAGACGCTATTCTAATCTTTACGAGCAACTGACTTATTTGTACGCACTATGTCAGCAAAGTGCCACAAAAACATGATATAGTTTTGTTTTCTTTCTTTCTCAATGCCAACATGAAGTACTCAACAATACAGCCACTGCCAGTGCAGCTGTTCACAGATGTTACAAATGCCTAAGAAGAAGGAAACAGAACCTGAATGCAAAGTATTGGTAATAAATCATCCACAGACTGCTGCTGCGAGTTGTATCTTTTGGTTCAATTAACTGATATAACACCAATTCAGGAAGAAACGTAATCTTTAGTCTGTAAATGAAATTCAGTCCAAGTCACTTCATTCAATTGTCATCACTGCTTTCGAGTTCAGCATAGATTCATTCAATAAAATAGAAAATCGAATTTGATCCAGTTTTAATGCAGTTCAAACCAGCCTTTGTCTTCCTTTTCTGCTTTCATAACACCTTTCCAAAGTATTCCTACTCACATTATCATATACTGACCCGTTGCAAAAATAAACTTCAACATGTTTTAGTGGGATTATTGTAGACCAACACATAATTGTGAAAATGGGAGGAAAATTATTCATGGTTTCCATTTTACAAAAAAAATCCTGAAAAGAATGGTTTGCCTGTGTGTTCAAGATTAATCATGCCTTAAAACTGTAAACATTGATAAATGTCCCACTAATTACAGCATTTTGTGGGTGGGGGCGCACATCTGAGATTATCTTGTCCCTTGTCCAGGCAAAGCTGTCAGCTGGTGTGATCACAGACGTCAGGAAGCGAGTCTTCTGAATATCACGTTCAATTCACGTTTAATCTCATCACTTTTAACCCAAATCAAAACACACAGGCCTTTTCTGATTTAAGGCTAAGTTTCATAATTACTTGCAGTTGTCAAACACTTTCTATGCAAAATATCTATGTGTTACAATCATGGAAGGGCAATGGTTGAATGCGTTGTGATTACAACAGCAAATGGTTGCTTGAAATACAAAAAGAGATGATGAGCCAACAGCTGCTGGTTACAGGGAACTGTAAGTTTTGTTTTAGTTTGATGTGTTGATTAGATAAACAAATTCATGTCACTGTACGCTGCTAATCTTAAATGGATATTCTTGTGAAATGAATTCCAGTGTTTCAGACCAAGTTTTACCAAGCGTGACCAATTACACAAATGTTGTTATTGTAGCTTTATCTTTAAAATAGTTTAATAATAGGCTGTCAAGTTAAGAAACTGATATGAAAAGGAACAAAACTTTGAGATAACTTGGATATTCACATTATATCTGCCTTAATGAGTCGCCTTGTTGTTCATTTGTTCAGTAAATGGCTAAGCACACTGTTATTAAATTGTTTTCCTTTCCCATATAAATGCAAATCATAAACTGCTTGACTTCACTGCCTCTTTTGTTGCTTTGTTGTTACGCCACAGCAAAGTACAGCAGGAATAATAGTCCCTTTTTTCTGCACAGAGTAAGCGGTGGTGGTGCGTGGGCGTATTTTGGGAGCAGTTTGACATTAAAAGATAAAAAGGGAAGAGTGCAGTGAAAGACGTGGTTAGTCACAGGTGTTCAGGCTGCTGACGTAAACTCCTTATGCTGGGGCCCGGGTACAATCACGTAATAAAGGACAGATTCCAGCGCATAGATGAGTGGGCTGCAACAGACACCAGGTGTACATTTAAGTGCAAGTTATAGAGGTACAATGCATTGAAATGATCTCCATTTTAAAATACACAGAGGCATTACTTAGGGAAATTGGATGTGTTCCTGCTAAATCCATACACTGACCGATTTTCTTACAGATGGCGATAGAACAATGCCATGTGGACACAAAAAAACCTAAAGAGTACAGCGAAGTCTTTTTAGTAGAATAATCAATGATAAAATTAAAATAAATAAAAAAAAGATCCCCCTATAACTGCTGTTGAACTGTGACCTACGGAGCCGTACGTACAAAATAAGTTATTGGATGAAGTCATAGGACTCCCCCAGCACATCACCCTAATTGTGAACTAGAGTTACAACTCAGGAAAAACTGAAAGCACAGTGCAAGTACTGTTACTTCAAAGCTAATATACTACAAAAGACTTAATTAATAAATATATATATGTATTTTAACAGTGAGAAACTGCATGTCTCTGCATGGAAAATTGAACATGGAGTCAATGTAATCACTTCATCATTTCACCTCAAATCAGATTTCATTCTGATGAAGGGAACAGGACTGTCTGAATAAATCAATTTCCAATCTTTTTCTTTCTTTTCCTGAAGATATAAACGGTCACTTAAGTAATTTAAATATTGCACTTGCCTTCATGAGGGGCACTCAGTGATGCTAGAAGGACTTACAGTGATCTGGACTTTAACTACAGAAGTTATGATTAGATCTTGGTAAAGCACATATAACCACAATATTTGCAGATTCTCTTTGCAATAGACAGGTGGAAAGACAGACATGAAAACAAAAATCTGTCAAAGCCATAAGTGAAAGCTTGCCACCTGAATCAATACAGTTACATAAAAGCCAGTTCACTAGTGATTCAGATTTTTATGTTTTGTAGGATTGCAATAAAACGTGAAACCATGCACCTCAATAGAGCCCATTAACACTGTTTTTATCCCAAAAGTCCACTTCAATAGTGCTAAGTTATTTTATTTTATTTTTTAAATTCTGCTATTCATTTGGCTTAACAATAATACAGTCATTCAAGGCAGTGGACCACACTGTGTTTAATAACAGGAAAGTTTCAACCCAGATGGCAGGAGGTAAAATCTTTTGCACTTTCTTTTCAATCAGGCAGGTTCTCACAGGAAAAATAAAATAATCTTTTAAAGTAAGATCAAACTTTTGTCTATGGGAGCCTCTTTTGTAAAATTAAAATGTAATTAGAAAGTATTTTCTGCCCATCCCTATACAATGTATGTAATTGAAAAATCCATTCACAGAGCCTGCAGAACAGCACAAAACAGTAAATATAATAAAAGTGGCTTGTCTTACATCTGTTTATTGATCTGTTTTATTCAACCAAGATCTCAATGCAGCTCCGAGGAGAGCAGCCCGACGGTGCAACGCTACCTCTCCCCTGTATTTTTGCGCCCTTTTCTTTCCAGCTGCCAAATATCCACAGGTAAAGAGAAAAAAAAAAAAAAAAAAGCAAAAGATTTCCAAGTCATGATCAAATGTAACACACAGCTGCTCGGGAACATAAAGCACACATTTTTTGTCACGCGTTAAAGGCATCTGAGTTGGTTACCCTTATCTTCAATTTGTGTTATTTTGCAAGTGAATGCTTTAACAGTCAGCAGGCGCATCACCCGGAAAGAAGTGATGATGCGGTGGTGTGGGAGGAGATTCTAATAAAACGGAGAGCAAAGTATTTGCCAACAGGTTGAGGTCAAACACACATGGATCAGAGTTTGTTATATTATTAACTTTTGGCCACATAAATGCTAAATAATGAAATATACACTGTTAGAAATCATACAAACACACAGCCTGAAATGATCCATATTCTACCAGTTAATTGACGAAGCTACTTTAGACTCTGTCTTTTCACCGAAGCCACTGATGCATTCATATCAGTCACGTGGTTGAAGTGGTTGCCATCAGCTTTCAGGGTTGGAAAAAGCACACACAAACGTCTCTGCAGACACGGGGAAGAGGGGCGGGACTTGCAGCGGCAGTTTGCATTCTGATTGGTGGAAACGCACTGGAAACTAAACTTCCTTTTGGCTAGGTAGACTACCCAGCTTCCCTAACCTCTGTTTCTTAGGGAAGCATTCCCATTTTATGTGAGTTACAGGAGGAAGTCGGAGTACCGGGAGAGAATCCACACTTCAGTAAGTGGGTGCGTCGCAGTCTACAAATATTCACCGCGAAATTGATTACAGGAGCAACAGTGGTGCAGACCACTGTATTTAAATGAGGAATTTGCTTGAGTCACTGGCTGTCATCATGGAGAATGTTGGAGACCTGAGTAGACGTTAAAGAAAAATGAAGTTGAAAGTCAATATACTGGATGTTTAATAATAATAATGCAATTCATGTAAATTAGTGTACAAGTTATTTTATGTTTTTAAAAGTAAGCGATGACTTCAGTCATGGGCAAACTCATATTTCTTCGAATGCCAGTTCACACCTACTTTTAAAAATAGAGATGCAAAAACAGCATCTAGCAATCTGGTTAAATAACTCACATTGTACTTTTGCCTGTCCTCCTCCCAGTACTTTACACTTTGTGATGATCAGCATATGTTTTGCATATTCATGAAGGTAAACACGCTAAACAATTCTGTTTGGAACAGAACATTCTGTTTGCGTGTTGTTTGTACGTCAGGTTTGTGTATGACATCAAGCTTGTACATGTTTTTTTTTTTTTTTATACACAAACCTTTTAGAGGATCAGGTTGTGTGTGTGGGTGTGGTTTTGTTTTTGTTTGTTTTGGATTTATATATTTTTGCCGTGCATGTATTTACTTGATTTTAGCCTTGTGCTTCCTAACTCGATCCACCTCTTTACCTACACATGTTATTACCACGTGGTGCTCTCAGTTGTTTCCCTGCCTCTATGTTTTCCATGTCTTTTTCCTTTCTGTGTGTGTACTTGGGAAACCCATCTTGACCAACCAAAATTTTCTGCATTCTTCACATTGTTCCAATAAAAAGATCAGGTGAATTGTTGGGCCAAAGCCTGGGTGGAAATTATCTCAGTAATTGGTAATAATTCCAAAGATAAGAAAGTGTCAGGAGTCCCCAGACGGCAGCCTTATCTGTGAGATGTGCAGGGAATTAAAATGTGCAACCATCCAGCAACCACCAATAAGTATCTCTACAGAGTCTCCCTCAAGCACACACACACACACACATAATATGTTCAACACAGACACACTTTCTTTCTGAGAAAAGGCTGTATTAATTAGTTGCCCACCTTCCCATTCACCGATCTCCTTTAGGCTTTGTCTTGCCTTTGTATGCATTGGGTAATCATGTATAATTGTCCTAGGGTGTAAACATCAAGCTGCAAAGCAAGCTCATAATGAACTTCTCATGGTCTGTGCAACTTGTCCTGTGGGCAAAACAGTATAGCATTGTGCTGCACTGTATTGAGAATTATCTGAGTTACTCGCATATACATATTATTTTAAAAGGTACTAGTGCGGGTAATAAGAGAAGATATTTAAATGTAAGCCTTTATAGTCATGGGTTTCTACTGGAAGACAAACATATGTATGGCCCTTTGTAAAGCAAGTGGGACTATTTTGGTATACGTTCTTCACTTCAGCGTACTGTATGTTTTTGACCTACAGTTCCTGAAAACTGAACTTTAACATTGCATCTGCTGCAGCAGTGGTGATGTTTGATTTAGAGGAAGCGGCACAATTCTCGGTTAAGGTCGTCATGGGTACTGCCTGTTAAAATGTAGGATGCTTCAGTGTTTCCATGTGTAGAGAATATTTGCAGGAAAAATAGTCGTACATTGTTAAATTTGTATTTGAGTGTTTCAGCTGCTCTAACTGTGATATCACCACTCCCAGTTGACTGTAGGACATTCAGCAGAGGGAAATTTTGAATGTATCACAATACAAAACTGTAGTGAGGTCCTACGAGTAACCGACTCTTTCACTAATGTTTTTAGAATCAGTTCGCTTGCCTAGTTGCTGCCCAAGGCATGCAGAGAGCCTAGTTGAAAGGATGTCTAAATTATTTTGTGATTAAGTTCTTAATTAGTTGCACACACTGAGCAACTGTTATTAAACACATACAGTATTGCGAGGCTCTTTGCTGATACAAACTCATTAGCTAAAAAGTGTGGTGACTGAAAAATTTAACAGAAACCTAACACAAAATGCAGCAGCATCAAAAGCAAAGCTGTGTTTCTTTCATAGGTTCAAATATGTTAATTAGTGTGTTTGTTGATTTTGTTCATAGCAACCGTGATGACACTTTGTGTAGTATGGCTGAATGAACTAGCAAGCACACTTTAACAAAGCAAGAACACATTCAATGTGGTAACAAACATGCATAAGATTGTCTGCAGTTATTCCATTAATTGGTGCAGGGCGAGAACTGAAAGGATCAAGCATATTCAAGTTTATTGTTGTCTCATTTACCAAACTGCTTATCAATGATTTACAAGGTGTAAATGATTTAATTTTTAGAGAAAGTGTCTTCACCGACATTCTGCTATGAAATCCAGCCATAGGTTTTATAAATCTGTCATGATTTATTATGCAAACACTGGTAGTATAAATAATACAGTAGCAGCACAAGAAAAACTAAAAACATTCAGACCTTTATATATAAAGAGAGCTTGCTGCAAATGGCATGTCTGTGAAGTTCTACAAAGATGCAAAAGCACAAGACTAATCAATAGGATTGCCTTAAGCTGCAAGCGTCTGAGTTTGAAAACAGCTGGACCACTGAGATACCACTGTGCCTGAATATTCCACCTGGTTTATATGAATATCTAAACTCAAAAAAAACACTTTTCCCCACCCCTCACTCCTTCTCTTGCGTCAAGAATGGCAAAGCCATGTGCTATCTGGAAGGAGAAGAAAGCCAAAGCACCTGCTCTTATTACCATGGCGCCCCTGGAAGCATTAGGATGCATATTGACAACAGGACCTTGTGCAATTACAGGCTTTATCTTCCTGCCTGACAAACTGTTCGCTTCATTATGAGCTTTTAGCTGACACCTTACCTCGGCCTCCCCCGCTGGATGATCACTACTAATGCGCAAAATGAAACGGCTAAGAGGTTTGTTAAATTCGTCTGAATTGTTTAACCATCATTTTCCTTTTTAATAGTTATTTAAAGCTTCCATTAGCAAGCAGATGCAGAGGATGACAGCTGAATGAAGAACACTGATGGACACAGAGGAAGAGCATTAAGTAATGTGCCAACAACTCAAAGAAATTTCAAGTGAAACATTATTATGTGAAACAAGGCGAGTTGCAATTCGGGTTATTAATTTAGGTGTTGTAATTTTCTTTCTGAGGAATAATGAAGTCAGGTTAACAAGTTATATTTTGTGCTTGGTTCCCAAATGTATTTTAAATGCATTTCTTCTTTAAGACAGAGAGGTTTGTCCTGGTAAAATAGGCTTCTTAGTGTTTAGAGACAGCATCACTTGCTGATTATGTGGGTATTCATGTAATCTACATAGATTTTTTTTTACGATTTCCCTGGTCCAACAATGGCACTGGCCTACAGTCCTCTGAGAGCTCTGGTTTTGGTAGTTCCTCATCATTGCAAAAACCTTAGTGGTGGAAATATCATAGCACGGACTTCTAGTCTTTTCAGCCTGGTTTTGTCATAATATCAGAAATTGCCTGTTGCTTTCTGCTTCTAACAAGCTAACGTCAAAGAGAGAGGATTCTTTCTAACCACTCATTTCCTGCCAAGTGTAAGGTATTGCCATGAAGAGAATATTAAAGTTTGTAGGCTGATCAGGGAAACGTCTTCAGTTCAAGTCTCCGTCCATTTTCTAACACCCTTGTGTTGGGAGGTGCTGGTGTCAAATCTCCAGCTAACGTTTTGGGCTGTCACCCTGGACAGGTCGCCAGTCTGCCGCAGAGTTCAAGTTGCTCTCTAGCAAATTATTTTGAGCTCCCAAGATGAAGATTTTTTTTTTTCATTGTATTGTACTTAAATAAAAATATGGGCAAGTAGGAGGACTGCCGACTCATACTTCAAGCTTTCATGTTTGTGTTGTTATCTATATTTTTAATTTCTGCCTTCATAGTTTGTTCTACCAATCACTGGAGACTAAACAACGAGACTGGCTCCTTCATTTTTGCCTCTCTGCTTAAAAATCAAGGTTTACGCAAATGGGTTAGTGAGCTCTAATTACAAATAATGACTGCAATGAGACGTTGCATGTGGTTACCATAGAAACTCTGCAGATGCCATGCCAGTGGGTGTTGTGTTGATATATGGATGTTGCGTACAAAATGCTGCCCGTTAATTAAATATGCCAGAGCTGCAAATGTTCAGACATATCCGGATCTGCTGGAACACACTTCAATTTTTTTCCCCTCTTTATTAGGACCGGTTGTCTACATAATGTTTGTGTAACCAAGCTTAAAATGAAAGCAGTAATATTTTTCTCAGTATTAAGTGTGCATGGTATTGTCATCTATCTAAAACAGCACAAACAGGCTGTGCTTGTTGCCTCCATAAGGAGAACAGCCAGGCAAAAAAATAAACAATGCAGACAAGGACTGCCTGCTCAAGACAAATGTATGAGCTTCACGTGTGTTGCGAATATCAATTAGTTTAAAGGACTTTTAGATCCATAGCACAACCAGTCTCACTGGTTGCAAAAAGTCCCATCTGTCTCTTCACTTACCAATAAAATTAATTAATCCAAAGATGAATTGCTGACCTTTGCGTGGAGTTCTTAACAGTTCCTCTAAAAGGAGGCAGAGCAGATTTATTATTTCTGTATTTCAGTTTACTGAAGCTTTTAAAGTCAAAAAAGTACATCACATTGATGAGCTATATAAATTATCCACCAGACGAGGATTTCTAAATCTAAGATGCACAACTTTTTGTTGCCTGATAATATTTCTTGTCTATAACTTAGATATAAAATATATGTCTGATTATCAGATGCCAGGAGGAAGATTGTTCTGGATGATCTATTTCAGAGTTTATCACTTAGGGGAGTTTGGTTTGAAAACAGGAATAGGTTGAAGGTTACTGGAGAATCCACTCACATTTACATCAGTATCTGCTCTGGTCATGAAGGAAAAATGCCTTTTGGATCTGACACGTTTTCTGGTATCAGCTTCTCATGGAACCTTCTGCATCCTCAAGTGGCTCCTTTACATTTGTCTCTTTGGCTTAAAGACCAACTCAGAGGACAGCACTGCCTCCGTCTCCCCCTAGTGGTCACTTTCAGATAGGACAGTGCAGTGGTGGTGTCTTGGCTTCACTTTAGGTTTTGGGTGGTTCTCCGCTTTAAACTTGAACCAGGTTATCAAACCAGTTTAGAAGGATATCACTCAAATTCGACAAATGACCATAGTATTCAGCACAAAACAACTGAAACTGCTACTACAATGAATTTGCTGCTCTTGGTGACTTGACTGGATTCATTTATTCTTTGGTGAAAGCTGTAGTTCTTATGATAAAGACAAAAATTGATTTTCTGCAGAAGTGTGGGGTGTAATGGTATAGTTCACAGGTGTCAAACTCAGTCCTGCAGGGTCAGTGTCCTGCAACCTTTAGATGTGCCTCTGCTGCACCACACCTGAATATAATAGTTAGGTCATTAGCAAGACTCTGGAGAACTGATCTACACAAGGAGGAGGCAATTAAGCCATTTCATTCCAGTGTTTTGTACCTGTGGCGCGTCTAAAAACTGCAGGATAGTGGCCCTTAACGACTGGAGTTTGAAACCCCTGGTATAGATGGTTTACGCAAATGGCTGTTGAATTCCTGATCTTGAGCTCCTTACTGCAGGTCTCCCCCCAGCCCCATGTCTCTGTCTGATTACCATCAACATAGTTCAGAACTAGAGCCACAAAATCTAAAAAAAAAAAAAAAAAGAAAAAGAAATAATAAAAAAAGACATTTTCATAAGCATACAGTATAGCCAAATGGAGGCCAGCCAATTAGAAGCAAAATATGTTTGAAAGCTGTGTGACATTAAAACAGTGTTTCTCAATTCCGGTCCTCACGGCCCCCCGCCCTGCATGTTTTAGGTGTTTCCCTTCTGCTACACACCTGGATTGAATATGTGGGTGATTAACAGGCTCCTGCAGCACTTGATGGTCATGCAATCATTTGAATCAGCTGTTCTGGAACAGAGGCACATCTAAAACATGCAGAGCAGGAGGGCCTGAGGACTGGAATTGAGAAGCACTGCATTAAAGGCACCTTGAATTTGATCAATCACCAAGCATTTTACCAAACCCAAACAAGAACAATCTGCTTCAGGACATGGACAGATGTGTTTTTTGGTTAATTGTGGAAAAAAAAAAAAAATTCAATCATGCTTTGTGCCAGAATAGTTGGGCTTTGCTTTATTAAGCCTTATGAAATATGAGCTAACAAGCACGAGTAAAGCCACTGAAGCTGAATCGGTTTATTAGTCTTCTGCTCTCAGGCAACTAATTTGTTGTTTTAGATTTTACATCCTCCAGGGTAGACTCCATGAAACAGTGCTTGGCTTGACTATTGCTGAGAGTTTTTGAATGTTTAGCCAAGTTACTCTCTTGTGTTTGCTTCCACAAGCAAAGCTACATTGTTTGGGGCAGAAATGTAACTGTTTGGTTTTAAGTTGACGGAACTCAGAATCACATCCTCTGATGATGCCAAGTATTTCCCTTGGTCTGTAATTAGAAAGTGTGTTCAAATACCACAATAGAGCATGATCAATGATTCTGTGTGAGAATGCACTCAGTCAAAACATAAGTCCAATTAGTCTGCAGTTTTCTTGCAGTAGCTCCCTTTGCCACCCAGGTAAATTATCAGTTTTGCATAAAAGCAAAGGATGAGCAACTGTGCAAGAGATGTTAAAACTTCATCAAAGCTAAGTTTAACTAAATTACTTCCCATTTTAAGTAAAATTACATCTTAATATGAAAATGAGCATCCTAAAACTTGAATTTGAGGGTTTTTTTTTTCCTCAATGTTGTAACATTAATATAGCAACGCAACACAGATTCCATTGCAAGACGGTCTTCTTGAGGTGCTGCAAACCAAACCATATTTTAGGAGACAAAAGTACAAATAAATGTAAAACTATTCCTCAAAAAACATTTTTCTGTAACTATTCTGACCTGAAATAAAATATAAAAAAAACTTTCCTTTGAACAGTTAGCACAACTGTATCTTTAAGGGTAAGAGAAAACTAAATCCAGGTTTGCATTAGTACAAAATATAATCAGGATTAGTGTTCCCAAACATGTGGAAAATAATGGGTACACATTACTTCGAAGTGGCGTCAGGAGTTTTCAAATAATAAAACTGTGGGTTGATTTCCTTCGGCATTGTTTGACCCTCAACTGACCAATGAATGGTAAATAAACAAAACAGCTGAAAGACCTATGACCCATGATAGATGCCATAATAGAGATGGATGTGAGGAAATCTAGGCCACCAGTAATAATTAACCTGCTGAGGTCAGAGTAGATAGCAGCATCGAAGGATCAAGTTCCTCCATTTGAGAGAAAATCAAGGTCAAGGTTATCATAGGCTATTTGACTGCAGTCCCTTCTCAGCCCTAACATAAAATGCATATAAAAACATGCTGAAGTTAATTAAAATAAAGACATTTGGTACAGATTTATCCCTCATTGACAAAAAAAAAAAAGATGTTATATTTATGTCAAAAGATTGAATCATTTGTTGAAAAAAAACCCTCGATATCAAAGGACAACCAAGTGCCATCTGACAAGAAGATTACATCTGGACATAAACCAATGCTTTTTGCACCACCTTTCAGTAGCTAAACAATACACAGTCTTGTAAATGGCTTTGAGTGAATTCAGTGTCAGGTCTGCGTCAGTGAAAATGGATTATAGCTGCAGGAAGTTTAAGTATTTGCATCTTGATAACCACCATTATATAAGCAGCATTATACCTATATGTGTTATTTTCCCACCCACGCGCATAGATATGTTTCAGTTCTCCATTTTCATTTATTTACAGATCTCACAGTAGCTGAAAAACTTTTCGAACAAACTCCTAACAGAAACAAACAAAAGAATAGAGAACTCAGTAATAAAGTGGTTTGTGTGAACTGTAGACTTGGGTGTTCTTTTACATTATGTTTGATGTTCTGTGCTTATAATTGTTTCATAGAACAGTTCACCCAAAAAAAAAAGCGTCCATAAGTAGCACGATGTGAGTATGAAGAACTGAATGTCTCTCCTTATTTATCTCTCCACAGACACACACACTCCAACCTCGAGTGTGTTTGTGGGAGTTTCCTGCTGAAGGAGAGACCTTCTTTCCAGAAGTCAGCACTCAGAGATCGTAAGTAAATGCTGTATTTTCCATTCTATTTTGCTTTAACTCTACCAAATCCCTACATTACTGCGAGAATCACTGAGTTAATATATTGCAGCGAGACGGTTTAATCTAAAGCTAAAAGGGCTATTAGACAGAGCGTGGGTTATGTGTGAGGCAGTATTCCAGCTCCGTCTCTTTTATTTTGACCTGACAGAAACACAAAGGCAAATAAAATCTAATTGTACAAAGACGAACTGCCAAATCCCCTATCAATGAGCCACATCCAAAAGCTAAATATTTTCTTAAACGTATATCCTCTTTGTCAATGTCTGTTCATACAATAAGAAGCCTTTCAAAGTGTACCAGTGATTTAGCCTCTAACTTTCTCAGCCTTGCTGTCTTTCTTCAGAGACATTATGTTCATCTAGTCAAAGCTGTCGCCATCCTCTGTTTTTATGACACTGCAGTAAAGGTGCGATTGAATTCAACGGCTGTGATGTGTGTGCTTGTCCGCTGCGGCTTTTGCTCACATCTGCAACTCTGCATTGATTCCATGCCAGAGAGCTGAGCGCCAGGGCCGAATGGGGTCCTCTGTGATAGCCCAGTGTACCTGCCAGTGCTTAAACAGAACAAGGGACTTTATAATAATGCTGTAGGGTAAAAATTTGCAATCAATAGACTAATCAAATCTGAAGCGTTTAAAAAAGAAATGTACTTTGAATCCATTTAAATGAAGATTACAAATGCTTTTTTTATATTTTGTCTGTAGTATACCAGTATTAAAGTGTTTCTCTGCATCCATTAATCTTTGTGCAAATCCATCGGTGTATTATGCAGAAAGAGTAAAATGCTTTCCCTAATTACCATATTAAATACAATTTCTGGAAACATCAAAAACATTTTGCTCATCCTCACAATGCTTTAGCAATGTAATTAATTCACCGCCCCTTTTATTGCCTCCTCCTGGTTGCCACTTAGCGTAGGTAAAACCTCTTCTGTGCTGAATCACTGCCACAAATCTCGCCGCACTCTTTAATATAGATCAGTAGCATGGAAAATTGAAATGGAAAATGTTCCTACTTAATCAGAAGTCATGTGTCCAAATGTAACATTCACATTTAGAAAATCTGAGGGAGATCTCATATTTACTTTCAGAAACTGTCAAAAAGGAGAACATTTCTGGTTTCATGTGATCAGCTGATAATCTATTTCTGATCAGGGGGAGTTAAGCTTTCTTAATGCAACAAGTGGAGCTTGTTAATAAAATGATGATACTTGCTGTATATATTCATGCAAAAAAGTTTTGGTTGAGTAAGAAATGTGTTGCATATTCTCTAGCAGGACATTTCTTTAAATTGGCAGTAAACTAGACACCTGACTTGGAGACGTTTTGCAGGTTCATCTTTGGTACCTGCATTTGTTACTTGCATATAACCATATTCTGCAAAGACTCCTTTTTTATCATGCAACAATGCTAAAAGAATTGTGATCATGAAAAGCTGTGGCATTATTGTCATGGTTGTGATGTAATGAGTGAAAACATAAATACAGGTGGGACTGAGCAACGGCCAACATCAGTACATTTACTTACCAATAGGAACTAATGTGATAAAATTACACTATAAAGCTTCCCTTATCTCTTCATTTCTTGCTTGAAAGGAATTATCATGAGTTTTGGAATTCCCATCTGTTTTACGAATCATTACACCTGTAATGTAGCAAGAGGAATATGGCATTAATCTGCAATAAGCAGTAGACCAGAGTTAAAGTCCAATTTTATCCATCATTTTCCAAATTATATTACTCTACTGCTTCATGTCATACATAGGTAATTCCAGTTATAACAAATATGGCACAATAGGAATATGGAGCTATAAGATATTTTTAAAAGTGGTGGACAGCACAGCAGGGAGACTCACCAACTCACAGGCATGAGAGAAAAAAATATTTTATTTTAGGAGGTAAACATGTTTGACATTTTCCTCTAGCTGTGCCCAACAAATAAAGTGCCACTCTTGAATATCTCAATGTTCCCACTGGAAAGGAGAGGCTAGCGTCCTTCAACACTTCACGCTGATCTGAGCAAACTGAAAGGAGAAAAGAAAGCTACAGAGCACTTGGCAAGCTGATCAAACAACACCAGAAAAGACATAAAAAATATTGTGGAAGGAATATAATAAGCAAATGTAAAACTATTTCTATTCTAAACAGAAGAGAGTTTGTTTTCCTGCATCTCTCTGTGTGGAGTTATGTTCTAGCAAGAAAATTCCTATGCAGTTCATTGCTCTGCCTTTAATGTTCTCTGAGTTCATTAGAAACCAAGCTAAAGGACAGCAACATCTTAGTCTTTAAGGATCCAGCCTGGATGAAGGCTGTGGTTAATAAGCAACTGTCAAGCAATCAGGCACATTTTACTTGTGACAATAAAATACAAAAAATGTAGAGCTAGATCTTGGACCTTACATTAGACCAAATTCAACCCAGCATTTGCAGACGCAAAACGTGTGCAGTCAAGAACCTGTGTGCGCTTCGACTTCTGAAATGAGGCACAGACTGGGGCCTCAAGTGGCGGCAGTGGTTCACCTCCGTCCTTGGGGAAGACACTTCACCCGCTTTGGTCAGACGTCCCGATACTGCCGGAAAAAATACCATCTGCTGAAAGCTGGTCACAATTTTGGCTCAGCAGAAAAGGAAACTTTGCATTCATGGAGGGGAATTGAGATGATGTAACATAAAGTGTTTTTTTTTTTTAATTCTCAAATTACTATGATCTGGAACAGTCTGATTTTACAAACTAAATGTTCTACAATTTTATTTTCAACAAATACTTATTTCCAAATTAATAAGTTAAAGGAATGCATCATTCCATGCGGACAAAGGGCCACCATCAGTGTGTGTGAATGGGTGAACGACTGAGTGTAGTGTAGTACGCTTTGGGGTCCTTTGAACTTGATAAAGTGATATACAAGTACAAACCATTTACCATGCGACCTGCAGCATTACTTATTGATTTAAAAAAACAAACAAACATTTAGACACTCCAGTCAGCCAATATTCTTAAAGACATGGACCTGGATGCCTTGTTTGATTCAAATAATAAAATATATTAACATTTTTTCTCAACATCTGTAATTCCTTCCCTGGGATCTCTGTGTTTTTGGCTAAAGAGAGGGCAGTGATGCTGGGCTTGATGTGTATGTTTTCTTGCAAATGTATTTAATGCTTTGTGAATCCACTGAAGGAATAAATTGTGATGCGTGATGCAATTTAGAAAATTGATGAGATTGCTGTGCTTCATTAAGTCTCCCCTTTATGTCTGAGACATGCAAACATTTAAAAATAGCCTCCCAATAAAGCTGTTCCCTGAATCAAACCCGTCCCAACGGGTTCCTCCTGAATGCTTTAATACTGGCTCAGGTAGAAATCCCATCAGGTCAAGATGTGTCCCTTACTATTTCGTTGCACCGCTGATGTGGAAGCAGACCCAGTACAACAGCTGCATCAATAAAATTGATCAACTTGAATTTACATTATAAAGGTCTCTCGAGTTGTGCAGCAGGCTCTTCCTGCCACAGTGACTCCATATGCCCTGTTCAAAGTCGCAGCAAACAGCAGCAGTCAAATGAATCCATCAAAGGCCAGACTGGTTTTTTCTTGTGGGAAGCCTTTACCAGATCAAAATGAGCAGACAGCTTGTCCACCTCTTGTAGCTTATTCTTATCTTATGCCTGAAAGACTCGCTCTGCTTTATCCCTGGCCTCTCCGTGCAGCTACAAAGCTTGACTTTACAACTCACTGTTCCATTCTTCCTCTGCTTTAATCCTACATCTCCTTGCTGACTTCTGTATACACCACACATATGTTTTGTTTTCTCCTTCTGCTCCTTGACAGTTGAGCGCTCTGTGATGGTGAACCCC
Organism: Gambusia affinis; assembly: GCF_019740435.1. Classification (NCBI taxonomy): domain Eukaryota; kingdom Metazoa; phylum Chordata; class Actinopteri; order Cyprinodontiformes; family Poeciliidae; genus Gambusia; species Gambusia affinis. Next base: position 7,796,543 of record NC_057876.1, read on the forward strand.
AAGAAACCGTTGAACACAACATATTTATCTGGCCCCTTGAGCTCAGAGACAGTGAGTTTCCTTGGATTTTTTTTTTTTTTTCCCTCCACTGTTTAGAGAGAGAGATGCCAGCATCTTTAGAGTGATCACACAGCTGGGCTTGTGCCAACGAGGCACTGGAAGAAGAAGAAAGACTGTGGTGACATCAGTGTTGCTAATCAAAGCTGTGCGCTGCGAGACTACAGTCTGCCTATGAAAAATAGGCAGTGCTTCCTTTTCTGTGAGCTGGACTGGATTAAAGCCCGATCTTTTGTTCGGCAGAGATGACAGAGGGATTTCTGTGCCAATATAAAACCGGATGTGTGTGTGTGTGTGTGACCGTACATGTGCGAGTCTTACAAGTTGAAGGGTGGGATCATCTCCTGATTCATCAACACGGTACACGTCTTCTGTCACAACAGTGACGCTGAGCTTCTCTGTCACGCTGGGTGACACAGCACTCCAATTAATCACAGAAAAGTACCACTAATGAAGTCATTATGTATTCCCAGACTTTCATCTTGACATCCACTTTTCCCAGGAAAAAACAAAAACAACAACAACAAAAAAAAAAACACTGACACAAAGCTACACGTAGAAAGGCTTGAAGGCATAGTGGTAATGAGTAAGCAAAAGTGGCAGTTGACAAATGAAACCAACAATGAATATGACACTGTCGGTTATAAATTAGACCTCCTCTCTAATTTTATACAGCTTTCATCCTTTTGTTGCTGACTCTTTTTTATTTATTTATTTTTTTTAATCCTTTTTCTCTTTTAGTTTGTGGGATAATGAAAAAAGGGTTGTGGAGGAACAAAGTTAGAGTAGCAGTGAGATCTATGGTTTGTTACAACCAAAATATAAGGTTTCTGCCTCCTTTGGGTGGTAGATTGTTTTATTTTGGTGATAAAATAAAAGCACCAGGATACACAATAAAAGCCTGAGGCTAGTATAAAAAAGTCTGGTATGGATGGTAAGCTGCTAAACATAAATATACGCCGATAGGCCATTTTACAAAGTATACCTTTTTTATTTCTTATGTCAAATAACGAATCAAGATTTAAAAATCATTCTGCACATGAGCTTATGCTTATTCTATACAATTCAACTGAAAAGATATACACAAAGCAAACAACCTGATTCGCATAAGTGTGCGCAACCTTAAGCTACAACTTTCTTGAGGAACAGCTTGATTCAGTTTTAGCATTTATGTGAACATCTATCAACATCCAGCATCTTGACTTGCAAGGGTTTTCCCACTTTGTGCTGCAAGGATTCCCCAAATCTACCAGGTTGTGAGGACATCTTTGGGAGGCCCCACCAATCCTTAGGTTTAGTTCTGGACTCTGGAATCTTTCATTTTCTGCTGGTTAAGCTATGATCTTGTCGATTTGGGTGTAGGCTTGGACAAATTGTAACGCTGAGAAATACACGTTTATTTTTATCTTCATATTTCCAGCAGACAAACGATCTTGGGTCAGAGTTGACTGATATTTAGAAGGATTTTACAATTTTCTCATTTCTGAAATAAACCCCAGTTTTGAAAAATATGCCGGGCTGGTGATGCTTCCATCACAGTGTTTTACTGTGGGTATTGTTTTTTTTTAATTATTATTTAGTGTCGTTTTTGTGTCTGTTTTGGACATTTCTGCAGCTCCCAAAGGGTTACTGTCAGGCTCTAGCTAGGCTTCCTAACACGTTCCTGTCTTTGTCTGCCCTTTTTTTAAGTTGCTGAAGACTTTCTTCTTGATTTTTTTTGTGTCCTTCTCCTGATTTATATCTTCATACAATGAGATTATTTCTGATCCTTTGTGCCCTCCTTGTAAACTTTGGCTTTTGCAAAAGGATAAAAATTAGCAAATGTTTTAAGTTGGCAGGTGAAAATTATTTTAATTTAATTAGATTTAAAGGTCATCCAAGTTATCTGACTGGCAACCTCTAAAATCTCTGATCTTTTTTTTTTTTCGGATTACACCTTGTTAAAAAGAAATTGTTGGCGGCTGAGTTGTTAATGGACTCGACATCATATGATATGAAAAGTAAAACTGAGTAAAAGATTCAGCAAGATCAAACAAGACCGAACTGAGTAAATTGGTCTAATTCAAACCTTTTGCGCCGTTGAAGCTTTAAATAAAGAAAGCCGCTTTACTGCGGTTAAATATTTTGAACACAATGCAAGCAACGTATTTCAAATTTCCTGGCAAATTCGCATGTTTACGACTGTGTTGCATCATCTGTTTCCTACTTGCACTGTTGTAGAACTGAGGCACTTTGTGGCTTCACTTTGTTGCATTCACATTTTTCTTTAAGGAGAGGCAAATATACGTGGCTCACTGCAAGCAGGTACATTTTTATTACAGAGCCTTGCTTCGGCTTTAATTTCCGCTAACAGGTTTATGCACTTTCCTGTGGAAGAACAGAGGTGGATCCAAATTCAGATTCACAGTTAAAGGGAAAGAAGTGGGGAGAAAATAAGTAAAATTGTTAAGTAAAATACATCAAAGTTAGGGTTCTCTGTCACACTAGAACATTGTGTAACATTGTAATAATGGCACAAGTTGTGATTTAAAAAAAGAGGGCTTGAGGTCAATTCAGGCCTATTTGCACCTTCGTTTTGAGGACACATGATGTCTTACTACTTCGTTTTCGTACCTCAAAATAATCTTTGAACTTAGCTTTTGTAAATCGGCCAATTTCTGTTTGCAGTTCAATATTTTGACCATTAATATTGAACTGCAAGTAAAAATACTGAATTCTTATATCTAATTTAAATGAACTCTTGATCAGTTTTGGACGTTTTTATTCTTTCCTGTATTTGTTTGATTGTGATTCTGATCTCAGTTTAGGCCAGTCCACATTATGGAACACATAGTATTTTAATCTCAGCAAATTCCCGCTGGAAGATATAATATATTAGGCCAGAGCAGCTCATTCACTCCGAAAGCTTGTTTTTTATTTTTTAATGTTTTTTTTTGCTACTATTCTCTCCTCAGTTGACTTGGAGGCCTGATCATGTGCAGAACTCACAAAATCGTGCAGACATGCCAGTTGTACAGAAATGTATGCATTTTCAGAGCTTTGCCAAAAACTCAACAGAAATAGCTCAACAGCGCCCCCTGGTTACAGTAAAAAAAAAAAAAAACCCCTCCTCATGTCTCTTACTTTATCATAAACATATGAAATTTGGTTAACATGTAGGACTTTCCAAGACTTGTACAAAACTCGCTTGCACCCATGCTCTTAAACAAACAGAAGGCCAGCCATCTTGGAAAGAACCTGTAATTTTCAACAATTTTTACCCAGTTTTAGCCTCTGCATTTGATCAAACTCCTTCCCAAGGTTTTTATCAATCAGCGTGAAAATCAGTGAGTTTGCTCAAAAGGCACCAGACCTCCAAAGTTATCAAAATCCTGACTTTCCCTGCTGTTGGAGGGCCATGGTCAAGCCTCAAACTTCAATTACGTCCCAAAAACTCAAATTGTTACAACTCTTGCAAAGAAAGGCACACAACTTGCTGTGGTTGGTCCTCATCTGGCATCTAGAAAATTTCAGTGATCAGGCTCCATGTTTTAGTTTGAATGGTCTATTTTTGACTCCCTGATCTTGATCAACATCAAACTGTGCTCGGTGCCAAAACAGTTGGTGTAACTAAGTGCACAGTACAGAGACATCTGGGAAAGGGGTGTGGCCACAAAGACAATCAAGAAAAACTAACTGAGCCATAAAATTTTTATTATTTAATAAGCAGAACAAAAACACAGCTGATAAACACAAAACTCAAATGTAGTGCCACATACAGTGTGTTCCTCTAAAACTTTGATGTGCTGTTATGAATGAATAATGTATCCACACAGATGTGAAAATTTCTCGGGGCAATCACACAACCCAGTAGGCTGTGATAAAAAAAAAAAAAAAAAAACATTTCTGTTACATCAGTTTTCTACTTTCCCATAGTCACTGTTGAAACTTTTTTAGGCCACATTTTTGCATCTTCTTTGCATATATGTTTTTCATTACATTACTGAGCTTTTTATTTAGTGATGCAGCCGTTAACTGTGTTCACCGACTACGTTCCTTTGAAATGTTCTTGAAGCCATGCATAAATTTTCCCGCTTGTCTTTAATGTAGTGTTGCCTGTAGCCCCCAAAAAGATCGTATACAATAAAGCTTCCCAGCATTTGGAAATTTCTCCGAATTTGCTAACAATTTTCACAATATTACATCCAGAACAAAATTAACCCGCCACAATCATTCGTAAATTATCATCTTAAATTATTTAGTATTTTGGCCTCGGTCTTTTAGATAGTGAACCCCTTCCTACCGTTATAATCATCGTTTTTTTTTTTTATTTCATATCAAACTTTGAAAACAGAAGTGAAAATACAGGCTCCAGTTTAAAGAATGGAATAATAAGTCCCCACAGTGTGCTAAAAGTAGAACTTTTTCTGTTCTTTCTGCTTTATTCTTTGGGTTTAGCTGTGTTGAACACATCCATGCAGCCACTTTTTCGAGAACTTTGAAATGGAATAATCGCCTTTTTTACTTGATGAACTTGAAGTAGTAGACTAACTCATAAGGGCATCGTCTAATGGTGGAGTCTTCGGGGGTTAAGGAAATTACCTGCATTTTTTTTTTTTTTTTAGGTATTTTTAATGCCCAAAACAAAATCAGCACTTTCCATCAAAGAGGAGAGCTTGCAGGGAAGATGAAACAGCCACAAGACCTGCTCTGTGTGTGTCGGTACAGCCGTGGTTCAGCTGTTCTGCACACAGAGGCAGTCCTTGTGGACACCCATTATCGATAATCTTTGCTTTCCCCCCTAACTTTACACTTGACAGCAACGCCTCCTGCATCACCACTTTAAGTTTCAGCTATGTTTAGAGCTGGGCTGATGAAGCCACAGTAGTGAAGATGTTTGGAAGGCAATAAGAGTAAAACCTTCAAAGAAAATAAAATATTTGCTCTAGTTTCAGCTCCACTTACAAAACTAATCATTTCAACGGTTCTCCTCAGCCTCTGCATACATGTTAGCATCTATCATGGCATGTAGAGCCCTTGTGTCATTTTCCAGCTCAAGCTCAGAAATGTTGATCTCCTCGCGGCCTAAACGCTCCATCCATGGACTTATCCATTTGAGTTGTTTTCCTCAGGGAAAGAGTTTGTCTAACCTAATGAGAATGCTACAAAATCCATGTTCGAATCAATTACCAGTCAATTGTCCAACATTGCATTCCTTAACATCTACCTACAACTTGTTTTTTTGAGTACACGTTATTTGTTTATTAATCTCCTTGCCATGTCTGATGAAGCTCTCTCATAGCAACATGGACGAAGTAAAAGTGTCTTGTAAAATCATGGTGTTTCTACAAAATCCAGCATGTGAAATTTAGAATGTCATCCTTTTTTTTCCTCATAAGTAAACAATTACTGAATAGGAAGTGTTGCCTCTTGTCATTTACTTTAAATGATTTAAATAGACTGTTAATTGTAGTTTTAAGGCAGAATGTCAATGAAACCTGTTACATACTTGTCATTTTGTGAGCACAGCTCAAGATGTAAATTTAATACAAATGTAACAATATACATAATATATGTCAGCTTTTTATTCTATAATGTCAGAAACATAAATGTAAACTCTGAGGCATCATTTTTTCAATTCAAAGCAACAATTCTGTTCCGCTAAGCCACAGAACAAGATGTTCAGACTTACTTAAAGTTACCAAAGGCTCCGTTTTCTTTAGCTCTTTTGAGATTCACAAGCTTGACAACAGAAAACAGACACAGAGAGACAAGCAAAGTGAGGAAGAAAAAAGAAAACAATCTCAGACTGGTTTGGAAAACAGCAAAACGATGCCGCAGATTCGCACTACAGCAGCCTCTAAGGACATTCGAGAAACCGCACGCACACTTTCCATCCATAATCCAATGTACAAAGTGCTCTCGTAAGATGAGAGGACCAGTAATAACCTTCAGATAAGAGCGTCAGTTTGTCAATAGTAATGGACTTAAATAAAATTAACAAGGTGCAAAGTTTGTGAATCAATGTAAATCACTGCAATAAAAGGAAACTTCCTGTCTGAATTTGACAGCATGCGTTTTTTTCCTCCAGGTATGCCAGAAGCGTTCAGAGAGACGAGTCGGCGATATAAAACGACGATGATCTAGTCTCAGGTGTTTTGCGCCGGGTTCTGGTTTTATTCCTCACACCCTCTCCTCGCTCATTCTTCCCTGAAGCTCGCAGCTGCACAGATGCCGCTCTGCTCCACGTTTCCGCCGGTTGCTATGGCGACCGCTGACCCAAGGAACATGTAAATCACGGCCTTCCACGTTGGGAGGTATTTTAAAAGAAGTGGGAGGCAATTATTTTATTTGGAGAAAATGTCGTAAGGGATTAGAGATTCTTGGCTGCTGAAAAGAAACTTTCAAAAGAAGATATTTGAACACCAGCAGTGGTGAAACAGCCAGTACAAAAAGGAGGTCCTGGTCAATTATCAAAAATTCAGTTCTGCTACAGCCTAACAAATAGGTGATTTTGTAATGCTTAAAACAACAGCAAAAATAATTCAGTTGTTTTATACGTTTTTAAAATATGTGCCATCAAACAAGTTAGATTTCCAAAGCCAAGTACATTTTTAGACTTACTTTTATCGGTATTTTGCTAGATTTTATGCACAGGATATTTTTTTCTTCTTCATTTGTCCTTTATTGATTTTCATCCATGCTTCTTTACGTATCAGGCTGTTTGTGTTTGTTTTAAAAAACAAAACAAAAAAAACTGGTTATTTCCTGAGAAGTAAGCAGAAATGCTTATTTCAGTTATGGTTATGGATATGGCTTTTATTAATTTAGAAACTTATTTGATATATTCTTAAAATTCAGGAGAGGGACTAGTTCTGATACATTTCACATTTATTGCATTTGGCAAATAGTTTGTACATAAAAGTCCTATTGTCTCCATATTCAATATATGAATTGTTTGGTGGACTTCAATAAAGGACATTCTTTATTTAACTCCATCTTCCTCCCACTGTCCAAAAACATGATTGTTGGGTGAATTGGTTAATCATAATTATGTGTGTAGGGGTGTGCGTTGTTGTGTGCTATGTGTGTTGCCCTGTAATGGACTTGCAACCTGCCCTGGGTGTAGCCCGCCTCTCGGCCAAAGACTGCAGGAGATAATCATGACCCTGCAAGGATAAGCGGGTACAAATGCTTCAGCATCGCATGGATGCAGAATTTGCTGTTGTCAGTGTGTTGACGTCCTTAAAAATTGCCTGATCCTCGTTTTGTCTCCTCTTGTACATTTCTCACTGGCTTGTGCGTGTTTGTTTTTGTGGAGATTTCCGGAGCATGAAATAAGCTCTCCGGGAACAGTGACGACGAGCCCGGATGGTGTCCCGTGGCATTTCTTAATACACACAGCTCTCACATTAAAATTGTAAATGTCAACTCAAAGCTTCTGGCTATTCCTCTTGGTTTCCTCCTGGTTGTGACTCTTCACGAAACGGTGAGATGTTGTCAGGATAATGCAGCCATGGGCCATATTTTTGGGAACGAACAGTGAATGAAGGGCTCGGGATAAATGAAAATCTCACGTACCGAATCAACACAAAAGGCAATTCTTACTCTTAAAAAAACTGAAAAATGAACTCTCAACATTCTTCATTTCCACCCTTTTTCAACTTCTTCTTCCTCCCTCTCACACTTATGGGTGTGCAGTGTTGCGTGTGCTGATTTTGATGCGTGTGAAAGTTTTTTTCATGTGCTCTGCACTGATGGGCCAGGAGCAGGTAGCTTGACAATAAGAAACATATCTGAGCTCAACACCTGTTCACCTGTCTCCTGACTGACTACACAAGCTGATTGCAAGGGAAGTGTCATTCATTGTCAGTAGGGAAAACTGTAATGAGGGGAGTACAGGTGGTATGCAGACTTCGAAGTTCAGTTTCGCTGCTGTTTTTCTGCAAATATGTCACAAACATTAATCAGTAGCCATACACAAACCATCACTGTAAGTACTTTTACATTTTTCAATTTTAGAGATAAAGAGGACTGTGTAAAGTTTTGAAGGTTAAGCAGTGCACAGCCCAAAAACCACTTATCTGTGGCAACCTGTGGAGCCAAAGGTTGCCACATTTCATTCAATGCAGCTTATTTTACCATTGCAAAAATGGCTCTCCCAGCTACTGTGAATGTATTTGTATGCACATTCATAATGAAATAATCTGAACGATCTCCTTTTGTGTTTTGCACCTCACGACCCGGATGAACTAAGAGAGCAAGATCTGTCTTTTTGGACACGTTATTGCAGCCTAATTTAAATCTGCTGGAAATCAGCAGAGAATGTTTTGACTGAAATTTAGTCCAGACAGGAAGGAGGTACTATGCACACTTTTTAATTTTTACACATAAAAATGGCAAAAATAAATAAATAAATAAATAAACCCCAAAAAACTATTTTTTAAAATAATGATATCATGGGGATTAAAAATATTTTGTACGATCAAACTTTAAATAATTCTGAATATAGTTTATTTAAAACACAATTGAGATTCATACAACATTACAGACTTCACAGGAAAGTTGATTGCGCTAAATTGTATTTGAGAATATCAGAGTAAGGGGGTTGAATAAAAATGCATGCCACGCTTTTTAGCTTTTCTATTTGTGATAAAAAGTCACATTTTTATATTCTTTTTTTTTATCATTCCATGCACTAATTTGTCACATATTATCCCGATGAAATACTTGGAGGGTTGCGGTTATAACATGATAAAAAGCAAAAGAAGATGTCTGAATGCAAAAAGGGTCCGAATAGTTTTGCAAATCCCACTAATTTGCAGACGAAGATTGGTCCAAACACCTGCAGGGAGGTTGTTGTCCTTTTACTTAGTGGGGACATTAATCTACATAAAGACAGATGTTTTATTGATGTAAGCACTCTCTGTGTCAGCAATACAGCCTCATAGTCTCTTTACAATGCTCAATAATTTCTGATTTGTATCCAGTTGTAATACATGCATTATTTCATACGTTTACAATCAAATATATATAGTATGAGTGATTGCAGCATCATGGAGAGACAATACAGTTCTTGCATTTCCCAGCCGTGTACATCATAGCCTTAACAGTCATAGCCTACTCCTTACCCTTCTCGTAGACCTTCATCTTTTAATCCTAAAATGTATACTTACTCAACTGGTAGTTCCAGCGTTAACTTCAAATCCAGTGGACTCAAAAGGCACTCTGTGCACAGGGACATCAGCTTGGTCCTCTTGGTCAGCATTTTGACAGTTTATAGTCTCCGCAGGAATATGAACACGCAGACACAGATGTGTAAACAAACACGGATGCATAAATCTTTCAATGGACCTGTCATAACACCACCACTTTGTAATCAACGCTGGTTTCTCAAACTTCGCACACATGGCTAAGCGCCGGCTATCACAGCGGTGGAGAAAGGCGGGGAGGATACGAGCTGTGACAATTAGCAGTGACAGGGCCCTAGCCTCAAGGAGCGCGGCAGTGAGCAGCTAGTAACTACCTTAAAGCCACTCCACCTCTGCAATTTTACGGCTGACTCAAAGATGTGAAATTTACCATAAAATGCTGAGGCAGACAGCAACATTTTCTCCTGTCATTTGTCAGCTTGAGCTCCCAGGACTTTATAAAGATACATTATGCTGTCTATAATAAGAAGCAAGGAAGTAAAAGAAAATACTGCAAACTTAATGGATTGTTGATATTACTTTAAAGCCAGTACAACTGTGGTGAAAAGGCTACATATACCCACCAAGCAGAAGCTTTATTGAAATATATATTTTAGGGGTTTAAGTATTGACTGAAAAAGTCCACCACCGTTGAATATCCAAAACAATAATTGGATGCACAAGTTTGAATTTAACGTGGATTTTCTTCAATCTACACAATTGAAGTTAGACATTCAGCACGTCACTAGAACCCCTCTAGTAAGCTGCAGAGCAAAGTATTGACTGAATTTTTAACCGCTCTTTTGAAAAGATGCAGCATCAGACGCTCGTCAGAAAGTGCACGTCTATTTTCTACTCTGGTGAGAAATCTAGTTTAAGGGAAGACGATTTATGCTGTGGTGTATAATAAATTCCTTTTAACGTACTGGGTAATATTTCCTCTTCTTATGGTAGGTGCATAGACGAGGTGCAGCTTGTATTTACTTATGTGACACTGCGTGGACGAGAGAAAATTCACAAGAAATTCAAACTTGTACACTCAGTTCTTGTTATTCTTATTCATTGAAGTGGGTTGGTGAATTGTTATTCTGTTGAGAACATAGCACCGTTCAAATGTTTAATTAAAATGGCATTAATATCAATGAGTGTAAAACATCTCAAAAGAACTGTAGCTTAAATAAAACAGATCTAATTTAGCTATTTACGATCCATCTTTATTAATTTACCAACATGAGAGGGTGATCTCTTGAAACGGTCCTGCAGAAAGCCCAAAACAATGGGCTGCACACCAGTATACCTGCAATCTTGTTGGTAATCCCCACACTGGCATTGATTTTTTCCCCCCATACTCAGTAATCACCCTGTGCTTGCTGGTACAAAACAATCTTATTGACCACACTGTTAACAATGAAAAAAAAAAGAAAGAAAGTGCTCAATTTTTTGGCTAATTCATCACAAATCCTAGCAGTCTTCATATAGTTGCCAAGCCATGATGATTATTGAAATAAACATTGGTTTACTTTCTATCAGGCACCTTCCAGCAAAAACAAAAAACAAAACTTTGAGTGTTTTTAGCTAGGAAAATCTAGAGGCGTATAGCTGTAAGGGAGTAAATGCAATAGAAGCAACCTGTGTTGGTGATGAGGTCTATAAATCATGACTAAAGGTGAACAGCGTCAGAGCAGCAAGCACCAGGACAACGATTACATATTATTTTCCTAAATATGAAACTCCATGACTAATGTGTGAAAGAAGACTGGGCATGACAATGATAAACGCAATCAGAACTGCATGCAGTCAGCAGTTCTGCTTCAATACAACAGTTGAGACTCCTAAAACGTGCCCAACCACAGAAAGCTGCATATTCATCTCCTGCCTAAGGTGCATTAAATGGATTAAAGCACCAAGAGCAGCCAAGCATGTATTCATTTCCTCCACACTGAAGGTGAGAGCAGACAGCCACCAGAATATTATAAAGTGCTTCAATGTCTCAGGACCATCTTTCCAAATCAGAGAGGGAAGATTAAATATCTTCTTATGAAGTTAATTTAATGATTGGGTTTTAAAAAATAGACCAATCTTTAACCCAATCTGTGGCCATTTTAAAAACTTTTCCACCTTATTTGCAGTCACACAAAACAGCTACAACACTGAAATGTGAAAGGTTTATCAGCCACAATGGACATTTTTCTTTTCCGGCATTGAATGGGTGAAAACAGATGGGCTTTTTGGACAAACTTTAGCTACTTCATTACGGAGAATCTCTTATATTTCCCTTTGGATAGGATAGGCTTTCTTGGTCTGCTGTTTGTGACAGGTCATTAACTTGCTAATGCTTTCAGCTACTGTGCAGTTTCAGAAACACCACTGCAGTGGATCAGGCGTACTAGTCATCTGAGGATACTGGGGTTGTGGCCAGGGCCTGGCCAGAACCTGACACACAAAGATAGATTAATGTTGTAATGAAGAGTGAAAACAGAACAGCACCAATGCTGGATATATAATGCCGAAGATTTATCTAATATTGCACAGTAAGTTGCTACTGCTAGTCCTTACATTAATGGCAACTGTAATGTTTTTGCTCTGGCTCAGTTATTTAATTCAATCTGTTTGAATCAAATCAAATCAAGAAAATCAAATAACCAATTTGATTCCTGGCATAAAGCAATGCACAAAACACAAAACCAAATCCAGTTTAGCTACCTTATTCCTGTTCCCCGCAATGCTTTGCATGCATTTTAGGCATTACTGTCTACAATTATACTGGAGCGTCATTCTGATGGGAAATTAAATGTTTCACTTTAAACGGGATAATATAGTTAGGTGACGTCAAGCTTGTTTGCATAGCTTTCAGCAGCAAAGCAGTAGAAAGTGTATACCAAACTGATGTCCACTGTCCTTCAAAGATTTGCAAGATTCTGGCATATTCACATCAATTTGTATGAATGAAGAAGTTCAAAAAAAAATTGATGACATTCAGTAGTGCAGTACATGCACAGTAATAAGATTGGTTATGTTTTGTTGATCGAGGTCAAATCCAAGTTTGTGGGCTTTAAAAAAGATGAAGAGCCCAATCAGAGGCTTAATGCCACACATCATTGGGATTGGGAATGCTGTTAGGAGAAATGCAAAGGCAGGCCATTCCTGTGTTGATGATCTGAACCCATGCAGCTACAAAATCATAAAAAAAATAAATAAAAATAAATCAAATATGTGATTAGGCTAATATGGCATTTTCCAAAATTAAATAAGGTCAGGTAAGATCATTTTATTTATAAAGCACATTTTCAGCAACAAGGGAGTTCAAAGTGCTGTTGTACCAAACTTACTGATAAGATACATTTCCCAAAATTTAACCCAAATAAATTTGGGTAGTAAATTATATCACTATGTGTAATGAATATCTAGATAATGGATTTCAATTTTTGAGTTAAGAATTATTTTTAACTCACTTTTTCCAATGATATGTACCTACATACGATAGGACAAAGAACTGTCTTGTTCCCTGTCAGAGCGCTAAAGCTGCTACATAAAACATATTCTATGTAGTAGGAAAACCTAAAATTTCAGTAAAAGGGTTGTTACGTTCAGTATATAGTGTCCATTAATGGGCTGTTGAACATGTTTTATCAGCTAGATAGAGAGACGCATTACAGAAACCTGTGCTGACACATTAGAAAAGCTCAGAAAAAAACCCCCCAAAAAAATGCTCGCCACAGCAGACTTTGGTCCAAGCTATGTGGTGGATGAGTGGATCCTAGCTGGGCCAAAGTGTGCAGGCTGCAGGAGCATAGCATCTCAGCAGGCTATATAATTACACACCCTGATGGCACAGCCACTTGGTATTCTCTGCACACCCACTAAGACATACCAGGCCTCGATAAGTCAATGGTAAGAGAAGGGAGCAGGAAGCAGAGGGAGAACTATTACAGACGCTTCAATCAGCGAGACCTCTGACAGCGGGGAGCCTGGGTCATGAATCAACCCCTGACTGTGGCGTGAACCTGAGGCATGGAGCCCTTTGACAGGCAGAGCCAACATGCTGCGTTAGAGGAGGATATCTGACATTTTACATTTAATCTCTGATGAGTGGAATCACCTCATCAGGTAAATAAACAGTAGCACTCGTCAGGCATGAAATCTATTGGAAAGCAGCAACAACAAACACAGAACATGCTCTGCTGTGCTGTGTCACACTGCAGCTGGGTTAGGAGACCACACAAATCATCTCATTGCAGAATTGTTCTGGATTGTCCTCAGCTTGTCATTATACATTTAAATCAGCAGCGAGCTGTTGTACCAAGCCTACTGATATTCTCTTTTCAGGCCATTATGTTGCTGTGGGAAACCGAGCATAGAAGCTCCTTAGACTGTTTTCTGTGCAGTTAAACACAATGTATGAATTAATATATTGCAGGCAGAGCGTTTGTGGAAATGTGTGTTTACACTGTGGGAAATGGACATTAGGCCGAGGCGCAAACACAGAAAGTGTGGATTGTGTGGGAAATGAGCTGAGTACTGCAGACTGCGGAAGGAGAGCACTTTATTGGTAGTTACAAAAAGGGCGGAGCGGGGAGGGGCGTGTGGGTGATATCTCATGGGTCGGAGAACACCAGAGAGAGGGAGGGTGAAGCAGCCATGCTGTACTTCTCTAAGAATGAGTGTCATTCTGAATCGTTCCGCTGTCAAGCAAGCTGCAGAGAACTGTTTGCTTCAGTGAAGGGTGACAGCAAAGAGACAGAGCTGCTCTGCTGCTGTCACAGCCACTCTGCATTTCACTTTGCAGACGTGGGCGGCTGCATGATATAAATGGCTGTGCTGGCCGCTGGACCTCTGCGGCCATCCGTGCTACTTTTTTGTGTGTGGAAAAACTACAACATCTCTGTCTCGGCTGTGAACTCTGTGAGATTCTCATGGTGTAATAGCCTTGAAAAATAACTGTTTATTTGTATTTGCACACAAAAGCATTGGATTAGAAACACCATTATTTTTGCTGCGTCTAATGTACATGCTATGTATGCTTACAACAAACCTAAAGCAGAAAGAAATAACTCTCTTGAGTGCTTCATTACTTATTGCAAGCCATATCATTATCACATAGCAAGCAACATGCACCAACATCATTAGATATTGTTTCAATTTGTAGGAATGACATAAAAAGCAATTGTAATGGCGCTGAAAGCATCCCATCCTAAAACCTTGGTACCAGTAACCAGCCCATTTCTATTGCGAACAAGACCCCAATAATAAACATCAATTAGGAATCAAATTTGTAAAGACCAGGTGTATTACCCTTGACTGATAGCCTTGTCTTATAACTAGCATTTATTGCTAATGCCTCAAATATACTATCCATGAAAGAGGAAAGACAGAACTGTAAAAGAAGTGTGCAGTAAAGAGTTACATGAGAGAAAAAAGTTCAACTATATGCAGAGTCCAGCTATAGCTCAGTATTGGATTTATGCCAGAGTACAAGTGGCTTCAAAAAGTCTCAAGAGAAAGCAGTGTCCTCTAACTTACTGACGCATGCCTCAAAACAGCAAAAGACAAACATCCCGAGACAGAAATCATAGATCCAAAAGAAACCGTCAGACAAAACATATCTCCTCTCAGTCACTGGGAGCTGATGGCTGATCATTTATATCTTGGTTTTTCATCTTGTAAGCATTCGATTTCTTCCCTGTAACTACGTAGTTCTATTTTAGGACTGTGTCTGTATTGCTGCCCTTTTGCATCACCATGCCATGACTTTAAAGGATGCAAACATAATCAGGGGTGCTGGTAAGGGGCTACAATATTGAAAAATAGACTGTTTTAATCAAGAAATAGAAGAATATTATCTACAATACATATACAATATTATCTTAGTATATTTTAGATTTTTGTTCAAATTTCCTTTTCCGTGAAAACACATTTCTATGTATACATCTTTGTGTGTGCCTGAAACTGACCTTCAGCTTCATGGGTGCATGAAGTAGAAGATTTTCTCTATATTCCCAATATCCCAGTGTGGAGATGATTTAGCTTTGCATTTGGCCAGTTCCATCCCTCTTAAATTACAAACCAGCTGCTGCTGCAAATTTAAATCTGCTCATACTGACCAGGCTTTGTGGCTTTACAATGCACCACAGGTGGGGAAAAAAGTAGTTGAAATACTTTCTGGTAAGAATAAATTTCATTGTGGAGAGAAAGGTGTAGCTATATGTAAAAAATAAAGTCCACATCTCATGGGTTTACAAATGACAAATGCCCGCTGCCATGAAAACACAACAGAAGCATGAAAATCCCCAAAACTGATCCCCAACATGAACTTACCACAGGTAGATTGTGGGCCTAAATCTGTCAAAATATTTTAGAAAGGACCTAAAAGGTGAATCACAATTATGTTCAAGTGTGAACATTAAAAAATTAAAAATGATTGACCTAATTAAAAAAAAAGTAGGAATATTTTCATAGACAACAGCCTGCTAAAACTTGACTATCACTTAAACAGGATACTTTGTTTCACTAAATGTTTTATAGTGTCTTAATAAGCATATCATTTTTAAAAAAGCTTAAAAGGCTTTGGTATTTTCAACTTTCTTTATACTTTATGTTGGCTGAAGCCATTTTTAAACTCAATAACAAAACAGCAATTGAATATTAGGGTAATAAATTTATTCTTCCAGTGACTGGATAAAAAACTAGAACTTTTTTTAGTTCTCTTTCCAATACTGCAGTCAACACGGAACTAAATAAATTAGCTAACCATTTGATTAAAGAGTGATTAGAATACTCTTTTTCTCCTTTTCACAACTTATCTTTGGAAATTAAGGTTCCATTTACTCTTGAAACTCGTTTGGTAATTATTCTCTCAGCATAATCAGGCTACGCTTTCAAATTAATATTCTCCCATATATATATATATATCATTTATTTTCTTAATTACTTCAGTTATTTTTGATGAATAGCTTTTCAGAGATAAGCAAATTATCAAAGACTCAGCAAGAGTGTAGTTTGGGTAAAAGGTCCAAAATTTTAACATAAATCCTTTTTCTTGTCAATGGCTTGGATTTCAATGGGACAACCTGTGTAAATTAAGGTTAAATAAAAATAAAAAAATCCAGCTTTTGCACAGGTTATGGTCAGGGACAGTGTGTTTTTATTCAATGTCGATCATAATATGTGCTTAGCTTTGAACAGAGAGAAACTGTGCCTAAGGAGGAAAGACGTATGAGATGCATTAAGTCTTGTCACTTTCTTCCTTGCTAGCATCTACTTATTTTTAAAAGTACACAACTTAAGATAACGTCTCTGAGAGTATTCTTTCATCTCAACAATGACTGGGGCAGCCTACTATATAATCTAATGGGGCACCGTTCTAAATGATCCTAAACACACCATTCTCAACAGGAGAGGGCCCACCTTCTCCAACTCTCATCAGACGTCATAAAGGCTTGGATCCCTGAAATCATATTCTGTCTCCCGTCCGGGCCCCCCTCTCCCTCCGCCCCCATGTCAGATGACTCCCTTGTATGTAGTATTTCATTACATGCAAGTAGAGAATTGCTATAGAAAATTAGTAAACAAGCAACATAATAAAGACCAACACAGCAGACAGCACATGGATAAAGTTTGAAGAAATGTAAGAAAGTCACAAAAATGCCACAAGTGGATAATTCAACAGTCATGTGAATGAAGATGCTGGTCACATGAGAAATAAAAATTGATCATTGTGTCCTGCATGTATATCACCCTAGAATATATAATTGGAAATAGACACAAAAAAAAGCTTTGCTGTGCTAGACACAGCCCAAAACATTTGCACCTCTAAATGCAGCCGACCATATTTCTACAAAGTATTAACTCAATGGTCTAAATAAAACAAGAAGAGACATATTTTAGATGTTACTTGTCAATGTTCTTTTTTGTTGTTGTTGTTGTTTGTTTTTTAAACCATTCATTATCTTTCCTTTCACTTCACAGTTATTTGCTCCTTTTGGTTGGTCTTGCAAAACAAGTCAATAAAATGAATTGACGTTTTTGGTTGCTGGTGATGAGAACATTTGAAAACAGCAATGTAAAGAAAATTCTTATAACATTCTTATAACATTAAAAATACATTCACATCTCACTTCTTAGCTCAACGGTTAAACGGGGCTGCAAAAAGTTCATTTATGAAGGTTGGATATAAATTTTTTGCATGATGGAGAGGGATATTTGTTTGGATAATCTTACTTGTTATGACACAGTAAGTGGGGATCTATGGTGCAAAGACATCTAAGATTTACTTTCCTAGCGATCTAACCCATGGTAAAACATTTACTATGCTGCACAGCATGCCTGTTTATACATAATCTGCAAGTACAAACAACAGAACACCTCCAAAATCCTCTATCAAAATAACAGAACATAGCAAATGCACACTGAGGGAGGTAGGTTTTTAATTATTGATGCGTGAAGTAGGCATATACATCATTTTGTTCTGTCCATGTTATGAGCTGTATAAACCGTTTTCACGATTCATATCATGAGCAGCAGAAATACATCACAAATGCCCAAGCAATGTGTGAGAGTTTATGTCAAAGTTAGTCCGCCGTCATTCATCATTCATTTGTCTTGATTAATGTGCTGAAAAAAAAACAAAAAAAAAACAAAGTGACTCACTGAGGAGGGAGGAAAAAGACAGAGAGGAAGTTTGGAGCTCAGAACAGAATGACAAGACATCAGCATGTTCAATGAGTTACAGCATCTACAAAAATCATCCTGAGGGTTGTCTTCCATTCCAGTTAAAACCAATTCTTCATGTTTAGTTATTTTTCTGTATTTATGAGAAACAGTTTTTAGATTTTTTTTTTTGTTTTGTTTTGTTTTCTTCTCCTTTGCAGTTGTTGATTCCAGCTTTTACTACCTTCTCATCACTCCTTGTCAGCTCACAGTTAACACTTGAAAATCACTTCATGTTCAGCCATTGTGATGACTGACAACAAACTGTCAATGCTACTCATTTTTCTTTGAACTGTAGACTATGTTGTGTTAATAGCATGTGCACCTATACACACACATCAGAACTGGACCAAGAAAACTGGACAAAATTGTGTGGTCCCATAAGTGACATTTTATTGCATACATGATTGTGGTATAATCATTACTTCCCAGAGAACACATGGCACCGGCATGTACTATACGACGAAGGCAAGGCCAGTGTGGGAGTGTGATGCTCTGGGCAATGTTCACCCACCTACTTAAGCATTGTTGCAGAACCTTTACACGCTTTCTTGGAAATAATACATGGCTGAGACCTCTTTCAGCTGGATAATGTGCCCTCCCACAAAGCGAAAATAGTTCAGGAACGATTTGAGAAGAAACATAACACAAAAAGTCTTAGACTAAAAGCATCTGTCACCAGATGCCTCAGTAAACCTTCAGAGGTTTGATGGAACCCATATTTATTGCTGCTTTGTATGAAAAAGAGGGGAAAACGTTATTGGGCAATCGGCCATTATGCCACACCAAGGATCTTTGAGTGAGTAATCATTCCTATGGAGGCAGGTAGACAATGTTAAAATATGAAATCAAATTTTAGCATGATGTAACATTGGTATGGCATGGTTCTACATTGAATGCGCAAATAGCAAAGCAGACCGTTGTGTGCTTAGACGACACAATTGAGAAGTCACACAAATGTCTGTAAACGTTCAAGGGATATCTTCAGCAAAACTTTTATAAAAGAGCTGCAATATGGGCAACGACTTCAGAAAGTGAAAGTGATAAAAAAGGTTTGCAGAGCTTGATAAATGGACTTAATCTGGCTCCATCTCTAATTTGTGCAAAGAGACAAATGAAGTTAGTGATGGGAGTGAGGTAATACATAAACTCTGGGTGAAATCTGGATCTTCACATGATTTATTATTATATTTCAAAGAAAAGCAATGATATCTGCATTAAAGGTGGCTCCGCATTGGTAGCACTGTTGCCTTGCAGCAAGAAGGTCCTGGGTTCGATTCCCGGCCCGGGGTCTTTCTGCATGGAGTTTGCATGTTCTCCCTGTGCATGGTGGGTTCTCTCCGGGTTCTCTGGTTTCCTCCCACAGTCCAAAAACATGACTGTCAGGTTAATTGGTCTCTCTAAATTATCCCTAGGTGTGAGTGTGTGTGTGAATGGTTGTTTGTCTTGTATGTTTTCTGTGTTGCCCTGCGACAGACTGGCGACCTGTCCAGGGTGAACCCGCCTCTCGCCCGGAACGTAGCTGGAGATTGGAACCAGCAACCCTCCTGACCCCATTAGGGACAAAGGGTGAACAGAAAATGGATGGATGGATGGATCTGCATCAACATCAAGACAACTAACAGAGATTCAGTTTTAATTGTTTAAAGTAAAAATGAGAATATATCCCTGTAAATCTATTCCCATGGGTCAGAAAAAAATCTAAAGCAGGCTAAACGTAAAGAAAAGTTAAATAATTTTGAGTTTAAAAAGGGTAATGCAGGCATTGATCTCGAATAATAAATATGTCTTTATTGGCGCACTGAATAAAACGGAAGTAATGTTGGAAGACAGGACAGGATATTAAAATGATTAAACAATGGGAGTTGCATCCAATTTTAGTCAGAGGACTGCCAAAGATTTGTCCGGATTAAACACACCACAAAAACTTGATCTGAGAGGACCAGCGGGACTTCTTCTAACTTTTCCAACTGAAGAAGGAGTAGGTTTTGCTTTCCTGTAGGATTTATGCGTCTGTCCTGGTCAGCCGTCATATAAACAGGATAAAGTTCACTCCCTGTGGATTCTTTCATTTGAGTCTTTCAGTTCAAAGCCTAATTATTTTAAGACACAAATCTCAACTCATGTCAACAAAAAGTCACATTTCTAAGCGAAACTTGAATCTCAAAGCATATTGAAGTCAGGTCTCCATGTTGTGTTTGTATTTGTAAAACTACTGTAGGCCAAACAGGTAGCGATTTCTTTTTTTCTTTTTTTCTTTTTATGTGGGAAGGTTCATTTCACAGTACAGTGGAGAGATTATTGTGTTGCCTCTTAGGTATTACTAATAGGATTTCTCCAATCTCAAATATTTGCTGCGTTTAATACGAAATGTTGGTAGCTTGAACTCAAGGGTGAGGAAGGATTTTTCTATGATGCCGCAGTAAAAAAAAAATAAAAAATATATATATATATATATATATATATATATATATGTTTGACCTAAACATAAAACATTAAATATATCTGCTAGGTTAGCTTCATTCTAATTGAGTTAATGTATTTCTTAGTGTCTGACCTAACATGGTGGTTACCAGCTCTCTCTGTACATAATGAATAATAGGTAATGAGCAATTGTCTGCATTCCAAAGTCAAAGATCCCATAAGATGCAGTTATTCACTGCTCTCCCCAGTCTCCAATTAGTGCCACCCAAATCCCAGTTTTCGAATGTGATTTCATCTCCGCAACAAATTACAATTTATAATTCTGGCATTTACATTTATGAAACACAGTTAATCAGTGGGTATGACAATTAACAGACGTTATTGGAGTAAAGTGAGTGAAAAGAAACTCCTCAAGCGTAACAAGAAAGTGGTTGGATAATTAAAGGTGCCATGATGAAGTGTCATGCTCACTGGAACTGAAATAGTTTCCTTATATCAGTGACTGATGCATCAATTACACATAAAAAAAAACAGCAACTCCTGGAAGTTAGAAGGGCAGAAATCAGTATTTTGTTAAGTAGTTTTATTTTGAAAGCATTTGTTTCAGTGTCTCATGTAGCCATAAATCTCAGTCCATTTGTTTGGACTCTGATTTTATTTGACGACTACTTTAATCAGTAAAATTCTGAGTAAGACTAACCGTTTTCTTGTTCTTGAAGGACCTTTGCTGTCTCCAAAAATGTCCAATGCACACACTAACACTAACAGAGCAGGGTGAGTAGTGGCTCACTTGTTTACGTCCTTAAAACAGACTGCACTGAACAGGGTTTTTTCAGTAATATTTACCACAGACAATTCAGTAAAACATCTGGAAATCCACACCGCTCAAAATGCCTAAACCAATATTAAGTTTCTTATCTAACGTATATCACCTCAAACCATTTAATATCAATATTAAACAGTCGGAATACCCAAATCAAGATATTTAGGTTTTTGTTAAGTTGAATGTGCCACAATTTGCTGAAATTTTGTTTAGTTGCCTAATTTTGATCTACTTGGAGATTGTGTTTTGGTGATTTGTTACCTTTGCATTTCTCGGTATACCTGTGAAATGTTCTGTTTATTTTTGTGTTTCTGGTTCACCCTGCCTGTGACAGACTGGCGACCTGTCCAGGGTGACCCTGCCTCTCGACCTGAAGGTTAGCTGGAGATAGGCACCCCACTAGGGACAAGGCTGTTAGAAAATGGATGGATGGATGGATGGATGGATGGATGGATGGATGGATGGATAGATGGTTCACCCTGCACTTTCCCTCAATAAGTTAGTTTCCTGTTGTGCCACAGGTATATCCGCTTCCTTACTTACCTGTGCCTGTTGTGCATCCGATGTCACAGGAGCCTATAGCCATTCTGAAGTCACCTTATAATGGTAGTCCAGCACTGGCAACTGGGCAATTGAGAGGAAGACTTACTCACTTACAATAGCTTTAGATAGGCTGGCAACCAGCGTGCCTGGGCTGGTCACTTACGACCCATACATTCTTCTTTAAAGGAAACTTTATCAAGAAAAACAGTAAGTTTCTTTTGGCGTACAATATCTTTTAAGTGTCTTGCTCTATATGCACTGACATGTTTTTGTGGTGAGGTAAGGCCTTTCAATCCAGGGCATTCTGTTTTCCAGTATTATCAGAGTAGGATGCAACAATGTCAGAATTTTTTTGAAAATACAAAAACAATAAGGAATTCTTGGAAAATACAAGCTGGCTATTAACAAGTGTCCTGTATTCACACAGAATCTTGGACTGGAACAGAACAGCTTGTTGTTGTTTTTTTTTGGGGTTTTTTACCTTGTTCTCAATGTCATCTGTTTCGCAAAGACCAGCCGGTATTATTATCGACTAGATTTACACTTTTATGAAAGTTTCCTACTCATTTTGCAGCAAATACGTAATTCTACCATGTAAAAGAAATGTTTTGAAATATGATTAAATAATAAGCACAGTCTTAAAATGTATTCATGTTTTATTATGTAATAAAGAAAATCTGATGGTCTTTCTGCACTCCTGCTCTTTACTCTAGTGTAATTAGCATATAGCCACAAGTGAAAGAACATTTCGGGCCTGATCGCTGGTTTTTAGTTGTAATAACTTTAGCTGTGCACTGACTCTAGATCAGGGGTGTCCAAACTTTTTGCAAAGAGGGCCAGATTTGATAAAGTGAAGATGCCCGAGGGCCAATAGCTTGCTCGAACATTTTTTAACTACTTAAGTTTCATGCAAATACACACTGTTATAAAACAATTTTCATTGTTACATTTATCTTTATTTTTCAAATGACAAAATAACCAAATATAAGCCACTCAGGCAGATGAGAACAACTCTAAAACACAAATTCTGCCTTTCATTCATATCTGGAGAGTCAGATAACCCACTTCGTAGCTTGCTCTGGTGGAATTTTCTTTTGACTCACAGGCCCACGTGAAGAATCGCTGTTGTGATGCCAGTACAGCTTTGAGCCGCTTCACTTTTTCAGCACGGTCACTCCCTGTTAGCTTGTCGTATGTGTTAGCATGTCTAGTCTGGTAGTGTCTCTTTACGTTGAAATCCTTAAACAACGCAACCGTCTGATTACAAATTAGACAAGCACAATTGCCTTGATTTTCAGTAAAGTACTGTAATTCCCATCTCTCTTGAAAGCGACGGTCCTCACTGTCAACTTTCCTCGTTTTCTTTGCAGTGGCCATGGCAGAAATGAGCGAGAGGGGTTCGGCACACGGATGCGGAGACAATAGTATTAAAGTGGTGCTGCCACCATTTGAAGAAAGGAGGAATTACAGTTTCAAGTTTTAGGATTTATTTATTCTGTTTGACAGTGCACGTGGGCCATAAATAATACATTATAAGACCGAAGCTGCGGGCCGTATTAAATATGACCGCGGGCCTTGATTGGCCCCCGGGCCGGACTTTGGACATGCCTGCTCTAGATTGTTCCTCTTTAGATGCAAAAATAATAACTGCTCATGTGAAGCAGTTGTTTCCTCACAGTTCCACAGACACTTTATGTACCCATGCAAATTTATACAAAAAAAAAGACACTGAGGATAATGTTCATAATAAAAAAAAATACCAAATACAAAGACCTTTAGATTAATTAAAATGTACCTGGGGAACATACATTCTGAATTAAAATGCAGCAACCTTTGTTAACAACAAA
Organism: Gambusia affinis; assembly: GCF_019740435.1. Classification (NCBI taxonomy): domain Eukaryota; kingdom Metazoa; phylum Chordata; class Actinopteri; order Cyprinodontiformes; family Poeciliidae; genus Gambusia; species Gambusia affinis. The sequence goes on from NC_057876.1 coordinate 7,820,113, forward strand.
CATGTTTGAGTTCAGGCCCACAGGGTTAATAAGAGAAAGGTCGCTTTTCCACACCCTAAGGCGTGGCGAGCTGCTGCAAACCCTGACGCCTGAACACAGCAGGTATGCGAGGCTCTGACCTCCAGTGCCTGAGGAAATGCTGGCATCTGTCCACGGTTGCTGCAGAGCAATCAAAGAGTGTCTGGTTAGCTTTCTTTCTCGTACAGCCACTGCATCCCTATTGCCGTCCACCCACTAACCATAGCTTCAGCGAGTGTAGTAAAGCTGTAGCCATAGCAACAGAAGGCCTGCCAATGTCCTTGGGGATCATTTCTTGACAGAATTCCCCTGTGTCTTCATTTAGCGAAAGGTTGCTCCCTTTGCTGAGTAACTGTTTATCTTTGCAGACGTGTATAAGCTGCGGTGGCCGCTGGCCGCCTTTATCATCCTCCCATCTGTTAGGGGCTACCACTCCACTCGTTCTGGATGCTGAAACTAATCCCCAAAACTTGTGATAGGAATTTAAAGCTGCCAACTCTGAGTTTCCTTCCAAAAAGCCCCAGGACAGTAAACAGGGAGAAGACGGAGAAGGGGGAGGAGTGAAACATCTTTTTGGATAACAATCAGGTTGGTGGCAGAGCACCATTTCAGCTTTATTTTGGTTCCAGTGTGTTCCTTACTCGCTACAAGGTCATCTACTCATCAGTGAAATTACAAATCAGGCTCCGAAGGTGTTTCTGACTTAACCCTCTGCAATCATTGCATGTCCCTCACAAACCACCAGTCAGAGGAAAGATGTACAGGATGGGTTTGCTCCCAGTGACAGATGGTGGAAAGAAGAAAATGACATGAGAAGAGAGTGGAAGGATGAATGGGAAACATCAGCTCCGCCGGAAAAAATTGGAAGTATCAAAACGACACAATTCTTTATTAGAGGCAGAACAAGCAAGAGTAGGCTCTTTGATCTCCACTGTGCACCTTTGATATGTCTATAGCAGGCCAGTGAAAAAGACATGAACTCTGAATACTGAAAGCTTCTTTGAAATTAATATTTTATAAACAGACTGGTTAAAATGTATTCCCTTTTTACAGATTTCTTCCGGGGTTTATTTGTCATCCTCACATGTTTCAGATCATTAAATAATTTTTTTGTTGCATTCAAAACCTATCGAAGGCAATAAAAAAAAAATGCAGTTTTTAGATGTTTTTTGTGTTTATTACAAGAAAAAAGCAACCCATTCCAGACCGCTGGCATTTACAATAACCATTTATCATTTTTGCTCCCGTCAAAGCACAACATTTTCAACGTTATGCCACAGCATCTCAATGAAATTCAATACTGGACTTTGTCTAGGCCACTCCAAAACTTTCATTTTGCTTTTTGAGCCATTCAGAGAGGAACTTGCTGTGCATAAGAATACAGTACCGTCCTGATGCAAAACCAACTTGCTCTTGAGCCAAAGACAACAAAGTGGCTGTCAGACATTGTCCCTCAGGATCTTCTGTCAAAAAGCAAAATTCACGATTTCATCAATTGTGGCACATGATACAGACCCATAACTGGCAAAAAGTTATGGGTTAGATAATAACACCCCCACCTCACCACTGTTGTCATGAGCTCCTTTGTCTGAAGTTGTGTGCTGGTTTTAAAAAAGATACCATAGCAAGAAGTTAGAATTTTCTTTTGTCAGTCCACAGACTGCCTTACTAAAAGTCTTGTGGATCATCGAGATCAAGATGTTTTATGGACATTTTTGTTCTTTTTATGGTCAAAAGTGTTTTGTCGTCGAGCTACAGTATTCCATGGATCTAATTTTGCAGAGACTCTTTCTTATTGTTAAAATATGAGCAATGACCTTAACCGAGACAAGAGAAGCCTGCAGTTCTTCAGATGTGTTTCTGAGCTCTTTTCGTACATCTTGGGTGACTAGTTAATGCGCTCTTGGAGAAATTTGGGCTCATCACTGGTTCACATTTTCTCCAGTAGAGGATAATAGCTCTCAAAGAACTATCTAAAACTGGAATGGAGAAGTCTGCCTCATTTAACATGTGTTAAAAGGTGGGATTTGACACACTGCAGCATTCCTGATGTATAAACCCCCTTCATAAATAACTTTATAACCCTTTTGACACTGACAGAGATCATTAACTCTGTTTCTTATCTGATTTTGAATTTCATTTGATCAGTGCATGACTTTATGCCTTTCTTCCTGTTGTCAGACATGTTCCATTTAACTGATTTCTTGATTCTAAAGAGCCATTATTTTGTCCCATATATCCAGATTTTTTTCTTTAAAAAAATAAAATCAGTATTTGAAAAAAAGGACCATGGTTATATAGGTTTTATTTAATGGCACGTAACAGGTGAGAGTGACTGGAAAGCAAAACCGGATAAAATGGTTAAGGGTGCAAATACTTTTCCCAGTGTAAATGATTATTTTTGAAATGCCAATTGTATTTAATGTAATGCATTTCTTGATGTGGAATAAGCTTATCTTACACAGTGACACAGGGTAGAAATGAATGGTACATGATGCAACGGTAAATAATCCATGCTCCACTATGGCCCTGCACAAGCACATCCTAGAAGAATATAAATCTAAACTATTGACCGTTTTGACTCGCCCTCTCCTTTTCACTGACTGTGGCACTCAGAAAGCTATTGGCTCCCAACAATGTGTCCCTGCATTACAATCCCGGGCAGTTCAGCCATGCTTTTTGTCTGCATCTTTCTATTCCAGCCCATCTGCACCATTAACATCACAATCCGCGTCTCATCTTGAGTCAGCAATCATTGCGGATATGGGCATAAATATCTGGTTTTGCTCTCCCTCACACAATGATTTCCTTTTTTTTTTTTTTTTGTTCCTGCCCGAAACACACACTCACTCGTTTTCAGTGGCCTTGCTTTCACAGCCACCCACGCAGGCATCTGTAAAAGAGCATGTGTGGTTCGCAGCATTTGTGCGGTCCACGCAGGCAGAAACTGTCAGATTCCAAGCCCTTAATGTGTTACGTCCTCTGTGTGCTGCTGGTTCCTCATAATTGCGGGTTTTGCTGCCAGATACCTGAGGCAAATATTTTTCCAACATCCTTGACTCTGTTTTGATTTTTCTTCAGTTTGTTTTATGTGGGAAAACTTTACGAGGCAGATTGGTTGCGAGTGAGAAAACAGAGCGTCTCACCGGCTTGTTTTTATTTCTGTTTTCTTCCCTTTAAACAGGTGAATGATTGCGACACAGAGAGCAGCCTTTGCAGCGCGACCCCGTCCCATGTTGCTCCCTCCTCTCAGGGAATGGCCAAGGTCCAGGATGGACACACGAACACATGTGAAAGGTGGAGATTGTTTGCAAGCAGCCTGGTAGTGTTTTTTTAAATAGGGATGCTTTCTGAAACCGCTCACATTTTCACAATATACAACCATAATATTCATCTGTCAAGAAATTTAAAGTGGGTTTAGGTTCCAAGCAAAACAGATTTGGTGGAAGAATCTGTTGATGCGACACCTATCAGTCAGACTACACAAGAGGTGAAGGACAAAAATATCAGTGCCGAAGAAAAAGCATAAAGTCCAATTTGCAGTTTGTCTTGAACAGTCCACAGCCAGCATGTGGCAAACATGTGGTTGTTGAAACCAGTATGAAATGTTTTGGCCCACACGAAAAGTCACATATTGCATTTTGCAAACTACATCACTGAACACGCGAAGGAACGAGGTGGTGGCAGCATCATGTTATGTTGATTTTATTTTTTTTTTGTTTAGCCAGAAAACTGTTATGAAGCTTGTTAGAGATAAGTACAGACCAATCCAGTAACAAAAGTTGCTGGAGGCTGCATAAGACTTTAAACTGGGTTAGAGGTTCACCATTCAGCAAGACATCTACCCTAAACATGTAGCCAGAGCTACAATGGAATAATTTAGATCAAAGCATATCCATATACAGATATGGTCCAGACCTAAATCCCATCAAGTGTCTGTGAAAATATTTGTTCGCAGACACCCTCCATACAGTCTGACTGAGCTGAGCCAGAAGTCTCTAGGTGTACAAAGCTGTGTTGACATCATCCAAAAGACTGGCAGCTGTATTTGCAGTAAAAGATTATTCGCAAGGTGTTGAATGCCACACTTTTTAATGTGCACATAATGTCCCAACAAAATACATCCTAGTTTGGGATTGCAAAAGTGACACCATGTGTTCAATATGTGTCAAAAAATGGGCCTGAATTTGCAAATTCTGAACTTCTGGATTTGCATTTACTTCACAGCACTGACATGTTAGAGGAGAGCCACGATGGTATGGACAGTGGCACCCTGAGTCCTCCTTCAGCTCGACAGGTTACCATCAAGCGCCACCCTACTCAAGGCTTCGGCTTCATAGCAGGCAGCCAGAGGCCTGTCATCGTTCGCTCCGTCTCTGCCGGTTAGTCAGCATGTATGTTTGGAAAAAAAGGGATACCGGACGTAAACAAGAGGGATTTCATCTGACGAGACTATAATTTTTTACTGTATGTCTTTTGTCAATAGACGGACCTTCCTTTGGAAAACTTCTCCCTGGAGACCAGATCTTGGCCATAAACGAAGAGACGGTGAGCGACGCGCCACGAGAGAGAGTCATAGACCTTGTAAGGTAACATCCTTTACTGTCCCAGGAGGGAGGGCGGGAGGAGGAAGAGGGTCTTAAAGTCAGGGGGCCAGCAACAATGGCAAATGGGAACAAAAATCTAAAGACTTGGGTAACGAGGATGGACTCAAAAGAAGAAACAGTTTCTTACAGCATCAACAACAAACCTGTGGATGACTCAGTCCTTTTGCAGCCAAGGAACAGCAATAAAGCAGCAGATAAAAACTGTTCTTTCAGTGCTGCACCCCGTGTGGCATTATCTAACCCCCTCCACTTTCTGCTGTCTCTCAACAGACGCTGCAAAGACACCATAGTTCTCACTGTGCTGCAGCCCCAGCAGGTAATACAATGGGGCGCTCTCCCTTTCATCTTCTCCTCCCTAAAGATTACTCCTTGTCCTCGTCAGTCGCAGCTCTTTTCCCTTTCCATTTGAATCGTACGGCTAAACAAAGTGCAGTGTTCTGTTCCAGTGGTGCAGAGTGAGGACGTACATTAGTATTCATGACCTTGCTCCGTACACTGGAGTAATTTCTTTTCCTGGTAACCCTGCACAACAACTCCAAGTGGGGACATAAACAGCCACACGAGACTTTAATAAACAAGAATTTTATGTGGATGCATCATTCCCTGCAGAAAGAATAGAAATGTACAATTCATCTTGCTAAGAACCACCAGATGCTTTATTTCAAACATTGAAATAAAGCATCTTATTATTTGGAGGCTAGACCTATGATATGTCTACATAAAATTCTAAAGGTTACAAAATCTCAAATAAAGAAACTTTTTTTGTGGATGAAGTTTGCATTTAAATCTTGCAGCTGCACCTTTACACCCAGTTTATTGCCAGTTCTTTAATGCATGTCTTTTAAGTGCAAGTCATGACTCACTTGTAAGTCGTACATCAATCAGCAATACTTCACAGAGTAACCATCACTCTCCTTATGTTTTTAGTCACCTAAGTCTGCCTTCATAAGTGCTGCCAAAAAGGCCCGCCTGCGAACCAACCCCCCTAAAGTGCGCTTTTCAGAGCAAGTGTCGATCAGCGACCCGGACTCAGTAAGTTTTAGCTGCATTAAAATAATTGCTGTTACCCTTTCATCCCCATCTTTGCAAGCTTTTATTTTTAAGCAGGAAACATAAAAAAGAGCAAAACCATCTCTGTCCTCTATCTCTACTTTATGTGAGCTCATCGGGCAGAGACGGGACGTTTGGTCAACCTTTTGGACACCAAATAAATTGCTTCTTTTTTTTTTCTTACAGATTTGACTTCTCTTAAGTGCGACTTGTGACACTTTTGTTAGTTGTTTTAAAACAGCCAAAAAGATGCTCCAGCTTTTCAGTTATGAAGGACATGATGACGATCCTAAGTGCTTAAATAGAAAGCACCTGGATGCTTCGCCTATCATCCAAAAGTCTTTGGTTCTGATAATGTGCTGGGAGCTCCGAGCTTATAAATGGTAGATGGAAGGATTGCATAAATAGGGACAGTAAGGTCAAGTGGGTTGCTGACCCAAACACACTTCCTGTGATATTTCTTTTTTGGTAGCTGCCCCGAGAAAAGTTGTAATGTAATGTAATGTTTTAAGCAAAACATTTAGTAGTCTAGTAAATTATTTAAAAATGTCTTCCCTCCATATAGCTTTTTTGGGGGTAGAAAATGAATACATTCTCTTTTGTTATTTATGACCAACTCCTTTATGATGAAAAACGTTGGTTGGCTAAAATCAGTTAATAAATAATTCAACTTCATTTACTCTAACATTGAATTTTGGTATAGGTGGATAAGAACTGAAGTCAACCACCGGAGCTAAAAGAAAATCCTCCAACTTCAGCAGACAAAGTATCTAACTTTCCCACACTGCGACTAAGTTTAACAAAGCAAATTAGGTTAGCAAAATATTCCAGTAACTTGCTTGAGTTGTTTTGTCCATTTATTCAGAGTTTTAAATTTACCTCACTGAAATGTGCAGGCACCCTGGCCAACACTTGTGGATTCTTCCTAATAAGACCAATATGTGAGCTGTTTTACTCACACGTTTCAGAATGTGAATGGTTGTGAAATCAACCAGCAAGGCAAGTCAAGGCTTAATTTTAGGTGTTAGAAAGTAGGAACAAGAGGCAACCCTCTGCGATTGCTTATAGGCTTTTCATTTGAAGTGAAAATGGCTCCATTCATCCCTCCTTTTCTCTCTTTCTGTACGTTCTGTATCTTCCTCACTGCACCGGGCGCTTGTGGTTGGATGTTTTATCCCTGTGGTGAGCTAGTCTCTCTCCAGATACCCCTATTACATTATTGCCTATCTGTTTTGTATTTCAGGGATGCAGGAAGATGTGCAGCTTTCAGTAAATAAAGCACCACCACACAAAATGTGATCCCCAGCTAAACCAGACTTAGAAAAATATTTTGGACATGTCAAAAAGTCATGAAAAATTGCACATGATTATGTCCGAAACCTGAGATATGAAATTATTTATGAAATGTACTCAAGTGCTGCTCAGTTGTCACAGTAATTACCCCCTAATAACATTAATCATTGCCATGCTAAGCTATGCAGATACTCTGTCTATGCTGAGGAAGAATTACTTACATCTGCATACAGAAGGCCTGCAATGACTAAGCAGCCCAACTTTATCAACTTTATCAACTTCATCAAACTATTGTTGGTAGATAGTTGGCTGATCATTAAAAAAAAAATAAAGAAAAAAATTTAAAAAACTTGATTGTGAATTCCACACATTTCATCCTAAAACACTTATCCTTTCATGCCTCCCGTGTCATGAAAGGACTTGATGTTCAGCACAATGTAGTTCCAGTTTAAAAGCCACAAAAAAAGTTATCATTTGCGCAGAGAAACGACGTCGTTCCTTATTAAATGCTCACGCCTTCCAACCAAAGAAGTTTAGAGTTATGATTTATAAATAACATTAATGCTGTAAAGTTCACAAAGATGTCAAGCATCATCAATTTAACAAAGGAGCGAACATGAAAGGATAAATTATTTTTGGTCTCTTTTAGCTGAAACTGGTGGAAGAACAAAGACAGCAGCATTGCTCATCACACCCACAAAGTCACGATTCTTTAAATAAAGCAACAACAGACTCTTGTGGAGCCACTTCTGTTTAGCTTTTTCATTACACCTAACTTCAACATCTGCTCGGCCCTGACAGGGCCATTGGTGATCAGCATGGGAACCAAGCTATTTAGACAATTAACAGTTTTTTTGAACAGATATGCAGGATGGAATTTGTAAAGGGAACCAATGGAGCTGGTTTTAATGTTTTCATGTTATGAGAAAAATCAGTTCACTCTCTGCACAGAACAACAGCCTTTTGAGAGCTTTTAGTTCGAGACATGCTCTTACATTACAACTATTCTTTGATGATCAAGAGCTGCCCAGGTGTCTCCTATGTCTCATCTTTAGGATAAAAGAAAGTCATAGAAAATAAGAAATAGACGAAATGTTAAGAGAAACTCTGCGATCTTTGTGAAAACTTGCTAAGGCTTTCATGCTGGGTGTAAGACTCTCATACCTTTGGTTTCCTTTTTTTTTTTTTCCCTGATCACAAATCTTACTACATTTTGAGAACAGAGTCATTTTCTTTGTAATTCTTTTGCATAAGGTAAAATAAGTTGACATTAAGAGGAGAGTTCCTTTTCCATCTTATCCAAATTAAGAAAAACTGCACTGCATATCAGATCTTATCTCTGTCAGAGTGCTCCAAGTAAAGGTAGCAAGTTTAAATTTAGCCCCTCATTTAAGACTTTCCTCCATCCAATTTTCTTTACAAGAGATAAATATTAGATGTGAGAAAATTAATAATCCCTTCTTTGATCATAATACAATGCATAGGATAGCTGTCTTAAGGCACAGCTTTGCTCCTTCTCAGTCAGGTAAGTTAAAAGATCTCTTCCTTGTTTACTTGAGGCATCGTCTCTCCTCTGCTATCCATTGATTCCCACCGTCAAGTATTACATTTGATTATGTTCATTCCCGATCACCTTTTTAACTTATTACCACAGTCTTCTCTAATCTAAACAACCCATTTTTCTTCTTCGGTCTTTCTTTCAGACAATGCTTAAGGACGACTCCTTGCTGCTCATACCAAATGTGCTGAAGGTGTTCTTGGAGAATGGACAGATTAAATCTTTTACGTTTGACAGCCGCACTACTGTTAGGGTATGTATGAAGGCTGCCGAATTGCTGTGACAAGGAATTTCAGGTAATAGTTTTATAATAGCAAAAATGTAATTGGCATTATATGTGTACAGTGACGTATTTCAGAAAAAGAGGGTCTTCAATTTCATTTAGTTCCCTTTTGTCATTGGCTATTTTGTGTAGGTTTTTGATGTGGTTGATATGATTATTTTGCACAGAGTGGCACAAGTCAAAGATTTTATATATATAGGTAATGTATTGAAAACATTGCCTATTGTATGTCCAGGCGATAGTAATGGCTGCCCCTCTGTAAGAATAAACTGCTGCACACCAAAGATGACTAAAAGCAATAATAATGTTTCAGACAACCAGTTTATGAATTAGTGCTAAATAAAGAATTATTTATGATGTTTTTAAGGGAATCAAGACTATATTTGACAATCCGTAGTGTAAAAGGTGATATATATATATTGATCTGGATTACTCTACACTGAACAATTGTTTGAATAACATATTTAATTATATGAAAACACAAAAAGAAGTTGGGGTTTTTTTGTTTGTTTTTTTAAAAGAAAAAGAAAAGCTTTCTTGGTTTGGGGTGCCACTTAGATGGAAACAGGCTTGAGAGGGGATCTGTACAGATTAGACAAAAATCATTTGAACCCTGGGGGATAGATGTAAAGCAATTTCTACCAATATGCTCTTTCCAACTTGCATTTTGTCAAAGTTTGGACATAAATGTGATGGAGCATCTGTGAAAGGAGATGAAGATTAAAGAGGGTAGCAAAATTATGAATGAAAGCGTAAGAGAAGCTGTGCACCAAGGTTTCATTTACAGCCTCCAGCGACATCACTCATTTTGACATAAAAGAATTGATTACTGTGGTTTTACCAAGCAGCCTAATATCATTATTTATTTATTTAGTTATACTTTTATATCACAAATAAATTTGTATAGATATAGAGTACTGTGATATATAATTCATCAGCATCTGTCTTGCGATTTCTATGCAAGGTGTCATTAAATACAATATTGGAAGTTTTTCTCATTCTTGAGTCCTGTCAGTTACAAACTGTTTAATTGGCTTTTTTTTTTTTTTTTTTTTTAAAAAAAGCCAATTAAAACAACTTTCCTCATCCTACCATTTTCTATAACATAAAATACAAACATTAACAATAAGGTTGGGAATTGGGTTATTGTCTTTGTAAGCCAGAGGTCATTTTTATTTCTGTTTCAGGCTCTAAAATGAACTTGACATCTTGTATTAGACTTGCGCTCTATTAGATTCCACATTTCCTTCGCCGTGCTCATGAAGCATGGGGGAGACACAAAGGGGCACGCTTAAGGAAAGATGGATGATGCGCTCTCCTGTCAGTCTAATTAAATGGAACTTCAGCATTAAAAAAAACAAAACAAACTCAGATCAATATTACGCTGCCACACATTGAATCTGTGGCGCTGCAGGAAAACTAATTGTCTGCCCATTTTACGGTCTCGACAACTTGTGAGACTTTCACTTGATTGTTGTTTTTTTTAAGCGTCATTTAAAACAAACCAAGCTTGTCAATTCCTTTAAAAATCCTTGCATTTCAAAAGAAACCTGTTCTAACGCAGTCTTTCTTTTGCTCTTAATGAGGCTCCGTATTGATATTCACAGGCAGATTGCAGTGACAAAACACAATTATAAAATCCTCTTCACAGTCAATTTCACTTAAATATGGCGAGCACACAGAAGTTTAAAAACTCTATCTTCAGGCAAAGCCCACTTCCAGATAAGCGCAGCGTTTTCTAGACACCTGAGGCAATTCCTCCCCAGATATGATAAGCAACGAGTTTTCTATTAGATAGTGCTCTCTGAGAAAATCTCTGCATCATTCACAGATACTGATTTGTAAAAAAGAAAAAAGAGCAAAATATTTGCTTTGACCATTATTTCCTTGAAATACATCTGCTCACAATGTAGAATAATAAAAATTCATAAAAGCTTTCTATTGCTCATAGCAAAAATGCATAACAGAATAAAGAGATAAGACAGTAAACGCTCCTTGAAGGGATATCAGTTTGACAAACTGCATCTGAAATTGCAGTGAACGTGGAAGGATTTCAGGTGAAAATGGTTCCCATGGATCAATTCATTTCTGTTGAGGTGTAAATGTGATTTCCTCTTGAAAATGCATTCTGCTTCCATCTGTTTCCTTCCAGGATGTGATCTCCTCCCTGCAGGACCGCCTCTCATTGCGCTACATTGAGCACTTTGCCTTGGTGCTGGAGGCAGGTGGGCTGGACCAGAATCAGAGGTTGCATCTGCTGCAGGAGAATCAGCCACTGACACATGTAAGATTCCAGTAATCTGGACTGGCCAGATGTGTGCAAAAAGAATTCAAACTAAGCAGCTTGAAGGCACTGGCAAAAGCAACAGGAGACGCTCAGTCATAATTGCTGCACAAAATCCACAAGCCAAACGGGTCATACAGACAAGCACCCAGAGAAACTAATGATAAAATAAAATGAGATAAAAGAAAAAAAGAAAAGTAACAAGAATAACTATAGTCTGTCTTTCTTTTCTATGTGATCTAAAAAGAAATAAAATAAAACACCATCCTCACTGTGAAGCATTGTGGTGGCAGCTTTATGGTAAATGTAGGATGTTTTGTCAAGTCCAAGGACCCCCAACTACTTCACACTGCAGTCAGTCATTCAGCCATTCATACAGTGATGGTGGCAAACTATTCTGTAGCCACAGCTGCCCTGGGCTGAGGCTGTTACTCATGTAGAGTCACCAGGCTTTCTAACCACCACCAACCAGTCAGTCTTTGCTGCAAAGACCACAATGACTGAGGCAGACACAGCAGAGAATTGGATCGGCAACCCACTGGTTACAGGACAAAGCCCTATCCCCGGAGCCACTGTCACCCATTGTCCATCATCTCTGGGATGGGTTTCTTAGGCAGTCATGAGAAGACTGGACAGAGTTTAAAGGAAGACAAATTGATCTAAATACAGGATGAAACTGGAAGAAAACTTGCTAGGGTACAGCAAATGGGTTTCACAAAGTATTGACTTATGGAGGAATTTAAGATTTTTATTTGTAAAAAGAAATTTACAAGAAGGCCTCTTCTACCCCTTCACAAATACGGACTCCTTTGTGTCGGTGTATCATAACCCCAGTCATATACGCATTTCACTGTTTAATTCATGACTTTACTTTCCTGTACAGCTGAGTGACTTATTAGAAACCTAGCACAGAAATACCTCACTGTGACCTTGCAAAGATAAACACTGCATTCAGAAATCAGGCCCACTTAGAAAAGCATGAGCCAGTGTTATGTGACTAAAGGTGTTGCTGTTATCTAGCTGATGGAGCCCTGCTTCCCCCAGGTGGTGCACAGAACCTATTTCCAGGGGATGAAGTGTCTGTTCCGTGTGTGCTTCTTCCCCAAGGACCCTGCAGACCTGTTAAGAAGAGACCCTGCTGCATTTGAGTACCTCTATATACAGGTAAAATGCTGGATTATTGGGGGATTTAAGCAGCACAGTCTCAAGGCACTGTTGGACTGTTGTCTCTTTGATGTGCAGTGGGTGCCAGGTGGGAGTCAAAGCTTTTAAGTTTCTTTTTTCAAGTTTGCTATTGGATTATGTATACCTTTGTTACATTTGAATGATGTTGGAGACAGAGATAAAAAAAAATTAAAAAAAAGATATTATAAGAATGTGCACAAGGCTTTAAATGTGTGCTCTTTTTTAAATGCTCTAAAGGCAATTAATTAAAGGGACATTTCACTTTTTTTTTAAATAGGTTTCTGTTAAAAGGTTGTAGCCAGACAATATTTCACCTGCAGTAGGTAACTCTGTTACTTTAAATAGTGAACATAAAGTTGTATAAGATGTAGAAGTCTTTGCTATGAACTGTGATGACACCAGCCACAGTAACAACCAAGAATGCCATTCAGTATGAATATTAAAAACCTTTGGGATGTAGTGGCACACGAGTTTTGTATTCAGGATATTCAGCAACTGTGTGCTAATATCCCCCACAGTCTTTTTATCAATAAGAAAATGCCGAGAGTTTTCTACCACCTGACCCTGTTCATAAACCCCAACAGACTGAGTTAAAAATATATATCTTTAGTTGTGAAGAGGAATCCAGAAGTTCTTTATAACATTTCAATCCAAGTTTGAATGGGGAGGATTCTAATTTCTAAAGAGACCGTTGAAGCATGCCATTATGTTCTCACAGAGTCGCAATGACGTTATCAAGGAGCGCTTCAGCATGGACTGGAAATCTGACGTTACGTTACGACTGGCTGCGCTCCACATCTACATCACTGTGTCCTCTGCAAGGCCTAATCAGAAGATTTCTCTCAAACATGTTGAGTAAGTCTTCAAAACAACTCCATCAATGCCTCTGTGTAGCATATCAATGAGCCCCATAGTAAAGTCTGCTCATTCACTGCCTAAACGAATAATAATTCATTCTAAGAAGTATTAAAAGCTCTAATTATTCAAGGACCATTTTCCCTATAGCGATCCATCACAAAATCCATTGCTTTGTGAAATTACATCTCACTAAATTTCCCCATTTATTATTCCTAACCTTAACTTAGCAAGTAATTAGTTAGTGCTATCATATCCACAGTAGCAGATCAGATTCGCTGTGCTTGTAATAGACTTCAAATTACAAAATGAAACAAGGGATGGAGGAGAATGTTACTTACCGTCACTGTGCCTTCCTGTGGAATGAAAAAAAAAAGGTTTTTTTGTCCTTTCAGATGTACTGTCTGTCTTGTACAATATTTTGTCCTTTGTGTACTGAAAGCTACTGTGTTGTTGCTCTCTTGTCTTGGTCACAGGAAAGAATGGGGACTAGAGCCCTTTCTTCCGCTTACTCTCCTTCCCACAGTGAAGGAGAAAAATGTGTGTAAATCCTTGTCTCAGCTGCTGAAGACATACCAACATCCACCACCATCAGGGAACAAGGTGACTCTGTTGGAAAACATATTTTTTTGCATTGATTGTAACAATTCTGTTACCTAAAATTGAAAAATGCCAAGCTGACACACACTTGATTGCAATCAACATAATGTCTCAATATATTACTGATTCTTTGCAGGAAATAAAGTTTTTTTGTTTACATGGTTATGACTGCTAGATGGCAAGCCGTTTATGCTCTTCAGCCGTGTACATATGCCAGTTGCATAAGAGTCTATCATCCAGAATAGTGTCTCAACAGTGCCCCCAAGAGCATTTAGGAGTCATAGCAGGAGTATTTTACTTTGACAGATGAGCCTTTTCTAATTATCACTGTGCTGGCAGGTTCCTCCACTCCAGGGAAAGCTGCAGTACATGCGAATACTCAACGATCTTCCACCTTTTGGTGGAATACTCTTTCACACAGTGGGATTGGTAATATATGTTTGAATATCTGCATTCAAAAATAGAAACAGATTACTTCTTTGCTCAATAGATCCTTATTTAAATATTTCTAAGCCTTCAAATCTTTTATTCAGACCCGTACAGTGTATATAAAAATGTATAAAGCATGTTCAGGAGGTATTCCAATGACAGAATATGTGACAACTTGTTATTTTATCTTTTGCACTCTGTTTTAGGACGAAAAGCAGTCTGCCACAACACTACTAGTGGGGCCTCGACATGGAATCAGTCATGTTATTGATCTCAAAAACAATCTCACAACCGTTCTGGCTGAGTTCAGTAGGATTTCCAAGATCCAGCTTTTTAGAGAGAGTCAAGGAGTAGCTCGTGTTGAAGTATCAATTCATGAGGCCAAGGTAATCACTGTGAGCATCTGCACGAAAATTTAATTATTTTAAATGTGTTTTCAACACAGTAAAAACACAAGAGTTTTCAAACAGTTGCTCTAGAGCAGTGATTCTCAAATGTTTTACAGCAAGTAGCCTACTGTACTAACATTTTTGGAAGAAAGTATTACAGCAGGACTTAATTGTTGTGTCCGAATAATAAAACTAACAAACCAGCTAATAAGGCGGAAGTGCATGAAGGATGCAACATGGTAACCTTTACTCTGTGTGAACATGTAGCTCCAATTTTTAAAGTACAAAGTGTAGAGAAACACAGAAAGCTAACTACACGTGGCTTTTATAGCTAGGTGTATCCTTAGATTACAACTAGCTTTTACTGCTAGCTGTAGTTAGAAAATCACCTTGCAAATCATATTGGTTTAGGATTGGTTGTGTTTAATATAATTTTCAGAATTTTTACAGAGCGCGTCTATGTTTATTATATTTCTAATGTACCAAAGTACTTGAACTACTCAGCAGTTTTAATGATTAACTATACAACTATACAACCAAGAAACTATAAGTAATTACCAAACAAAATACTTAGGGCCCCTAAAGATTGCTTGCAGTTTGAGAACCATAGCTCTGGATCTTGGTAACTTTATTTGAACAACTTTATTTGAACGGACTACTGTAAAATAATCCATCTATATTTCTATATCTTCTACAATCTTGCAGCCTCTGGTTTTACTCATGGAATGGCCTGATGCCAGTAACTTTGCGTGCCTCATTTCTGGCTACTATAAGCTATTTGTAGACCCCAAACGAAGCATCTTCATCCGTAACTTTGGTCAGTCTCAGCTAACCAAGCCAGGTAAATATAATAATAGTTTTATGCAAGCAATATTTATCAAATACATATATATGGTAAGTATTTTAAGCAAAGATTGATCAAGCATGTAAATGTGTTAAAATTGTTAAAACAGTCTTATAGGTCTGCATTAGATACTGTCTATAATTATCTGCATTATGTGTCAAGTCTACATGGAGATCAATGACCACTGCTTTTTCACTGAATGAAAATCTGGTTTTCCCATGTCATGGCGCCCTCTGCTGTCTCTTCTTTCATCTTCATTCTAACTCATTGGACTGGAATGCCATTTTGCTTTCCCAAAATAGATTAACATGAAATCTGCTTTTTGCTGTATTGGTAAACTTTTAGTGTTCAATCATGAACAGATCTTCAGCCATCTGCTGCATCAGTTTGTAATCTACATCTAAGAAGATTCTTACCATCTTATCATTGCATTACATCAGAATCTAACCCTCCAACTTCAGACAATTTTCAGCCTTTAACATTCATTTCTGAAGTAAATAACCCCCATCTGACCACCAGCTGTTGCCTTTGCTTATCCATCTGGATCTTCTCTATCCCAACTAGTTCTTCACACCTCAAACTCTCCACTGCTCTGACCATTCTATCCTTAGATTACAGAAGTTCCCACCATCCCCATCCACGAGCTGGGGCAGCTGGATTGCAAAGTGGAGGGCGGCGAGGGGAGGAGAGGGAAAGTTCCCACAGAGAGTCAGGAAGTTCAAGACCCGTGGTTCCTGCAGAACCTCAACATCTAGGCTTGTGTCACATTCACCTTAGAGAGCAGCAACAATTCCAGGAGCTCCAAGTGCACCCAGAGACCGAGCTCGACATTAACGAGAACTTTATTTCTCATGAGCCACCTGGTCGACCTCGTACCAAATCAGATCCCACACAGGAGACCACAGAGGAAATAGTTGGGGTTTTAGAGAGCCCAGCTGTAGAGAAGACAGGATTTCGAGTGAGGGCCCAAACAATGGGTCAGTCAAAGAAAACTTCACGGTACTTCTGTGATTCCTGCAAAGCCAGGCTAAAGGCTGAGGGTCATTCTACTGCAGCAAACAGCAGTGGGAGCTCGGGGAGACATTGCTCCAGTGCTTGTGCCTCTCGAGATGTCGGGGCAGTAGACCTCATGGCTCTCCCACCTCCTGGCAATGAAGAAGAGGAGGAGGCAGATATTGGAGGTGAAAAGTTGCAACCACCGCCGCCTGCCATTGCTGCCCCACCACCTGGTTTCAGGGATAACAGTTCTGACGAGGACGATCCGAAAAGAGCAAAGAAGGCCCGAACTAGCACTAATATTGAAATTGCTAAAGGAAAGCAAGCACAAGCTAAAGAAGATGTGCCTGTGACACTGATTGATAATGTGGCCACAAGAACAGTTCGAGACCATGCCCAGGAGCTTGATGATGCTCTGGTGTCCACCTTACAGGCGCTTGAGGCTTTGGCAGCCTCAGAAGACTACCCGCATCATCCTCAACAACCAACACAGACTGCAGGTCAACAGCCTCAGTCATACTACTGCTCACATTTCACTTACAGCATCATTTTCCTGATCAGACAGATACCAAATTAACAATGTATGGTATTACTGATGTACTGTTTTCTATATGCATAGAGCATTTGTAGTTATCTATGTTTTGTACTCCCAAATTATAGCTAAAACTCAAAATATTCCTGAGTATTTTTACTAAAATATAAGTTTTATATAAACAAAGAAGATATTAATCAAATATTGTATGTCACAATGAGACCAAAAGAAAGAAAACATGTTTAAGATCATTTATCAGAATTCTTTTTTACGAGTAGCAAAGCTACAATATTTCCAAATTAAACAAAACCTTTAATCTTCATGCAAAACTGTAATGCTTATCCTATAAAAAAGTCCTGCACAAGGCATATAAATTTAGTGTAGAATAATTGGTTGAAGATAGTTACTTCAATCATTTATTCCATTTGTGACCCACATCCATATACTTCTGTGCAGATATTTGTTCTTTGATTATACTAACTGTGTGATTTGTTGGTGTCATCCTCAGGGTTGATTGTCTTAGCTGCCATTACACCTGAGTCATCGCTGGATTCAGGTCATGAGACCAACTCCTCTGAATTGACAGATGTTTCTGAGATGATGTCGGCAATGAAGCAAAACCAGAACCAGGCATATCTCCTAGCTCACCATATCAACAAGGAGCGCATTCTCTGCCGTCGTGACTTCCCCATGGCAATCCCTGGCTGCACTGCAAAGACCATAGGGACTGGGGCTTTTACTGTGGGTCAGATTCGTGCTGGTTGCCCACCCAAGCAAGTAATCCTGAGTAAGACTGTTCCCTTTAAAGTAAGCCCTGGCCAAGATTCAGCAATACTTAGGGTTATGACAGAACAAGGTGGCACTCAAGACACTTCTCAGACTGAACAGAAAGTAGAATTAAAAGCAATATCAGAATCTGTCAAAGCAAACACAATTGAGCCTGATTCTAAGAAATCAGAAGAACCTAAAACAGTGAATCCACCACTGACAACTCAAGTTAATGCTGATCAGACCATATCAAACTCTTCAGAAATAACCCAATCTCAAAATCTGTCTGATGGTGTGAAGATTAAGACAGCAGCGCCTCTTGCTATAGACCCAATACACAAAGCCTTACCTAAAATTTTGCCTGTGGACACAAATGTTTCTGTCAAGATCTCCTCCACTAATATGTGCCAAGAAGCTAAGACTGCCTCCAGTGAGACCATGAAGCCTTCAAGCTCTGCAGATCTTCTGCCGGTGGATGACCTTTTCTGCACATGCCCCGTGCAACAGGAACCCACACCTCAACTAAGACTAAAAGACCCACAGGTCCAAAAGATGATAGTGTTTCAGTCTTCCTCCCCCACAGATGATGAGCGTCTCCGAGCCAAAGGCCTCCAACTGGCAAATAATAAAGAAAATGCAACAAGAGTAGGAGCTGATCCTACTTTGGCAAAGGCAAGCAATCAAATACAAAGTAAGTTATCCCCTCATTTGCCTGTAAAGGTGGAAAGGAAGGAAACATCTGAAAACAAGACTGAGGGTGCCCTGGTAAAGTCCCACTCAGAATCACAGAATCAGAAATCCACTGTAAAATCCTTACCTATTTTAGATGATCTCACAACACCAAGTCCCAATGTGGAAAAAGTCTCCACTCTTCCAGCTAGAGACTCAAAGAAGCAGGGCAGTGACAAGAAGTCACAGCGCAATGCTCCTTTTTTGAGCTTTAGGAACCTTCTTTCAGCAACTTTTCCTGCAAGAATGAGAAAAGAGACAGATGAACGAAGAGCACAGTTACAAAAAGTTCGGCAGTATGAGCTAGAGTTTTTAGAGGAATTGTTGAAGCCCAAGTCATCACAAGGGGAATTTATACCACAAAGATCCTCTCCTGTGCCATCAGGCACTCCTTGCGCCTGCCAACTTCGTACCAGTCCTGTTCTTAAAGCTCCAGGGATATCCAGGGAGCAGCGACGCAGTTGTGACTGTAAACGAATGTGCAGGGGTATGCGACTACCTGACACACCAGTTGGCACCACCACAGAGACAAAAAATCGAGGCAGAGAGAGAAATATCTCAAAGACCCCTCCAGCTGTTTCCAAAACTCCTCATACCCAAGGTGGTACAAGGAGACCTCAAACTTTAGAGATCAAAACCACAAGAATACGATCTACCAGTCTTGAGTCAAGAGAGCCAAGGGGAGACCACAGTTCTTGCTTGCAAACCTGTACTTCTCGAACCGACTGCATAGGAGCTCCACAATACAAAAAGCTTCAGAGACGATACAGCATTGGAGAGCTAGACAATAGTTCAAACACACCTGTGTATGCTGAGGTGAAACCAAAACCCAAAAGTCTGGAGAAAGAAATGGAAAGAGTGAGGGCCACAGGATTAAGGCTTCCCACTCCTATAGAGCCAGTTCACACTCAGTCTCATCAGGCAGATAGTAAAGGGAAAAGGGGTGTCTTTTTCATTCAAGGAGAGGAACTGCTACGTGATACTAAAGAAGGAACTGGGGAGGTTTTGCTTACATTGCCCAGTGAAGATAGTGATGACAAAGACAAATGCTGCTCATTTTGTTTCTGTTATAGGAAGTGTGAAGCCACAGATGAAAGCAGTGAGAAAGATGAACTCTCATATTCCATACCTCTACAGGTCCTTCCAGGAATGGAGATAGACTCGCGCACATTTCCTGTTGTAAGCAAAACACTCCAGGTCTTAAATGCAGAAGATTGCAGTGGGGAAGAAGAGGTTGAAGAGGAAGAAGAAGAGGAACCACAGACACAAGACATTGACCTAAGAACCTGTGGCACACTGGAAGGGAGTCTTGCACGTGTACAGGCTCTGCAAGGGAAAAGTTTCAGTTTACCTGACGGTTTTCTAAATGCTCAGCTGGATGCCAATGAGTTGCTAGCTATCCTTCGACAGTGTGCCAGCAGCCCACAGGCTGACGGCGAAGCTCGTCTTCAGTCTTCACGGATTGCAGAGTACAAACAGGAACTGGCTGTGCGGTTCAAAGAGTTCAGGGCATCATGTCGACGAGTGGCAAGTGTTGAAAAAAGCCCAACACGAATGCTTGCTGTTGTTTCAGACAGCTTCCAGGTGTTATGTGAACTAACTCAGACCTTCATCAAACTGGTCAGAGGAGTCCGCTCAGACGCCCAAAGGCTACAGCTGTTGAGGAAAGTTGAGGAAGTTGCTATCAACTACACTTTACTACTTCGTGCAGCGGAAGAGTCCATGGGACACTCAAGCAGTTTGCCAACAAAGACAATGAGCCCTCAAATTTGCTCCAATACCAATAACATGAGCTCACTTACACGACCCATCAAAACTCTGCCTGCACAGTAGGAATGAATCTGGCAGGAACATGGGTGGCTACTTTAGCCAAATTCATTATTTATTTAGCTTTTACAATTTTTACTAAATCTGCAATGAATCATTCAATTGCAATGCAACTCTTTCATCCCATGTTTACAGGCCCTGAGGTAGCCTTGTTTTGAAAACAGTGATACACCAAACTAATGCACAATGGAGCAAGACCTCTACAGCAGGCTGGGTGATACAGGGCTAATCACCTCATATGAATATTCGCAAGATATATATATATATATATATATATATATATATATATATATATATATATATATATATATATATATATATATATATATATATATATATATATATATATATATATATATATATATATATGTAGTAAAATATTTTATATACATATTATGTATATTTTAGTTGTGTCTATACAGCAAATATAAAGTTGGTGAAGAAAATGAATTATACATTTATTTAAAATATACTAAAGTAATATAATTATAAAATTAACAATACGTCAGAAGTACATGTATGCGTTGGACTAAAATAGTTCAGAGATCTTGTCACGTAGCGACTTCTGTAAACCGAATAGTCCAAAGGGTTGGTTGGTTGGTTGGTTAGGTGGTGATGTGTTTGTGGAATTTGTTACCTGTTGTAATGCAAACATGATCTCTTTTGGCTGTGCTGGCAATGTGTGACATACAATGTACAGGCCAAAATGCAAGGAAACAAATTGGAAACTGCAAAAACAATGAACAAAATTATAAAATTGATTACGTTGACTACCGGGGCCATATTCTCTCTTTACAAAGAAATCAGATATGAAACACAAATGTTCAGAAGCAGACAATGTAGCAGAGACCCAAGTCACAGTTTTATCCACTGTACAGTAATGAGTGCAATTACATCACTCAGCTGTAGAAAAGACTTTCCCACAGTATAATTTGTAACACAAACTGTGTACTTTACACCTTTATCAATTTATGACTCACTTGCATCTCACTGATTGTAAATGGCATTAATAAATACCTTCACTAGCAAGTGAGTAAGCCTGTGATTAGGATTTTGCACAACCTCAAAATGATTTCCGGAGTTCAATGTATCCTTTAATGTTTACATATGTGTTTTTGTTTCATCCTGCTGCTGAAAACTTTACTTGAGTCAACATTACATCAGTTCATCTCCTTAATGCTAACGCTGACCTGTTTCAAGATACTCTTTAATTTTTATTAATATTTTAAGATACTATATAATAAAATCCGCTTTCTATGTGCTGTTACACATTGTGCAATCTAGCAAATATTTAAACACACAAAGTAGTTTTCTATGTATTTTAATAAAACTAACACACCATTTCCTGTGTGAAATCTTTCTTTGCGTCAGATCCTCTTGGCATTGCTGAAAATGATCCTTATGTCCATGCTGGCCTATAATGTATCATAGAGACTGTTAAAAGAAAGTACAATAAAACAAAATTATTGGTGGCATTTCTTCTGCACCAGTAAAAATGAAAAGAGAAGGTTAAATGATTATTTCAAAAATAACTTAAGAAACTTATTACCATAAACTATATGTCAATCTGGTGGAAAGGTCAATATAAGGGTAATGTGATTAAAAGTAATAGATAAACAATTAATAGCACACAGCAAATATGATCTAATAAATCACACATTAATTAATTGAAAATAACTGGTTAATCTAGCACTGAAATTAAATTTGGCTTTAGAAGACACTACTTTCTATCAGCACTCTCTTTTAACAGTTTTTTCTTTGTTGCTAATGTTGCATTCTCATAAAAGCTATGTAATATTCTTTTTCCCACTGTACGTATTTTTTCCCTTGCAACCTTCAGGGACACATGTTGGAACTGGAGGTGATGATAATGTACAGATTTTTTTAAATGGGAAAAGCAGATAAAACTGAAAGAGGAACCATGTTCACAATTTGCAAATGGTATCCCGTACGGGAAATGTATAATTTTACACAACAGATGTAAATGATGTGATAAAATCTTTGAGAGAATAAGACATACTTTTAAATCATTACTTGTAATATCAAGATTTAGCCGAGCCCTTCACTATTTTGTAAATAGGACATGTCTGTGAGGTAATTATTTGTAGTGTAAATGTAACATAGAGACTAATAGCGAAATCATATATTTTGAAGAATATCAGTACAAAGCATGGGACATGTTTATTTTTATAAACCAAAAATATCAGACAATGTTTTCTCATCAGCCAGAGAACATTTCAGCATTCAAGAAACATTTTCTGTGTTTATCATTGTTTCTGTTGCTTTGCTAAATGGACCTCAGGTCAATTTGTTCCTTCTCCAAATTGTGCATCCAATTTGTGCCTACTGTATTTAGATACACTACTGTGTATCCAAACATTTCTCCCGTTAAATCATTATTTTATTTTTGCATGGCAACAAATAATTGTAAAATATTACTAGAAGTGTGAAAAACTTTCATTTACTATTAATATGTTTTATATATATTTATAAACTACCCTATTTCCATTTAATGTAATTGTGGTCCCAGTTTGGGCAGTTGACTCTTTGAACATTGTCTAATGAAGATCTTTAGTCAAAGCAAAATGACTTTCAGTGATCATCTGCTTGTAAATGTTTATAGGAGTCACAAGATTTAGTGGGTCAATTGTAATTAAGATTAAGTTATTTTAAACTATTGGTTGCCATAAAAACCACAAGGACAGTATGAATTGATGCACAGCTTTTATGTAACCTCCAGAGGCTACCTAATAGTCTCTAGATAGCACCTTTTCATACCCAAAAGGTCGACAAAAAAGTACAAACTGGTGAAGGAGTGAAATGACCAGCACTGTGTTAAGTTAATCAGTCTGTGTTTCATTCACATTATGATGACCACCATGACTTGGTCTTTTGTTTTTCTTTCCTACACTTATTCATTCCTGTCTTAATTCACTGTCAATGATCTTGTCGACACTGTGGTCTTTTGTCTGTGTACAAAGTTAATTCATGTTTTAAAAGCAATAAAGAATATTATATAAACTATTTCAAAGAATTTGGAAATGCCATTGAATGAACGAAGTTTAATTTAATATGCAATTTTTGTTGACGCAACCTTTAACAAATGAAAGATTGATAACAAAGAAACATACCTCATTTCCCTTGGGCAAAAAGTGACGTTGACTTAAAAGTATAAATTAATATGTTCAATCGCAAGCTAGTAGTAATGTTTATGTATTGTGTTGTTGGTTTGATTGCTTACAATTTCAAAACTAGCTTTCAAGTCAACACACAAGCATGCTAACCACTTTCTTGGGGTGATGTTAGAAAAAGTACCTAGTAATAGTAATCAGGTGTTCCTAATTAACTACTCTCAGTGTATTATATTGAAAGTCTATCAAGGTTTTTGCATTGTTGTAACTTTTAATCAATTAATCAATCAATCAAATTTTATTTGTATAGCACATTTCAGCATCAAGGCATTTCAAAGTGCTTTACATCAAATCAAACACAGAAACACAATGCAACATAGAATCAATAATTAAAACACAACAGTGAGTGAAGTTCCATCAGTAAATTTGTAATTGATTAAGTTTCAAATACAATCCTAAACAGGTGGGTTTTTAGTCTGGTTTGTATCCATAAAAGGTTTACCTGTTACACTCCTACTGTGTTATGTGAAAAAAAATACCTATTGGTATTTTTATTCCCACTCACGCTCACAATCACGCAGTTTAAAACAATGTAAACAACCTTTCAAAGGGCTTCCAGCACCAGGCTCCGTACACCTCTTTCACGGAATTTCGCTCTGGGACTCCACCGTCCCTCACAGATTTTTGTGCAATTGCATCATAGAATCAACAATCAAAGTCAGGTTCCGCCATTAAATTTGTAATTGATTACGTTTCAAATACAATCCTAAACAAGTGGGTTTTTAGTTGAGATTTAAAGGAAGTCAGTGTTTCAGCTATTTAGCAGTTTTCTGGAAGTTTGCTCCAAATTTGTGGTGCATAGATGCTAAATGCTGCTTCTCCTCGTTTGGTTCTGGTTCTGGAGATGCAGAGCAAAACCAGAACCAGAAGACCTGAGAGGTTCTGGAAGATTGATACAAAAGCAGAAGATCTTTAATGTATTGTGGTGCTAAACCATTCAGTGATTTATAAACTAACAACAGTATTTTAAAGTCTATTCTTTGAGCTACAAGTAGCCAGTGGAGGGACTTTAAAACTGGTGTTATGTGCTCTATCTTCCTGGTTTTTCTGGCAATCAAACAGTTGCAGCATTCTGGATCAGCTGCAACTGTTTGATTGCTTTGTTGGACAGACCTGTGAAGACGCCGTTACAATAATCAATACGACTGAAGATAAACGCATGGATGAGTTTCTCTAGATCTTGCTGAGACATTAGTCCTTTAATCCTGGAAATGTTCTTTAGGTGATAGAAGGCCAACTTTGTAACTGTCTTTATTTGGCTCTGAATGTTCAGGTCAGAGTCCATCACTACTCCCAGGTTTCGGGCTGATTGCTGGTTTTTAGTTGTAATAACTGAAGCTGTGCACTGACTCTAGATTGTTCCTCTTTAGGTCCAAAAATAATAACTTCGGTTTTGTTTTGTGAATTATCATTAAGCATAATTCACACAAAAAATGTTGATGTTAAAAAACAAACATGTAAAATTTTAATTAAAATCTTAGTGTAACACAAAGATATAGAAGAAATTACCTAATAAATCAAAACCTTTATGACTATAAACATGATAAATGTTCATTAAAAATTTTTAAATAAAATGTCGTCATAGTGGCTGTCAGAGGCTTACATCATCACATTAACTTAATATTAACTTAGGGCTTTTACCATTTTTTCTATAATAAGATAGTTATAAAACATACCTTCAACCCTTTTTAAATTGAGTATATTGGTGCACAGTTTTGTATTTTGTATTTTTTTTCATTATCTCTAATCCACAAAAGGTCAACATGATACAGACAGAATAAGATTTATATGCCCTCTCCTAATATTATAATGTCCAATAATATGTTGCACCATTGCACCCTTGGCCATGTGTTAATTTGTGTTAATCCTTACACGTATCACGTACCAGGATTTAAATTATCATTCAGACATTATCATTCAGACGTCACTTAATTTGTTTAATGTTAGCCTGCTTCATTCATTTCAGCCTAGATCTATGAGCTGCAAGGAAAATAATTGTCCTGTCAAAGGATACTCCCACTTTAGCTATGGATCTGTGCAACTGCTCCAGAATAACTTTGGCCTTCTTTGCTGCTTCAGACTTCTAAGGCCTTCACATAGCAGCATTTAATATTTAGATTAAATCACATGCAGATTATGAACTAGGTGCCTTCAGAGAAAAATGCCTGGATTTTATCTTGTGGTATGGCCATAAAAAGGAGGAATAAAACAAATACACACACACTTTTTAATGTGTCCTTTCCTTCGGTTCCACATTTCTGAACTACTTAGTACTAAGTCAGTCACATAAAATGTAAATGAAACACAATGAAATTTGTTTTTGTAATAACATGACAATTTGAGAAAAAGTCACGTAGTTTTTATATTGCTGCAGGGCACTGCACAAAGCACATCAGTTTATTATTTTATGTGTACTTTGTAGTTTCATAAGCTTTAGCTTGATAAAAACAAATTTACTTCAACCCCCAAAAAGGTCAGAGATCTATGTAGATATGGAAACAGCAAGCCAATCCCCAGATTCCTGAGCTGTATTTAGAAACAGAGCACAAAGGGGTGTGTTCCATACTGAGAAGCCAGACCATTGAAAGAAACACCAGTTTTATAGATCGGTTTATAAAAAGAGGAACAAAAATACTTTAATAGCAATGTGAAAATCATGACTTTTAATTCTGTGGCTCTTACAAATTACAAAAATACTGCATAGAATTTAAGCAAATAAATAAATAAAAATAAGAATAGTTTAATCCATAACAGCAGCGCACTGACAGGATGTCTCGTGTCTTTTTCATTTGTTTCCTCAGTCAACAGCTTCCAGTACGGTGTTTTTTATGTACGCGTGTCTTTTTTTTTGTTTGCATGTTTTCTCTTTTGCTGCGCATTTGCACCTGTCGGCCACCGTATTTCAGTTACCTCGCTCGCGCACGATACCTCTTTTTCAGTTCCCTTGTCCAGGATGACGTAATCGCGGCACAGCGTAAGCGAAAGCAGCGTGCGCGCCCCCTTCGACAATGAGCTGCACGCGCGAGGTGTGGGACATAATGGAGGATAGGTAGGGAAACTCTGCACGGCTCGGTAAAGAGTAGCTTATCAACTGTTGATATATTTGTAGTTGTTCCCTCTGACTCGACAGCTTCTCGCTGCCGCAACCCGCCCGGTGTCGAACGACGACCCAAGCGACGCAACAAAATGCCGAATATTAAGATTTTTAGCGGCAGCTCCCATCCGGATCTTTCTCAGAAAATAGCAGATCGTCTCGGTCTTGAACTGGGAAAGGTTGTCACCAAGAAATTTAGCAACCAAGAAACATGGTAAGCTTTGTTTTTTTTTGTGTGTTTTTTTTTAAATTGCCTTAGAAATGCTTATTACGATTAAATGTCGTAACCTAGCGGTTTGTTAGCTGTTTATGTCGCGGTGAAAATTGCCGCGCAGTGTTTTCAGGAACTTGTAGTCCACGCATGCTTCAGAACTCACAATAACTTGTCTAATGGACAAGTGTGCAGACCCCCCAGCATTCAAATAATTTAATCCAGCTAAAAACCAAAAGAGTAGCGTCCCATGAGTCTTCATACTTTTCTTATCATCACTGTAACCCTTGATCAGGCCAAACCACATGGGGACACAAGCCATTGTTTATTCTGTTTCACATGTCCTGCTTGCTTGGCTCAAAGTGCTGTTTGTTTTCTCACTTCTCTTCCTCTGGCAGCGTGGAGATCGGGGAGAGCGTCCGGGGGGAAGACGTTTACATTGTTCAAAGTGGCTGTGGGGAGATCAATGACAACTTGATGGAGCTGCTGATCATGATCAATGCCTGCAAGATTGCCTCAGCCTCAAGGGTCTCAGCTGTCATCCCCTGCTTTCCTTATGCACGCCAGGACAAGAAGGACAAGGTGGGGGTGAGGGATATTTGTCTACTTACTTCTGTCATGCCATTTGCCACCCAGAATCATGACAAGAAGCCCACAGACATGTCCACCCACCCGCAGTCAGCCCTTGAGGCGCATTTACTTTCAGTTTTCGTTTTTTTGCATGATGTTATCAGCTCATTCCGATTGCACTGATTAGTTCCCACTTTATTTCGTTTGTTCATGTTCACTGTTATTTCAGCCTTTAAATCACATGGCATGAGTGGAATGTACAGTGCATGTACGCCTGCAGGTCACTTAATTTGAATATAATCAAAAAGTGGATTTATTTTTATTAAATGATAAAGTTAAGTGTTCACCAAACCATATAATACACTTCAAAAGTTTATTTCTGTTTGTAAGCTAATTGTGGATTATGAATAATAACTTGAAGAAACTATTTGTTATTCAGAAATGCTATGTTAAGGTTTTTACAATAATGGAGGCTCCTGACTAGACAGTTGTATAGCTAAGAGGAGTGAAAGTCTGAAGAGGGGATTTGCTACTTAGATCACTATGAAGAAGCACAACAATGGAATGCTTAGTGGAAGGAAAAATTGTAGTCAGATAAGATACACTAGTAAAAGTGATTTTATTTTTTTTTATTGAGATCTCCTTAGCTGTAGTCATTAGTACAAAAATGCTTCCAATATATACGTCTTATTTGTAAGAAAATGCATTATTAACTTTAAGTAAGTATCATTTGTCGGCGTTTAGTGTACACTTTGATAGATTTTATCCTTTTACTGGTACGACTGAAGTCTAGTGCTGAGCGTTATTTTTAGAAATGAGCCATGCCTGCTAGATTTTTTTTATTCCGTGTGACCGAGGGGATCTGTTTTCATCGCAGAGCCGGGCTCCTATCTCTGCCAAGCTGGTGGCCAACATGTTGTCTGTGTCGGGCGCAGACCATATCATCACAATGGACTTGCATGCCTCGCAGATACAGGTGGGTCACAGGAGCTTGAAACAAGGCTAGTCTACCTGGATTTTATTCATTCTTTTACCTGTTTTACCTGTTGTGTTTTGACCTTCTGTACTTGTTTATGTCTTGCTTTTTTTCTCCTTTATTTTAGCAGTGAACTTGGAACATTTAGTTTTACTACCGGTTGCCGTTAAACTGCACTTCTGTCTTAGCCTGCTTTATATGAGGGCGTTTTCATTGACTTCTGCCCAGTTTTACTTCTAAATAGATAAACAGTGTAACTTGGCTTCATTTTAGTTAGAAACCATAACGACTTGGTTTCAGGCGAAGATCTTCACCTGTCCTGTCTTTCCTATTTGACTCTGATGGTCATGGTGAAAGAGAGCACATATTTGTTAATATAGCGTAAAATCTGCTCATAATTTGTTTATTTTCTCTCTGCAGTCATGCCAGAAAACACACTTAAATGAGACATTTTCCATGAATAGTCTTAAGGGTACTGATGGTACCTTTTGGCTTGGCACACGTTGCACATGTGCAAATCAAATTTTGATTTGCATTGCCTTGAATTTGCATAGTTGTCGGCAGAGTGAGAAGTAAATCCGTGAGAACTGACCAGAGTGTGTTTATTTTATTTTTTATTTTTTCCAGGGATTCTTTGATATCCCTGTGGATAACTTGTACGCAGAGCCAGCTGTCTTGAAATGGATCAAGGAGAATATCCTAGAATGGAAAAATTCCATCATTGTGTCACCTGATGCAGGAGGAGCAAAGAGGTATGCCAGGTTTACCTTCAGTGTATATATATATCTATTTTTTGAAAGAATGTTCTCCAGGGGAGTGTTTTTTATTTTTTATGACAGAACATACCGACCTAACGAGCCATTTGAAGTGATTTCCTTCAGCTTGTGAACTCTGTGTCCTCCCTCTGCAGGGTCACCTCGATTGCAGACAGGTTGAATGTGGACTTTGCTCTAATTCACAAGGAGAGGAAAAAGGCCAACGAGGTTGACCGTATGGTTCTTGTCGGAGATGTGAGGGATCGCGTTGCAATTCTGGTGGATGACATGGCTGACACTTGTGGGACAATCTGCCATGCTGCCGATAAGTAAGCTGCGTCACACTACTTTTCAAGTAAACCTTGCTCCTTTTTAGTCTGCAATACTCTGGGATAGCATTGCATTTTATATACATGTTTTCCAGGTCTGGATAGGTATGAAAAATGGAATATAAAAATATATTTGTTTCCTGATTGCATTAGGTGTAACATGCTCTAAAACGTGCATTCATTCATGCATGATCTTTTATTTGTTTTATCTGTTCACCCATCCATCTCTTCAACTGCTCATTTCTGCCTATTCTGTGTTCTAATATCATTCATCTTTTCCTTCTATCATTCATGTAGTCATTCATATCTTCCATCCATCCCACCGACAGTACAGTTTTGTAATTGTCCTTTAAAACACATTTAAAACAAATTGTCTGATAAAGGGTGACATTTTGACTTGGGGAAACAAAATGTGTAGGATCCCTGAAGAAAGTGCGCAGCCCAACAGAAGGCTTAGGCATTTGTTAATTAAGCTCAGAGAGAACTACATTTGTATTGAAACACGTTTGATTTCCTGTGCTCTTGCTTTCACTCTAGACTCATCTCTGCGGGTGCCACAAAGGTTTATGCCATCCTGACCCACGGCATCTTTTCTGGTCCAGCCATTTCACGCATCAACAACGCCTGTTTTGAAGCTGTTGTCGTCACCAACACAATCCCTCAGGAGGAGAAGATGAAGCATTGTCCCAAAATACAGGTTTGAGATTTAAAAAAAAAGTCAAGATGTGAATAGACCAAGAGGATTTTATGTTTTAGTAGACTTTTGTGATTCAGACACTTGAGTTTGATGAACAGTTTGTTCAATCCAGCTCTGGTAATGTGTCTCTTTTCTTCCTCCAGGTGATAGACATCTCCATGATTCTAGCAGAGGCCATTCGCAGAACTCACAACGGGGAATCCGTGTCTTACCTTTTCAGCCACGTCCCCCTGTAGCAACGCCATCCTCTGTGCTCAGTTAATACCAAATACGAGAAGAGGGAATGCCCCCAAACACTACCATTAACAGAGCTGTTCTGCTAATTAACAACGTTGAAAACAACCAATGAATGACTCAGCCGTCATGTCTGTTACTAATGCAGCCCCCCGTCACCCGCCTCACTCGCCACCCTCCACCCTTTAAGTCTGAAATGAAATCCCTTGATGTTCAGGGAGCCGAAGCAAGCGCAAGTTTTAGACAGGCTTATTTATGTGTATGGGTAAATGAAGTATTTATCCACTGTGAACTTTGTGTTTCTTTCAGTGCATTTAACTCATGGTTTCTCCTGCTCGTCGTGTCACTTTGTTGTCAAAGAGCTTCTATAAATACCCCCGGCAGGTTCCAGTGCTCAGGAGAAGCATCTGTTATATAAAGCTGTTGCAGTGCTTTCTGTTACAATGAATGAGTGCCGTTTCTCTGTCGCTTGAAAGGATTACAGTGACTCCATTTGAATGTGCATTTAACTAGTTTACAGTGCCACTGAAGCTCCACTCAACCAAGAGTGCCTCAAAAGTCTGAAATGAAATTGAATTCCCCTCTAGTCTTCTACTACTCTCTTTTCTTCTTTCTTTGCTTTTGGTTTTCTCACTGATGAACAGCTTTCAGGTGTCCTAGCAGGCTGAAAACGAGATCTTTTTAGGATGTTTCTTTCGACTCTTGAGGTGCCCTCATTGAGTGGGGAATGCCCAGTGTCTCCAAAGTTGTTGTTTTTTTTGAGTCTAAAATGAAGATAAAGAAGTAGTCAGGTTTTTAGCTTGGGGTCTCTGCGGGCTGGAGCTTCCTTCAGAAATCTTCACCTGCTATTTTTGTGTTTTTGTTTTGTACGTCTGGAAGAAAAAAAGTTGTCATTAATGTGCAAAACTTGAGTCTTTGTGTTCTTTTACAGTAGAAGGAATGCACCAAGTGTTTGAGGGATGCATTCTCAATAAATTTGAATATGCCAAAATAAATCTGTAGTCTCCTCTTTTATCCTAAGTTAGTCACTGTTGAGGGATGGAGCTTACTTTGCATCACCTTGCAGAAGTTTTCAAACCAGCTGAAATTTTTCTGGTTTTCTTGCACAACAGCTCCAAACGTTTTTACTGTTCTATCAGTGGAGATTTGCAAACGTGATGAAAAAGTGTTTCAGGCTTTTGAGTTAAAAGCTTTGCAAATTCATGGTTGGGATGGGAAAAAAAGAGGAGTGATCTCTTGCTTGCATACATCATGAAAAGCATGTTTATATTCCAAACACAGAAGCCTCGTGCAGGTATGACAAGTTCAGAAGGCTTTCTCTTGATTAACCAAGCCTGTTTTCTAACTGGGTTTTTTTTTTCTCAATTTGTGCTTGCATGTGCAAAAGTCAAAACCGTTTCTTCTTTTGTAACGTTATGTTTCAGACAGACATACAGGAAGTGAAACTGTATTAATCTTCATTCCAAGAGCTTAACTGTGTTATCTAAACTCTCATTTCACTTCGAACTTTTTTATGGGTGGAAATAATCCCCTGTACTGAGTTTTATTTGCTTTATAAAATCACTAGTGGTTTTACCTAGTAATTTTTTGCTTTTAATGTATCTACAATTTAATTTCCACTAGACAAATCTAAGATATCTCTAATTAGAATTATAACTAATTAGAATAAAAAAGGGAGACGTATCAAGTTCTCTTTAGTCATAATTTAATCGATGTATCAGTAATTCACAGACAGTAATTCATTGTAAATCTTGAATTGAAGTCTCCATAGGACTGCAACTAAACCCGACATAATTTATATTAGCCAGAATGTAATTATGTAATTAGAAATTACTCAAACAAGCATTTTGTGTCTTCAAAAATTAACAAATATGTCTAGTCATCGGACATCTGGAGTGTAAGTATGGTGAAGCTGATTCTATGCTAAAATAGCCTGCCATATTTTAGGCATTATTTTATAGAGCTCTTAAACGGGGCTGCTGGTAATTTATCATTTAGATTACATTAATAGTTTGTCAGCACTGTTATGTAAAATATCTAAAGCAAGCAAATGCAATCATTCTCCACGACTACATCAGTTAAAAAGGTTTAGATTAGCACAAATCTCGTGTCTCACGCTGGTAAATTACGCGATGATGTAATTGACTGATTGTTGACGTAACCAATCGAGGTGAGCGGACCAGAGACACAGGCGGATTAACCACGAGCATCCTGTTATGTTTTTTTAAGCCGCTCCTCATATTGAAACGGTAAGTCTCTTTCTGTTTTCAAATGCTGAAATATTAAATTCGTCCAAACAGACGTTTGTGCGGCCTTAATTTAAAGATAAAAATAAAAATACCGGATTTAACTAAGACCACGTTTAGCCTCTACCATCTTTTGTGTGACTGACGACTGTGAGCTCGTTCATAAAAAATTAAAGCAGTTTTGTTTCATGCAACTTAACGTGATGGGGTTTTTGTTCTTTCTTTTTCCCGCTATTCAAAATCTTTAAATACGTTTCTGTATTGTACGTTACCTTTAGCGATATTTACTTTTTGAAAAATGTGTTTAGATTAATTTAAAAACTAACAATTGAGAAAAAAAAAAAAAAAAAACAGGAACGGGGAGCTATCATCACCAGGGGGGAATTCAGGCAGAAGCTGGGCTAGAACCAGTTGTTTTCTCTAACCCATTTGTTCCCAACCCTGTTCTTCAAGCTTCTCTTCTCCTTCATGACTTATGTGGCTCCTGGCTTGCTGCCACACACCTAACTTTAATGACAGGGTGATTAACAGGTTCAGCAGCACTAGATGACTAGATGTAGAGGAAAACATGCAATCATTTGAACCAGGCGTCTCTGTTCCAGATGAGTTGGAACAGAGATCTAACATGTGTAGGTCAAGGGGCCTGAAAACCAGGACTGGAAACTACTGCTGTAACCAAAGACGTTTCACTTGTGCATGTAAAAATACAGCAGACTTACAGTTCCAAAGATTTTAAGCCCTATAATTCTAGTATTTCAGAAAAAATACTGGCATGAGAAATACTATTTATTCTTTCTAAAGAGTAACTTATGAATGCAGTATATTTCCACAAATGTTTTTATTCGTGATGAGTAAGAATCGTCACTGCTGAGTGCATGCCTGTTATACTTATTGGCATACAATTGACAGCATGCAAGGCTTGTACCCTTTGGTGCCACTCCTTGTTACATGATTTGTGGTGCTAAAATGAATCTTGTCCAGTCTAGTGGGCTGAGTGGAAGAAATGGGCCTGTATCTCATATAATATCTTTGACTCAGGGAAACACAATGTCTAAATTATTAATACAATTGTTTATTTGAGATGACAAAAATTTTGTCCCAATTGCTTCCTTATTTTTTTTTCCAACTCTTTTCACACTTAAATATATTTTAAATTTTTAGTACACCGATAGAAATCGGTGTATTAAACCGATATATAAATATTGTGTTTTCGTCTCATATCAGTGCAAGACTAACACGATTTGCAAATGTAATTTTCCAAGCTCAGGGATGGCAGGAAGCCCTGATCGCCAACAAGGGGATGAAGGCCCCCAGAACACAATCATTCGCCTTCAAAGCTACTTACACGGAGGAACCTCCAGCTTTCTGTCAACGGTTCCCACCGTACTTGTTTTTCCCGTCTACAAGACCATTTTCCGTCAGCAGATCCACAACACCTCGGTGCACCAGGCGGTGGTACAGCTCTATAAAGAGGGTCCTCTGAAGCTCTATAGGGGCGTGGCTCCACCGCTCCTGATGAGGACCCTGAACGGCACGCTACTCTTCGGCCTCCAGGACACACTCCTCCGTCATCTTTCACTGTCAACCACCATCTCGGCCGCTGCCCTACCTGCTCTGGCTGGATTTGGGGTAGGTATCGTGGAAGCCGTGGTCTTCACCCCGATCGAGCGAGTTCAGAATGTGCTGCAGAATGGCCACAATGACAAGAGTCTTCCGTCCTTGAGGAGTGTTCTCATGAAGTTGAAGGTAGAAGGGATTAGCCAGGGCTATTACAGAGCCTTCCTGCCCATCGCAGCCCGCAACGCCCTCGGCAGCTCCCTGTATTTTGGCCTGAAGGGGCCTGTGTGTGCCGTCGTGGCGGGGCAGGGACTCTCTCCCACGGCCTCCTCATTCGTCTCAGGAACGCTGACCTCCATGGTTATCAGCTTGACTCTGTACCCTCTGTCTGTGCTGGTAGCAAACATGCAAGCACAGGTGGGAGGAGAGGTTAAGGGTGTCGTTGCATGTTGGAGGCAGCTGTGGGAATCTCGGAATCATAGCTTGGTTCCGTTGTATCGAGGAGGGAGCCTTGTTATCCTAAGGTCATGCATTACGTGGGGAATCACCACAGCTATTTACGACAGACAACAGAAAGGATCCTCCTGAACGTGGATGCTGAAAGTTATTCTGCATCAACCCTACTTCTCATTAAGTGCAAATATGATAAAAGACTTTGTTCTTCTGATTTAGTAGGTTTTTGAAGTTTAGGCCTTTCTTACAGAAGAAGTTCTGATT
Organism: Gambusia affinis; assembly: GCF_019740435.1. Taxonomy (NCBI): domain Eukaryota; kingdom Metazoa; phylum Chordata; class Actinopteri; order Cyprinodontiformes; family Poeciliidae; genus Gambusia; species Gambusia affinis. The sequence goes on from NC_057876.1 coordinate 7,854,937, forward strand.
CGCCAGAGTAAAACTCAGGTGTTCTATGTCTCAGTTAAAATTACTCCTGGACCTCTGACTGTGTTTGAGCCGTTATTTGCAAGAAAGCTGATGATTGTTCTCACAGGAAACTGAGGTTGGAGGAAGTGGGATTTCTTTGTGCAACTTGTACAGAGAATTACATGTTGAAAGTATTTCTCAACAAAAAAAGCTCTTTGACAGGAAAGTCTAATAGTGAATGATGTTTCACTTGCAATTGAAATAAATGTTATTTTACTGGATTTTTTTTGTTTTTGTTTGTTTTACACTTCCTTTAGTTTTCTGCAGGTACTGGCAATGTTAAATGTCTTGTTCAAGGTATCTGTTTATTGGTGGAGCGCCACCTCCTGGATCCAGTTCCTGTGTAAATAATCATCAGTTTCTTTGTATTTAACCACCCAATGCAAACATGGTTGATGAAACCACATAGAATTGTTTTTATGTTTTTTGGGGGGGTTTTTGTCAGTGGAGTTGTATAACATTAAAAATTGGATTAATTTTTGGACCAACGTGGCTCCAACCTCTGGGACCAATTAATCTCGATTTGCTATGAATGAATGAAATACAAAGAAAATGATGTTCTGCATGTCAAATATGAACTGCTTATAACAACCTGACTTGCAAATACTGACTGATCTCTTTAAATCAGTCAGTATTTAAAGCACACCTGCCTTGATGAAAACATCATGTTGCCTGTTTTATATGCAACAATGCAAACTAACATCATTACTGCTAAGAAGCTTTGCTGAATATTTCTCATGTTCCTCAAGTTTTAAGCAGATTATGGTGCTGTTTTTTTTTTGTTTTTTTTAAACTGCCTTTATTCTTGTTGACTTTTCTGGGAATCTGTGCTCATTGCAATGGTGTTACATATTTGCGAAAGATATAGTCTGATATTTTTTACTAACGTAATGGTTAAGCTTGCGAACACAGTCAGTGTCTGCATTGAACAAATGTGATCAAATAACCATGCAGTAAGAAAAATGGGCGCATATGCTTAATAGAAGATCCCCCCCCCCAAAAAAAAAAAAAAAAATTGTATCAGTGAAAAATGAATCAAGGGTTTACCTTTAAATGCATGTTGACTGAACATCAATTAAGACAATGTTACATGCAGCGCAATATCAAGACACTCGTATACACTATCCTGTTGTTGTCGCTATGAGGTTGGTTAAACAAGGTAGCAGCTTAAGACGTGGTTTACAGGCAGCCAGAAAAAAAACATCTGTGTCAGTTTGACCTTTTAATTATTCATTGTCTTCCAGATTGTCAATTTAAATTAATCTTAAATGATTTTATTTTTATGCATTTTGTATCAGTGATTGTTGTTGGTGTCTCTTTAAGGTGCTGAAAAACCATTCAACTGATGTTTGAATAATAAACTCTTTTTGCCTTTAAAAAAATGTTTAGTCCTTATTTACAGTTTTCATGTAGAAATATAGATACAATTACATATTTACATATACTGTAAAAAAAAATTTAAAAAAAGGACAGACATTTTTTACTGGCTGACATAAATACTTTCCTATGCATTTCGGCAAAAAATTAGGACACCCCATTAAGTATTTATTTATTTATTTATTTATTTTTTATCAAGAAATGTTCACAATTCAAAATCTAATCTATTTTTTTAAGTCTGGAAAAACAAATAAATGTACCTGCAAACAGACAGAAAAAAAAATCTACATTGTTTCACTCATAAGACAAAGATTATCTACAAAAATGTGTATTCTACCTGAGAAAGAAGTTTGGTTTCTCTACTTTCTCATAGCGAGTGTTGCTCCCTTTATTTGAAATAGCAAAATCTGGGCTTTGACTAGTCCCTTTTGACAAGATAGATTTACTAGAATGTTTTAGGTTATCGTCACATTGAGAGCACGGTCCTGCTTAAGGATTAAACTTTCTTGCAGATGGTCTCCATGCTGCACAACGCTGATATAGTGTCTGATTTGTGGTTGATGATTTGACCATTTTTAAATTGTTGATGTATTATTTATTTCTATGTTTTTATGTTTTGACTCCATTTGATCATCTAGGACCTTACATGTTTAGAGGTCAGATCTCAACCAAAAACATCTTAGGTGAACAGGTTGTTTGGTTTGAAATTTGCATCTTTTTTTCTTGTCTTTAAAAGATTTACAGTACTTTCAATATTTCCTTGGCTTTGGAACTACCACAGACAGTAGCAAGAATGAAAAGCACAAAGATGGTCTGATCAAAGATTGACCTAATCATTCTGCTGTGATTACAGAACATTTGTGAAGAAGGGATACTTAGTCAAAAATATTATTTAGCTACCTGTTTAAATCAATATTATTCTGTTCTTATTGTTTTTCTTATAGCTATAAAAATTTACATGAATATATAGTAATGTTCCCTACATAAACTTTGGGGAGTTGGTGTGTGTTTGGTTGTGTGTGAAGTGCAAAATGACGAGGGCAGCATCTATGCAAGATCCGCCACTGTATTGAAGTGCTGTGTTACAGTGAACCAGCACTATCACTTCGCATCGGATCAATATACCATGCTCGCTTTTTTTCCTCATCAAGATGCAATAATAAACTAATCTTATCAATTATACATTGCTGCATTCTCTTTCTGTCATCCATTATCGGCAAGTGGTGTCATGTCAAATGCAGACCACTAGATGGAGATGTTGTAAAAGATTCAACATTACAATCGTACGTATTATAAAATGTACGATTGTACGCACAATTCTAAAAGCCCTCGCTTCTCTTGCGATAGGTAGGGGCGATAAAAAAAAATAATAATAATTAAAAAAATAATTTATCTAAGGAACAAATTGAGATAACAGGACCGCTGGTGGAAGTACACTAAAGTGTAATATGACGCGTGTCCAGTTGAAATGCTTCCCTCTGATGTGTGGGAGCCAATGAGAAGCACAGCAATAGAGTCCATGTTGGCGTGCAAAAGGGCGTGTTGTGCCTATTTAAACCCCGAGCTTTGCACAGATTACACACAGGCGCATCTTACCTTGAGAGAACCGTCTCGCAAAGCACCGCTATACCAGGTAAAAACGCCTTTTTACCACTTCTGTCATTTGGCAAATTAAACTTTGGGCTTAAAAAAAAAAATACAGAATCGGTGTAATCTGAAATAAATTATTTTATGTTTATGAGGTCTCACGAGTCTCTGCCAGGTGTTATATAACGTTTTTTGCTGTAGGCCACTGTAAAGCAATGTTGTTTTTGCATGCGAATTGCCCGGTTATACCGTTCAGCTAAAGCTGACACTCCTGCATTCTTCACTGTAAGGGAAGCTTGACTAATAAATCACTTAATGCTATTGTTTTGTCGCATCGTACATCCGCTTGTTTGTACATTTCATGTGGTTCAGATTTTAGTCATGCAGTTAAGATGTTAGTGGGTTGTCAATATCCCACAAAGATTGTGCCTTTAATTTTGCATGCATAATGAATACTTGTGTAGTTTTTCTGAAATAAGTATTAACCTCATTTCATACGACGCATTTCAATATCCACACACAAATGCACCATTTGCAAAAACTGCAAATGATGAGCAGTTTCATCATTTTACCTCCCCATTCAGTTTATCTCACTGCAACAGTGAAATGTGTGAACAGAATCCTAACAAAAGCTCTCTGTTGAGGGTTTTGCATAAAATCTGACTAGCCTACGTGTTATGCCTTCAAAATAGACCTCTATTGATTTTTTTTTTTCAACCTAGGTGTAACTCAGTTTTTTTTTTACCCACTCTGTATGGGCATGCGCTGCAGATTGCTTGTCGTATGCACCTCATATTTGCGTTCGTCTTCCCCCTCTTTTCACACAGAACTCTTCCAAAATGGGCGACAACAACCCAGTCAATCAAGAAGTGGAGCAGTTTAACAAGCAGAAGCTCAAGAAGACGAACACAGCAGAGAAAAACCGACTCCCAACCAAGGAGGGTAGGTGTCAAAAGGGAGAGGGGAGCGGAGGGGGAGTTGTGAGAGTCTTTGGGTTAACAAAAGTTGGTCTTGTCCACACCTGTTTCAAATTTTACCTTTTCTTTACTTGGCTCCATTGTGCTTCAACTCCTCCCTTACTAGCCTTCTGAGAGGCAAACATTGCATCACAGATCAGAAGAGTGTACACACCCAGCCTCCAGAGAGCAAATCCCTCTTTCCTATGAAATGTCCATGCATAATGCCGCCCACAAGTGCATTATGCAAGTGATTGATTTATATGTACCTGTTTTATGTTTTTACAATTATCATAAATTTTATAACCCCAAGGAGCTTCCTTGCTTCTTGATGTGTACGAGGAGAAAATGTACTGTTTTTGTTTGTTTGTTTTAAATAGCAACCATACAGGAGAGTAATTAATTTAGGATCTCTTTTTACATTTGAAAAGAGCCTCAAAAATGCTCATTCTTTGCCACCAGAGGCCCAGAGGCTGATCTACCTCTTTCTTAGTCTAAATCTAGCCCAGACTGGTGTGTCCCCGGGGAGGCAGGGAAACGGGAGGCTCTGCTGGCACATGTTCATTTTATGAGTTTTTTTTTTTTTTATTGGAACACTTCATAAAAGAAGGAAGATAAATTTATGGTCGTCATAGCACAATGGTAGCATTGAATTCACTGTCCTCTTTAAAACAGGATGATGGAAGATTTAATACCATAGACACTAGAGTAATTAATGCAAAAAATATTGAATAAGGATGTTCATAACTCTATATACCTCCAGTCAGTTATTGAAGATGCTGCTCATGCCTGGTGGTTGGTTTAACGTTTTGGTAATAATGGGCTGAAGGCAATTTTTATTTTTTATTTGTATTTTTTTCTGAAAGAGTAACTTATATGTAGACTAACAGATAGTGGCAGCTCTTATAAGTTATTTTTTTCTTTTTGAACAACCTCTGCCCTTTTACGTGATTTTTCTTTCTGTTCATATCTTTCATAAATTCTGTTAAATAGGCCCTTTGAACCACTGATAATTTTGGAAAGGCATACAAAAACCTTTTCAAAGGTTTTTGTATGCATTATGTGTTGTGGCTTTCATTCTGTTATGAAAGCCACAACAGAATTTCAGAAGGTTTTTTTCTTTTTGTGCCAATATTACATTTTGCTTTGCATTTATTAGAGGCAAAAATTGACAAAAAAACCCAACTCATTTACTTTCTCTTTCTTAAATAAACGCTCATTACAAAAATAATACCCTATAAAACTGGCTAGTGTTGCATTTTTATCTGAGAAGATCTGGTTTCCTCTGACACACCCCTGGTTGTGCTCTCCACCAGTAGGTGTGTCAGTACCAAGCCCTTCTCAGTCAGTACCCACAATGGAATTTGTCCTGTGTTGCTCTGACTTTGACTGCCTGAATTTCAGATAAAATACAATTAAAATGAAGTTTAGAAAGAAGAAACCAACGTATGTGACTTACGTATTCAAGGTTACTGGAAGGCCACAACTTTAAAATAGAAAACATTGTATGAAAACCCCAAAAATATGTCGATATTTTTTTAGTACTACTTCTGCAGTACTTTAGAACTCACCTGACGCACAATTTGAACCTTATGAACAAAAGTAAATTTTATTCCATTGATCCCAGTATACATCCACTATTCAGCAAGACGGTAAATGGAAACGTATGCTTCAAAGACGGAACAGAACCTGACGTTCGTCAAAATCCATCTCATTTCCTTGTATTAGACTTTCTTCCAATGCACCAGCATGCATAGTAAGACAGGAAACATTGGGACAGCAGTTTTAGATTGAAGTGCTAGTTTGTGGTATTTTACAGGAGTGCTTCTTCTTCTGTATTCCACGCACACCTGATCATTTTTGGAAACTCAGAGGTTGAAACGTCTGACACTGGAATGCAGTTCAGAAAATTTATGTGGAAAACCATCTACTGTGGTAGTTGCTACATAAACACAACTACTCTATTACTGGTTGAAATTCTAGAGTATTATAAATACCATTACCACATATCCACAATCACTACTGTGTGCAGTGCATGTATTTATGATACAGGACCTCTGTTTTAGAAAAATCTAACGGTTTTCAAATTAACATAATTGTTTTTTTTCCTGTTTCTCCTTTCAACCCTGCATAAACCTTCTCTGACAGAAGGTTGTGAACAAAATATTTGACAGTAATCTTATATTTCACAGTTTGAAAGTCATTCCAAAGATCCGATCCTCATCGATCTGTCTTTTGTGCTCACACAGAAATTGAAGAAGAGAAGAAGGCCATGAAAGAGGGGAACAACTGAAACACTCCTGCCATGATTTTCCTTCCTTCTTCTTCTGTCCTTCTCGATCACCTTGCTTGTCTTCCAGTTCAGAGTTCTACATCTACATCTTTACTGCTGTCTGCCATGTTTTAATGGAAATGGGTTTAAAGGTCGCTCAAAGTGATCCATCTTATATCTAAATGTAATGGGTGCTTCTTGTGCTCTTTCTCAAGATTTTACACAGTGTTGAACCGAAGGCGGTAAATTGTGAGTGTTGGACGTATACTTAAACAAAAAAATGAAAATGCAAATATACTGCAATGACGTAATTCACTGTTACCAATACCAAAAGTATGCCTGTAAATGGTGCATTTAATGAAAATGTAGAGAATAAAGGAAAAAAAAAAACATATTTTTGCTTTAATAAAAATCAACGTGACAAATGGTTTGCTTAATGAGTCGCTGTGTTCAAAATTCACTTTTAACATGTCAGATGTTGTAATCATTCAAGAACCATAAGAGGTTTTTTTTCAAAACATGCCTCACATTTTTTACATTCCAATATTTTCAGCCAGATGTTCTGTTAGATACAAATATCAAGTAAACTGAGAACACACAATGACCAGAGATTTATTTTGCACAGTACTTTAGTAAAATAATAGTAATAAAATATCATCCTATACAAAATTGCCACTGTCAGTTATAAGATGGTGCAGGATTCAATTTAAAGCCTGTTTCGGTTTGCCTTACATAATCCTCAAAACATCCTTTGCAAGAGCTGGAATCAAAATATCTATGTTATTTTTTGTGTTGTCGGCATTCTGATGAAGGTCCCTCAACCGCCAACAGGTCTGGGCTTGGAGGGACAGAAGAGTGGTTAAGAATATATTTCTATCTGAGCTGGCAAGACAGTTTATATCTTGGTTTTTCAACCTAAGTTTTTATTTCTAAATGCAATGACATATTTTGCGACTGTTGCACTTGCTGTTCTTCCTAAATGACAGAATACACGGAATAGAGCAAACTTGTGTTTGTGTTTCTGCCGAATGCATCCTGATTGATTTCTTTTCCCAGACTCTTTTTGCAAATAGCTTAGACTTGTGCGGGATTTTTCCACACCATCTCTGTTGGGACATGTTTTTCTCACGGCATGCAAGTACATGACAGGAAAAATCATTCATGCAAACTACTTTGGTCATTTTACATTACTGTGGAGTAAAATTGTCCCACACTACTTTGCATGGTTGTTTTAATTCAGCAGCAGCTGAGATTTTTGAACATGGAGCTCAGGTTTGAGGTCGCAGAATCTCAGATTAATCAAAGTCCATACCTTGATTAGGCCATTCCAAAACCTTGTTGTTGCCTCTCTTGTTGCCATGTGCTTTGAATAAATGTGGGGTTTTTTTTTGTGTTTTTTTTTTTTTTTTGCAAAACTGACTAAATTCTTCTTTAGCTTTAGATCACAGAATGATGGTCAGGCATTCTTGAGAACTTTGTGGCACCATGCAGAATTCATGGATCCATCAACTGCAGCAAGTCATCCAGATCCTGAAGAGGCCCTAGAATACCATAGACCACAGTCATTGAAGACAGCACTGACAAGTCTGCAATAGTTGTCGGAGAGGTTGAGAGACTTTAGGTCAGGGGTGGCGACCCAGTTCATTATTAAGAACCAAATAAAGCTCATCATCACCATAAAGAGTCTCACAAAAATTAGCTTTATACCACATAGCTAGCTGAAACAGCATTTTTCTTAGTCTCTAATGCTTTAGTGGGACACCTGACAGTGTTAATTTTTTTTTTTTTACAAGTGTCTTTAAGCGTGTGTTCTTTCACCTGTGTCAGTGAAAACAACAATGATTAGACTTAAGTGTAGTAAAAATTAATTCATAGACATAGAGAACTTTTGAGCTCTGTCCTCCAAACTGGTGGATGTGGACGTGTCTCATGCAAAACATTTTTTAAACATGGAGGACTATTTACTCACATGGCTCAGATTTGTACATATTTGAGGGTATTGTGGTGACCTCTACCATTTGGGAGTTTAACCCTTATTTTTGGTGCAACAACCAAAGATCATTACTTAGCCCTCTTTAAAAACTTCCTGGATTCACTCCTGCTCAATGGTTCTAAGGGGCATTTAATAAACAATATTCAAGCATTAATACAAATTAAACCTTGCATAAAGGTTAAACACAGTGGGTCGGATGATAAACATCGTTATTAATTTGAATTCTCATAGGAGTCTCTGTTTCTTTCTAATTTCTCTCAGTTTTGTTCTGTTTTCTTCCGCAGTAGTAAAATCGCTCCATATCTCAAATCCACAAACTTGCCACTCTGAGCGTCACCGCGATGCGCACAGCATTGTTTTTGTTAATGTGATCCGAACCGGTTTGCTTTTCCCCTTATGCACCAGAACCTGCTCCGCAAACTCTGAACATAATATGTTTGCTTCTATCTTATTATTTGCGCAGCAGCAGCTTGCTCATCTCACCTCTGCGCCACAATTCTCTGAGCTTGGAAACAGCGCAAAGCGTACCGACGTGAAACAATGCAGCCGACAGAAATACAAAAACCTGTTGAGGAAAGCTGCCATGGAAACAGATTTTATTCCTAAATGATTCAGCTTCCATCTATCACCTAACCAAACATGGCATTGAGTCATTCTTTTTTTCCTCGTTTCAGGATTCGTGTTTTGGATGGAGTACTAAGAAACAATCCTTTCTAGAGTGACGTCAAAGTCTTGTTTCGTATTGGTTCTTAAATCTACATGGGAGATAATATGTTGCTTTTTTAAAGATCGATTAGCTCATTCACAGCTGTAAGACGGGTTCTATCTAAACATTTTCTCAATTTTAAACGTCTAGAAGTAATCAGGTTAGAGCTATGTGGTCAAAGATGTCTTGCGGAAGTTTGAGGTCAGAGAGGAAGGAGGAGACTGCTTTGAGACGGTTGAAAAGTAACAGTAGTTAGCCTCACTGTCCATTAAAATAGGATACTAAAAGATCAGAAAAAAATGTTGTTTGACCCGATTTGTCTCTATTTTAGCTGTATCATTCAAATCCACCAAAATATGTTGGCAAAAACAAATGGCGATAATTTCATAAGTCGAGGTGTTTTTTGTCACTGTTATTTATGAGCCAGGAGCGGGCACACCAAAAGACATTTATTCTGTCTCCTCATTTGGAAACGTTGTTTGACACAGCGACACATAGCGGCTTTAATTTTGTATTACAAGTGTCTTACTGCAACGCAAGGTTCTCCCATAGAGGGCGCTAACCAACAGGATAAGTCGAAGGGGGAGGGGCGAGTGATGCTCCGCTGCAGGTCTGCTCAACTGAACTGGGCTAACTAATTCCATCATCAAGCTAGTTAGCAGCTGTGCGATGCGCTCGCCAACAACAGAAGATGGAATAGCTGCTTTCCCCGCTTCTCTGTTTGGATAGGCGCTTTCGGTCCGCGGGTCGTTTTCTCGTGGTTGTAATTAGCGTTTCCATTCATGTGGTCCCCTGTGCTGCTGTGGAGGGTTTGAGCTCAAAGTGGCGGGAGGCTCAGTCACCAGCTCGCAGGGACAGCACGGCTGAATCACCGGTACGGTTCTGTTGTTGTTAGCATGCATGCAAGCATTAGGCAGGGAGAGGTATTTGTCTCGGTAGCAACACAATGTCGCTATTTTAGGCTAAGAATTAGCTTATCCAGCATCTAATAACTCATCGGAAGCAATGACATTACGTTAAAATAAGTGGAAACAAAAGCTAAGACCGATGGGTTTACATGCGAATAGCGTGTTTATATTTGAGCTAGTGTACTGGGTGAATACGTTTATGTAACGGAAAGAGGCAGAATTATTTAGCGTTTGTATCATATAGCATGTGTTACGGTGTCTCCCAACAGAGTAGCAGCATGGTGGTCCCGGACAGTTCCGGTGTGGTTCCGGAGCCCGATAACGGCAGGCCCACCGGCCTCACGGAGAGCTCTGATCCCGTGTGTGGAGAGGCCGAGGAGAGGGGTCATGACCTGGCTGGAGTCGAGCTGGAGGAGGTGCGGAAGCTCCAAGAGCTGGTTCGCCGGTTGGAGGTCCAGAATGAGACGCTGCGCAACAGGGGAGCCAAGATTGTTATCCCCAGAGGAGCCAATAGCAACCTGAGTGCCGCTGACAATATCAACAAGAGGCTGACCTGTGATCAGGTCAGGGTGAGCCACAATGGAGAACCGGGCAGCACAGATTACAAACTGTCACCTCCTCAGGACAACAGCAGCAGTGGGGAAGATATGTCCCCTTTGCCCGTGATCAGCAGGCTGGAAGACAACGAGGAGGAGGACAGGGTGGAAGAGGAAGATTTGGGCCCGTGTGGGAGCTTTCTTTCTCTAACATGTAGAAACGGCAGCGAACCGTCTCAGGGGCAAAGCCAGACCCCTGAGAGCCCCTCTCAGGAGAGCTACGAGTCAGAGACGCTCACAGAAAGTGACTCAGGTGTGGACCAAACTGCACTGGATGAGGTGGACGTCCTAGATTTGGAAGATGAGTGTTTGGAAGTAGAGGACGAGGACAGCTGGTAGGTCCCATTTTGCTCTGTATGTTATCTATGTTTTCTAGTTATGCAAAGAAGGCACAGTTAACGGTTCATTTCATAATGTCTGCATGCCTGTGTATACAGGAGGCCCTTCAGCCACATGAGTCATTTGTACCTTTCCATTTGATCGCTGGATTGTGAAGTGTGAAACTCCCCCACAGGGCAGAATCTAGTCAGCAGCTGGATGCACAGAAAAGCTCTGTCCTGCACAACATCAAACTGGTCTCCTTTCTTTTCTGAGCTCGTGCAGCTCAGACAGCCATATCTGTGATTAAAAAGATGAGACGAGCAAAAAAAATAAAAAAGAATTGTGCTTGATGTTTTATGGTGAGCATAATCTAAAATATACGCCATTCTCAATGTGTCTCCTCAAAATAAGTACACGCAGTTTCAGGAAACACAATTGTTGTTTTTTTTATTGGCTTGATTTGACACAAATTGCTTCAACCTCATTACTGTAAGTCATCCTTATGCTTCGGACAATCTGCTATAGAACTGATGCTTATTAACCCTTCAATCTTATACTGGCTGAAAAATGATCAGCAACATGCTAGTCGTGACTCTTCCGCAGGTTAACAATGGTCTTCCTGATCCAATAGAGCTCGACAGCCAAACCACCCAGCTTATTTCTTTTTCAGCTTCACATTATTAGCCATACCATATGGGCTTTGTGAGGTTATCATCGCCAAAACATGGGGTAATCCTCATTGCAGCATAATCTGATCTGGCCTGGATGTTGGCGGATGGCTAAACTGCTTTGAGGTGGATTGCACAGCATGTGATCTGAGGTGGGGGCCTCATGTGTGGCAATACTGTTTTGTTCTGCTTTTTTTTTTTTTTTTTTAAATATTATTATTATTTTTTTCTGAGTGATTAATTACATGCCCCACATTTAAAGATGCTGTGTTTTATTTTTAGATGCAGTGTAGCGCTGAAGGAGATGCCCATCTTTGCATTCTCTTGCAAAAACTTTTCCAAATTTTGTCTGGTTTCAACCACAATAGTTGTATGTTTTTTTTTTGTTTTTTTTTTTGTATGTCATGTGGTACAACAACACAGGTTTCCCGATAATTATGAAGTTAAATGAAAATCAATGAATATTAATCTAAAAAGTGTGTCCATTTGCACTAAATGCTTTTCAGAACCGCCTAATGCTGCTAATACACCTGCAAATCTTTTTTTTCTTTTTCACCTAGAGATCTAACTTTTTACCCTTAAAGCTCAGTCTTATTGTTCAGATTTAAAGCGTTCCGTTGAAGTTCTGTTTGTATGTTTTGGGTCATTGTCCTGCTCATATCTGAACCTCCAGTCTTTTCCAGCCTCATATAGATTTTTCTCCAGGATTATCCCATGTTTAGATTCATAAATGTTGTCACCGGTTTGCCTGCCATCCTGCTGAGGAAACCACAGCACCATGTTTCCATTGAGCACGGTGTGTTCAGGGTGATGTGCAGTGTTGGTCATATGCCACCTCAGTGTTTTGTATGTAGGGGAGAAGTTGCAGTTGGACAGAACATCTTCTTCCACATGGTACTGCTCTTCCAGATTCACATGGGGTTTCTATTTTTTTTTTTGGTCTGACTAATATTTCTCGCATTGTGATATTATGTAACCTGAATCTAAAAAAATAAATGTCTTGACTCTCTTTAGGATTCTTATTTCCCCCTGGGGTGATTGTCTACCTCTTTAACATTGATTAATTCTGGGTGCTAATGTGACACAAATGGGCCTCAAACTTTCAATTCTGTCGCATGTTTTTCTGAGAAGCCTTTTGAAAAGATTTGGTAGTCATGTGGCAGGTGAGGCACTTTTACCTCACCCATGTTTTCCTTGTGTTTTAACATTGCAGTCGGCACAAACACTCACCTACCCCTTTCCACATGGGTTTAACATTTGATGTGGTTTGGATTTCTTCGTCTTCTGAATCCCCAGTAACGTATCACTTGGCGACCAGTGTGAACGGATCAAGCATTGTTGCAGAACAAACAGAGTTTCAGTATGAAAGCAGCTTCTCCTGCCCTCCCAGCTCTCTGGCAGGGTGTGTGACCTGAATATTGCTCCCCGCATTGTTGCACGCTCCACTAGGAAACTGGACCTTTTGTGTTTGCCTAATGGGAAGATGATTTGCTGTTGATTTCTACAGAACCAGTCTATCCAGCGTTGCTTTGTGTGTCTTTACTGAAAAGATCAGCCCATGTGATCGTCGCCACTTCAAAGCTCGCACGGACTTCACGGCGGTTTGCCGTCGCCGGAGCAACAGTAGACGCCACAGAAGAAGTGCCCACAAGCAGCCATGGAAATCTGCGGCTGATGTCTCCTGAAAAGAGGTTTTCTCAGCCTTTTGAGAATTGATCAATCGTCCACCCAGACAACACATTTGAAAAAGTCTCGGACTACAAAAGAAGGGCTCCCAGTCGTTTTTTGTTACAGGATGCGTTTGCTTTTTTTGCTTTCAAACAAGTTCCTTCGTCATTAAACCCCTTGGTGACGTGCTAATCGACTCGTTGCTTTAATTTTCTGATGTGAAGTCATGAAAAGAAGGTTGCTCTCATTTCTTCTGTTCCCGCCTGCGGTTTTCTCCAGGTGTAACCCCTCGTCCCGTGTGTTTTCTCTTGCACAGGTTGTATGTTTCTCCAAGAAAGCAAGTGGCAGAGAAAGGTCCAGACTCACCGCTGAAGTGGTGTCGGCAGGCCCTCGACCACCGCAGCCCCGAGACGGAAATGGCTTGCCGGACATTGATCAATCGTTTGGACCAGAGTACGCCTTTAACACAAAACATGCATATTTTTGCTGCAACAAATCCAATCTGTGGGATTTTATTTCATTTTATTTTTTTAGGAAAATGAAATTCCAGCACATTTCATGCTCCTCCTCGACTCGTATTCTTAGTTACAGCTCACCTCTACGAGACATCTGCACGAATCGGTCTGTTTGAGCTCTGCGGCGAAGTCTGAATGGCGCCATTCAGTGTGGACGATCCACTTTTGTGCGTGGATAGAAAGTTTGCATCTGACCCAACAGACTACATTCATTATTTATCACGTGCTCCGCGTCGGCTTCCTGCAAGCTGCAGGACCTGAACAACAAAGCCATTCACACCACAGCCGAACAACTGCATACAGTCATGGCTTAGATTGGATTACCCTCCTCCTGTTCCCAGGGCTGTTCTCCTTTTAAAACAACATCAACCTGATAGCAAAGACTGTATACTTAATCATTTAAGCAAGCACACGCGTTTTATGTGTTAATCCAATACTTTTAGCCTGCTTTTTCAGACTCGACGTCATTCTCCGTTCATGTTGGGTATCTGATCTGTCCTGTTGCCCGCAGCGTCTCGATGGAGAACCATGTACTGCAGCCCGTCAGAGGGAGGCTCGACTAGCTCTGGCCTGATCTCTCCTGGGTACCACAAAACGACTAACAAATCCATACTAACCTGTGGCAGCTCAGGTATGGCATGACATTAACGCACTGCTTCTCTGGTGGAAATAATGTTGATAACATTCACAGTTTACATGTGCAAGTTAAAAAGTGTCTTGCTTTTTAGGAGCCACACTTGAGCCTGTGCATGTTGACCCGCTTTACTTTGGGCCTCCCAGCACTGCAAACCATTTTCCAAAATCTTTTGCATATTTTTTTATTTTTTTTTTTTATGGACTGATTTCTAGTTTCTGCCTGGCAACGATTTGTGTTCACATCTAATACCACAGAAAGCTAGCCAAATAAGGAGATCCTGTAATTGGTAACTTGGTGCTAATTACCACAATTGCCACAAACATAAAGCATCAGAAGTAAAACTACTGATGTTTTTCACAACCAGATGCAATTTTATTGCATTATGATGAGTGTGAAATTTTATATGGCTGTCTAAAAATTCTTACTTTTTTTGTTTACGTTTGCTTGTAATTTTCCAGCTGGAGAAATTTAAATGTGGCTTAGTTTGTAGAGTCTGATTTAATTTCATATATATATATATATATTTTTTTTTTATTTTATTTTTTTTTCAAAGATCTACAGTATTGATCTGGTCCTGTTTAGTCTGAGATCTGCATTTGTCTTAATCCGTTATTTGTTTATTTGTCAGCCAGGGGGACCTCATGAGGAGATTAATCTTTCTAGAGTAATGCTGCCTTGCTAAAACAGAGTGAAGTCTAAAATACGGTGGAGAGATTTAACTTAGAGCGCCTTGCAAAGGTCACACATTTTATCATGTTACAACTACACACTTCAATGTATTTTATAGGACATTTACGGGATCCCTTTTCTGCCGTTTCACATTTATGCACTACTTGCTTGTTGCGCATTGACAGGATATGAACACTTTTACAAGGCACTGTAAAAAAAGCAAGACAGTAAAATTTTTGTAATGTTTAACACCAACGTCCTGCTTCTGTGTTGCGCAAATCATCCTGCGCAGTGATTTTTGTTTTTTCAAATTTGTGTGCAAACAGGGGAAAGTACCCAGGATGTGTTCACAACATCAACAAAGGATTTATTGTTTTTCAAATTACAGATGGATTCTTGTACAAATGATGTGTTGCTATTACCCTGTTTGCTTTTTCGGATGTTGATTTTTGCATTTATTTATTTTTTTACTCACCATAATATTAAAATCTCAGCATCATATGGTGACATTTAGTTTTTGCTGTAACAGGTAACACTGTCCATTATTACAGCTGTCCCCAACATGCACTCAGCCCTGAGCTCCCAGTCCTCTATAGACAGCGAACTCAGCACCTCAGATGACTCCATCTCTATGGGCTACAAGCTACAGGATCTCACCGATGTGCAGATCATGGCTCGCTTACAGGAAGAGAGTAAGTTAATGTGTCAGAGTTGTTGGCGCTTCCTCCGTATCACTTCTGTACGGGCAATTTGTGCTTCAGTGTGACGTCTTCTTTGGTGACAGGTCTTAGGCAGGATTACGCTTCCAGCTCAGCCTCCGCGTCTCGCCGCAGCTCCACGACGTCTTTGCAGTCCCTGCGCCGCGGCGGTACGTACAGCGACCAGGAGTTTGACACGTACAGCCTGGAGGACGAAGAGGACGAGTTGTCATCGGCTCCCCAGCGCCGGCATCGCTTTACCCCGTCGCCGCTGGGCTCGCCTCGCTGCCTCTCTCCCTCCACCTCCAACCATGGGCAGGAGTACAGCAGTCGACTCGGGGCGCCGCGCACAAGAACGCCCAGGCGCTCTCTGCAGGGTCCCAGCGCAGAGCTGCTCAAATTCGCCAAGAGTGAAGGTAGGCTAAAACTTTGTAGGGAGTTACTATTGTGTGCGAGGCCGAGAATACTCCCGGGAAGGTTGCTGCAGTTTAAAATGAGGTTTATTCAGTTGTTGAATACATTTTGTGTGGTTGCAGAGGAGTTGAGACACAGCATGCCTAACCTGGCCCCCCGTACCAGCCTACGTTCCCTGGAGGCAGTCAGGAACAGCCGCAGCATGGAGGCTAACCTCCAGAGCTCTGGCAACCGCATGTCCCACCTGACCCGCTCCCCCTCCACAGGTAACCCCGCCCTCCTTACCCGCTTCCCTCACTCCTAAAATAGAACGCTCCACCGCCTCCTGATGTGTGCATGGCCACAAGAATGCTAAGACAAGTGGACAGGAGGTTTCTTCTGCCGTATGATTGGACCTTTTTATGCCAGGGGGTATGATTGGATCTTTATTCTGAGGTAACATGAAAAAGATCCAATCTTTTGTGGATCTTGTTAATTAATGTGTGAAGCACGTTAATTAACAAGAATTAATGTGCTTAACACATTAATTAATTATTAATTAACATAATTATTGTTAATTAATGTGTGAAGCACATTAATTAACAAGAATTAATGTGCTTAACACATTAATTAATTATTAATTAACATAATTATTGTTAATTAATGTGCTTAAGGATATAAATATTTCCAAGAATCATTAACTATACAGAAAGACATCCCTGATAGATTAATTATTACAAATTTGAGGCTATTAGTAAGGACGTAGCAAGCTTGTTTACATTTATCCGTCTGACATGGCGTCACATCTTGCAAAACAAATTTTGCGCATGCTCACATCACATCGGATGCTAAGATAAGCAGCCCTCATCATGAACTATGATGGTACCAGCAGTTATGCAACACTGCAGAGCTGCTGTTGTCATTTTTTTTTTCCAACAGAAATATTAAAACGAAATAAACCTGCCTAAATCTTGTAGTCACAGTTACTATCTGCTTTTATTCAAGACATTATTTGCCACTGCTGTACTAACACATGCATGATGCAACGCTCAAACAGTTGCACAAGCATCTCAGATGCTTCTCTCTCTTCCTCCTTCTTGGCCATTTGTATTTATTTTTCGTTTACTAATCCAGAGCTGCTCCTCTAGAGCTTGTGTACAACTTCCACAGACAACACAGGAGTCTCACTTAGACTGCCTCCCAAAAGTATTCATACGACTTCATTTTGGAACATTTGTCCTGTTAAAACAACAGACTTCATTATGTCATAGGTCAGCACAAGGTGCATAAATGAGAAGTGAGGAACAAATTAGTAATTTTTGCTGAATTAAACTTGCCATATGTTCTTAGTTTTTTTTTATGTAAACAAAGTTGATCTAGGGACATGCATACCAAATAAGCTTCTGCTATAAATGTTAACTGTTTGATGTTTAATTCTGAATACTTCCTCCTATATAAATACACTGATAACTGTTTAAACAATCATCTGAAAGTAATGCGAATCTTTTGATCTCCTAATCTGAAAATGCCAAATAAGGGAGAGAAAAAAACACAGAATCCATGGTAACTCTGGAGGAGTTCCAGGGACCATCTGCTCATGTTTGTGGATCTGTAGACAAGAGAACTATTGGTCATGCATTTCACAAATGTCACTTTTATAGAAAATATACAAGATGAAACCAGTTGTTGAGGTCCAAAGTCACATTTGCAGTTTGTAATAAACAATGAAAAGCAGGTCGGATGAAACCAAGATTGAACTTTATTGCTATTTGTTGCAAAAATGGCACAAGCCCTCAAAAAACAAAAAAAAAAAACAGGTGGAGGCTGGAAACTGGTTCGGAGGATCAGCTTCCAACTGAATTGTCTCCTTAATCATACAGCTTGAGCAAATATTCCAAAAAAGACATTGAAGTCATAAAAGTTCAGTCACATAGATACCCTTGTCTTCAGTTTGTCTAAAATCTCAATAAACTGTAGATATGAAGACTGAGTTGAAGCCTTTTCTTTCCTGCTTAAGGTATGGCTAGTAGTCGTCTGCGGAGCAACGGTCAGTCTCCGCTCACGTTGCGAACTCCGGTCAAAGCCGTCAACCCTGTGGGCTCCATGTCAGCTGGTCGTCAGTCTCCCAGAGGTCTCCCAGTCATTCAGTCGCTTCCTGTGGCCGGCGGTCGCCGGGTCCAGTCTCCGGGATCCGTGAACGGAGGAAGCTACGTACCTGGGAGGGCCTCGGTTGGGGGAGGAAGGCCTGCGGTGGGGCGGGGTCAGGCTGCGTCATCAATCGCCACAAGAAGCAAACTCACCCAGCCTCACAGGAGGTCAGTGGCCAAAAGGAAACGGGTTCAGAAATGTGGATATGACGGAAAGTTTAAGCGTTAGGGACTTTTAATTTTACACTTGTCTAAGTATAAATGGAGACTAACCCTTAATTTATTTTGACAGGTCTCTAGGCATGACTAAGATCTCAGATGAATCCTGGAAAGACGGCTGCTACTGAGTTCTTCCAGTCCTTGAGGATGCTGGAACACTAACCCGACTATCTGAAGAAACTCAGCCACCGTGTCCCTAAATGAGTCTCAGAACCTCTAGGTACTTCATTTCAGGCTGGATCCTTAGACTGCACTGGATTTGTAGTTAATCTTCCTTTGCATGATACATTGTCAACCCACACATAGAGAATGTGTAGGACGATGTGGAGTTGCACAGGCACACTCCGTTAGTTACGTGGACCAACTCTGGATTTCCTACAGGAAAAAAAAAAAAATCTATATATATGTTTGTGTCAATTTGACATATTTTTCTATGGTGATTTTGAGAAACTGCTGGAATTTTAGGAGTCGTATTTCTGCACTGTTGCTATAATTGAAATGAAGACAAAAATGAAGACATTGCTGGTTTGTACATTTGAATAACTAGATGAAAGTACAGTGTTGCATGCTGGGTTTTGTTGTTTTACCCTTTGCTCAACAGTCTTTTCATCGTTGTCTTAACTGCAATATGACAAATCTTCCATGTGTTTCAACAATGATCCGTGGAAACTTGCAAATGTATGAGTGACTTGTTGTGAATTGTGTCGTGTTTGTGTTCTGCTACATGCCTACACAGCAGTGCAACTCTTCTCAACCACACTGCCCTTCTTAATATCTGAAGAAAAAAAAATAGTTTGTGCCAAGGTGCATTAAAGCTGGTACTCTTTCATTCTACGAACAATTGAAGGGATTGAACACAACTGAACTTCACAGGCATGCTTTACTGCATATCTGAAGGTGAATTGAAGGCCTGCTTTTTGTAAAACACTGTATTAAAAAAAATTTTATGCACAGAGGCCTGGTGCCTTAGTCAGCTATGCACCCTCATAAAGAGTGCCTCTGAAATTTGGGAGCTGTGATGAAAATGAATAAACTTGACCCTGAAGCAGTAAGTGTTTTGCTGGTTATTTTTAGGCTTTGTTTGCAAAAAAAAAAAAAAGTTTTAAACCACAAGTTACTTGTTTACTCTGCAATTTATGAATGAACAATAGTAGCAGTCACAATAAAGGTCTATCTCATTTATAGAGCATATTTATATAAAACAAATGAGTTTGAATCTTAGAGACCTAATGGACAATAATAGCAGGTAGTTGTACTTTTTTCTATTTAGAAAAGTAAGTGTAAGCATTTAATGTAATGCAAAATATGAAAGTAGTGTTTTTATGAATTAGTGTATTTAGCTAAGATAATAAAAAGATATCTTTTTAGAACTGATATTTCACCAGTTCTAAAAAGATAGAACTGGTGAAACTTGAGTTAGGTTTGTCAGCTTTCTTACTTCCACTTACCTTTTCAGCTCTGCTTGCAAGTTTTTGGTAGGAATGGATTAGGGCTTTAGGTTGCCCAACTTACAAAAAAAGTCAATTGCTGTTATTGGTTGTCATTCACTATGTAAGTAATTTGGCAGCATGTTCCAATTATCAATTGGGAGACTCACTAGTGCTGAAGTTTAAACTTCCTCCCTGATGTCTTGAGATGTTTCTAAACCATGGTTTTTCATCATACTATTTTGTGTCTTTACCTTTTGTTCTCAGGATGCGTACTACGCAGCAAAGCATATTAACAATCTTCTTCCTGAAGGGTATCAAAATGGTATATATCAGTAACTTGTCATATATATATATATATATATATATATATATATATATATATATATATATATATATATATATATATATATATATATATATATATATAATGTATGTATGTATGCAATGTGATCATTGACTCAACAATCACAGACGTTTGTGTTGTTTTACCAAGCACTTTAAATAGGGCAACTAAGGTAATATGGCATCTAGTCTTCTATGTAAAAATATTGATAAAAAATTTAATATGAAAGGAATATTACTTGAGTTGTGGTGCCTTGTGGTGCGAGGAAGGTGCCCCCAAATCAAATTCTGCCTAGGGACCTATACAGTCTGTGACAGGCTCTGCCCAAACCGATATATGAAGTTCTTGTGTTTCTACCTTACAGAAATAATTTGTTGTCAAGTTCAGTGTGTCATCTAACAATGGGTAGAATGTGTAAAATTTATTTGGCTATTGCAAAAGTGACACACATTTGTTGAAATAAGTGCAAAGTTTCCCTTTAATCAACTGGAACTTGTCGATTTGAAACTGATCAGCGTCATTGGTCTCAGAATAACGTGTGAATTTTTGATTCACAAGTGATTTTAATGTTCTTAAAAGTAATGCCGCTCTAGGCTAAAGTCACGGAGTGTGGCTGCATGATCAGCTCTCCGACGAGAGTGCTACGCTACCCACCCCTTATGACAAAAATGGCCTACAGGCCTCGTCTGTGCTTACAAAGTCCTAGCGCAGATTGTGGAAGCATGAACTTAATTTTCTTACAAAAGTCAGATTTATTGTTTATATGTTCAATTCTCGATGCAACTTTAATTAAAAATTTCGATTACGCCAAGGATTGTTTTAATGCAACTGCTCTCTTATGCATGACGCAAATAGTAAGGGATCAGCGGTAAACGAGGCCACGCATTGTCTGCCCCCCGCCCTCCCTCTGCTTGTCAGGGAGCAAGCTGATTGGCCGAGGCCTAGCAAAGAGTGGCCGGGAATCCAAAAACTGCAGGCCGCACTTAGCTTACCGTCAAAAATAAACCAAAACAATAACAGACAAATTCGTCAAAGGGGAGACACACCGATAGGGACAGGAGACGAAGCTATCAGGTAAAAATATTTCAAATCGACCGCAGAGGCACGGGGAATAGGACACAAAGGCCCAGTCAAACGTAGCGGGCCTCCTTCGAGAAACAACATGGAAGATAATGCGGCACAAGCTGCTCCTCCTAGCTTAGCAAGCTACGTAGCCGAACGGACGACCGTCTGCGCGAATATACGAGCGAAATGTTGTGTATAAATAACATAGGACATATGAATTTGTTGCTCTCGTTTCTAATCTTTTATTACCTGAGTTCATATTAAAGCGTAGTGGTGTGCAAATACATGTTTTATTCGGGCTTAGTAATCCAGGTAATTAGCTTTGTGCTAAAACAAAATGGCGCTTGAAGACTATTCCTTAGCTTGCTAGCTAGCTAGCTTCAGTGGGTGGAGGGCGGTAGCCCCCTTGTTATGCATTGCATAACTGCGGTGTTTTCATTGGTGGCCATAAAGTCTGAGCATTTGTATTTTTATGTTGACTCGAGATCTTAGATATTTTCTAAAACGAGTAGTGTGGCAGCCCAATGATCGTCTTTATCCCTGAGGGGTGTATTTTTATGTATATCCTTGAAATGCACAAACCATTACCTCAGACAGTATAAATTAATCGTATTACAGATCAGCGTAGACATTGCATGTCGTGCAAAATACTAACGCAACATGCTCCAAAAGCCTTCGGAGCAACTGCCTATCAGCCTGTCCCCTGCGAACTGAGAGGGACTGTCCTTTGTGCAGGGCTCTGCCCATCAACCCCAACCAGGTCCAGGTGTATAACTAAACGAGTGCAGATTGTTTCTGCATGTAGTATTCTTAATAAACAATAGATGGAGCTAGTGTTAAATAAAAACAACTCTTCCCCCTAAATTTACAAGACTGTCTTTTATTATAGGTACTTTGTTTAAAGCTGATTAAGTTAAGATCAGAGACCTTAATATAAACACAAACGTACTGAAGATATGTTTACATGATTACATAGCAGTCTGAAATAATATGCCTTGACATGCTGATATATTGTTTTCTTCTATCTCAGTGTGACCGCCTTCATGGAACAAGGAGCTGCAGCTACCAAGACGGTTTTAATGTAAAGGTGTTGTTACTAAATGTGAAGGTATGTATTTAGGACTGAGCAAGGTTACACTGTCCGACCTTTCACTTTTGTTTTAGTAATGAACATGTCCTGAAACATTATTTTGGCTTTTTACATTTCTGAAAAAAGTAAACAAAACAGAGCAATTGGAACAAAGCAAATAATTTTTTATGTGTACAATAAAATGTTTCAGTTTTTTACAAAGTGAAGACATGGATCAAGGAGGAGGAGTATTGGAGCTACACACCCAGGAGCTGAAGATGCCCCATGCTATGATCATGCAAGATTTTGGTGGGTGGTTAGGAAGGCCAAATTGAGCTTACCCTAATGATGTGCAACTTCAACTTGTAGTAAATAAATGTTGAAAGTCTAATAAGATGCAAAAAAATAAACAATAAACTCAGTCTAGCATCACATTATTTACTAAAGTTGCATTTTGAACACTTAAATTCGATTTCAATTGCATAAGACTCTTTGAAGGTTGATTTCCTACACCCCTCATTACAATTACCTCAAATAATCTGATGATAATTCTGTGTATTTAGTGTTTTGTGTCTTCAAATTCATAACTAAACAGAAAATAGGTAGTCTATATTCATATTTTTACATTTCAGAATTATGTTTACATGGAATGGAATGAAGTAAACTACCATCTCATGCAAAAGTGAGGAGACAGTTTAAAAATACCCATTACAGCATTTTTCCCCAAACTGCTCAGAAAGTTTTTTATTTAAGTTTTTTTTTTTTATGCTGTGAAGTAACTGTAAGACAGTCTTTGGTCTGAGCAGTGAGTATTGGCTATTTTCAGTCTCATTGTAGAATTATTATCTTCTGTAAGCAAATAACAGAAATAAGCTTTGGGTTTTTATTACTATTTTTAAACTCATTCTTTCTCTGTTTCTTGCAGTTGCAGGCATGGGAGGTTTAGCTCACATCGATGGAGAGCACATTGTGGTGTCGGTACCTGAGGGCATGCTTCTGTCAGACGTGATGACGGATGAAGGCATCCTCCTTGAGCATGAATTGGAGGTAGAAGGTCTGGAAACTCAAGTTGTTCAAGGCCTGGAAACCGAAGTGGTTGAAGGACTGGAGACTGAAGTGGTGGAAGGCTTGCATGCAGATGTGGAGGGCCTGGAAGCAGAAGTTGTTGAAGGCCTGCAGACACATGTGGTGGAGTTGGAAGCTCAGGTTGTTGAGGGCCTGGAAGGCGAGGTTGAAGTGGAAGGTCTTGAGGCGCAAGTGGTTGAGGGCCTGGAGGCAGAGGTGGACGTTGAGGCCCTGGAAGCTCATGTTGTTGAAGGCCTCGAAGAAGAAGTGGAAGTACATGGTTTGGAAGCTGAGGGTGTTGAAGGACTGGAAGTGGACGTGGAAAGTCTGCAGGCTCAGGCTGTAGAGGCTCATGAACTGACGAGTGAAGACATGGTCCCCCCAGGACACAGTGTGATCATGCCTGAGAACATACTGGGGACAGAGGTTGCTATAGAGGAGGCGTTGGACGCCCATCACCACCATGTTCTTACAGCAGACCTCATCCAGGACTCTAACCATCACCACCATGATGATATGCAAGACCAGGTGTTTGTGGCAGAGCTACTGGGACACCAGGGAAACGCACTGGATCACCAGCTGGTGTCAGAAGGGCTGATGGTGGCAGAAGCCAACACAGAGACCATAATCCATCAACAGCTGCCAACAGAGGAGGTTCCTCTGCAGACTGATGAGGAAGATGATGCAAGAAGTAGCTCTGAAGATTACCTCATGATCTCCCGTAAGCTCGTTCATCATAAACGTACACAATTGAAACAAAATCCCACATTTGCATTTATTTTGTCATAACTGCTCATTTTTGTGTCATTGAAGTTGATGAGGTTGGAGAGAAGTTAGACATAGGAGACACACCTCTGGAGATCAGCACCGAAGTCATGGAAGACAAGGAAATCAAAGAAGAGGAAGACTCAGAGGTCATAAAAGTCTACATTTTTAAAGCAGAAGCAGATGATGATTTAGGCAAGTCACCGTTAAAGCCCTTTGCAGCTCGGCATATTATAAAGCAAAGAAATTAAATCCTGAATTTATGATAACAATTGTCTTTAAATTTCCAGGTGGAACAGAGGTAATAACAGAAGATGATTATCAGAACGGCCATCCTGATCTGGAGGCCGCATCATCTGGGAGATTGGGTGTTGGTCGTGACAAGATGGTCTACATGGCAGTCAAGAACAGCATAAAGGAAGAGGAGGAGGCAGAGGATGATGACGACGATGATGATGACGACGACGACGATGAGGAGAGTGATGACGATGACGATGACAGTGATGAAATTGGTACATTTTCTTTTTGTTTCCTAATTAAAGAGAGTATGGTTTATAAATCTGGGAGCAGACACAACTACTGTCCAGTTGCCTTTTACAGAAAACCTATGAGAGATGCACTGATTGCAGTTTGCTCACTGATTTCCTGGCTCTGGATTTTGACACACCGATAATTTTAGGCAACTCAGATTTAAGAAAAATAAAATTATCTATAGGAACAGTGTAGAAAATATTCTTTCCAGTTTTTCTATCTCAAACATTCATAAATCTTTTTTTATATTAGGAGTAGAGGGGACATGACACATCTGTGCTAGAGATGTAGTTTAGCATGTTATATTAATGGTTAGCACAGCCACCATTACTAAAGCATCAGATTCTGTATGTATTCTTGTCTTAAACCCGAATTTTCCAAAATGCTGCCAACTTTTTAGATCAGTCATATTTTATAACAGAGAGAGGCTGAAACTTACTGCGGTATAACGGGAAGATTTCCATACTCTCTTCAGCCTTCCTGTTATCATCTTTCTCTGAAAATACATTTGAATCTTTTTCAGTCAACTACATTATTTACAACTTAGAACATTAGTGTTAGCACCACGTGGGAGTGATTCAAAGAAAATTTAATTTTTCAGTTTTTGATTTACTGGTTAAGCTGAAAATCGTGCGATTCCTGTCGTCAGCTGAGGTTTTTTTTTTTTTTTTTTTGATCAACAAAACATCATCTCCCTCATTTTGAAACAGGATGGTGCTTTCTGAATAAACAGTTCGTTCCTATGTAAAATAATTTTTTCCCATTTTTTGCCCCAAAAATTTATTGTAGCCGTTTACAACCTCTTTGCAGGTAATACCATTGATCAGGTGAAGAATGGAGTTGCTACGCCTTTCTTGCAAATCAGGGAGGGACTGGGCACAAACCGTGCAATCAAACCCAAACCTAAGAAGAACAAAAAAGGAGAAACACGTCAATGTCAGACTGGTACGAATAACATGATAATGATGGCCAAACTGTTTTGATTTCAGTGTTAAAAATGTGTTTATTCTCCCTGCCTCTCAAAAGCTCTTCTCTGAAGAATCATCACAATAACTCCCTGCTGTTTTCTCAAACTTCTTTTTCAGCCGTCATCATTGGACCAGATGGGATGCCTCTGACTGTCTATCCGTGCCACATCTGTGGAAAGAAGTTTCGCTCACGGGGATTTCTCAAATGCCATATGAAAAACCACCCAGACCATCTGCTTAAGAAGAAGTACCAGTGTACTGACTGTGACTTTACCACCAACAAGAAGGTCAGTTTTCACAATCACTTGGAGAGTCACAAGCTTCTGAGCCACAACACGGAGCGATCTCCAGAATATACCGAGTACACAAGACGCTATCACGAGTCCAGTCCCCTGGGCTCTGACAAGCTCATCGTCAAGGACAGAGAGCCCAAACTTCATCATTGCAAGTACTGCGACTACGAGACGGCTGAGCAGGGGCTACTGAACCGCCACCTGTTAGCGGTCCACAGTAAGAACTTTGCACATGTGTGTGTCGAGTGCGCCAAAGGCTTCCGTCACCCATCAGAGCTTAAGAAACACATGCGGACCCATACGGGGGAAAAACCCTATCAGTGCCCGCATTGCGAGTTTCGATGCGCAGACCAGTCCAACCTTAAGACTCACATCAAGAGCAAGCACGGTGCAGACCTGCCCTTTAAGTGCAACCACTGTCCCCAGGCCTACGCTGATGCACGGGAACTCCAACGTCACATAGAGATGGTGCAAGGCCACAAGACCCACCAATGTCCACACTGTGAGCATAAGAGCACCAACTCCAGTGACCTTAAACGACACATTATTTCTGTTCACACCAAGGACTTCCCCCATCAGTGTGACGTGTGCGAGAAAGGCTTTCACCGGCCATCGGAGTTGAAGAAGCACGCCGAGACACATAAAGGCAACAAGGTGCATCAGTGTCGGCACTGCAACTTTAACGCTCCCGACACGTTCACCCTGAGTCGTCATATCTTGTCCTTGCACACAAAGGATCTGCCCTTTAAGTGCAAGCGCTGCCGGCGAGGTTTTCGCCAGCCAGCAGAGCTGAAGAAGCACATGAAGACACACAGTGGTAGGAAGGTTTATCAGTGCCAGTATTGTGAGTACAACAGTACGGACGCTTCTGGCTTCAAACGCCATGTCATTTCAATTCACACCAAGGACTACCCCCATCGTTGTGACTACTGCACCAAGGGCTTTAGGAGGCCTTCAGAAAAGAGCCAGCACATAGCCAGGCATCACAAAGACATGTTGATGTAAGGTGGTCACATTAACACACACGCACTCCTTTCTCAAGTCAATCTGTGTCTCTCATCCACAGGTAATTTTAGTGTATTAACAGAGAACTGGCTGATACAGGCAGTTCATATAGTAATTGCTGTTTTGTGTTGTGTCGGATTTAAACCTCCACTCTGCAGGGGGGAACACACAAAAACATTTTATATTGAGCGAAGTCTGAAAAAGGACAGTGTATAATCTAAGTGGGATGGCTGTAAATTGTCTTTTGTTGCAGAAAATTGCATATGAACATATATTCAGGGTTTCAAATGTCTATATTTTTTATACCCACTCAGCTGAAATGCTGCAAGATGATGACTCTGTTAGTGGTCTGTGATCGTCATGCTAGTTGTTCAGATGAGGCAGGAAAAGTTTGCCTCCACAGTACAAGCTAGTATCCCTAATAGCAGCTTCGACCCTGACATTTCTGCTCGGTGTTACGTGATCTTAAAGAATCAGGGCCATCCATATCTAACTGGGTTTTCAGTCAGTGGCACGCATAAAGCTTTTTTATTATTTAATATCGCAACTTTTCTCATCTTGGAGTTTCCTCACAAACTTGAACACTTGATGTTCCGTTAAAATAATCTTGTATCAACAGTATCAATTATGTTTCGTCAAACATGTTAATCAGAAATATTCTGGGCCAGTTTGTTTAGCAAGAAAACAAAAAAAAAAAAAGGGCTGGTGTTCTCAATTGTACTTCTAATCTGCACATTTCCCACACAGAAATCCAGCATTCTATCTGCAAAGATAATCCTGATAATTTACCATTGTGTTATTGTTATTATTATTGTTCTTATTACCATTATTAATCTCAAATGAGCATAACAGATGGCAGGCTTCACATTTAGTAACTCCTGGAGTGGTTGTACTGTATCTGACTGCCGTTGTAAGTTGCACACGTGACACAGATGTGCTCTCTTTGCTAACCGTCTGATTCCAGTCATGCCTTACATCTGTTGTTTTTTTTTATCCCTGAAGCGCTGATGAACACAGCTAATCAGAAAACAAACGATTCTTAACTCTCACACATGCTGTATCAATGCCATTCTCTCAGAGTTCAAGTCAGTAGAAAGCACTTTAATATTTTTGTTTTTGTATTTTAATTACATGTATGGGAGTTAATTATCAAAAGATATATCTGTATATATAAAGATATATCTGTAGGGGGAAAAAAAAACATTCTTCAGGTGAAGGAGGAGACTTCAGTGTTATTTCTTAACACTTGGGCACGATCCATTACTTAAAAAAATTGTCATTGAAAGACGTGGGTGAAGCTTTGTTCTGTTCTATGGATAAGTGATTGGGTCTTGTGTTTTATTTGTGCTCACTAACAAGCTTTCCCACACACTAGTCCTACAGTCCTAAATAACTCAACCCAATCTCAAGTGTAGGATTATTACCTTGAAGTCAATGGTCATTATATTGGCATTAGTCTTTAAAGTATGCACATATGCTGTTCATAAAATTAATTGTGGTATACATTAAAAAAAATCCCCACATTTTGTGGATCTTAGTCTATATATTTTTTTCTTTGAGTCTGATTGTGGATCAACTACTAAGTGGGGACAAAAAAACTAAATAAACAGCTATCTTTTTAACTTATTTGTGTTGTTTCTCCAAACATTTAAAACTAAAAATTGTATTAATAGATTGGGCTTTAAAAACGACGTTTCAAACTGAATTCGTACTTCCTAGTACCGTTAGCTGGCACTTTCAATAAAACTGTGGCTGTCATGTATCCATAATTTTCACTGGCAAGTGTCATGTTTTAGTCCATTTGATACAATTTCTACAAGGTCTAGAAAAATTATTCAAACTAACTACATATGCAAAACAGTATAAGGCATAAGTTTCGGGAAAGTCAAAAACAGTAAGTATAAAAAGTGGCTAACAGACAGCCTCAGTTGTCTGGCTGTAGCTTAACAGTGGTTTTAACTGTAATTTTTGTTGTGGTTTCCAAGGTGCAGGAAAGCTAAATGGTCATTCATCCGTTTGATATAGCTGGTTATTTCTATTCAGGCTCCTCAATAACAATGTTTGAGTATTAGAAATCAACGATCTGGATAATTAGCATCTTGTTTCAGCTTTGGGTGCTGTAAAGGTGGAGGCATTCCTTAATTAAGAATGAAGTAGGAATTTACCACTTTGTGTTTGGGTAGTAAGAAGGAAAATAAAGTTGGACTTGGTCAGCAGTGCATAAATCCATGTAATTATCTACACAAATGAGAAGTGTAGTTTTGAGATTTTATGTGATACAGCAACACAAAGGAGTACATAATTCTGAAATAGAAGAAGAAAATTAATACATTATTTCCATGTTATTTAAAGGTACAAATCAAAATAATATAGTATTTAGCCCACCTTAGTCTACATTCTAAAATTCAGGTGCATTCTACAATCAAATAGATTGATAGGGATTTTATTATGTCAGCTCTTATTTTCTATTGTTTAAATGTGTAGTAATAAAAAAGAAGAGTATTTATTCTTTTTTAAATTTGGTTTACAGCAGCCAAAATAATGGAACACAATAGACAAAAACACAGGCGTTCAAATGAGCAACATTTACAAAAACACAACTCTGAAATCAGTGACGCTAATAGGAAGATTGGCATCAGTTTTTACTTTTTGCCAATGTAGTTGTTTAGTTTTTGATTTTTAAGGCCTTTTATTTGCACATGTGGCTGTTATGCAGCCAATAATGAAAAGGACAAATCGTGCACAATGACTGGCACAAATTGCATACAAACAACAACTAATTGTTTGCTATAAGAGTGCCAGAGTTTCTAACTTCCTTTGCAAAAGCTTGGTCAGTATAGACTGGGGTTCAGTAATAGCCATGCTGCCTATTTTTATAAATCTTTATTTCTTTTATGACAGATGAAAATCCAGTACTTTAAAACTAATTGCTAATTTTAAATATAAATCAGGTTTATTTGCATAGCACATTTCAGCAAAGTGCTTTACATCATAAAAACAAAAATAAAGTGATAAAAGCATCATACAGTTAATAAATACATTGACAGTTTGCAACAAGCTGACTCTCATAGCACCTGCAATATGAAGTTTTTATGTACAGTAAAATGTGATTTCTTGTCGTTGAGGTTTAATTACTAATGTTTTCCAGACCAAATTCATCTAATTTATTGTTTTAATATCAAATGTATGGCAAAGTCTTCAAAGCTGGCAGCAGGGGATAAGGAACATCGCTATTCGACAAAAATAGAACCAATCTTTGCACGTTTATGGAGAAGATCCTATTTATCACACTATAAAAGGAAAAAACATCAAAGGATGTGGGTGCATTCACTAAAGAAAAGGAAAGCACAGTATGTGATAGTAACCGGCCAGCCATGACGTTTGCGGTTGTCCTTGGACTATTCAAAAACCCTAAACCTGCGCTCGCTCAGAGCGGCTCGGTTGCGTTGCAGCTGAATCCGTGCTGCAAATCCCTCTAAACTGTTATGCGGGGGAGTCTTGTTTCACTTCCATGTCACCTGGCGTGAAAGACAAATTACTTCTCATACTGAGGGCAATGAGGCTTTGCAGACCGCAAAGACACCGCCAACGTCTTACAATACAGATTCAACAGTCTCCTCATTTTTGTTGATCCCACAAAGCACCACACAAATCACTCGCTGGTGCTGCTGTCAGCGGAAACCGGTGGCAATATGCAAATCAATACATAGACATATCCATAAAATCCTCTCAGAATAACTGTTCTCTTGTTCCTGCATAAACCACAGGAGGTAAGGAGCGAATTTGCTTTTATTTTCTCTGAATTCTTGCAATTTTAAGCAGTAGTTGTATCTCCTGCGTGTTGCAAGCCTGCTTTCTGTCCCCCCCCGCCCCCCCCACACACACACACACACACAAACACACGATGTACCCAGCAGCTTCAGGAGGCCATCAATGTGATGAAAACTGCCAGATGTACTTGGATAATCCAGATGCTTCAGAAGGTCAGACCAATTCATTTGATGTAGTCAACTTGTCCGTGTTTCTGAGTATCAGTGGTGTGGATGTGATTAGAATGATGAAGCCACCAGTAAACACCCAGTCCCCTTGGTTTCCATTGAATTAGTTTCTGTATTTTTTTTTATTTTTTTTTTTACTAAACACCTTTTTTTAAAATCTGCTACAACTTACTAGTTGGTGTCCAGTGACACTGTTCTACTGTGGAGCAGGTGCTTTTTCTTCGTGAGATTTTGATGTCGACCATTCTTATTTCAGTAAAGACTACATGCAAACGGAGCCGGGGGCATGTCATCAATTTGTCTCACTGATGGAAAGCTTTGCCACATCACATCCACAACCACACAACCACCGTCGTTTCATGCAGGTTGCTAACGACGAGGCTGCAGGGTTGCAAGCCAGCTGGAGACTGTGAGGTCTTCTGGGAAATCAGTGCCAGATTGCCTGGTGATGGGGGTGGGGGACTTGTCCAATTACTAGTCAGGAAGGGTGTGATGGAAAAATTCATTCATTAAAAAAAGGCAGCTGGCTTAAAAGGATAGTTCAGAAACTTTGAGTTTATTAGCTGCAGTAATGGCTTACCTTGGTGAAATCCAGCTAATACCAAGCCATTTTCAAGACTGCTTGCTGTAGTTATGATAATTTAGTTTTCAAATATTAAAAGACCCTCCCAGGCACATCTTACTAGAGCTAAACATCATGGCAGACAGAATTGATGAACTTAGTATCACTTTGGGTTCACCCAGAATAGGCTGAATAATAGCACCAGAAAGCGGAAGCATTAATTGAGTGCCACAAAAAGCAAAAAATCCTAAAATAAATATGAATAAAATGGTTCCAAGTAATGAAATCTTTACAGGATTTAAAGTTTCCTCCTCATACTTTTTAAAGCTGCATCTTTATACCATGCAAACACTGATACCTTTCAGGTGTGGAGCTCAAAGCAACCTCTCCTTCAGGATATGAATTTGAAGTAGAGCTCTGCAGCAGTATCAGTCTCTCATAAATAATTCTGCACCCAAAAGGTCAAACATGCAGGTAAAGTAAACAAGATATATGAGTTTTTGAGCAAAATGTACAGTATCCAGTATATTGTCAAGTAATTGGGAATTTTTTTGTTTTTTATTTTTTAATGAAAGTGGCTCCATGAACTGTACGTGTAAATAAATTAATCACCTAGTCTCTGATAACATGAATTACATGCTCTAAAACTGGATTTGAGTTTTTATCAGCTATAAGCTGCAATCTTAAATCCTTAACTAAATATTTTACGTTTAATCCAATTGTATTATATTTAAGTTTCCCTTTAAATTACTGAAATAAATTCACTCATTGATATTCTAATCATATTGTGATGCACCTGCTCCCCTCTAGTTCAGGGTAACAGCCTGAAGATGTGAATACGGAATATAATGATTTTACAGCTTTAATGAGGATAAATTATCCTAAAAAAATAAAGTACCTCTCGAGTTTTCACTAGATGGCGCTGTTCTTTCATCTTCCCGTTAATCACTGTCAACAAATGTAACGAAATATATCTTTATATATATATATATATACATTTCAAGCGCTTCTAAATTTGTAAATGGATGTGATAAATAATCTGAATGTCAATTAGGCGGTGCAGAAAGATGAGATTTTAGATTATGATAAAATATTCAAAAATATTTGGTCGGGATATCAGAAAAACGAATTAAATAGCTTTCCATTTTTATGTCTTTGGTTAAGCTTGGCCAACGTTACACTTTCTTCACTCGGGAATGTTCTGCATGGGCTTAAAGGCGTCTATTCTGGGCGGACTGGATCCCTTGACCTGGATCAAAGTAGCGACGCATCACCGCGGTGGGCGTGGCTAACCGTGAGGGATAGCGCCTGTGCGCTCCGTTACGTTGCAGTCTGAGGTGCAGCCTGACTCAAGGCAAGAGTAACGGAGCAGAACCGCTGTCTGGTTCCGGGAGATGAGAGCCACGAAGAGCAGTGTTTTGACGGCGGCATTTTGCTTTTCACTACATCATCAAAACCGCTCTCGGTCTCCTTCGCAGCAGAACTGCGGCTCTCTCCAACTATGGATTGCTTAACTGAAGTTGGGCCACCTGATCCTGTTTGCGCCAGGGCATCCCCGTGATATTTAGCGAAAGGAAAGAAGTCGTTATGAGCAATTGTGAAAGCGGAGGATTTCCTGCGCAGAGGCAACAATTTCATCCCGAGGACACAAGATTTTCATTGTGCGTAACGGACATCGATGCAACGGAGCTGTTTGCAACTAAACGTAATGTTCTAGCAGTTACAGAGAGACTCCTTAGTGTAGAGAGTTTTGTTTGTGATCGCTTTTATTTCTCTCTTGTGCGTGCAAACTGATTACGCATCACTGTTTTAGCTGCTCCGCGGTTGGGATCTGGAACTCTGATTAACTGTGAAGCTTTTGAACTTTTCTCTGCAACTATTATTATTTTTAAAGCTGCACCCATGGCTTTGCCGGACAGTGGCATATCTGGAGAGGAGATCCCTTTCCCAGAAATAATAGAGCTCAATGTTGGCGGCCAGGTGTACATAACGCGCTACTCTACCCTCACCAGTGTGCCAGACTCTCTGCTGTGGGAGATGTTCAGTCAGAAGTCAACCAAAGGGCTGGCCAGGGACACCAAGGGGCGTTTTTTTGTGGACCGCGATGGTTTCCTATTCCGCTACATCTTGGACTACATGCGGGACCAGCAACTGGTTCTCCCGGACCACTTCCCGGAGCGCGGGCGTCTGCAGAGGGAGGCTGAGTTTTTCAACCTGCCGGAGCTCGTCAAGCTGCTGGCACCCAAAATCAGCAAGCAGAACTCGTTGGGGGACGAGGGGTGTCCGAGCGACCCGGAGGACTCCTCACCCGGGATCGACTCAGCGCGCAGCCTGGGCTCCCTAGGGGCCGCGGCGGCCGCCTGCGCCAGCCTGGTACCCGGTGCCATGGACGGAAAGCGCTCAGGGTTCATCACTATCGGTTACCGGGGGTCGTACACTCTTGGTCGCGACAGCCACACCGATGCCAAGTTCCGTCGGGTGGCACGGATCATGGTGTGTGGGAAGACCTCCCTGGCCAAGGAGGTGTTCGGAGAGACCCTAAACGAGAGCCGTGACCCGGATCGCCCCCCAGAGCGCTACACCTCCCGCTACTATCTGAAGTTCACCTTTTTGGAGCAGGCCTTTGACAAGTTGGCAGATGCAGGCTTTCACATGGTGGCCTGCAACTCCACAGGAACCTGCGCCTTTGCCCATGAACAGACGGACGACAAGATCTGGACCAGCTACACTGAATATGTGTTCTACCGTGAGTGAGATTAAAGCTTTATTCCCCTGGCCCCCTTCACCCTGTCTCCAAGAGACCACCCCCCTCTCCTCCAGCCTCCAGCCATCCTGTCTTACCTCTGATGGCTTTGTTCCAGTAGATGTACTGTAGATGTTGTGTCCCCCTCCCAGCCCCATTTTTCTTTGCAGCCTCCAGCTTTTATCCTTTGAACACTACCCAGCTGCTGCTCCGACTCTTCATACCCCCCTCTGCAAGTCCAGTTTGAAGCTTTCCCTTTCAACCCCAAATGCACCCTGGTCATCCTCAAGTCCAGCCTTGCCCTCTCTTCTGTCGCCCGTCCGTCTAGTTGCAGTTCCCCCAAAACACAGCCACAGCAATCCATCACCCCTCTCCGCTGAGACTGATCTCTTCATCCATCCATCCATTTTCTGTACACCTTGTCCCTCAGAGGGATTGGGAGGGGTGCTGGTGTCTATCTCCAGCTACCGTTCCGGGTGAGAGGCGGGGTTCACCCTGGACAGGTCGCCAGTGTGTCGCAGAGAGACTGATACCTTCTATGTATTATTCTCCTTTGTATCCTAAACATAAATATCTACTAAATTTGCCCTGGTGAAGCACAATACTTTATTTTCCTAAAAACATAGCCAGAGTGTTTCTGTGTGGCTATTAAACTCAGTCATAAAGGTATAAAGAAAAGGGCTGAAAGAGTTGTAGTAAAGTACTAAGCTACTCTTCCCCTGCTTACTCAAGCAGATCGGACTCTCTCCAGCTCCTCTGAACTAAATTACCAAATAATTGGACATCTTATCAGCCTTGAGGGACATGAGCAGCCCCAGCACAAGATAGAAGTGTAATCTAATTTCCTTCAATTTTTATTTTTTATTTTTCACTTTATTCTATTACATGTGTTCAGTACCATGTGGTTTGGGAATGTGCCATAGTTAACCTGTGCGGTTGTTGTTTTAAAATGGATGAGGTTGCTACAGTATTGCGGACTGGGGGAAAAAAAAATGCAGCCAACCTGTTTTGAAAGAAGGGAAAATAGAAAGCTGACTGTGTGTGGAGTTTCTATTTCAGAAAGAAGCTGGTTATGTGGCCAATATATGAGCACAAAACCTGCATGGTGAGGCTTAAGCATCAAAAGATTTTCTAGTGAGATAAAATAGTAATTTAAAAAAAAAGATTTACTGATTTATTGATAGAGTGGAAAGAAATGTATGTTGCTTTGTTTGTTGTTTGCTTTACTTTTATGTTAAAACATTAAAAAGTTTTTTTTCATACTACAAGTCATTTCTTGTGAAAGGCCTGCTTCCTGTTGTAGTCACCACAGCTGGCCACGTTTTGAGTAAAAAAACAAACAAACAAAAAAATCATTAATATTATTCTCAATAAGTGATTCCGTATTGGAAGGTTCTGTGTATTTGTTGATAATGCTCACTTACTGTAAACGAATAGCCAGCAGAGAGGGTAGGATTACCCTGTCTGCAGGCTAAGCCAATTGTCTTCTCACGACTGAAGCAAAGGTTGCTGTAAATACAGCTGCTATCAACGGACAAAAGGATAGTTCTGAAATTTTTACTGGGGCTCTGTTAAAATGTCTTCAACATATTTCTCAAGGCAGACTTGTACGGTCTTAAAACAACACAACCTCAGAAATGTACTAGCTGTTTATCCAAACTCTATTTTATGAACCTTTAAACATTGGTCGGTTATTTACTAAGAAGCCGATGGTTATTTACGCTGGAAAAATTAGTTGGAGGTTGTGTACCATCAATGGTCTTTCTGCTTGAAACGCACACAGAACATTTAAAGTGTTTTGGATCGAAATAAAAGTGAATCCGTGTTAAAATTAAAAATAGGACTTTATGTGAACACTATTTTCTACACTGTCTTACTCTTCAAGTCAGACAGCTGGTCTGACTTGAAGCACTTTGCATGCTCCAGTCTCAGTATGCAGAAGAAAATTGGCACTTTATCCACCTCAATTTCTGGTGTAATTAGTTTTCTGCTTCTTTATTAAACAATCATGTACAGCAAAGGTGATGCTGGTTTAAAGGTTCAAAAAACAGCTTACACGTAATCCGTGAACACATTTTAAAAACTGGAGTTATTTTAAGGAGGAAGGAGTCCATTTTGGACTTGGCCTCTTTCAGATTAGCCTGGAGTTTTAGCCTTCTGGCCCAGTTCCTCTGGAGTTTTGATAAATGAAGACACCAAGAAAGCTATCTACTTCAAATAAGGTAAGATATCAACAGCACATAAACAGAACCCCACTTTAGAAATCCTGAAATATCACTTTAAAGTTTACTACTCGAGTTGTTGGGTCTGGCATCAGGACAGGTCTAGTCGATCATGTACCTCAGACTAAAACACATTTAAAGCCAATAAAGCATCCAGCCGATTATGTGAAATGCTAGAAGAAGTCTAACTTGTTGATGGTGTGATCAAAAGTCAAGCATTATTCAGTCTAAGCAAGGTTGTACAGTTTAATGTCTTGGTGACAATAAGTGTTTCATGAAAGATTTTAACATCATGACATTGTGTTTCAGTGCGGTGCAGTGTTTTGGACTCCCTACATCAGTGTGTTGAACTTGTTGCAGTGTCTAGGTTACATTGGGGGTTAGCAGAAGGCAAACTGAGATGTTAAATAAAACCCTACTCTCTTCTGGTTCATTTTGACTGAAAACAAACAAAACTCTCAGAGTGCTGTTCAAGAGAGAAGAGCGCACCTGCATCACGATTATATGCTTTTCATTTTCATTGGAAATTATTCTCAGTCGTAAAATAAAGGAAACAGGCTTTCACGATTAAAGGAAATATAGTTAAATGTTTAGCTCTCTGCCCCCGGGCTGTTTTTCATCTTTCCATCTGCTACTCTCTTTTTTTAAAAATCATTTTGTTTTTCTCAGCTTGGTCTCATATTGAACACTTGACCAGAAAACAGAGCCAAGGCAGAATTGAGGACATGCATAGATAACGAGCTCTCTTAAAGCAGATTACAAAACCCTTGTTTCGTTGCCAATAATTGACCCAGTTACACCACACAGTCCAAACTGTGAAGTCGACTAGATTCAAAGTTAACGACTGGCGAAGGTTTGTACTGCTCAAGGCTTCCTGCGGCGCAACAGTTTGCCCGTTTCTGCGGATTCAAAACAGATTTTGTGTTCAGTATTCCACCTGAGTGCATTCACAGACAACAAAGCTATCACAGATTACGCATGAATAACAATCAGGGGCATGTTTGTGTCAGAGAAGCACTCGAATGTCATTTCGTGAACTCTGACTCATATTTGCCTTTTCATCGAGACATTATCAAATGCCAATTGCTTCAGTATAACACCTCTAAAACAATCTCGGTGTGGCCTGGATAAATGCATCGCTGATGAGCCCCATTAAAGTTGTGAAACATAGAAGTGGCTCCCTTCTGGGATAACAGATGATTTTTTGTTTTGTTTTGTTTTTTGAATGAGGCCACATTTTGTCCTCAGAGAAGAGGACAGTATACGCTGTCGGCAGAGTCTCCCAAACTAACACAGCCACAGGCAGCATTCCTCTGGCACTGCTCTCCGGCATGCTATGGCAACACCAGGATACCAGAGTCAGCCATTAGCACACGCATGGAAAGACGAGCCTCATGCGTAAAATTCCAGGCACCACTGTCTGTCTTTACACCCAAGAATGGCCTTGAGGTTCAACATTCAGCAGAAGGCGAGTGGGGAGTGTTGGCAGTCAGACGTTAAACAGGAGCAGCAGTGATGTACACAGGCCACATTGTGATGATGAACTGTGTTTCTCAGCGCTATTGCGAAACTTGGCTTAAAAGTGAAGCATACCTTCGTGTGAGAGGCAGGCGCTCTTTGTCTCTATCCAGAGTGTCTCAATAAAGGGATTTTGCAATGACATGTTGGGTTCATTATTCTCTTAAAAACAACAATCAAGGGAAATTTATCTTTGATTATGTGTAAAGAAGGAAGAAATTGTGCAATACCTCCATTCTTCTAGGACCTTTTCGCATTTTGACACTAATTTCACCTGAAGTTCAAAACTTTAACATATTGTGTTGTTTTTAATGTGATAGACTGGCACAAAATAGAGCATGAGGGCAAAGGTAGTCACTTGGATCTAGTTCTGCTGGTGAATTTGCCTTTTCCTCTATAACATGTTGCTCTGGCTTCATGCTCTGGATTATTGCCCTGTTGTATGGTGGCCCTCGTAGTTTGTGGCAAACCAAAAACTGGATCTCTGCAGCTCATCCAGAGTTACCACTGGCCTCTTGGCTGCTTCTCTGATTAATGTTCTCCTTACTCTAGCATGTCAGTGTAGCTGGTTGGCCACCCGGTTTGTAATATCCCATCTTCTATAGATAAAAAAAGACATTCAAAGCTTTGGATATTGTTTTCTCTAACCTCCTCCACCTGTCTGCTGTGTTTATGATGCTGTTTGTTCACTGATGTTCTCTTACAAACTGAGGCCTTTTCTTATTATTTATTTATTTTTTTAGCAATTTCATCTCTGGAAGAGATTAAATCACACACGGCTGGTATCAGTGTACCACTTTGATTTCATTTAGGGGCATCAAATAGATAAAGATTTTTATTTGTAAGTTATTTTTTTAAGTAAGGATGCTTTATTTTTCCTTCTACTTTTTGTTGGTCAGTCAAATAAATGATCAATGAGACAAACTGAGGTTTGCAGTTCTGATCTGATAAACTGAAAATAACTTCACCAGGTGTGAAGGCATTTCCAAATCAACGCAACACAGTGTTGCTTTAGAGTGTTCTTGTTATTGAACCCATCGTTACGGTGGCCAGCTTCACTCCCTCAATCCATCAATCAAATTTTATTTGTATAGCACATTTCAGCAGCAAGGCATTTCAAAGTGCTTTACATCAAATCAAACACAAAGATACAAAACAACAAAGAATCAACAATCAAAACACAACATTAAGTCAAGCTCCATCAATAAATTTGTAATTGATTACGTTTCATATACAGTCAGTGTTCCAACTGTTTTGCAGTTTTCTGGAAGTTTGTTCCAAATTTGTGGTGCATAGAAACTCCTTTCATCTGACTCTTGACTCTTAGCCAGCTGGGTCATTTCTCCTGCATTTGCGGGGGGAAAACAAGAAAGATAGAGGAGGAGAACAGGAAGGCATGCACATCCCTTGAATGAAAAGCAAGTGGAAAATGGGACAAGTCTAAACCAAATACTTGAGTCGAAGCGAGAGGAATCAGGGAGAGTATTTAGCTGACAAAGACTTGCGGCTCCCAGCTGATCTCGCCTTCTTAACAGCCCCAGCATTAGCTGTCCTTTTGTTTGGAGACATTCAGGATTGTACTGAGAAAGTTCTCACAGGACCAATTCTGTAATGTGTTTTTTTTTTTTCTTTCCCCAGTTTGCCACTTCCGTCAGCACGTAGAGATTCTGTTACCGACAACACACGACACACTACATGCTACAAGGCTGTGCAGGAAAGCTCATGTG
The DNA here is from genome assembly GCF_019740435.1 of Gambusia affinis. Classification (NCBI taxonomy): domain Eukaryota; kingdom Metazoa; phylum Chordata; class Actinopteri; order Cyprinodontiformes; family Poeciliidae; genus Gambusia; species Gambusia affinis. Next base: position 7,894,610 of record NC_057876.1, read on the forward strand.
TAATATGATTTTTAAATTTAAATTTTTATTGTTGCTAAAGTTAAATAAATGAGTGGATTTGCATGTTGCCCAAATAAAAGAGAACGAAATTTGAGATTTGCTATGAAGAAAATACAAACCCCTATACATTTTATAACTGAGAGGACTCATTTATTTTATAAGCATGGATGTTTTTGGTGGTTGAGTTTTCCTCAGAATTAAAGATTAAATGTTATTTCAGACACTTGCTGTGTTTCGTGATCATCAGCTGGATGTTACAACTGGCAAAAGCCACAAAGAAGATGACAGGAAGTAGTAGGAAGATGATGGTTTATTTTTGTTTTTGTTTATTGGACAGTGCGCACCTGGCTCTCACAGCATCGCATAGTTCATTAAAAGTCATTTAAACATGTTGAATCCATAGCTCTTCTGTAAAATCATCCACTATTTTCTCCTTATAACGATGCATATGTAGTCCCTTTCAAATATAAGCGTCTTGTCGCTCTCACCCCTGAATAAGAACCGACGTCTCCTTTGATGGATGATAAATTAGCGCTAGCACTTCGGCTGAATTATGATTATATGTCATGCAACTGTTTACATCCACGGTTGCCATGGTTTCTAATGACTTAATGCGTGAACAAGCTTATTCACGTGTAATTTTAATTTCACTTCCTATTTATTGGCTACGTTGCAATTGCAAAATTGTGTTATTTCCACATTAGAAGTGCATAGACAAAGATTTGCACAATTTTCTTTTGGAAACGCAGCTATTGCTACTGATCTTTGAATAATTTGGGAATTTTTTGTGCAAAACTTTCCTTCAATGCATTGGTTCCCAAATGTTTCAACACAAGATCCACTCAAAAGACAGCAAATGTTTGTAGAGCATATAAGCATTTCCACTGAATCCGTTAATCAAGGTCACCTTGAAAACACAAACAGCATCAGCAGCCAATATATTTCTACACAATTACTGGGCAAGTAAGTATTTTGACCATATCGTCGTTTTTAGGCATATTTCCTAACAACAAGCTGGATAAACTTAAATGCTTGATGCATTTAAGCATAGCAGGGAATGTCTATCTGTGCAATGAGGAAGAGTGTGGCCTAAGGAGGTCAACACTTTACCAAGGTGTGCATAATTATTAGACAGCTTCTTCTCTTTAGGCAAATTAGCCAAAAAAAAAAGAGAGAGAGAGAATTTAACTGACTGTGAAAAGTCAGAAGCCATTAAAAGTCTCCTAGAGGGATGAAGCCCTATCGCAATTGCTAAGACATTAGGGTGTGATCACAGAACCATCGAATGTTTTGTGGCTAATAGTCAACAGAGTGGCAGGAAAGGTGTTGAAGAAAAAAAAAAAGAGATGTAAATTAACTACCAAAAGATTTGAGAAGAATGAAGCACGAAGCCACCATTAACCCGTTATCTTCCAGTTCTGCCACATTTCATACCGGTAACCTCCCTGAAGTTTTCTACAAGTACAAGGTGTTCAATGCTCAGAGACATGGCCGAGGTAAGGAAGGTTGAAACCCGACCACCGATGAACGAGGAACATAAGTTCAAGCATCTAGACTGTAAAACGAAATGTGACCAGACAGATTTGTCAAAGGTTATGTGGGTTGATGAAATGAGAATGATGCGTGGCTGACCAGATGGATGGTCTTTTTGGTGGGTCAGTAACAGACAGAAATCAACTTTGAGTATAGTGTTGAAATAATTATGCATACAGCGTAGTGTTAGCTGCTACCCACAGTTTATTGCATATGAGCAGGCGACAGATTTTCTCATTTGAGGAATTTAAGATTATGCTGCATCATTCACACTGCCTCTACAGTTATAAAAACTTAGATATTCATTTATAAACAAAAAAGGATGACTGTTGCTCTGATTATAAGAACCTCTTATGTAGCTCTTGATCGGTCTTTGAACTACTACTTTATTTCTATCTTTACAAAAATCTTAAGACATTTTTTTTTTCATTCCTGTGGCAATCCTCACTCTGTAGCATTGAATTCCAGATTTCCCTCCCACTCCTACTTTCTATAATTAATTACAAAAACTAACGCAGAGTTTAGAAACCGAGTCAGCATTGACTCGTTTGACATCGGAAGATGTAAAAACACAAACATTCTCTCACGTCTCTTGTAAACAGTGAAAATATCTGTCACATCAAAGTGGTGATAAAGTCCAACTCTTTGTTTTTGGTTCCATCAAAAAGAGTGAAAATAATTTTCACTACTGTGATGAAATCGCAGCTTTGCCTCACTGCCAGTGAACTGAAATGTGCCTTTGAAGATTCCCTGGCTGCATATTTTTTTCATGAATGCTCGCAGCACATGTGTTACAGTATCAACGCAGAGTGAGTCATCCTCCCAGCTTCCTATTCCGGCTGTTGGGTCAGATTTGTCTGCACGCTGTTGTTTATGTTTCGTCAGAGCACTCGGCTGCAGACCATCTGTGACTCTTTGCTTACCTATGTTTTCTGTCGATCTCAATGCCTTGTCTGCTTTTAGATCTGCATACCAGCATGCTCCAGCGTCGTCTTGTTTTGTTTTGCTCGTGGTTGTGCTTACATAGGTTTTGCTGAACAGGTTGGACGGGTGCGTGGCCCACACAGCATTAGCCGGGTAAGAGCTGGAGTCGAAAAACAGCCAGGTGGGGGGAAGCGGGGCAGAAATATGTTGAGTCGCTTCACTTTCAAACAAGCTGAGAACAGGCAGCTGGCGTCTCTAATCTTGAACAAACGACACAAACGTGCAGCAAGGGAGGGAAGTTGCTGGGAGAGCCAAGCCTCCGTTGTGAATCTAATGACTCGGAGCTGTGAGTTTTTGGATGTAACTGGCTGCTTTCTTTTCAGTCTTCTCTAGAAAAAGGATGTAAAATGTGTAAAACTAGCAGAAGCCAATGAGAATACATGAATAGCATGAGACGAAAGCATACAGCTCAGCAAACCTTTCATCATCACCGCAGTGTGATTTCTGCGCTTGCTAATTTGCACATGTATGCAACCTTAGGTGAGCTTTAGCAATATCATGGTTCAGCCATGCTGCTGTGCAAGCACACACACACACACACACACACACGCCCACACGCCCGTGCACACAGTACAGTAGCAGTGGCCTGAGGCATCTTCATCTCACTGTGGGTTATTTATAGTGTGTCGGGCATTTGGGCCAGATGTGAACCTTAGTCACCATATTGTTCTGTCTGCAGCTTCGGCGCACACAGATGTTCTGTCACCTTAACTTCACTGCCGCATCCTGCGAAGAGCGACTGTCACAAAACAGCTGAGGCGTCAGCCCTCCTTGTTTTGGAGAGACAATGCAGTGAATGGTTAATGAATACATAAAGACAAGTGTAGGAAATTAACAACGGGAAATTTAAGATTTAACAATAAAACTGGGTATAAATTAGTATGTTACAATGCTGCTATGATAGATCAAAGAACAAAATATTTTTATTTTCCTTGTGACAACAGGGTTATGTTAGCCAGGGCACCCTACAGGCACAACCTCTACATGTTTTTATCATTTCCCATTAACCCTCAAGAGAATTGGCTAAAACAGAGGAAATAGAAGTCTGTTTGTTTCACTCTTAAAAAGACAGCCTAATCTCCGATAGTCCTCATAAGGCATTAAAACGTTTTTTTACACATAGAATGAAATTCTTATTTCTTTGAAATTATGATAAGCAAAACCCAAAATTTAGAATCTAAGAATATTAGTAGATAAGACTATCAAGCTTATTAAAATATATGTCAATTTCTATGCACTCACCACTTGATTTTTTTTCTTTTTTAACAAATTGTTGCATGAATGTGGTTTGGGAACGAGGCAATCATCCTGTGGTTCTGCTGTAGTGTGATGAAAACCCAGGAGGCCTTTAGTTCATCTGCATTGTTGGGTTTGTGGTCTGTCATCTTCCTCTTGACAATACTCCATAGAGTCTGGGGTTCAGGTCAGGCCAGTTTGCTGAACAATTTTCAATTAGAATGCTTTACTTTCATATGAAAAGAGCACTTTGGACCACAGAACAGTAGTCCAGTTCTCTTTCTGTTTAGGTAAGTCACTTGTTGTGTATGTGCAGAATTTGTCTGTGTGTAGCGGCTCTCTATGTGATGACTCCAGCCTCATGTTCATTCCTTCAGCAAATCTCAAGAATTTTTGAATTATTATTATTTTTTTTCTGAACAATCCTCTTAAGGCTACAGTTATTCTTGCTGCTAGTGCACCTTAACCTATCGCAGATTTCCTCTCACTCAGTGTTTTTAAAATAAAAATACCCTCAAGTACTAAGCTAGAACTCACTGAACGCCTGGAATAACCCATTCTTTCACAAATGTTTAAAGAAGCAGTCTGCATGCCTGGATTTTACGCACCTGTGCGCATGGAAGTGGTAATAACGACTGGATTTAATGAATGTGCAAATACCTTTGGAAATAAAGTGACTCCATGGCCAAAAGTTGTCTTAAATGGAATAGCTTTATTGGTGGAGTTCCACTCTAAAAAAGATCTTGAAGTGGGCAATGACATCAACTTCACACGGTTTCATCGTATGCCACATAAGTAAATATAAGTATGTCTTTTGTACTGTGGTGTAACCAAGGAGTAAGATGTTGCTAGAGGTGTTGTTAGGATGGGATTCACCTCGGCCATCTGGAGCCTTAGGCTTTAATCTGATCGTCTAATTATCGGTAATCTGTGCAGCCAGGATTCTCCTTGTTGCTGCTGGTGAGAGCATAGAAGAGCTACAGTAGGTGGCTGTCAAAGATCCTACCGCAAATTGACGTGAAATAAGGAGGCTGCATTTTTTTTATATGTTTGTATTATTGTATTATTTTCAAAATAATACAATTTGCACTTGCTTGTTAGTCATTCACGTCTCGCTCGCAAATTTCCTTGGACATTTCCTCCAACCGTCCCTCTCGCGTTTGCTTTCTGCCATTTGGCAGCCGCACTCGCTCTCCAGCTGTTTACGTCAGACTTTTCCTCCACATTATGTAGAGTGACAGATTTGTAATTGCTCCGAGACTTGCGAGTGCACTCCCGACATTTTGATACGGGCGACTGTGCTTATACACCAGCATGTCAAGTGAGTCTGTGGAAAACATTGTTATTATTATTACTATTACTGTTATTATTACCATGTCTCATCACGCCACCCCTCCCCGTGTGCATTTGCTTGACAGAAATGAATGCGAAAAGACAATAAAAGAGAGAGCTGTAGGAGGCGAGCCTCGCTCCATCATTAGGCACAGATCATGCCTCAAATGCAGGGTTGGGATTTGGAGCGGAATATGTTGTGATTAGTTTGGAAAACACTGCAGCCTGAGCTCCCTCCACAACCCCAGGAAAGAGTCTTACTTTACCCTTTCACATGAAATTCTACTTCTACTCAGTGAAACATTACTATGCATTTGTGGTGCACTTCATGGTGGCGTTACCATGGCGATGGCAATGTCCTCTTGTTTGCCACGTCTCCCCCTCCGAGGGCCACATCGCCTGCCAGTGACGGCAGTGAATTTTAAAAAGTAACCTGAGCGTCGTCGATCAGGTCATACTGACTGAGCGACAGTCCATATTGATACCATGCTCATATTTGAACTTCGCACTTAAGCTCGAAACTGTTTGGAAAAGAATATGCTCGGCTTTTTGCACGTTTCAGCACATTACGAGTCTTTTCGATGCAGGGGACAGTATAAAGTCGGAGCTGAAGCGAATGAAAATGTCTTCCCAGCAACAAGACTTCTCCTGAAATAAACCAAGTCTTGACATGACAAAAGCAACCTTTTTTTTTCAAACACTGAAAAAACTCCAATTTGTCGTTCTAAACGTTTGAGCTACACAGAAAAAGCGAAGAACTATTTGACCTGGAACTGGTTGCCTTTATTGCTGGCAGGGTCTCCTCCTCCTTTGTGCAAGCTACTCTCTCCTAACCCCATTCCACCAAAGCTTTTTCAGCCCATGCTCTGCTGCAGGGCCATGTGCTTCCAGTGGCCATAATCTGCCAAGCTCTGCTCCCAGAACTTTCAGGCGCAGATCTCTGGCAGCGCATCTTTCCCATGCAGGAGGAAAGCCCTGCACCAATTCTGCTTAATGCCAAAAAGTGGAGTAGGACAGGTGCAGAACAACTGAAAGGGTATTAGACTAAATAAAAGGCTTGCTGTTATGATTAAATAACAGCAATCATAATTGTGTGACAAAGATTATTAATGGTTTTTTTAAAAGTATTTACAACATAAATATATTAAGAGTTAGAGCAGGAGGACATAATCCTACATCGCATCATCTGTTTCTTTTTGTGCATTCTGCTCTGTCTTCTCAAATTTCCAGTCGGTCGTCGCTGACGGCTGATTGCTCTGAGCCAGGTTCTGGTTCTGCTGGAGGTTTCTCCCTGTTAATGGAGAGGTTTTTTTTTCTCTCCCCTGTCGCTACATGCATGCTCACCCTTACAAAAAAAAAATCCCACGAAAATCACGTGACTTTCACATGTGATCACATGTGGTTCACACAAATTTTTACATGTGAATGATGTGTGAAAGATGTGAATCACATGTGAAAGCTCATGTATTCGTGTGATTTTGGAACGTTTCGTGGTAAAATCACATGTGATTTTCATGGGATTTTTTGTAAGGGCAGTAGCAGGAGTTGTTGTAAAGTCAATGACACAATGAATGCAAGCGATTTTCTGCTCATCCAGGATTAGTGAATTGTTGAAGTCCATGACTTGGAAATGTTTTTAGGCTACTTTGATAACTCAGATCAAGTGTGGTTTAATTGAAATGATTACTTTTAAGTGCCTCAAGATGACATTCGTTGTGAATCGGCTCCGTATAAATAAGCTAAATCGAAGGAAATGCATCTTGCTAATTCTTTTTGACGCTTAAACTCATGCCTGATTTGTGCCTGGCAGAATTAATTATTTTCAGGAGAACATATTTTTTTTCACTCTGGTGCTGTGCTGTAGCTCAACCACAATGTGAGTTCATGGATTTTCTTCCACGGGGCTTTTGTTAACAAAGTTGCAGAAATACAAGTCTGTCTTTATCACTTTGGCCTTAGAGTCTTCAGCCACGTTCGTCTGTCTTCCTCCTCCCTCGTTGACAAAGGTGGTAATTTAACTACGGTTCAGAGGAACAATCCTGTTTCACGTTGGGTGCATGTTTAAAACACACTTGTTGAAGACGTATGCTGAGCTTAGTCTGACTGCTGGTGCAGATGGAAAAAGCACAACAGGCTGTCATGTTTGGACATGTTCAAGCTTTTTTTTTAAGTCAGTGATTATTGAAGCAGAGAACAATTTTTCTGTATATATATATATATATATATATATATATATATATATATATATATATATATATATATATACATTACTTTCAGTGTTAGTAATTTAATGCCACCTTTAAAAAATTATTTCATAAGTTATTTATTTATTGAACTTTGGCACACGTCCGCTTTCACATGTCCCAACCCCCTGCCGACTATTAAATTGTTCACAGGGACTTTCTTTCAAACGATATCCATTAAATGTGCGTCACAATGTCTTCCGAAGTTACACGCCTGATCACACCTTCCGGAGATCGATGTTTGGTTTCTGTCAGGTTTCATTATGAACGGAACGCCAATTTTAAAACGCGCCCCATTTATGTCCCATGTTATACTTTATGAGTCCACGCATGAGAATACTGTACATGTAATACATGTCGCAATAATTTCAGGTAAACCCATTGCAAACCACGGAGGACACGTTTTCAAACGGAGAGGTGTTAAACCCTGGCAACAGGGACACGTTTGCGTCACCATTAGCAGTAATGATGGTAATGAAGGGCTCTGAAACGCTAAACAGCTGGGGGAGACTGAAGGAAGCAAAAAGGGAGGGCAGATGGTGCGTGTATGTGTGTGTGTGTGTGAAAAGGCTTTAGCTTTTGCGTATATCCCTGGAGAAGTGGCCTGTGGAAAAAGAGTTGAGTGCACTCTTTTTTTTTTCTGTTCTCCTCCATAAGGCTTAACAGTGAAGGAAAGCGCGGAGCCCATCCCCCGGTGGATTATTCCTCTGGCACACTGTTAAGCCCCCCCATACACCCACGTCCAGGCAGTTTTGAAACACATATATTCATTATGAGAGACACTTAATGCACCAAACATGCAGGCAAACGCACGTCGGAGAACATCTTTCAGTTCAACCTCCTCCTTCATCTGCATTTTTTTTTTTTTTTCCCCCCTGCAACTCTGCCTTTATTTGTCCCGTCGTACGCTCCAGGCCGCCCACACACAACCACACCAACACATACAGCAAGCAGGCTTACGTTTATCTGTGCACGCCTGAGAAAACACACGGGGCAGTCAATTACTCTGATGCACTGGCTTGAGAACACTCTGTCATTTTCAGGTGTTCGGAAATCCAAGTGAGAGGGGAGAATTATCTTTGACCACTTCTGTTGGACACAAGCAGCTTTTCCTCTTATATAAGGCAGGTTGATGAGCCCTTCTAAAAGAAAGCAGGACACTCCTGTGCTCGCATAGGGTGCCCTCAGCTTTGTCTGTGGCATATTGCGTCTCTGCATGAACATCCATGAAAGCGTGTGACAGAGATTAGCTATTTGTGTGCATTCTACACAATGCGGCATTCAAATTTCCGTGTGACTGCTTCACAGAGAGTCACGTCAATGATTTAATAATCGCATGTCTGCGAGCAATGCTTGTACTAGTAGCTTACTTGGTCTGCACCCCATGACCAAACTCCTGTGAATGACTTGGAAATTGTTAATGACTTGGGTCAACGCGTCTGGAAAAAGAATGTACACATAAAAATTTTTTTTAGGAAAGTTCCTTACAGCATACAGTTCTGAAACTTTCCCCACAGTGAAAAACATACAGTGCCTCTCAAAATTACTTTTTCTGTTTCCCTTTTGCTATGTTGCAATGCACGTTATGTATTTCTTATAGACAGTCAGACCGGCCAACACAAAGCATGACTCTGTTAAAGTTTTCCAGCCAACGCCAACAAAGTTTATGCCAAGACTTGAAATCGATGTTCGTGGATGTGTTACATTCAACACAATTGAGCTTCAACAAGAATGTACGGAAGTACAATTGTTTAGATGTGCAAAGCAAAAACACATGCAGCTGTAATTACAACCAAACGCGGTTCTGTAAAACAGGACCAGGACTGAATACAAACACCCACCACACTTTTAAGAGTTGTAGTTGTAATAACATTTTAATAGACGTGTGTGATTTTCTTTTCATATCACTCTATAATACTTAGTATTGGTATTTTCAAGTGTAAAATTCAAGTCAAATACTTTGAAATTTGGGGTTGTCGTGTAACAAAATGTGAAAAGAACTCAAAGCGTGTGAATATTTTTGGAGCTTGCTGTCATTTCATATCCAGGACCTACTTTTGGGATGAAAATAATATAAGAGAAGCATTCTTAAAGTTCTACTTTACAGAGGTGACATATGCAAAGTGAGACCCAGGGATCCAGTCTGACATGTGTCACCTTAGAGAAAATCAAAAAAAATATGTGGAAAGAAAGAATTGCATTACTTACTTGCTGATCTGAAATCAGTATTTTAGAAAACACAGAGACGGCATGAACTTTGGTCTTCACATTGCAGAATATATGTCAACCTCTCTTTCTGAGAAGTCCCTCATCAGCAACCTCTGTTCTCACACAGGGATGAGATAAGAAATCAACATGCGGTAAAGAATGATTTTGTCAAGCTTGGATCAGGATGTTTCAACCCAACTGTGGAGCCACAGTTTTCCATCCGATAAAACATGCATGCCAGCAAAAAGGGAAACGGGTTGCAAAACGGATTGAAACCGTCTCTCGCTCCTCTTGTCTTTCATCTGCTCTCTCCTAATGCTGAGCTGCTTTTTTCTGCTAATTTCTGCTGCCATTCTGCTCCTCCACACAGTTCCAACACCACGCTCACTTTTGTACTCAAGACAACTGTAAAGTTGAAGGCTCAGATAGTAGCTGGTGAGCCAGAAAGCAATTTCCGTACTATTTTCTTCACTTTTTTTGAGTTAAAGTATGACATTTTTATTTTTTTTTTTGAAAGAGTGTATTTTGCAAAAAAAAAATAATAAGCGAGACTTCAGCACCTGTATTCTCCTGAAAATAGAGGATTCTCATCTGTAGATGTGCCAAACTGTAGAGGCTGGAAGGAAATGTAAAATGAAAGTTTCACCCATACAAATTCAAAATAGTGTATGAGATTCAAAATATGCCCAGTAAGCTTTCTTTCATACTGAGGAGCAGGAAAGCAGTGTGTGTAAAGTGCTCCTATAGGAAAAAAGTGTACAGTAAATACTGTAATTATTTCATGAAAAACAGCAATGTAAATAAATATTTTCAGAGCGTAATGTAGTAATGTAATGCTGCCAGTCCCTTTGTGTTGTTTAAAGGTGCAGGGTAAAAATAACATGAGATTAATTATATTTACCCCAGGGTTGAAGTAGGATTCTGTTAAGAAGTGAAGAGCAGTCAGTGTCTTTCTTGCAGTAGATAACTGATAAAATACTCACTGTGGTGAAACAGGTGAAGCGCTAAAAAATGTCAGAGACGCAGCAAACAGCCCCGACTCCAGACGAGTTTAACAGGGGTGGGCATCGACTTATTTATACATGTAATACATTGGTACTACCAAAAGAGTATTTCATAAAATTTTACACTGTCACACTTGTCACATTAGTCAATTATCTGTGACCTTGTTGGTCTGCAGTTCGTATACAGTGAACCGAGACGATGGGTTTCCATATCAGTAACCTTCTGTAAAGTAGCTTTCACATAAACAGCATACACTCTTTTTTTTTTTTTTTTTTTTTTAAAGAAAAAGCAGTAGATCTGGTTGTTTGAAGCTGGAACCAAGTCAAAATTTTGAGTTTTAAGCTTTTTTAATGTTTGTGACCAAAAATGCTTTATCTCAGCGAGAGAAGTGAAAAACGGACAATATGTGAAATTGTCCGAGAACTACTTCCTGTTTTGTTAAAATTAAACACCTGGAGCATTATCAAGTTATCGCCAAACAGAGCCCCTACTCAAAAAAATATGTAATATGCTTTTAAGATGTTTTTGTGAGTACAACACTGCAGTTTAGTAAAAGAGAAAGCCATTAAAAATCTTGAAACCTAATCTGGTCTGGTAGGGGGTTTATTATATTTTGGCTGTAATAATGTACCAGTGGCCTCTGCTTTAATCACTACCAGGAAGAGCATTTAATTTACAAGACAAGCAATACTTCCTGATGTACATAATAGTTAAATATTTTGCAATGAAATCTTGGACAACTTTGTCAAAATGTCACTGGTTTGTTGAACTTCAATTTTTAACAGTGCCGGAAGTGCTGCTTCTATCTTGTAATAGATGAGCCGAAGCTACGATATTTTAAGAAAACAAACAGGCATGCGGTATTTCAACACATATTACAACTTTCGCTGTGTAAGGTGGGAGCTGAAATACTTTCAGTGATGTCGTTTTTAAAGTTTTACTGAAAACATGTTTGTTTCCCCTCTGCAGGCAGTTCCTCTGCCATTCCTGAGGCAGTCGCCTCAGACCCACCAGCTCCTGACGAAGCCGTCGCGCCCAAACCTGCCGCCCTTCTTCACGAACCAACCATTGTGGAACTCGGCAGCACCGGCAGAACCAAAAGCCTCCCAGAAACCGGCTGCAGCTCCTCGCTGGACCTTCATAAACCTCTCCCTCCTCCTCCGCCTCTTCCTCCTGCTGCAGACATTCCTGACCTTCCTCTTCCATCGCCCCCCATCTTTCCTCCCCCTCCCCGTCCCACCAAGTCGGCATCCACCTCCAGTCCTCCTGCCCCTCCGGTGCCGCCCCTCGGCGACAGCCCCCAGCGTCCCACCACGCTCAACATAAAGACGCTTCCGCGCTCCACTGCCAGGGAGAACGGCGGCCCTCCGCATCGGGTCGACGATGATGAGGATGAGAGGAAGCTGCTGGAAGAGGATCTAAAAAAATGCATTGAGGACTTCAAAAAGATCCGCTTGCCCACGGTGTTTCCAGACCGCAAGAGGCACTGGCAGAACGACCTGCTCAAGAAGTACAATGCGTGAATGCTGTGAACAAACCCGACTAAAACCTTTTGAAACTATGCTGCGGTTGGTGAAGAGAAGCTCAGGTTAACAGTAATGTAAAAAAAAAGAAAAAGTATTTGCACCCAGTTTTTTTCTTCTGTTTTTACGTCTTGTTGTCACAATGAAATGTTTCAGATCATCAAACAAGCTGTAACATCAGACAAGAAAAAAAAGAAGCGAAAGCAGAGTAAAGACAAAAGTTTTCAAATAATGACCACATATATAAACAAAAATAATTTATCAAAACCATTGATATCCAATATAAAACAGTAATGAAACCAGGTGGGATACCTGTTTGAGTCCTTCACGTTGCATTTAGAGCCATTTAGCTTTGATCGTGTGCTCAGTGTGCTTTTGTGTCGCTGTCCTGCTGCGTAACTCGTGTGGCAGATCACACACTGACTTTCATGGTTCCATCAAATTACAGCAAGTTATCCAAAATCTGATGCAGCGAAACAGTCCCAGATCATGATACCGCCACTATTTACTACTTTTGACAGTAAATATGACGCTCTTTTTCTAAAATACCTTATTACTTTTTATACAAGACGTAGCAGAGTGCACCTTTCAGAAAGTGGATTCGTTTGTGACACCCTTCAGTGTCCTCTTTAGGTAATTATAGAACATCACGTTTTCTGTATTTGTGAATAATGGCTCTCAAGCTGGTTCACTGCCATCACCTTAGATGTGGCTCAGTAACTCTGCGGATGTTGAATTGCTTGTCTTACTCCGGTTATATTTGACATTTAAAATATGTTTGGCGATCTGAAACACCTCCGTGAGACAGAAGAAATGCCTAAGGGGGCAGACACCTTTTCACAGCGCCGTAAACGTCAGAAAGTTTACCTCACCTGGACTTTAAAACAACTTTTCTATTTGTCAGAGAACGTGTCATGCTCAGGTTAAAAACTGAACTCCTTCCACATGAATCTCGCGAAGCATCGACAAAGGAAAGAAGACGCACGCGACGTCATTCGCCAGGTATTAATGCTTTCCTCTCTGCAACGTGTCTGCTGATCGAGCAGCCGGAAAACGCCAGCAAACTGCCACGCTTCGAAAGCGTTTGACCTTAATGACGCAAAAATAAAGGAAGGGAGTGAAATTTCTGGATTTAATCTCTATGAGTTCACCTCATCAATATTACATGGCTGGCTTCAAAGCCTTTCTTCTCTAATACGTTGAGCTCCACATTTTGCTTCATTCTGTGTTTATCTTCCAGTTAGCGATGGAAAGAATTCAGGCAGAGAGAGAGAGAGAGAATGAATGGAGCCTGTTGGAAGCAGAGAGGGTAATTACAGGCAGGACTGAATGTGGAATAAGAATGGCAGTAATGGCTAGATGAACCACTGTACAGCCCCATTTGTTCCTCTGTCTGCACTGCATAAAACGCTCATCCAGCTCCACTAATGAATTACCAGGTGTCTCTATGTCCCTATTTCCTTTCCGTCGTTGTGGGGGGAAAATGTGATAAGCGAGTCAGTATGAAATGAAAGAATAATTGCCTTTTGTCTTTTCAATTGTTCTGAATCGCGCACTGCGTGCATTGAACTCGGCGGGTGTGAGCTTAGCTCTGCAACACACACACAAAAAAAGGAAAAAAAAAAGAGAAGAAAACAGCGCACGAGGAAGATTCGCTGTATTTTTAAAAAATAAGCGGACGCACAAGCCAGAGTATTGCAGAAAAGAAAGGACGACAGCTGATCAAACACAGAGTTACCAGTGACAGTCTGTGCTGAAATCACATACAGGCTCAGGGAAAGGAGAGTTTGTTAGGTTAGCAACACTCACACACAAGACAATTCAAGGTGTTTTACAGATACGTGGAAAAGACAATGGAGTAGAGGGGCTGGAGTAAGGCAAAAACAATCTTACTCAAAAGAAGAGACACGTTTAGCGGATGATGGCCTAATTCAAATATGACATGATTAATTTGAAAGTGATCTTTAACCTTTATGGGAGAACAGCAGTGAACACTGCTATTTTCAGGCCTGTTTCTGCAGATCTCAGGTTTTCAGGAGGTTTGTTCGGGAGCAAAGGAGCAAAATTAACACAGTAAGTACAGCTTGTTGCTGTTAAAATCGTTTTTGTTTTGTTGTTTTTTTAGCTGCTATGTTGACAGAAACACATGAATCGTGACCTAATAAACTCTCCTCTCATTACATAAATGTGGAGAAATGCAGTAATCCTCTTTTAAATGCAGAGCGGTGCTTTTTCCACACTGTCAGCTCGTTGGATAGATGTTTGCCACACATCACTGTGTCATCTGTAGGACGCAAGATGTGGACTTGACGGCAGCACAGGACACAACTCTGGACAGCAACGCTGTAGTCACTCATGTGACTGACATGTCATCTTCAGGGATTTACTCACCGAGAGGCAGCAGTCGTCTTGTTGGGTTAGTATGACTAAACAATGGCGGCCTGACATCTGTTTGAGCTAATGCAAGTTGGCTCTATTGAAGGAAAGGTTCTTGTGACCTCAGCTGGAATAACTTTGTTGAATTCCTGAAGGAATCTTACGTTGTCTTAATTTGCATTAAGCTTAGGGATAAAAACACAACTTGAGCATACAAATTTTCTCATTAAGAACATACACACACACACACAAACGGATTTTCCACTCCTCTCAGCATGAATGAGAGGAGTGGAAACCTGCAGTTCTAACTATTACAACTCAGTTTAGAAAAGGAGGTGGCGGATCCTTGAACCTCCCACGCCAGAAATTCTGTGGCGCCTTCATCCAGGACAAGATAAGAAACAGAGTGAAAGCAGCTTAATAGAAGCAACAGTTTTACCACCTCCAACTGATGCAATGAACACGTCCCGATCAATAAATCAGCGGAGGAGAAGATTGTCTCCCGACAGCCAAGCAGCGGATTACTGTTCTGTTTTGTTTTGTTTTTTGGAGGGGATGGGGGAGAGCGACGACGATGCTCATGTTCAGCACTGTAGTGTGTTTTTTATTTTATTTTGTCTTCAAAAGTCTGACTAATTACCACAGCAGATTTCGTCTGGTATGTTTTTCTTTCATATTGTGTTTGCGGTCCTCTTGAATTTAGACGCACCTTTGATGTTCCCCTCCACGTCTCCGCCGGCCTCCTCGCTCCAGAAATAATCACTGACGCATGAGACCATCCGACTGCTGCTTTTGTTGGGATTCATATAAAAATATCCATGTATTATTTTGGCCTCGTAAAAAAAAAATAAAATCTGATGAGCAACAAGCAACACACAGCACACACGGCCTCCACTGCAATTACAAGGTTTCCCATCTCGGTGGATTTTATTTATTTATTTTCCCATGTTTTGCTCATTTTATCCACCCCCTCCGACTCTTTTAAACCTAATAAAGTCGAACTTCTCTTTGTTCGCCACACTCCCATTGGCTCTCCACTGTTTCTCGCTTTAGGTTTTATGATCCTGTCTCGTCTTGGAGTTTCTGTCTGCAGTGCACCTTGTTCCCAATTCCTTCACAGCCTTAAAATCAGAGTTAAGAAATCATCAGATGTTTGCTGAGAATGAATTGTTCAGACCAAAAGAACCGTTTTTTTTTTTCCAGGTGCACTGCTAGCCTCTAAGATGCAACAGCTACATCGTCTTGTTCTGAGTAGCGGGGGATTAGCAATAGATTAGCGTTTGTCACGGCCTTAAACGCTGTAGTAACAGTAAGCTACTCTTCTTAGAAAACAAACTGTTTCCACCATTGACGCCACCGAATCAGCTTTAACTAAAATATTTTATGACAACCCAAAGATTCAGCTCTTTCCCAGCAGGCTGCAGACCAAATCTCTAAGGAGGGATCGCTCTTTTCCAGCCATTAGAGAGTGTCGCGTTCATTAGCTTCTTCTTTATGGTATTTTCCAGCAGCAGCTTGTAGTGCGGGGCAGAGCTGCGACTGCGACTCAGATCTGTGGTGTCTTTATGCTGCATGTTGAGTCAGAGTCCACGAGGACGATCAAAAACTGGTCGCTCACATTCAAATCCCCCCCCGTTTACCGTTTCAGATGCTGCAATGTTCCTGCAGACACAACATGCATCCCAAAAGGAAAGTGTCTCATTTAAATTTGCATTTTCTCAATTATAAGGCAAAAAAGAAAAACAGTTTCCTTTTTCAATTCTCTTTCATCTTTTGTCTCTTTCTGGAACAACATCCAGAGAAGACAACTTATTACAAATGCTCAATAAGAATTTAATCTCTGAAGTCGATATGCTGAGACCTGCAACAAAGAGAATCCTTTTCCTTTGAAATGAAGCGGTAAAGCAGTCTGGTGGGCTCAAGATGGGCAGGAATAACAGACTTTGACAGAATATTCTAGCCAGTTTGATCAAACCAGGAACAGAGGCACTGAACACCAGGTGGGTTTCTCCAGTAATGTCTTGAAGTTGTAAGTGGATTGAAACTTGATGTTTCTGTAAGGGCAGGCTTTGATTTTAGGCAAAGACTGTCAATGGTTCAGGATTTCCCTCAGCTAAATGACGCCATGTTATTATACGTGTTATACGAGCAGATTTCTTTGGAACGGACAGCAAAACATTAACGTCTCATTTCCTCCGGGCAAGAGTTATCTTCAGTGCAGTCTGCTCTCCTGACAATTAAAGCAGAGGCCAAAAAAAAAAAAAAAAGTCATACTCAGAGGGTCGTGAGATATTTTAGTGTTTCAGCTGTCAGGAAGAGTTTCGCACTCAGTTTTTGTGCGATGAAATGCGGTTCCAAGGGAGACGAGAAAAGAGAGGCCTAATTATTGGACTTGAAAAGAAAGATGGAGGTACCAAGACAGCAAGCTGCTGATATTTTTATTCTGTAGAATCTTATTAAAGAGTTGTCCAGATGATTTGCCCAATTTAAATACTAGGAGGTGATTTGTTGGACGAACTTCGACCTAGATCAGTTGAACTAATATGAAAAAGATTTTACGGCATTATGTCAATAACCAACAAACAAAATCAGTGCCAAATCTTGCACACTCACACAGGAAGAGATGCTGCCTCAGACAGAGCAAATTGTGTCTCCCAAGAGGATGTCCTTCAAGAGATAAGTGCTAAAACAGAGCCTGAAAGAGGAAAGGCAAGGTCAAAAGTGAGCAAAAGTGCACAAATGGTAAAGTAAAAATACTTTAGCAGCCGTGTGAATCATGTGATTTAGCTTGACAAGACTATTGAGCAAAAAAGAAAAAAAGATGTGAATTCCTTCACCTGTCTTTGCTCCTTCTCTTGTTTTAAGAGACTCCCCACTAAAATCGAAGGTCGGCATGAAATCCCAGTTCGTTCGCAGCTCTGGGTCTCCGAGTCTCCCACGGATCAATGCTGAGTCTCTCTTGCACGTCACCGAGGGTTTCTCAGGGAGCAGAACTTCAGCTGCTTGAGGTCAGGAATCGCTAATGACAACCCAGTGGAGAAAACAAACAAACAAATAAAAAAACCCAGTTTCACTCACATACATACTTGTACTCTGCTCTGACCTCGTCCTTTTTCGCAGAAAGAGCAGTGAATAAGAACACCATCCAATCGTTTCTTTCAGTGACTTGTAAAAGAGTATATAACCTTGAATGTTTTTTTGAATTTGTCGGCGTGTGTGTGTGTGTGTGTGTGTGTGTGTGTGTGTGTGTGTGCAAGTATATTCAGGTCTAAGGCAAAAATTGAAAATCCAGACCATATTGCTCAGCAAGCGTTACCGTGCTGTGCTGCTTTGGCAAGCGTGCTTTGGCACATAAATGTGCTTTTTTTTAAAAAACAACCACATGTAACTTATTGGAGAACAGGGATGGCTGGTCATGCAGGCAGTGAGTGGTACATGCTGTGGGGGGAGGCAGTGAAGAGAAGAGTGCCAGAGGGAATGTGTCAGACTCCGTTCACAGCTTTTCCATTTCCATCATTAAAACCTGGAGCCTAATCCATGCAGCTCCTTTAATCTCTTAATTCTGTTCCCATTTTCTCTGCAGACCGCGCTCTCCTGTTCCATTCTCTCTGCCTCTCTCTTTTCTCTGTCGCTAATTCAAAATCATATGTGCTTCTGGATGCAGCGTGCTTTCACCTCTCACATGCACAAACTCCACCTGTGGTTTTTCACTTTACATTGCACCTTAAATGCTTTACCTGCCCCTGCGTTATTAATGCTTATTCAAATTTCTTTTTTTTTTTGCCTGTGTCCTTGATTGTTGTCAGCCGCTAAGCATGACTAAATGGTATGTAAAAGGATATACAGCAGTCAGGTAGTGGAGCTGAGCAACGACGTGATTTGGATGGGAGCGTTAGATGACTCGATTACCAAGACTGACATAAAAGAGAGAATTTTTGCGAGGTGGCAAGACAGATGGCCTGACAGTCCGATACTGAGCCAGAGAGCTTGGCCCGCTACTTTCATGACATGGCCTGTCTGAATGTGAGGCATGGTGCCGTGTTCCTGTGTGAGATTTTTTTTTTTTTTTAGTTTTTTTTTACAGCGACTGCTGTGTGACTGGAACAGCCTCCACTGCGCTGCATGGGAATTACAATTCACCAAATATAGAAGCACATATCAAACAGGCTCAGCCTCCTGCAGAGGAGTGTAACTTATTCATAAGACATTGCAATAGCTGCATAAGCGCACATTAGAGATGTAAAAGCCTACTTAGGACATCGTTTGAGTTGATTAGGGTTCACCCTGATCATTTCGACAGCTCAGACGCTCATTAATGCTTTCTGTAGCTCACAGCACTGCATTGCATCCTCCGTTGTTTCCCTCCATTTTCCAAACCGTTGACGGTCGATTTCAGCGTGCCATCAAATGCTTTGCTCGCGTGTCACTCTGAAGATGCTCTGCACCCAACATGCAGACGTGTGAGGCAGGAAGAAATGTTTGGTCTGCACTTTTCTCCATTTGGTTTATCTCTTCTTTTTTTTTGTCTGCTTTTCTGACCTACAGAATATTAATTAGGTGAAATCAGGCTGGAAAATAAAAACCCTAGACAAATCAGAACACGGTGTGTGACTCGAGGCAAGGTTTTCTGCAAGTGGAGCTGGTTTCTGATGTCTCTTGGAATTAAAATGAAGTAGAGTGAAAAAGTGCATTTTGTACTTTAGTGAGAATGTATCCGCCTGGCGTGAAGTTCCAAAAGAGAAGGATTTGATAAAGATGTGAGGACAAATGAATGTGGGAGTGAAACCCAGATATCGCTCTGTGTCGCTGTCCGTGTTTTTCCGGGGATTTTATAAAGAGTTCAAAAGGGATATGTTTTTCCTCTAGCCAGTTCTGAGTCTGCCCTGGATCTGTTCCTGGTTGACCACGACAGGGGAAACCTCACAATAGAAATGCCAAGCAGGACTCTGGATCTGACGTAATACCTGAACCTCCACGGTCAACCTCTTTCAGGCCTGGCTCCGTCTGGATGATGGAGCTCCTCGCCCTTTCACTAAGGCAGAGGGTGGCTAACACATGGAAGCTAATTTCAGCCACCGTTGTCCAAGATTTTTTGGCCGCCATATTTCTGGACCGTAGATGAGGGGGCAGAAAACAGACTGATTGTTAGAATGAGAGTTTTGCTTTTTGATTCGGCTCTGGGCTCAAGAGGGGACCCAACAATGCGAGCGAAGCTCCAACATGTTCATCCTTGTTGACAAGACATTAAGAGACGTGAACTTCTCCAGTGGAGACAGAGACTGAAACTCAAAGCAGAGGGAGAGAAGCACATTTTCCCCAGATGAGAACATATCAGCCCTGACACTTCCAAACCGGATGCTCTCCTCTCCATAACCTTAACAGCCAATCAATGAACACCACAAAGAGGACGAGTGACACGAAGAACCAATGGAGAACATGAACCTGAGCTTGCAACAAGCTTTCACAATTCCTGTGTCCGGGAATCCAGATGCAGGGATTGTTTTTGTCATAGAGGGAATAGCTGGTCCTTAAAAGCAGCCAGGTGTGCCCCACATCACCCACTCACAAAATTGTGAAAAGTCCCCACATCCACCAAATACATTCGTAATGGTTAGACCCAACTCCACTGACCTGCTGAGCATCTCTGCAAGCATAAAGCTGTGAGCCGTTATCTCACAAAAAGCTGCTGCTGCTCTTGCGTCTGATGTTCGGCAATTAGTCAGCGCCTCTATTCCGACATCCAAGAGTAGACTTTCCCATGGAGGCTAAGAAGAGGCATCCCCCCGGTAGTCGGAAAACACTCATCAGTCCTCTTGCTAAAAGTATGACCAATTAATCGTCATCTCATTGTAAACTGACAGTGTTTCTCAAAGATATGAGGCAGATGTGTAAAAACCTGTGAGAAAATTCCTGAATAGACAATAGAAAACACAAAGAGATAAACCACGCAGAGGAAGTGCAGTAATGAAGGACATGATTATGGGAGTGGTTTAGTGTTTTACCAGGAACAAGTCGACAGTTGTTCAGCAGGATGGCGGTTCTGCTGCTGCAGTTTTGTTTCGTCTAAATCCCAGCAGCTCAGAAGGTTTACAGAAAGGCTGTGAAGAGTGTCTGACAATCTTCCGAGTCGCGTTTCTGAAGCCGCTCTAAAACAAAACCTTGTGACGTTACCCGATCCCCTCACTATCCTCTCCAGGGCCATTTTATCTGCATCGTTGCTGTGGTTTTGCGGATGCTGACAGGAAATTTGCTTCAGCTTCCTCAGAAAGTGTTCAAGCAGCCGAGGCCATCAGAGTACTGTGCTCTGATGAACTTCATGCTGTTCCCTCCGCTGTGCGGCTGCTGAGATCTGTGTGCTCAGTTTGTGACCTTCAGACGTCAAAGATCATCCCCTTCACTTTGTCCAAATTGCGCTTGAGGGTTTTCCTGCACCAGATGTCTTGTGGTTTGATCCCTTCTCAACACTGATACATCGTTCTCACGAATGAGCTCTTCCCACCTCCCAGCAACCAGAGAGAACGCTGACATTCAACACCAATTAACCTTTAATCCCACTTTGCCAGACTTCACCTTTCGCGACATTTTAAAGACTGTTTAAAGTGCTGCCTTATCGGCGAAATAGACAAAACACAAGCAAACCTGCCATTTGTGAAGATGGAGGCAAACACTTCTGCAAACTACAGAATTTCTACCTAGAATAGGAAATTCAGAAAGGTTTGATCCAGCGCATATTTTTGTAGGGACCCTTGCTATGGTAGCAACCTGCTTCTTTTCTATTTCTGGTGTAATGTTCCTACTGTTCCTGTTACCCACAGTAATCAGTCTTACTCCACTTTCTTGCACATGCACTCCTTCAGATTCCTTGTTGCCGTTTAAGGTCACACCGCAGTCTTGAGTTTTTTGCTGTTTCGCCATTCAAGCAACTTGGAATGCTTTGCTTTTATTTTATCTCACATAAAACCAAACTTAACTTT
This sequence comes from Gambusia affinis, assembly GCF_019740435.1. Lineage (NCBI taxonomy): Eukaryota > Metazoa > Chordata > Actinopteri > Cyprinodontiformes > Poeciliidae > Gambusia > Gambusia affinis. Next base: position 7,916,024 of record NC_057876.1, read on the forward strand.
ATGCTAATCCTGTGCGGCTCCAAAATAGGGAATATTGACTTCCCAACAAAACGCGAAAGTCGTGCATTTTTTATGCCGCCTGGCAGCGTGAGGCACAACTCCTTTAGAGACAAACAATGGAAAAGTAAAAGCGTGTGTCTATATCTCCAAAAGCCACAGCGGAAGTTGATTTAATAAGCTCACGCTATTAATACTTTTTAAAATATTTCAAGATTTTTTTTTGTGTGTTCTGTTTGACATCCTGCAGGGATTGTTGCTGCAGTCTTCATATTTTCCTTTTTTTCCTACTGTCACATTTCAAGGTGAAGGTTGCAGAATAACAAGGCCTTCGTGTTATTGATACTAACTAAATATTTCACCACGATCATCTCAGCATTCAGGAGCTCCTTTTGACTTATTCAGCAAGAAAGAAGAGACTATTAGGCATGTAGGGAGTTGAGAAGGAGATCAAACGTTCGACACTCAGGTATTTCAAGTAGCACATAGAGCCCATCAAACAACATCACTATTAACAACAACTCTATGGAAACCTTTGAAAAGAAAACCCCCCCACAGAGGCGCGGAATGGCCGTCTTTCATGCGGCAGAGGAGTCGTGGCGACCAGGATGCAGATAGTAGATTTCTTGGCTCCGTGCATCCGCTGTGTCAGCCTGAGTCACCGAGCTCTGCTGGCATCGTGTACTGCTGAGGAGGCTCCTCAACACACCGGGGCTGTACATCATCGTCAGTCTCTGTATTCTGTGTGGGTGTGTGTGTGCGTGTGTGTGTGTGCGTGCGTAGGCGTGGACATGCAGGTTCGCTGCAAAATCTCCCAATAGGCTCCACTGACTCTGGGAGCAACAAACAAACACTGCGGCAACAACAGACCCAGCTCAAATTCCCTGCCGTTCCCAAATATACCAGGAGGATTGTTTTCTTCCATCTCTTCTATCCGGAGGCGCTGTGTACCACAGTATACTGCAAGCACATAAATATTCTGAAAAAGAAAAAATATGAAATTACCACTAAATAACATTTCTTTTAAATTATATAGTTGTTGTTTTTTGTCCATTTCATTAAGTCATTCTTTTTATTAGGAATAAAATCTACCAGTGCCATTTTTTTTTTCTGTCTAATACCATTTTAAATCTTAATTAACTGTCAGTGAGTAACGTTCTTGAACAACCTAAAACCCAAACTAAACAATAACTTTAGTTGGTTTTTTCCATTTATGCACAATCCCTTGATTTGCTCAACTTCCTTTTAGTTTTCATGTGTCTTTGCTGTTTTCTGTGACATAAACCACAACAGTTTGTTGCTGAGTGTACTTGAAGAAAGTCGTATACTGAATCAAATCAAAGCTGTAAGGCACAATATAGTTACAAACTATATAAAGTTTTTTTTTTTTTTTAAAGCGATGCAGTGTAAAAAGTAATTTTTGGGATTCAGGAGACAACATAGGGTTGCACTGTTTGCTTAGGTTATTTGAATTCATGTGACGCGGGTGTGAATCTCTGCTTTTCTTTATTCTTAATTTCATCTGCCCCTTTCACATTCAACATCGCCAGTCTGCTGTTGCTGTTTGCTGAAGGTTTGCTTTACTTGGAGTTTGGCTCCTGGAAGCTTGTCAGCTTTGGCTACAGTGATCAATGTGTGGGTTCCCACCCTCAGACCCACTGATTCGCTTCGACGGTAGTAAGACAGCAGGCATTGCATTAAAGCAGGAAAGGTTCTCCCAAATTCAAAGGCGTCACTTTTTCTCAAGGATACATCAACGTTATACATCCCTGCAGTTGTAGGATTTGCGTCGTAAAAGAAAACTAAAGTGGGCTGCTTTAAGAGCATGTCCGTGAGAGCAGCTTGTCTGTTGAGTGTGGGTGTTTTTTTTTTTTTTTTAGTTTCAGCAGAAGGAGCAGTCCCTCTCAAAGTGCCCGAGGGATAATTACCTCTAAATTAATTGGATGGGAGGAACAATGCACTTTAGAGCGGACTAGTTTTGTGTTATCCATTACGTACAGGCCCGCTGACGGCTTTGAAGTGATCACCACACCGCTGTACTCCTCCACCGGAGTCGTGTGAAGCTCTTATTATGGCCTTTGGGTGTGTCCGTGACTGCAGCACATCAAGGTGAGTGGAGAGAACGCGCTCGCCTGCAACCACCTTACGGACAGGATTCAATTATAAAATCACCTCCAACAAGAACTCGCTGGAATTACTGAGATTGAATCAAGTCTGTCACGCTGGAAAAACTCCGACTGAATGCAAGCAATTAACGGAGGAATTAATGAAATTAGCGGAGGCCTGAAAGAGTGAAATGCTAATTGTGCTCTGCGCGTTTGTTCTGGTGTAAATATTTAAATAAAGTGCATTTATGATTTAGCTTTCCAGCAGCTGCTGGAGGTCACATCTGAGTGCACAGTAGCGATCACAACAGAAAGACGGATGTGAATGTTCATACTAGGGTTCGCCATTTCGTTTTCATAGAAGAACATGAAGAAAACAAGTGAAACAGAGGCAAGAATCTAATAGCTGGTCATTTTCTCATTAAAATGAAAAGAAACGAAGCGTGGGAATTGGATTTCTTCCCCTTTCCACCTGATATTTTTCTCAAAAAAAAGAAGAAAAGAAACAGTATTCTTCTTAACTCTTACTTGAGCCACGACCAAGGTCAAGGAGATCTTTCGGCTGATTCTTTATATTCTGTCACTTATTAGAACATTAATCCGAAGGGTGACAGCGTTTTCAATAGTGCAACGAGGCAGAGTTTGTACTCACAAAACAATAAATGAAGAAAAAGCACATTTTCCCACCTGAGTAAGATAGTAAAATGTACTTTTCGGCCAGTTACCTGACAGCAGGTAAACATTTAAAAATATTGTGGTTTGTAAAAAATGTTCACAGCAATAAGTTCAGGGATTAATGGGAAAAGATGTTATAGCTGTCACAAAATGGTAATGGAGGATTTGTGTCGTTGAACCACTCACATAATTTCATATCAAGTTAGTCTAAGCCCACTGAAAATACATTTTGCAAATATAAATTGGGTGTTTACTTTAGAAACTTGAAATGCTTGATAACGTTGTTTTAGCCTTATGTGTCAGCCACTGGCATATTTTTAATCCAACTAAACATCACGGAGTAATTTTCTGCTTTAATAAACTAGATGTTCAGTAGCCTAAGCATCTGAAAATTGGACTACATTTGCTTTTTTGGCATCTGGTATAGATCTAGTTTATTGCTTAAATACCACATTTTCTTTAAAAAAATTGCAATAATAACTGTTTTTATTTTAATTTTAGCTTCTTTTTCTGACATTCCCCTCACTCGTTACGATCATGCTCGTTGCTTCTTCCAAAAACGACACTTTCTGCAGGTCTTTTTGACATCGCTGCAAGCACCCCACATGAACTCATTGCAATAAAAACACGTTTGCGCCTTTTTCTCTTAAATCACAGGAATCTGCAAGCAAACGCTGAAATGTTTGTGCTTTCTTGTGATAGTAGCGTCATTGCGAAACACTTGTGTGGCTTCAGTCAGAAAGGACAGCAGGCAGCGGGATTCTCACTCTGTTCACTGAAGATAAGTAGTTACATTTGTGCGCGAGTCTGATGCCGTGGATTCCTTCGTTCAGACGTGATTACAAGATATCTCTGCTCGGTGTTGCTCACACGTTGGCGTCAACAGTAATGATGAAATCTGTACAGGAAAACAAGGGTCTAAATATGAAAAGTCCTTCGTCCTACTTACATACTTTATCTGTGCTAAATTTGTACTTCTCCGCTTGTTGATAAATGTCCCCCAGTAGGCCTCCTTCGACCTTAATTATGCAGTCTTAGCTTAATTTTTATTTTTTTTCTTTATCCATTCAGTGTCGGAATAAAATATATTCAAAAGAGGACAAACTTTCATCCTGATGTGGCACATGCAATAGAGCTGCAACATCGCTGCAGCGAGACTCCTGCTTCACGCTCCTCTGAACAAAGTCTTTGGAAGGTGGACGGAGGACGAAGGCCTCCCCATTTTGGTTTAGCCTATTATGGCATGAATGTGACCTTGCACAAGCTATTGATCTGTATCTCCACTCATTCACGTTTTCTAAAGGCCCGTTGAGTCATGTCAGTCACTTCAATATCACACACTTCTCTTGTGGTTTCGTCTTCTTCTTCTTTTTTTTTCTTTTTTTCTTGTGCTGTTTTGGGTCGAGCCCAGATAATTGGATTTTCCAACCACGGCCTGTGTGCAGAGTCGGAGTCAGAGAGAGGGGGTTGGGGGAAATTAAAATATTCCGTGTGGAGTAAATCAATGCTAAAACCCTCCCTCTTACTCTCAAAAAGTTGCTACACGTGCACAGAAAAGCAATTAACCCACTGCAGGAATTGATTTAGTCCACTACAGCTTATCTCTTTTGGCACGGTTGAGATTTTTCACACCCAGGGGGCGATCAAAAATCTTTTTTTTTTTTGTCTTGTTTCAAAACCCAGCGGCATTTCGGGATTAGCACAGATTTTTTTTTTTTTTTTATCTTCACCAAGCAATTACCTGCTATTGTAATCAATGCCGGACTGATGTCTTTAATAGTCTATATAGCATCGCCTCCTCAGCAGGCCCCGCAAATTACAGTGATTCATCACCAGAGCGCCTCGCTGCTCTGCTGGAAATGCTGAATCAATTGAACACACATACAAACCTTCCTTCCCATGATGCGACTCCAGTGGCGGCAGCAGCTCTCTGTATTCACAAACACCTTCCTGCCTTCAAGAGGAGGCATTTCATCGGGAATGTTTGAGTCAGGATTTCGTAAGTTTGAAGCCAGAGTGGCTCTGTCATGAACTTGTCTGGCGAGGAGGTGCCTTACATTTAGAATCCTGCAAGAACACATGTTCATTGCTGCAATCGAATACATGAGTGGGCGTGCAAAGAGCGGAAAAAAACTCTCCCTCTCTTTCTCTGATACATTGAAATAAAGCATTTATTGCTCCTGCACAGCTGGGCGCTGATAAACTAAAGGAAGACAGCTTCTGCTCCACTGAGCCGCAATGAACACATCTGCAGTTCTCCCTCGTCACGCCCCCCCCCCCCCCCCCCCTCCGTCATCTGCGCGCGCACACCCTCGGATGGAGGAAATCGATAAGTGTTGTTTCTATCTCCGCGTGACACGTGCCAACTCCTGCAAAGCTGATGTCTCACATGCAGACGTTTCTGACAAACACGCCGCAGCCGAGGACCGTTGGGGGGGAAGCCGAGACAGGCGAAGTCAAAACAGGAAAGATGGCTGATCATCAACTCCTGACAAGATGGACACACTTGGGGCGCAAGCGGTGGTAATAATAGATGGATGCGTGACGCAGTGATCCAATCAGGCAGCAGGGACGCTTACTCATTTGGTTGAAAAATATATCACCCAAGATGTGATGTCATCTGAGCCGCAGGGTGGTGTAGTTATTAGAACAATAGTATTACAGCAGTAGAGACTTTTTGGACACTGTTTTTTTTTTTTTTGACTTCTTGTACTTGCCTCTGTTGTCTTCCGGTGGCGCAGCTTCCTGCCAGAGTTGATTTAATCAATGAAAGCCTGTCTCTGTCCACATGCAGCTCTTTGGCAGAGTTGATGCAGCTAGTTAGTCAGTAAACTCCATCTCCCGTGCAAAACTTAAAGTTTGGAGTAAAATATAAGCCGTGTTTATTACATCTCCTTAAGGAATCCACACAGCTGTCTGGGTCTGCAAGATACTGAACCTGTATGAAGCGCCTGCATCAATATTTAAGAAAGTTCATCTGCGGTGTTCTAAGTCAGCCTCGAAGGAGGCAGTAATGCACTTGTTATAGCAGGAGAGTAACTATATTTAAAGGGGATAAAAAAAAGAAGGAACTGAGCTAAATAACAAAGAAAATACTGTGATTTTTGTCCTAGATATCACTGTTTCTGTGGTCCCTTATATGATGAATTGTCCAAAACAGCTGCATTTCTTCAAACAAAACAATGGTCATTACTGTTATTCTTCTTCTATTTATCATCTAACTAAAGCAACAGCATTTTTTCAGAATCTTTTTAAAAGATTCAGCAGTTGCTCTTGATGTTTTTGTATCATTTGATACATGAAGCTGCAGCCGACTCATCAAAAGGATTACATTTTTCACATGCTTGGCACTTTGAAAAGGAATCTGTAAACTTTGTTTGTATTTGATCCCACAAATCCTCAAGCTATACAAAAGGAGGATATTTTGTGAAAATTACTTTTTTGTAAAAAAGTAATAGTTAAAAAAAAAAAACTGGCAGGATCTGAATACATTGATTTAGTCCCAATGTGCTGAAGTCAGGAAGTCCTGCAAGCAAGTGAGCAATACTTCAGCATTATTGATGTTTATGTTGTAAAGCCTGGATACTTACAAGTATTTAAATATTATTTGCATTTAGAATGACCTTAGTTCATCCAAATACATTTCCCCATTTATCCAAAAGGACAGAAAATGTTTAACTGACTAAACTTTGACCGTAATGCGATGACATTAATCACAGTAAAATCTGACAATGAATTTATTTTTTTCACATTAGCAGAGATTTATTTTCTCACATCTCCATCCCCATTGGCTCCAGTCCGATAAGACTAACCTTTAGCTCCTTTGGTTGGTAGATTACATTTTTGATGTCTTTCTCTACGTAGGAGCTGTGCAATCAGCATCCTAATCTTGACTCCACTCTTCACAAATGGAAACAATGTCATCCTGTTTTTTTTTTGGCAGCACAAACAGATTGGCGGATAAACTCCAAATCCACGAGTAGCTTTTCAGTCGCGGTGGCGTTTATCTGACATTTTCTTCGGTTCTGTCCCCCGAGAGTGAGGGATCAGCTGCGTCTGCATGTGGCGTCCAATTTCAGTTTTTTTTTTTATAAGACAGATGGTGCTGATAAAGAAGCACTTACTGTGTGTGATGTCTCTATATTCCCGTTCAAATTATCGAAATGCAGAAGTAATTACCAAGAGGCTCTCTTTGTGCCAAAACACGTGTTTAGGCATGAAGTGAGTCCCGCAGTTCTGTTCACATGAAAATGAATCTGAAATGATTTAATGCATCTGTCTGAGAAAACCGTCTCCTCACGTCAGGAGAGCAAAGACTCCAAACGGAGCTCCTCGGGATTAATTTTTCAGAAGTAAAAAAAAATATACAAAGGCACTAAAGCAGAGCAATCAAAGCCCACTAAAAATACAACAGCGGAAACAAAGAGCCAAGACTGTAGCAATGATTGCAGGAGGAAAAAAGAACCACTGAAGAGACTTAAAAGACTTCGCAAAGACTTAAAGCAATGAAGCAAAATTAAAGTGACTGCTCGGATCGAAATGACTGAAGTGTCAGAGTCGGAGGGGTTTTAGAGTCTAAATGCATGAAGGAGGAAACTGTTGACTAAATGACTGGGTCTGGTTTTCATGTGTCCACCTCTTGGTGTAGAGATCCGTAATGAATCCCTGTTCTCTGAATGAATCAGCTCTGAAACAGTTTATAGGCAGATGACTATGGAGACATGGATCATTTAAAAATACTAACGCTTGTAGCTTTTTGGTGTAGAGCTGATTGAACTTGCAAAAATACGGTAAATAATAAACTAGTGACCTTTAACATACTGCCGGACGAGAAGCTAACCTCAGCATTGTGTCGTTTAATGTTTTACAGAGCAAATAGTCTGGTAAACACTCACTTCATACATTGACTCTGGACTATCGGCTATTGAGAAATGTCGCCAGAGGCCTGGACTCTACTGAAGTTTTACATCGTGATGCTATCATAACATTCGAGTGTGATGTCTATAAATCGCCAGCTCGATCGTGAAGGAAGCTACGCCGTGAAGCTTACCGGATAATCATGTTTCCCTGTAGACAAAAACATCATCCCCACCGTAAAGAGAGAAATGCTGATCCGAACGAGACGGATGTCAATGGGTGCTGCAAGAAGGAAATGCGTCCTGAGAAACCGAGCTCATTGGGACAAATTCAAGACAGAACACAGAGAGGAGATGAGAATCGAGCGATGGTGTAGGAAGGCAGTGGCAGGGCTGCAGAACAACCCAACTGGGCTCCTTTGTTTACTGAAATATCCAGAAAAACTGGATACTTTTGAATACTGTCTAAATTCAATAAATCAGTGTTGAGAAACCTTTCAATCATGAGACAATTCACTGTATCTGGACAGAGGAAGGAGCATTTAACAATAAGAAATGAATATGGCCTTTAGGGATGAACTCAGTGAGGCAAATGTTTTCATTCTTGTCCCGTCCTGTCTTTCTGAAGGTGAACATCAGCTATTTTCCCCCCCCATCACTCCTGTTTAGTTATGCAGTCAAGATCTTTCACCTTCAATTCTCAGTCAATCAACCTATAATTTATTCTTTATACATTGTAGGCTATTTCAGTTGCTCTGCTCTTAAGGATTGCAGTTATGCAACCCCTCTCACCCCGTCTTCTCTTCTTTTGAATCAATCTCCTAATGTTGCAAACACCGGTGAAGGTTTCTGCTTAAACACTTCAGCTTTAAGATTTCAGAAGTCCTTCAGTTCAACTTTCATCAAGTTCAGTCCTCATTTAAAGCTCAAATCTTGCCACGTTTTCTGTTTTGAACGCGGATACTAGCACGTAAACCAACCACGAAACCTTTAACAGAGTTAATGTTAGAAGGGGAGGAGGGAATTGTGTAAAAGAATCTTTTTTGAGCCGTTCCATCAAAAGCACACCCAAAGTGTTACTTTGATTGTTTTTCATGTATGTTTGAGAAACCGTCGAATCGTTCCTGTGGCAGCCGTTCTGGGGGCGCCTGAACGCTTGCTCCCACAAAGCGGCAAGAGAAATTAGCAAACACCAGGTCAGCTGAGCTCATCCTAGGAACTACTTCTCAGTCCAGTGTTCCTGAGAACTGTTGTAAACGGCGTAATTAACAAATGCTGTGACGGCATGCTGATGGTGGAGTGTCGGAGTGGGAAAAACAGGCTCAATTTTAAGGCGTCAAACTGCGAAGTCACATTTCTTTTAAGCTACGTACAGTGTTTTTATAACAAGTGAAGGTAACATAGTGACTTGATTGTACCTGGTAGGTGCACAGGGCCTCCCCTCTGAAGAAGTTCAATGAGGCAAATGTGTTGTGGTTTATTAAATGAGATTGATTGAGACTCGCAGTGGTTGGGTAGTGGATTTTCTACAGGAACCATTCTGATTCGATCTGCAGATGGTGATAAAAAAAAAACAAGGTCAGACGGGCAGACAAGTTACCTTGAGTGGATTGTTCACAGAGGACCAGGTTTGTGATAGCCACCAATAAGTGGGTTTAGGTCTCATGGAAACAGAGCACAAATTATGAGCGACTCCCCAGGAACAAATAGGGTCCGGATTACGACACCGCAGTTGGACAACCTGGCGCTGCTTAGCAGGCCTCTCGGGCTGCAGCTTGGTGAATTGATCATTTACAGGCAGCGAGCAGCACGGCCTGCTGTGGAGCAGACAGAAAGACAAGAGGAGATTAAATGAAACACAAACCAAGTTCACACCAGGATATGCACAACTTTATATTAAATTACTTTAATTTTCATTTATCTTTCCTGCATATTTGTTAAACAAATCCTGTTAGCACTGGTTCTGGTTCTAATTAAAATCAGGACCAGGTGATTCTTGTGGGGAATCTTTAGGCATTTGCCAATTTCTGATGACTTGGCTTGGCCTGTGCTTTCTTAGTATTAACATTTTCAAGCTTTCTAAGGGATTCTGTTAACATTCAACGTGTATCTTCTGGGTGCAGGAGGCACATAAAATAGTCACGCCGATAAATAAAGTGTCCTATCATCTCAAGTCATTTTATGAAGCTATAAATTCTCAATAATGACATTCAGAGGGATGCTAGTGGTGCTTTAGAGACCCTGGCATTCTACATCAATCTAGTACAAAAATTTTGGGTGTTTTTTGTTCACAAACCTAATCGAAAACAGGCTGAAACAACAGGCAAAAGCAGCTCGCCAACGTTTGGCTGAACAGTGACTGGAAAGCAAAACACTTACAAATAAAATAAATATGAAGTAAAAAAAATGGCCCACGGAGAATAAAGCTGTTGAGTAATCTTACTCTGGAATAAGACCAGAGTTTCTTGGACAGGAGTTTTGCATTCATGTGCCTTCACCACATAGATTTCCATCCCAAAATTGGATTTTTTTGTTGTTTTTGTTTTGTTTTTTTCTTTTTCTGTGTTTTTACACCTCGCTTCTTCTCTTGCACAACAACTCATACCATGAGGATGAAAACCCAAAGCACAAACTGTCGGGGGAGAGCTGACTGGAAATATAAATATCCAAAATAACATCAAGGCTTGACATCATTTTGTTCTCCCCAGAAACGTCTTGCAACTCCAAACATTACTCCAGCTCCACAGCGTCAGAACATATTAACTTCAAACAGAGTTAGCATGCTGGATCTGGATAAATCGGGCATGTTATTGCTCGCATTGATATCTGATACATTCTTGGTGTTATGTCGCTGCTGGAAGCTGTAGTTTGGCTCTATGTGAGCATATCTGTCAGCGCATTCCCTGTACAGTCCTCGACTTTGTGGAAGTCCGAACACTGAGTTACAAGAGTGGAAGAAAATACTAAAATTAGAAGTGTTCTCTCTGGATGCCTTTTGCACGTTGTCACAAGTAAATGAATGCTCTGCACAGATTGTTTTGCGTGGATTTTGTGGAAGAGAACATTACCAGGGATGACTATATTATGATCTTGGCTACAGTCCCTTTGAAGGTATCGGAGTAAGGCGCTCTGAAAGTCTTGTCTTGTTACATAAGCCCCAATAAAAGGAATCAGCGTTTGCGGTTGTAAGCTGACAAAATGGATAAAAGCTCAGCAGGTATTGATTATGACATGGCACCAAATATCTCGGATTAATGTTCAACCCTTGTAGCTCTATAAAACTGACTTGAAGGAAGGCTATCAGATCGGACATGTACAAAGAGTTAAATTCTTGTTTTAGTTACAGGCTGGAGGCGTTTACACTGCCTGTCCACAGTGACACAAACAAAAAGTGAAAGCAGATGTACACAGTGATGCACCTTTCCACTGTTTACAGGGGCTGAGAAATGCCTTTTGGCTGTTTGGCCTCTATATGAACATGCATACCAGCCTAATTTCTGAAGTGATAACATTTATTTAGCCGGAGCTGAGTGCTAGCAAAACATGTCAGGATGTGAACACAGTGCAATGCATTTTCCTGCAGATGGATTATTGGAGCATTATTCTGCACTCAGTGCTTCCCTGAGTAACGACATCTCGCATCTTCTCGCCCCACAGAAAATGAAACTTAATGAAACAATTTGCAATCATACGGCATTCAGTCTTTGGCAGCTGGTTCTCACAACTTTTGTTTCAGGCGCAGCTCAATCTGTGTTTCGCGTAATCTTTTCCTTTGTGCCTGTGGGGATGTGTCGAGTCCTCAGACATAAACTTAGAGCCTGACAGGTCCTGTGCCGAATCAAAGCAGCCTTCACTGTCGTTCAGTGGAAGGAAGATAGAATGCGGACTGTCACATCTGGCTCACCGGCTGCTGCCGTTTCTGCAGAGCCTCACAATCACTCCGGCATCTTTGTTGTCTCTGTCATCGCATTATTCCCCTCCTTCTGTTCTCCTGCAACCCTCCTGCCCGTCTCCTTTCTTTGTGTCTGCACAATGAGCAGAAGCGAATTGGCGACCTGAGAGCATTAACGCTGGTAAATTCCACAGGAAGGCAGAGGACGACTGTTTACATAGCGGAGCGTGTCGGTTTATAGTGAAATGGTCTCTGACTTGCCAAACAAAAGAAGGCCAGAGGTGGCCTGAGACTGAACAGAATTGCTGTGGATTGAGTTATGAAGGTCCCATACAAAAACAAAAAACAAAAAAAAACACAACAGCTCCATTCGCTGAATTCAAAGAGAGACGGCATCCTGGAAGCTCTGTGATTCGCTCTTCTTCTGCAAAGCAAGTTAGCAGCAAGAAATACTAATGTGATGTGATAGCTTTACGATCTCGCTGGTGGCAGCAGATATTTTCCCTGGATGTCACCTGAAAATAAATCTCCTTCCCATTTTCTATCTACTGGCCTGACTCCGTGCTAGATGACTCCTTTTAAGAATCAGTGAAACATATAACATCACTTTAGGAAGAAGATGCATCGCTCCATTTCCTTGCTTCCACATACATAATGTAGACAAGATACGGAAGTAGGTGAGCGCTATTTATATTCTTAGTAAAACGACTGAAAATGTTTTATTCCAATGAATGCTGATGCTGGGTTAAGATGGGAGAGACAAAAGGGTGTCTACAGGTGAATAATAAACAAAAGACAAATCAGGAAAAAGTAACATAACCAGTTGTTTAATTATTATTACTGTGGGAGATTAAATCTGAACATTTTCTGTTTTAGGTAAAGATTACCAACAATTCCTCCTGTTTGCTAATACCTGAAGTACAGAGCAAGAAAATGTGTATTTCTTCTTCAAATTCAGAAGTTTACATACACAAAAACCGCAATGTTGTCACAAAGATGACATCATGATATATGAAGTTTCTAATAAGATTATGTACAATATTTATGTTGACTGGAGACTAAATGCTTTTAAAGGAATCAGAGGCTAGTTAAACATGTTGGCCTAAATATGATGTATTTTTCCTATTAATCTAAAAAAAGATGTTTTTTTTATGACATACAGCAATTCAAATTTACTTTAAAAAATTGTATAACGTTATTAGATTTTTATTTTTATTTTTTTACCTTCGGAGGTCACTATATTTTCACATCCACAATGCAAGCTGGACCAGTGACACGGGGAGATTATAATGGACTCAAGTCATAGGAACAAAACGTGGTGGAAGCTGACGTGGGCTTCCTTAAAGTTTTCATGTGCCGGTATAAACGAGATGTTTAGATTTAGATAACAAACAAGAGTTAAGTCTAAATCAAAACATTTGAATGATGATGATGAAAGAGAGCAAATAGATGTCTAAGGTGACAGTGAAGCATCTTTAAGTCTTTGTAACATCATTCTAATAAATTTGGAAAACAGGTTTTGATCAAAACTGTCAAAATGTCTAAATTTGATCCTGTCAAAGAGTTAATAACTATTAAGTTATTAGCTAACTTAAGAGAAATAGCTATTATGTTAACTATTTCTAACTTAAGTTAGCGGTTTTTAATTTTATTGCTCGAGTTAGAAAGTGGACCTCTTTACAGCATACTGTTGGATCGGCGTTTCAACTCAGCAGCAGCAGAAACAGCCGCTTTTTCAGTCGACTCTGCCTGTCATCCGTTTGGGCCGCCTCGTTTTCATTTCCCCACACGGAAATTATTCCAACACTACCAATATCGTAACCCAAACATATCAGAAAATCCAATGTCACAGGGAGGAGGAGATGTTTACAAGCGATTAAAAATATATCTATATTTCCTATAGTAGGCATCTCTTGACTTTGCGCTTTGCCCAGCCCAAGAGCTTTGGCTGCAGATGTTTGGTTTGCTTGACGCAGGTAACCTCTGTTCCCCTGGGAGGATTGCCGGTAATGACTTGGCTGCAATGGAGTGTAGGTGTATGGGTGGGCTGGGATTAAAAGAGAAGGGAATAAAAGCAAGAGCGGGGAGCTAATCACCAAAGCCTAATTAGGCTTTTAAATTTATGCAGAAGTGGCCAGGTTTCTAGTCTTCAAGAGACTGCATTCAATGTGCATGATTTCGAGGTAACTCCGGCAATGGCAGTCTTATTCATTACTGTCAAATTACTGCTGCATTTGAGTTCTCAGAAGCAGGTGATGAATTTTAGCTGCAGAATAGGGCTCCGGGCTCGAGAGGATTTCATTACGGAAATTTGTGCTGTTGCTTTTTTGTCATAAAGGGGAACGATAATGCTTCATTTTAAAGCGCACATGCTCCGTTGAACAAGAAGTCAAATAGTTTTTCCACCGGTTTATGGGTTATTTCCTGAACTTCAGAGATGCTAACGGCATTACCCAAGAATAACAGAAGAGTAGTTTAAAGAGTAGTATATCTCCTACATTTTTAATTTTGTTTTGCCTCATGTTAACATGAAACCGTGATGTACTTAATCGGGATCAAATGGGATAAAACAATATAAAATGATGCATAATTGTCCAGCAAAAAAAGATGATACATGACAGTCATTGCATTCATTTTGAATGAAAGCCTAGACTTTGGCTAATATTGGTATATACAAACCACGTATAGTTTTCTTTATGCTGGTCCGTCACACAAAATTCCCCTAAAATACAACATAAACATGACAAAAATGAAGGAAAGCTCGATAACGAGGAATAAGTAGCATTTAAATTGTTAGTATGACTGTACAATCCGGGTTCAAAACATGTGCATCATTGCTAGCTGCCTGGACGTTTTAGAGATTATGGTTGGGATCATTTTTATTCCGCAGTGATCAGATTCCTGGTTTAGGTTTTAAATATAAGTCATTTAATTAAACAGTGCAGTTTTAGCAGAACTTTAAGTCCAATCCAGGTGTAAGAAAATTAGGTTCGGGTCATCAATAAATTGTAAACCATGGATTTAAGTCTCGGCCGTCTTTCAGGAAACAGTCACACATGAGAGGAAAGGAGATGTAGTAAGTCCTCTGTTTTCTGGTGTAAGCTGTTTTCAGACTGCATGTTGTCGACACCATTTTTTGAAGCAGCTGTATTTGAAGAAATAAACCCCATGCGCACACAAAGAGCGGGAAAGTCGCTTCCCAATCATAATAAAATAGCTTAATAGATCCTAAATGTGATCCATTGCTTTCTGCTACTTCTGCACATCTATTATGATGAATAACTCTGCCAAAGGGAAAGTTATTTGCATCCAGAAGGCGCACTAGATTTTTTTTTTCAAAGACCAACTAATGCTCAAAGTAAAGGACTTAAATCATAGAGTAGTTGAATAAGAGATGGAAGATGGTGCAGAAGTGCAGGAACAGCATAGAAAAGACCAAAAATGAGGAATTTCCCCCATTTAAACTTTAATTCCTTCTAACAATTTGTTCAGACCAGGGGTGTCCAAAGTGTGACCACAATTCAAAGATAATACAATTTGGTTTCTGAACCAGTTGGAGAACCTTTATTTTTCAAATAGGGAAAAATTATAACCTACGAATTAAAATCCTGATTTTAATTCATTAAGAGTTTATTAAGAGACATAGTATTTGTCTCTTGATAAACATTCCCTTCATACTATGGAGTGGCTTTTACTCAGAAACAGAATTTGGAGCATTGAATTTCCGTTTAACAAATTCATTAAACTCAGTTTAACACGGCAAGCGTTTTCAAACTAAACCTTTTAGACTATTTTAACAGAAGCCGTACAAAGAATAACAAAAGTAAAGGAGATGATGGATTATTCAGATCGTTCCTGCATCAAAACCCTTTTTTTTTGCGATATTGGGCAAACATAAAGACGTGCGGTAAAGAGTCCCGACACTGCACCAAAAGGGCAAAGGAAGCCGCAACACGAGTAAGGATGCAACTGCACTATTTTGTAAATAAAACAACTCAAATAGAGAAGAGGAACCTCGCGTAACTTTCAGTGGCAACAGTATCTTCATCCAGATTCCCTGTGCAGTGGAGGCCAACACCAGACACAGATAACGGAGCCAAAAGATGCTAAAGGTCAAAGAGAGTGTGTGTGCAATACAGATGAGGGAGGTAGAAAAGACAGGGCATCAAATCTGTTTCCGTTTCCACACCTCATCCCTACTGCTGCTGCGGTGGAGCCTGGTGCAGGCAGCCGTGGATTAGCATGAACAATACAGATGAGCAGAGGAACACGCAAACATCTTAAAATTTGTATTTTATTTAATGAATTTTTTTTGGTTCCCTCTGTCTTTTCTCTCCAATCAATGTGCAGGAAAGCATGGCCAACATAGCAGCACAGATGCTGTTCTTAAGCAACTTAAGTTACTATAGCCAAATAAATATGTTATCTTATTTTGTGGCCTTCCAGTGAAAAATTCAGACTTATTTTGCTTTATAGCAAGTAAAACTAACAAATGTGTGACTAAGAATAACTCTGCTTTATGCAAGCAAGGAGGGAATTGAATGGATGTAAATAATGTCGTAAAAGGCCGGGTTTCAGGTTCTGCATGACGATGTACATGACATGCTAAGTAGTGCATCGGTTTAAAAATGACAAATATATTGAAGGACAACAAGTTCATATTGGCACTGTGAATTTAGCTCGAGATGCTTAGCTAGTGAACTAAAAAACATGAATCGATTCATCTTGAACCAACTTAAACTGAACTCAGAACTGCTTCTTAGTGTTACCTGCTTTTCTCATCCTTTCTGTTTGACCTCAGTCATCCACAAAAATCTCAACAAAACGGTAACAAGGAGATTTCCGATGAACATTTGATCCTTTCTTTGCAGTAGAATCATCCAACTCTGCACATTACTGATGTGATTCATTTCGCAATAACCTTGTTCCTGCAAGGATTTTTTTTTTTTTTTAAGTTTTAAGATTGGCCTGTTTCACTCTACCCTGCTGGAGCGTGTCCCCACCAGCCACTTTTCCAGACCAGATGTTTATGTGCCGAACTTGGAATAGACTAGAGTGTCCCTCGTGATGGTTCCCCCAGAGAACCTTTTATGACATTACTGTCCGCCCAGCATCTGCTCCCTGTGTGTAAGCCGTAGCTGTGGTGAGATAACAGCAGAGCATTTTGGAGAAATAACTCTAGCTTATTTAGAAATCACAGCACTCGCTGCTGTATCGAGGCAGCACTCGCTGCACGGCACAGCTATATATATATATATAGAGTATATATTAGGCTTATGCATTTCACATAAGCCTAATATATACTGTTTACCATCTCATCTATCAGTTTCTGTTTATTTCTGTCACTCATACTATATTTTTCTATACTCATCTACTGTGCATTGGCAAGTATTCAGACCCACTGAAGATTGTACCAGAGGCTTATAGCCAGGTGTGGCTACATTTCCAATTTTAAAAAAAACAAATCCCTTGTAGATGCGGCTTACAGTGAGGTGCGCTCCATAGTCCGGAAAATACGGTAATATATTGGGCTTTTGTGTTATGTAGAAGCACAAAGTGTCACATCTATCCCAGCTGTGCACATATCGGGAACACGATCTTTTGTAAATTTTCCTTTGCATGTCGCTCAAGCTCAGTCAGACTGGATGGACGGTATGTGTAGGGAGAAATCGTCAAGGCTTGCCACAGATGCTCAGTTGACTGTAGATTTGCGATTAAGCTTTTTTTGAACACGTGAATATGCTTCAAGTCTAAAGAGTCCCATTGTGTTTCCTACAGTATATTTACGGTTGTGGTTTCCCTGCTCAACTCCGCCTCCGGTCTTTTGCACGCTCTTACAGCTTTTCAGCAAGAAACGGCAAACAGGAATTATATAAACAAATCTATCTGGTTGTGTAAAAAGGTCTAACATATTTTCTTTTCTGGCCAAAAAGTAACATTTTGGGCTCTAACCTGAACCCCGCACTTTCTTTGTTTGTTGGTTTCATGGTGCTTTTTGTTCACTAATTCTTCTCTATCATGCAATTGTAATTATAGCGACATTAGATTACATATTTGTTTTATGTGACCTATGGAGAAAACTTAAACTGCATTTCCTTAGGAGTATGAGAGGAAACTGAATTAAATACAAACACAAACAACACAATTTGTGTAAATCAAAGCTGAAACCAATTTTTATTTTCCTTCAATTTTGTCCTTAAGCATTACTCCATACAACCCCATTGAAATACAATAGAGTTGGTGGTCTTAATATGCTGAAATGTAAATGTTTAAGGTGTATAAAAACATTGGCGTGTCACCCTTAAGAGCGCTTGTCATTTAGGAGGCTCCTCTCCCGATCTTTGACTCTTGTCTTATCTAACTCTCTTATTTTAGGTCATTAATTACCCTCTGAGCTCGGTTGCGCTCAGAAACACAAACCGCAAACAGCTGCACACACAGAAGCACATGCGACGGTGGGATCCGAAATCAATCCACGCGTTCTGCTCCTCATCCTGTTATCAATAATTCAAGCCCGGCTGATGGAGGCCCACGCGGGGCGAAATGGTGCCGGCTTTGAAACGAAAGGTCAGAGCTCACTGGGGCCTCCTGGGTGGCATTAATTAGCTCCTTCCTGGTGCCCCCTAAACAAACATCTCCACAGTAGAGCTGCTCTCGTTACCTTCCCCCCCCCCCCACAGCGACACCCTGACATATATCCACACAATAGCACCGCTTGCCCGGGAAGCGTCCCTCCCTCCAGCCGCTCCCTTCCACCTCCCTTTACTCAACCCATCACACATAGACACCCACACAACCTGACCTTGATCTCTTACTGAGCCCCCGTCTACCAGCAATCTCTGCTTCTCTCTAACATGATAACGTTTATGCTGCTCCTCACCATTGTCTCGCTTCTCACGTCTGCCCTCCCGTTTGACCTCTAATGGGCTGATCTTGTTTTATTACTTGTGGAAACCCAACACATTTCCCTCTAACCCTGGATTCGGCTCCAGCACCTTATTACAAGAGTGATGGCTCACTCACGCTCCCTATCAAGCTGTCCTAGGCGGTCTCCTCCTTCTTTATCTCAGCCATCCATCTCTCCAGGAAGGCAAGGAGGAAAGAAAAGGGCAGTAAAAAGTGGATGTCAAGGAAGACATATATTAAAGGAATGCTGAGGAGCGGGTTATCAAGGGAGACAAGTTTTACCAAGCTAATCCTGTTGAATGGGTGGTAGAATAGACTGTGTCTTTGTTTTTAATGTGGTTTGTGTCATAAAGTTGAGATAGAAATAACTCAAGTCCAGGTCTGGATTGGCCGATTCACCAAAGCATGAGGATTTGCTGAATAAGTCCAAAACAGGACTTTGCACATCCCCCACCCCCAAATCTCAAAATACACACAAAAACATCAGATGGTGTCTTTGGTGCGTCCTTTTTAGATGTGAGGAATACTTAGGACTCTTTACAACTCGAGGAGGCAGTTTAGCAAACATATTTAGTCGTGTCGGACCAGGATGTAAAGGCTGCAGGAGTTTGACAACTTGAGGTTTTGCTAATATTTATGTTTTATATTCTGAAAGACCAGAGTGAATGACAATAAAAATCCAAATCTTCTTTGGCGTAATGTTAATACGGATGAAGATAAAGGGTTTAAGACAACCTGCTTTGCTGCTGACTTGACAAACTAATAAATTCAAACGTCTCAGAAATTGTTTTTTGCTATTATGAAAATCCAGTTGTTGCTATTTAATCTTTTGGACAGTAAACTTTCTAAGTAAACAGGAATGCCACAACAAACAGAAGTCGAATACATTAACAATATAATGAAGCCTAGGCGTAAATTCAAGCTGGAAGACTCTTTTAGCCCCTCCTGCATCATCCAGCCGGAACTTCCGGCTCATCACCGTTGATTGCTCAACGCCGGTCAAAGACTCGTCACGTCCAATCACCGTCCAAGCCCCAGCTGATAAGGATAAGGACAGCCATCCATGGCGTCGTGCGCTTTCCAGCAGAGCTCAACCCACCTCCACCCCTTTACCTCCACTCGCTCAGCATCAGGCCACATCCTTCATCGCCTCCACCTACCAGTGCCGGGTCCGGGGGGGATGACGTTCCTCTCAGCATACGGAATGCTCATCCAAGCCCATCGCAAAGTTTGCGATGATCAATGTCCTTAGCCGGGGCCCGAGCGCCAAAGATTTAAATCATATTGTCATTAAACTTTTCTAATGGTTACCCTTTGTCTGTCTGAGTCTCTACAGATTGAAATGAAGATCCTCTGTTATTCCCTTGCACAATTTTGATAGTCAGTAATCTCTGCACCATGTTGGTCAGAGAGAGGAGATGGCAATTAGCACACAGCTAATATCCCACAATACCAATCAAACAATCGTTTTTTTATTTAAGAGAAAAACCAGGATGAAATCTGAGTCAAGAAAGCAAGTTTTTTATAAAATTATTATCACAATAGATCTTAAGTTAGCACATCCTATAACTTTATAGATTACATTTATCTTTACAGTCTATTGATTTTTTTAAATTCAACTCTTTATCATTGCATGATTAAATTGAAACAGACGAAATCTGTCTTGTGCAATTTGTAGTAAGTAAAGTAAAGTATATTAATTTATATAGCAGCAACAAGGCAGTTCAAAGTGCTTTAGAAGTGCATTAAAACATCTAAATCCCTTCCTGATTTAGAAACACCAATCTGATTGAGATCAATATCGCTTCGGGAGCTTGAGTGCTTATTTAGGAATCATTTCTTATCGTCTCTGATTATTTCTGCACCCAGAGTGTCGTGGACTCCAGAGGACAATTAAGATCTAACACAGAAGCAGGTGCAAATTGCTCCTATCTGCAGAACCTGATGGATATGTTTGTGTCTGCGTCTACTAAATGGAATCTGCATTGTGAATGTGATATAGAAATATGTGCAAAACAGCTGCAAAAAAAAAAAAAAAATGTGGGAGAAACAAACAAACCAGTGAGGAAAATTGTCTAAAATTATGAGAATGTGTGTGTGCACAGGTGTTTTGGGGCTAAATGTTTATGTCAATAGGCTAACCCTGATCAGAATGCCGGTAGTAATCTACCGACTTTCTCTGGACCCAAGCTAATTGGCTTTTTGGGAAAGTCCCCAGTTTTGCCTCCACATAATGGAGGAATTAAGTTTATATTTGGTGCACGACCTTTAGAACTGTTACGTGGCAGCTTAATTTGCAGGAGTGCAGCAAATGCACAGACTCTTGTGTGAGTATCCTCACTGTTCTCAGCTCAGCTGTCTCACAAAGGAGCACTCCATCCGCAAAACGTTTGCGTAGAAGAGGAAGGGAGAACTTCACTCTGAGCCATGCCCTTTCTGATAAAAACAATCTAATTATCAGATTGTGATTCACAGAGACATGTTCAAACAAGTTACGAAGCACTAAGTAAAAATAACATAATCTATGATCAGGCAGCATTTTGCTTTTTGCTCGTGTTTTCAATCTTCAAACAGGATCCTTCATTCAGTTCAGCACATTTCAATTATTGGTAAATATGCATGAAGACAGTTCAAAATAAAAGCAAATCATGTCGAGAGCAATTTCACACAAACAGAAAAATACAAGTTTTAATTTCTGCTGATTTACTAAGAGCGCAAAATAACCCCACATTTCGAAATACCTGTTAGAGCAAATATCACCAGCGCCACAACTACTGGACAGCCGCTACAAAATAAATAAGATGGGACTCGAGCATTTTTATTATTATTTTTTTTTCCTTTTTGAAGTTGATGACAGTGTCTAGGATGTTTTAGTAGTAATCCATAACTTCCTGTTTCCAGGGAAGGAAATGTGACAACACCCAGAGCCCAGTCTGTTCCTCACTCTCCAGATGGGTAGGGAAAAGCTGGAAAAAAAAAAAAGCTGGAAAAACAAAACAAAACACTGGACCAAACATTTAGCCCAAATCTACCTAAACATGAAAGTAATAGGTAAATGATAAGATACTCTTCTTCAATCATGCCATTCCAGTTTATGCTGACATTTTGTCAACATTTCTCACTTGAAAGAGTGAGATGCGGTGCTGAGCATCTGTCACTAGAAAGATTGATATCCCCTACTCTATCCTCCCCCCCACTATTAAATTTAACAGAATCACAAAAGTGATGATTCATCCTCCATGCATCATAAATGACTGCATGAAAATTCCCCACCAACCCTAAAGCTACACGGCAGCAAAGGCAATAAATGAATTCTGCTGATAAAAATGACTATCTGACAGAGTTGGGGAGCATTTTCTGCTGTAATGATGACAGTACAATAATTTAAACAATGAGATTACGCGTCAGCAATTGCTTAAAAGTCAGAGGATCCTTGAGAGCGATAACTTTCTTAGACTGTCGTCCTTCAGCCCCGTGCAGTTTATCTTTATATCTAACCACCGTGGCCACAAACACTGGCATGCGCATAACTCCACTGCAGATTACAAACTCACAGTTTATCTCTGAGGCAGTCAGGCTGCAGAGTGCAGAGCACACATTTTGCCTTCAGGCATTCCTTCAGCTTGTCTTTGCGGCGAGATAAAGGATGAAGGGGTTGTCTTCCCTCCCTGCATGGTAAGCTTGATTTAACGGGGAAATGGAGAGAAGCCAAGATACCCGTCCCTGCTATTGATTGAGAAGCGGCAAGAGGACTGAATCAGATAGTTTTTCACAGGGATGTCCTCAAGGGGCCAGAGGCAAAGCTCCAGATTGGAATCTGCCGTTTCTCCCACTTTGGAGGCCTCATGCATACTAAAGACTGGTCTCATCCTCTTATAAAGCGCCATGGGCAACTTCTGCAAGCCTTTTTACACTTTTAATTTCGCCCTTCAGCTAGTTTGTGCCATTCCCTCTGACATGTCAGACCTGAGCTTTTCAGTTTTTGTTGTTTTTTTGTTGTTGTTGTTTTCCTTTTAGCTCCCTCCCTATTGGTGTGCGTGAGTCAGTCAGTCACCTCCAGAGTCCCCTCACATCGTTCCAAATCCACTGCCGAACACAAAGGCCGGGTGCTGGCTGAATTGGACATTAATTATGCTCCCTCAGATCTGATTACTAGTGAGGTGTGGACATTGCCGCCAGTGTGTTTGCGAGTGCGTCGTGTGTGTTTGCGTGGACACCGTGTGGGCTGATGAATCACAAATCTATTTCGGTATTGAGGAGAATCACTGCAGAGAGTTTAATTACAGACATCTTTGTTAGCGATGGGGAACACATGGAGATCACGACAGATGCTGCAGGTTAACTGGGACGCACGAATGGAAAAAAAATAAATGAAATACAAATGCAGGAAGCACTCGTCTTTATAGTCGTAGCATTTTAAAAACATTTGGCAAGGCACATTTGGTCTCCTATTGGCAAATTGGCATAATTTCCTGAGGATATAAAGAAAAGTCTGTGACACTAGTCTTTACACAACACAGGGAAAAAATGGTGGTGCATGAAAGGCCCTGTTAACAACGGCCATTTTAAAAGCAACTGTTTTTATGTGGTAAATTTACAGTGCTTTGTAAAAGTACTCATGCGGTTTTTATTATTTAGTCACTACTAAGACAACAACCAAAGAAAAGCATCACAGCTGCCATGGACATAAATGTCATATTTCTCATGTGTCTCCCTTCTTCCTTGATTATCTTTCATCTTCCACGTTCCTGCATTTATTCTTCACAGCAGTTTTCAAATGTTAGAGGTTAAAAGAGTTTACAAGTGCAACTTGTGATAGCAACAATATGGTATTTTTCTAACTTCAAAGCCCTGACCTCACATCTTGTGGACTACTTTTTCTATCGGCACTCCTGCTGATTCCGTTTGTTTTGCAGAAAACCTTCGGTTTCAACCTTGAGAAACCAGAAAAATTATTGCCACCTTTTCAGATTTCCCGTCATCCCCCATTTTCTACCAAGTCACAATAATCCGGAGGCAAAATTATTTCGAGGATCGGCAGGTTATGAAGCTCTTTGTCACATTTGCAACTTATTAAAGGTGAGAGAAGTACATTAATAATCCTCCCCAAAGCATGAGAGTAGAGGTCATATTACCGGTCCCTTACGGAGTCAAAATTGACTCAAAGAGACTTAATAGATTCTCCTCCTGATCTTCCCTCTGCTTTAAAGGCTGACACCCTGCTCAGCTCTGTAGGCATCACAGAAGCTTGCTGGATGTTTTATTCAATACCAATCTTATTCGTTGACTGCTGTGCTCTGCGCCAACTAGATAAAGTTCTTTCTTCGGCTGTGAAATTAAAACTTGTGGGGTGGACAGACAGTAAGCCCAGAGGCGTCACAGGGATGCTGTGAGGGTGAAAAATGGGGCTGACCTCATGAACACGCGCGCAGCAAGCGAACCGCTCTTTAACGCCGTCACAGGGTGTAATTTCATGTGTTTTTTTTTTATCATTTTATTTTTGGGGGGGGGGGCTGCCTCTTGTTGATGCTGCGTGTTTGTGCATCTCTGAGTTCATGAGCAGCGTGTCGCCACATTGACCTTCAGTGATGCACTGCTCACAGCGTGCAGGCAGGGGTCAAACCCTCTCCAGAGGAGGCAGTATACTTTATTACTGATTAGTGCGTGAGTCGCAGAGGGTGGTGAGGAGGTGGGGAATGGGGGCGGGGCTTCAATCACCACGCACAGCTTGAGCCAGCAGCCATGAGAACTCAAACCCGGGCCGCTATGCTGACGAGAGGCAAACATCAAGAGGAGACATTTTCCTCTCGTTAGAACAACCAGATATCCAATAGTCCAGCAAAGAGGATGAGGAGCTCAGTGAAGGCTGAGCTTTGCAAGCTGTTACATCAGAGGTAATGATACATCTTGATCCCGTTGAAAGGAGTCGGACATTGACGCTGACATGTCAACATGTGCTGTCTCACGCCCCTGGGCCCGTCTCTCCCTCTTTCTTTCCTCTTCCTCCCCCTGTCAGTTACGCTCCTCGGGACGCCTGCAGATTACCATGGCATTTAATTGGGCTAATTTCCTGTTTCCATGGTCACAGAAGAGCTGTCCGTCTCGCTACATCAGATGTTATAAGAGCAAGCCATTGATTTGCTCCTAGACGTGCTCGGTGTACACACACAGACACAGCTCCATGTGTGAGCAGAGAGCTGAGGAAGCATTGCAAATGCAAACAGCTTCAGCTTATCTCAGTCAATTTTGTGCAAAGGAAGCAACGGCGGAAGAGATAAACACCAGTCTGTATATCAAACGATGGTAGTACTTGAAAAATATGGCGCATTTGTTTCCAGTTGACGTTTTAATGACATACTTGGATGGAGCTTTCTTTTGTACGGAGTGCTTTACCTGCCTCTACATAAAATACATAGTAATCAAAGGCATAAACATAAAGACATGAATAGATTTTAGATACACACAGGTGTTTGTGAATACATAACAAAGTAAAACAACTCTGTTTAGTATTTTTATCTATTTTCTATCTACTTAAATAACAGGTGAACCAGAATAATTGTTACAAAAGCAAACACACATAACTTATTTCGAATGAAAGCTTTTTGTTCAAATTCAGACATAGAGGAGAGAAAATGTGTTTGTTCAACATTTCACCATCTAAACAACTTTGAGTTTCAAAAGGATTTTTACATTGTTATGGTTCGGGCAAAAAGAAGACGGCACTAAACATGATTTCACTTGATCTGTCAATGAGATAAAAATCAGTGTCTTCTGGGTTTCTTTGAATACTCAACTTAAGCTTCAAGACAAGAACTCAGATGTAGTTTAACTCTCTGGCAGTTTAATGGTTTGAATGATTATGCAGTTGTCGGTTAAAGTCACAATTACATTGTGCTTTTCAAAGTTTATTTAAACCGTTCGATTTTGTATGTTAATCACAACACTTGTTGCTACTTTCGTGCTCAGTATGAAGGATTTCTGCAAAGTCAGTGGAACGATGCAGTTGTCTGCTGTCGCCATGTGCTGCAGAAGTGAAACGCTGCAAGTCTGTCACTCGTTATCTGCTGCGTTTCTTTAGATAGAAAACTTTTCTAACCAATTTTTCGAGAGGAAATAAGGTAGCTGGATTTTCGGCTTCTTTTCCCCCCTCACATGATTTAGACGGCAATGGCCCAAAGCGCGAGGCGTGCAGGCCTTCTTCCAAAGTTTTATGGCTCATCCGTATTCCTAAAAGATCTCAGAACGAAAGGCTCCATTCAGGCGTGTCTGGAAAACCGTGCTCAGAGTCAGGCGTAAATGCCTTTGTCTCTCCGAGGCTTTCAGAAAAAGTCGCAGTCTCCTAAAAATATTCCATTATGTCCTTTTTCTTGCCAGAATTCTTCCGTCCTGAGCGGAAATCGGAGTATGAAGTTTATGTTCTGCTGGCCAAGCATAACAGTTTCTGCACCAGTGACGTCGGTTGCTGTGCTAAAGACGAGCTCAGCTGCACATGTTGACCTCTCAGCGGCCCACAAACAAATCAAACGCAAACATGCACTCACGTCTGGTCTGCTCCACTCCACTCTTTCCTACGTGGGATAGGACGCAGTTTGGACTCACTGCGGCTTGACTTTAAGCTCGGACAGAGTCATCCTCCTTAACTACGATAGACGAAAACAAAGAAATATGACTGTGGATTTGAAGGAGCGCGGTTAAGTAATAAAAAGAGTCAGCTCCCAACCACAAAAAGATTTTAAAAAGAAAATTGCTCCCCTCTCCTCTTGGGATCATTTTCCACCTGGTTAAGCTTCGCAATCTACTTTGATATGAGCAGAACGGTAAAATCTGCTCCTCGAAGATGAGGTGTCTAAGATCAAAGCAGACCCAGTGCTGCAGGAGAGCAGTAACTTTGTCAGACAGTACAGGATGTTCTGTCCTGAAATGGGGAAAAAAAAAAAAAAAAAAACCCACACACAATAAAACATAGAAGCCACAACCAGTTATAGTAGATGTGTCAAAAAGAAGCACCAGCTCGAGTCTAAACAGGTCCGACGTGTTGCTGAAGTAACCCTCCTGAGGTTTGCAATGCTTCAAATCTGTAATGTTTAGGTCAGCGACAGCTGGAGTGACCTTTCGTTCGCTGACAAGCACTGAGAAGGTCCCAGGCTCTGGCCAGCAGATAGCTGACACAGATGCTGACGACGGTGGTGGAAGGAAAATGAGACATAATTGTAAGAGGAGCTTGTTTAGACTTAAAAGCATTTGGCTTAATGGTCCATTGTTATTCGGGTGTTATGACAGCTCAGAAGGAGCATTAAAAGCTGCAGCTTGCTTTAGGCGCTCTCAGTTAAAACGCACACTGTCGATATCACTCACTGTCACCTCACCAGCAGCATGTTTCACAACACTTATCTTTTCTCTCACCTCACCTCCCGTCTCCTTGCAGCTGCCGAAAAGTGTCAGAGTTGACTCTCTCCAGCGCCTCCAGCCATCTGGTCCGCCCTCAAAACGAGATGAGAACATCAGACAATGTTGCTAACAGACCCTTGTGGCCGCAGAAGGATTGCGCATCAACAGCGGGCGGCCGCAGAACACGAGACAATCCAATCATTTTCGTTCCGTAGCTTGTTTTTTTTTTTTTTTTTTTTTTTTCCTCAGAAGTGCTCAAGCTGTTAGTTTTGCGATTCAAAGGCCCCGGTTTCCAACCTCCGAGCTGCAAAGCAACATAATTAATTCTTCAGCACCAGTGTCTGTTCTTTTCTTCCCTCTGTCCTGCACCCCTCTCTTATCTCTCTCAGAATAGCTCAACACTTAAAGGCTCACGTTCGGGGTGCTTTTTGTTTTCAGGTATGTAAGCAGCACTGGCGGGAAAATAAAATGAACAAACCTTTGAGTCTGGGGATCATGCAGTGGGAAGTTATCCTCGGACTCAGATAAAAACCTAAAATGATTTACAGGAAATGTAAGGATTGTTCAAAATTAAACTCACAGTGAGTCTGAACGGATGTGAGGGACATTAGAATCTGAAAGTTGCTGCCTTGTTAGGGTGCCATTATTACTCCCTCCGTACAGTCCCTTAATATTCAGCCTGTGGGGGGGTTACAGAAGTTAGCCAGGAAAGTCCCAATATTTTCATGACAGTGGTTTTTTTTTTTCTTTCTTTAAATTCAGAAGTTTACACAAATTTCCTTATTATTTGGTAGAATTACCTTTTAAACTGACAACTAGCCAGATAGCATAGGGATTCCAACTTTTCATCTCTGCTCACAAACTATCCCCAAGACACTGACTTTGTTGTCCTTAATCCCCTTTGACTGATTTTACAGTATGCTCAGAATCAGTGTGCGGATGGAAACCATTGGTGACGAAGCTCTGGCCTCCTGGCTGACGTCTTTGGAGGTTACTCCAATACTTACACACGGTGCTTCATCTTCATGACACCATCTATGCTGATGATGTTCTGAAACCTGCAAGCTTCTCCCTATTTTCTCCATATGCAATTGAAGAAACAATTTTAGCTTCATCAGCTCACAAGACACGACTCCATAACTAACAGTTGTTGTCCCTGATTGCAATCGCTAACTGCAATCTAGCCTTTTATGTTGCTCTGGGAATAATTGCCGTGTGAGTAGCGGCAAACGCCCATGTCTTACAGGACTAATTTCAATTTGGATAATAACACATTCAGCATTTTTACAAGGTCAAGCAAGCATCTCCGCATGCTGTTTATACTTGCAATTGCTTAAACAGAAAAAGCAGAAGATTCAGATATCAGGAAGTTTTATTCAGGAGGAGCCAGACTTGTGGAGGTTCAAAATTATCTCCCTGATTTCTTCCCTGGTTTTTTATTGTTCCGTCTTTTGTTAAGATATTAATAAAAAAATTTAAAAAAATGCAACCATTCAGAAATGCACAAGGTCAGATCACAATTGAAGTTTTTCTAAATTGATCAAAGACATAATATCCTTACTGTACCTAAAATTCAGGATTTAAAAGAAGCATTTCTTGAAGAGAGATTCTCCTGCTCACAACACAACACTCACAACAAACTGTTCTTAGCAGAGGACAGCGTCCGTCACATGTCTTCATGCAGAAGAAGCAAAGCAACTCATTTAAGACATGAGAGTCACGTCAGCAAAGTCTGCGTTCAGACTGGTTTCCCACTTCTCCGCTAAGCCAACAGGAGCTGTGGTCTCTACTCATTCTGTCACTGCTTTGGAAAGTCATTCGGAAATGCGTCACAGCATCAGCTTGTAGGTATTGCAGTAATCTTGCCACTTTATCATCTGAATTGAAGATGTAAGCTGCCAGCACTGATGGTCTGTCTGCCCCAACGCGGCGATGTTATTTTGGAGAAGTCCAGAAAAAGCCACGTCGGTCTCTTGACTGTGCGTGTGCATGCTGCACGTGAACTTCCTGCTGTAAATGACTCATCGTCGTCTCGAAGGGGCGAATATTAGCAGGAAAACACTTTGGTGTAGTTGCTTCAACAGCTCAGCTCAGTCATCTCCTGCCCTCTCCAGTCCCAGCACATCATGGTCTTCATTCAATCTGCACAGTGAGCTGGTAGCCTTGAGTCGACTGTTATTTGCCATTCGTCGTAAAAATGTTAGAATTGCCGCAAAATCAGATAAAACACTCTCCCGTCACACGTCGACATAAAATTACTTTTCCGGGAGCAAGAGAGACGGCTGCGAACTCGCGTTCCTCCACTCCTGATTAATGTCAGCTTTTAAGATGGCAGACTTGGACAATGGAGGCATGATTTAAAAACATCCTAAAACATCCGTTGTATTGGCATCTAAAGTTTTGTGTAGCTGCTATAGTGTGACATGTCTTCTGACAAAGAAGACAATCAATTGTTAAAATAAAATTTCCTGAAAATGTCTTATTTAAATTGGGTGATATGATTTATCCAACAAACTGATAATGCACAAAGATATATATATATATATATATATATATATATATATATATATATATATCTATATATATATATATATATATATATATATATACCTAAGTAAATAGGACCCAATGTTTTCCTTAAATTTCACAGTAGTGTAAATGCAGATGTCATGGATTGTTGATTTATTGGCGGTTTATGGCGCTGTAATTGGCTTCGACTGGACTTTGACAATTTGCTCTTACTAACAACCATCTTCTATTGTTTTACCGCATGGATAAAAATAGCCCTCCATGTTCCATCTGCAAGAAAGTGTTGCTTCCCGGTGGGAAAAGGATGATTCCTGGATGCCTTGTAGTTGGATGCCCAGACTTTCCGTCCTTCAACCTGCACCCTTTGGTAGAATTTAAATTCAATCTAGCCCCCCAGGCCTCTTCTTCCCAGTCTTTCCTTCATCCTATTGACTGTCTTTCCATCACTGTCCTTGGATAACACTTTCTCCTTCACTTCAAGCCCTGTTTTGTTACAAGCGCCGCCATCAGCCTTCCTTCCCCTCTGTGTTTCATTGCAGTCTTATTTACCATCTCTCTGAGCTGGAACAGTTTGATTGGGATGCCAGACTTGAGCTTTCCCAGCCTAACTCTGGCTGCGGGCTGTCTATTAGATTGGAGGTTTTTCGTCTCACAGTC
Organism: Gambusia affinis; assembly: GCF_019740435.1. Classification (NCBI taxonomy): domain Eukaryota; kingdom Metazoa; phylum Chordata; class Actinopteri; order Cyprinodontiformes; family Poeciliidae; genus Gambusia; species Gambusia affinis. The sequence goes on from NC_057876.1 coordinate 7,946,029, forward strand.
AAGGAGAAGGCGAAGAAGAAGAAGAAGAAGAAGACTTTCCGCAATTCCTGTGCTGAGCGAATGATGCGTGGCTCTCCTGGTTTTATCCAGAGCATCATCAAACCCACAGCGAGAGCAGCGAGAAGGAGAGGGGAGAAAGAGCTGAGAGCAAGGTCCCGACGGAGGCCATCACTCCCACGCGCTCCACGCAGATGATTCACAGAAAGGCTACCCAGCCTACCCTCAGCTGCACATTTCTATGAATTTCACCTCCAGCTCTTATATTCAAAGGCAGAGGCTGCAGTGCGACTGTGTGTGAAATCCTCTAAACCTGCATCACTGGAAGCGCACTGTAAACGGGAAACGAATTCTGTTTAGTGTCAGCCGAAAGACGTGTGTTGAGTGCTGTCTGGGTTGTATTTTTCAAGCAGTGGAGTTTGGCAGAGTGACTAAGCTCTGATAATTCATGTGAAGTTTGAGATAGATTTGGCTAAATTTGGAAATCTTGTCTCTAATTTATTTTTTAATTTGTGTGGCTGTCATGTCCAAACTCAAAGCTCCTGTCATTCAGGAAAAAAAACAATAAAAATCACAAATGCATTTCTGGAATATGATGTGTAGAGAACTTCAATGTCAGGCGATTGCATTGTTGTGTTTCACAAAACATTGTTACACCATTTATTCCCAACCTGCTGCTGAAACCCCAATGCTTTGAGTACTTTTTTTATTATTGTGCTAGAGAATAGAGACTTTTTTATTACCTACCAATATTATCTCCCTATATACAGTACAGACCAACAAATACTTTTAGATATAGATATAAAATCAAATCCAGCTTGTAGCACATTTACAGCTTTTTCTTTGAATAATTGAATTGTGCCAATAACATTCTTTTATCTAATTGTCTTGTCATTAGCAATGTGCTTTTCTTTGCCAATATCGACATCCCATGAAAGTGTTTTTCTGTATATTAAAACCCAAAAATAGAAATAAAATGGAGGTTCTTTGAAAATAAATTTCCTACTGTAGATAGGAAATTTGACTTTTTTTTCCTTCTTTTTTAATCAAAAATATTTTTAAAAAGTCTTGTCAAAAGGTCATGTAACTCTTGTGGCATAAATGGCTCTTTGAATGGTAAAGCTCCCAGACTCCTATTTTAGTCCAAATCACCGATAAATGCATTTTGGTGAAGTGAAAAAGAAGTAGGATTTGCTCATTTCTTGGCTCCTCACTATTATCTGTGCAAGTGTAAACTCTTGAAGCTGTAACTATGTCTTAAAATCATATTTTGATCATCAGCAGGACACAGTCACAAATACAACAACATTCTGGCTCCCACTGCTGCTTTTCCCCTTTAGCCGAAACTAATGACTGCAAACCAAACAGCTTATTTTAAAGCCAGTTCACTAAAAACTGGTCACATTAATGGACCTAAGAATGAGTGACCCTCCCTTCTTTAGCCCACTGCAGAGGGATCAGCCTTTCTCATCCTATTTAGGCCAGGCAGGCCAGAGTGGAGGTTTTTGCAAGTAATACTCGGCAGAGTTCACTAAAACAATTTATTTCCCTCTAACACAGACAAACTCTACGAGCTGTAAACATGCTGTCAGCGTTGTCCTCAATCAGAGAAAGGCTGCAGGAGGAAATGCGCTCTGAATTTCGCTACAGTGCTGCTGTAATGAGCCTTTGGCTGAGCTCAACTCGTCTGTCGTTTGTCAAAGCCTCCACCCATAAAGGTCAAAGGAATATTTCTGAGTAAGCCAGGGAATGCTGACTTTTTAAGCGCCTCAAATGGATTCCACTTGCGGGTGTCTGCCCAGCTGAATAATGGCTCTTAGGAGGGTATAGACCATTGACTCGACCATTAAATGTATGGAGGTAGAAAAAATATAAGGGGCTTTGACAAATGGTTCTCGTGCAGGACCGTTTGAGGCTCTGCTAGCAGGATGTTTCCATCTAGTGTTCACATGCTGTAACTGAGAATCACAAAAACACCGGACGTAAACATTTCCTAAAAGCACTTTACTTGGGGGATTTCTTTTTGTCTTACATCAACAATGTGACTCAGAGTCACTTTTCACCTCCATACGACTTCATTGCTCCAGTATTTGCAAAGTGGGGTTGTGCAACTGCAGCGCCTGGCAAAAAGCATTCATATCCATTAAACTTTTCACATTGTCTCACCTTTCAAAAAGAAAGCTAAATAGAAAGCATTAGTATCTTTGGGATAAACTTATAAAGCAGTGCATACCTATAAAGTGAAATGAAAAGGATATACAATATGTATATATGGTCAGACAAATAAAAACATTTATTCTTTTTTTTCTTTCATCCAGCCCTTGTACTCTGATCTTGCTAAATACGATCCAGTTACCAACTTTACAGTCCATCTGTAGGAATTACTAACATTGAATGCCACCATCCAAGATAATGGTGGCATCATCATACTGAAGGGATGCTCTCATCGAGCTTTAACAGAGAAGCTGGTCAGAGTTGACAGAACAATGGATGATGTTAAATAAACAGAAAACCCAGAAGAAAACCTGTCAAAGAATTGAGAGTAAAAAAAGATGAGCGACGCAACACAGGCACAGCCACAGTGGAATGGCTTAGAGCAAAGCATGTTTGAGTGTGGGAATGATGCAGCGAAAGTCCAGACTTCAGTTTGATTACAAATCCCGCGCGAGAATTGAAAAATCGCCGTCCTTTCAATCCAACTGAACTCGAGTTATTTTGCAGAGGAGAATGTGCAAAAATTTTTAGTCTCTCTTGCAAATCTCTTAGAAATATGCCTCAAAAGACTTTCTGCTAAGTTCATACATGTCTAGGCTGAACCTTTTTAGAATTTTCATTCGGAGAAAAAAACTTGCGTCAATATCTGCCCACTTTACCCTGTGTTCACGTAAAACCTCAATAAAAGACTGAGGTCTTGGGGTAATGTCACAAAATCTGAACAAGTTGAAAAGCATGGTATCTTTGTTTCTTTCTAATTCAAATATAATATATTGTAATTTCTTTACAAAGTAATACATTAGTGTAAAATGCATACTCTAAGGACTTTAAAATGTAAAACAATTTAAAAACAAAGCCAAGACCAAATCAATACATGACATGTGCTCTGTTGCATTGTTTTTGTCCTTAGCTGCACCACAAGAGATGAAGAAGGAAGAAAGGAGTATCACAGGAGAAAGCCAAAGTGAGGAAGACGTCAGATGACCTCCTTTGTTCCTCTGCGTGCGTTTGCATCTGTTGACCTTCATTATTCCTCTCCGTTGTCCAAATCTGGGAACTATTTATTACAACAGCACACACTTTTCACAATTCTTTTTAGGGGCTGGAAACAACACCACCCTCGCAGCTTCCTCAAACACCTCCCTAATGTTTTCCTGCTGCAGAGCAGAACACTCCATGTACTTAACGGCCCCGATCTGCTTGGCCAGGATGTCCCCCTGCTGATGGGTGGTGGGCGCCAAGCCCTGCTCCTTTAACTTCTTCACCGTTTCTTCATCGCCTCTCAGGTCCGACTTGGTGCCCAGCAGTAGGATTGGCACTTTGGGGCATTGTTGAGACACTTCGGGTTTCCACTTGAGCCTGACGTTGGCGTAAGAGGAAGGGCTGCCGATAGAGAAGCAGACTATGAAAACATCTGCCTGAGCATAGGCGAGGGGACGCAGCTGCTCATATCCCTCACGGCCTGCTGTGTCCCACAGAGTGAGGGTCACCGTGTGCCCATCAACACTTATGTCACCAGTGTAATTGTCAAACAGTGCAGAAAGGTATTTTTCCTTAAAAACACTGGTCGTGTAAGCGACGAGGAGAAAGGTTTTACCCACTTCCCCGTCTCCCACCATCACACACTTTATGGTCTGCATTCTCCTTACCGGGACTGCAGCGCCTAACAACGAAAAGGCATAATGATAAACAATAAGTAGCAACACTTACCAATCACAGCTCTACATATTTACTTAACAAATGATCAATATACTAGCACACTTAATATACAGTCTTTTAAAAGCTTGAATGCTAGAGGTAACTGTGTGGGACTATTTTGTGAAGAGTTAATTGACTTTAAATCACCCTTCCTACTGTTCACTTCTCAATAACACATTTAAAAGCTTATACCTAAAAGCTCCATATCTGACCCAACAACACTTAGACAATATTGCCAAGCTGCTATTCTTCTCCAAAAAGTCTAAAATACAAACATTGTCATTAGCAGTAAAATTTAGGACTTCTTTGATTTACCAGCTGTTGACTCTCAACCCTTCTCGCCTGATAATTCCAGCTTTATTAGGCGAGCTGTCCATTATGTATTAGCAACGAGCAGGAAGTAATGCAAGAAGCTACTTGCAAGTGGTGTCCTAATCCCAGAAGTTCCACCTCGACGCAACCGAGATGTGTTGAAATCGCTTTTCTCAATAGCAATACTACCCCATCAACGCTAGGGGCGTCAGTGTGCTCCTAAATCCATCCATCCATCCATCCATTTTCTTTACACCCTTCTTCCCTAAATGGGGTCGGGAGGGTTGCTGGTTCCTATCTCCAGCTGCGTTCCGGGCGAGAGGCGGGGTACACCCTGGACAGGTCGCCAGTCTGTCGCAGGTGCTCCTAAATCTCAGAACAAAAATCTCAAAGGCTTTCTACAAATTGTTAAATTAACTCAGCATTATGGAAAATGATATTTTTCTTGACAACACACGCATTAAAATGACTGTTATATATGATTGCATTTAAATGTTTTTCAATGTAATTATGCTGCTTCTAATAAAACAGAAAGATTTATTTTTTTTTACATTTCTAGAGCTGCCAATAGTCGTCTGCTATTGTGTGTGGAATTTTTACACACAAAATTCCTCCTGCCTTGTATCAACCATGCAGGCAAGTGGTGGTGAAAATGTTCTTTCCACATTCTGGGCCCCTAACTAATGATTACTAAAACACTACAGCCTGACTAATCATGCCTTTGTAACTATGTTAACTATACTGTAAACATATTCTGATAGCTACTTATAGCAGGATAATGCATCCAGCTTCAATAACAGAAAACTATTTTCTTAAACATGACAATGAGCTCACTGTACTCCAGTGGCCTCCACAGTCATCAGATCCAAAGACAATATAGCACCTTGTAGTTGAATGAGCGAGTCACTTCATGGATATGCAGACAACAAATCTGCTGCAGCTGCATGGTGCTGCTGTGAGCTAAACCTGGACCAAAACCACGTCTCTGGCACCACTATATGCCATAAAGGACTAATGCAGCTCTGAAAGCAAAACAGGGACCAACTTGGCAAGACTTTTTCTCTTCATTGTTTTTAGACAGGCTCCCCAGGATGAACCTGAGACTACTACTTGTAAGATCTTTCTTTTGCTTTTTAACAAGTAGGAGACACAGCGTGGCTTCTGGCTGTGCAGGGAGGCCCTGGATGTGCTGCTTGACCCTCCTCTCTAGGAACAAAAACTGCAGAACAAAGGACTTCATGTTTTTGTTCTCCGGCTGACAAAAAGCCCATTTTGTCCCCTGGTGCTGGAGAATCTGTGAGAGAGACACGTCTTCCCCGCGGGCCAATTTTCTTTTGAATTTTTGCAGAAAAGTATCATTCGTGTGACGTTTCATTGGGATAAAAACTCGGAGGACTGAAGAGGAGGACAGAGCAGTTTGATAGAACCCCAATTATCCTCTGCTTTAGGTCACAGAGTGATGCTTTACACAAACCTAAACTTGAAAAAGGATGTTAGGCATGTTATAGGTGTCAATATCGACTCAAAGAAACCGAGCAATTGCCATAGCGATAAAGCCATATCGTATATTTATTATTTTCCTGTTACAACTTTAAATGAAAATCTTGTTTGTACATCAAAATGAGAGAGGAGAAGAGTTTCTGTTTCTTTGGTTTCACCGAAGGCCACAAGATTTAAAGTTAGAGTTAAGTGAGGGTAAAAACCTCGGTTGAGCAATATTCTCTAAGCTTACTCAAATATATAATTATTCACACAGATGCATTCTATCTCAATCTCCTCCGGGGTTCTGCTGGGAAGCCTTGGATTTAACACAAGCGTATTTTAATAATTCATCGCAAAACTGAGGAGTTGCTGTACAAAAATGACCTCGCCTCCAGATGCTACATCATTAAAAACATTAGGCCTGCATGTCACATGAGGATCTGAAAGCTAATTTGAGGTGGAGAGAAGTGAGACAAAACCAAGGCCAGAAGTGAGCCGTTGACTCATGCAGATGACAATCTGCCCAGCACTGTTATTAAAGCCAATATCACGTAACTAAAGTAAGTTATGCACACACACAGAAATTCTTGCTTATGTGAGATATTTTGTGATTAATATGATCCCAGTTATGGGGGCTGAATGATGTCAAGCTGCTGCCAGTGACAGTAACTCTCCAAGGTCTGGGTGAGATGTGAGAGATGAGCGTCACTGTGTGAGTCTGCAGAAATCAGAGCTTTTAGGATTAACACTTGAAAGTAAGTTCAAATTACTTTTAATAAGAATGGTTCCTTTCCGTTATCACAATGGATCAGTTGATGGGTTTTTGCTCCTTCAGGTCTAGCTTTTTATTTTCCTTTAAAAGCAAGAGGATATTGAGTTATAGAGATCACAGGAGCAAACGTGTTTTTTGGGGGTGGGGGTTTATTCTTTGGTGGATTTTCTTTGGGTAGAACCTCATAGTCGATTTCATTCAGACACTCACACAGATCCATCCTTCGGTTGGATATTCTCTCACAATCTGGACTTTATGCGCACGTCCAAAACTATGTTCTACATCTTCCGACAAAAGTAATCATACTTATATGTCGTGTGAGCATCGTCACAACAGCCAAAGAAAGGATTGTAAGGCGTTGCCCTGAAGCACAAATCCGTTTATTGAAGAGTTCCTTCACCTAAAGTAGAAACACAAGTATTCACCGTGTCAATTACAGGGGCAGGACAGGTATTACTCAGCACATTCAACTGGCAGAACAACAGATAGTAAGTGCACACACAACTCTCCTGCAGCTGGCTCCAGTTGGACTATCGGTGATGTGTTGATCTACTTTTACTCAGACAGCTACTCTGAGTCTATCTCTCTCTTAGCTACGGCTCTGTTCTTTGTGGTTTCAAGTTTCTGCAGCTCATATGACAGCGGTGTGGTTAGCACGGTAAGGAAGGGAACTAGAATAAGTCTCATGCTGTATGGGGAAGGGAATGCTATGTTATGTTTCCGTCCATGTTATATTGCTTTCCCATTTAGCAGTACAAACTTTTGGTTATGCAGTGGACGGTCAAGGTTTGGTCTTTAAGTCCTGCTGACGTGACAGGTGGCAATTAACGAGCACTGCTGATCTTTTTAATACCAGAAAAATTATCCCATTGGGACTCATGCAGAACGAGTATGAAGCATAACTTGTTTGACAATTTCCCACAAAAGGAAGATCAGCAGAGAAAGTTTTTTTTTTTTTTTTTTGAGCCAATATTTGCACGGGAGCTTTCAAGCAGAAAACGTTTAACACTGCCTAAAAATGGACCCTTACCCAACCTTATTGTAATCTGTCTTCCATTGTTGATTGCACTGAGTGTCAGTTTGTGTTTTACCATTTTAATAACACAAACCTCAATATATTGTATTGGACTTTGATGCAACAAACCAACACAAAACCGAACTCCTTAATGGAGAGCGTCTGTGAACAGAGGTTGGTTTTTTCTTTTTTTCATCTTGCCACAGGTTCTCAGTTGGGTTTAGATTTGACATTTGATCAGCCACTCTAATACACCAATATGCTTTGATCTATTGTATTTGCAGTTATTATCTTGCTGGGAGTTGAACCTCTGCCCCAATCTGAACCATTCTTTCACAGCTCTGGTCCTAACCTGTGACATGTTTGCTTTCAGGATTTCCCCGTTTTAAGCTCAGTTCATCTTCACATCAACCTCATCCCTGCCGAAGAAGAACATCCCCACAACTTGACGCTGCCGCCACCCAGTTTTACTGCAGGAACGGTATTTAGGAGTTTAATGTAAGGGGGGGGGATTGATTACACACTTTTCAGGTTTTACTCATAAAAGATTTTGAAAATGTTGCGCTTTCGTCTTCATAATTAAGTGTTACCTGTGTTAATCTACACCATAAAATCCTAATAAAACACTAATGTGTCTGGGTAAAAGGCAGAACTGTTTCAGGTGTGTCGATGGGAACTGCAGTAAAGCAGTGGACGTTTCCACAATTTGTACTTTACCGACTTCTCTAAACGATGGGTTTCCCACTAAAACGAGACAATGGCACAAATTTTACAAGCTGTAAACACGCTGCGAGCGCCGCCTTCGCTGCGCAGCTTTCAGAGACAGACCGCAAGAGGAAATGCGTTCTGAATATCGCGGCGGTGATGTTGTAATGAGCCTTTGACTGAGTTCAACACATCTGTCATCTGTCAGAGCCGCCACCCCAACAAGGTCAAAGAAACATTTCCATGTAAGCTGCGGCAGGCTGACTTTCTAAGCCCCTCTGATTTTTTTTTTTTTTTTTCCTATATGAGTGAGTGTGGATATTAGATAGAAATTTGCTTCAAAATCTGCATAAAAATCACACAAAAAAAATATACTCTGTATTATCTTAACTTTGGCCCGAGACTGTTTCCATCTTGTGTTCAGATGTGGTAACGGAAACCATAAACATAACATGAACATATATGCGTGCTATAGGAACATAATGTGGTTTAAAAATATGGATAGCCGTGCGTCATTGTGACTAAGCCTTACTCTGCGCCTCAGCAGGAGTAGCCTACTCTATTATTTCCTCACTGCTATCAGTAAAAGGAAAGTTAGCTGTTCTTAACAGGCAAGGAAGAACAGAGAGAGGAAGGAGGATTCAAAAACAAAGAAAGAAAGCTTGCTGGTTTTAGGCACCATTTTATTAGGCATAATTTAAAATCATCTCACTGTTAGTTCATTTATACAAATATGTTTTTGTTATTTATAAAACAATTACAGATCTCTACAAATCAAGTTCCCAGTGTAAAAGCGTAGTACCACGCACGCGGCAGCATATTGCTCCAGGACACAGATACAGACAGCCCACAGGTGTATGTTCCACTTTATCAGCACTATACGGGTAAATTGGGGACATGATTAAAGAAAAAAAAAAAAAAAAAAAAAAGGTTTTCCACAGATAGCAGTTTAAAATATTGTGCACACACACACACACACAGCCCTCTTCAGACCTTTGTGGGAAATTTCATGCGTCTTTTGGTAGATCTAAAAACGCATCAATATTGTCACACAAAACCTCATGCTTTTATTGCTCTTCATTTATTCTAGCCTCTGCACAAGCCACAATCTAGGTTAAAGTATTGAATACCCCAGATGGCAATGTAAATAAAAAATAAGCATAAGGCTTGCTTGCTATTATTGCTCCTAGTTGTAAGCACAAAGAGTTATAAAAATACTTTAGAAAAATATATAAAAAAATCTTCTAATGTGACGCAGAAACACAGACGCAGCTCTCGTTAACTATGAGCACAAGTTGCACTTGCGCTTTGCCTTCACTGCACCATGCGAGGCAAGGATGTAAACCACAATCTGTTAAGAGTTGAGAACCCCGTTTCACAAATGCACACAAGTCTTGCTGTGCATGAAGACAGCTTGGCAGCTGTCTTACACACACACACACACACCCACCCACACACAAAAAGCTGCTGCAAGGAGACAGTTGTTACTGGAAGGAACTGAACTGAGGCACAAAGATGCTTACAAAAATAAATCTGAGATTTTTGGGTTTGTGCCAAAACTTTTCTGGTAGTACTTTTAGCAGTAAAATGTGAGCCTTTGGGCTAGACAAAGATTTTATGGTCTTTGGTTTAGATAAGGCACCCGATCAACATTGTACAGTGGGGTTACAAAGCTACAATGTATGCTGAAAGTTAAAACCATAAAATACAGGATAACTTCATATCGCCTGACGTGAACCAGTGAGACTTATTATGGCATCACATGTTAGAATGAGTGGATTATACAGTGGTCGTTCTCCGTTGACCCGAGACAATCATGGTTGAAAAGGGAAGCATTATGGTGCTCCAGTTTATCATATGTGATTAAAAATAGCGCACAGACAGTTTACTGATCAAATAAACATGAGCTATTACAAGAAAAAAAATATATATTCAACTTTGGCATTAACTGCACATGTAAGTGAAAAACATTTCAGGATTAAGAAAGAAAAAAAAATCATTTACAGAGTAAATTCACAACTAATACACTCTCCTTAACCTCACCTCATGAAAGAGGACCTCTTAAGTATGTTTCTAATGGCACTCAAAGTAAGCCTGAGAAATTCAGATGTAAGAGAGGAAAGCTAACTGCAGTCTGGCTTCCTGACTATGTTGACTTGAGGAATCCTGCACCAGAATGTAATCATTTGGTAAAGTTACAACATTCGCTCCTCTATTAGGAAAGCGGGCAGCTCTTAATGGGTCCAGCTTATCTGCAAAGAGCCACTAGCTCTGACTTGCAGGAAAGCAAGAGAGCATGGCAAGAGGTGGGAAGTGCAACTTGCTAGACAACTCTGACGTACTAGAACGAGCTGAAGAGGAACTGCTGGGATTTGAACCATTAATATGTGCATTTGGCTAAGAGGCGACCGCATTAGTCCAGGAGTCATAACACCTTGTCTGGATTCAAGCAAACTGAAATTAAACACTTCGAGATTCAACATCAGGTTGTTGAGCTCAAACTTGGCAGTTCATTATACATCAATGGGCAACTCAAAGATCTTGATGGCAACTGTGCTTGAGACTCAATGAGATGCAGCTTAGGTGAGAATATGAGGTAGTCACTAGTTCTCCACCTGAACAAACACAGATCTGCTTCCTCCAGTCAAACAGGGAATGGTTGGTTGATTAGGAAGTTTTCGCTTGTGGCAATCATGATAATTTTTTTATTTTCTTTTTAAGTCTATGAATCTAGAAGGTGTAAAATTAAAAGGTGTAAATAAAAAGTTAAAACTATAAGGTCTGTTGCCTTCATTTTGAAACAGTCACTTTGGGGATGCAGGCAACTCGGTGAGGTCCTCCAGGAGATTAGTAAGAAAAATTGACAGAGGTGGATTGGAAGCAACTAGACGGCGTCCTTTGTTCTACAGCCTCTCTTTTGCATCCGTGGATCTCCATCATCCCTCTTCGTAGTCCAAATCTGGGAACCATTCATTACAACAGAACACACTTTTTGTGATTCTTCTTCGTGACTGGGTACAAAACTGCTCTCACCGCTTCCGCAAACACCTCTTTGACATTATCTTGCTTCAACGCGGAGCACTCCATGTACTTGACCGCTCCGATCTGCTTGGCCAATGCGTTGCCCTGCTGGTTGGTGGTAGGGGCCAGACCCTGCTCCTTTAGCTTCTTCACAGTTTCATCATCGCCTCTTAGGTCTTTCTTGGTGCCCACCAGCAAGATGGGAACATTTGGGCAGTGGTGGGACACTTCAGGATGCCACTTGTGCCTGACGTTAGCGTGGGAGGAAGGGCTCCCGATGGAGAAGCAGATTATAAAAACGTTGGTCTGTGGATAGGAGAGAGTACGCAGACGATCGTACTCCTCCTGGCCCGCCGTGTCCCACAGGTTGAGGCTGACATTGCGGCCATCCACACTCATCTGAGCGCTGTAATTGTCAAACACCGTAGGAATGTATTCTTCTGGGAAGGCATTGGTGGTATAAGAGATAAGTAGGCACGTTTTACCCACTGCCCCATCACCCACCACCACACACTTAATGGTCTGCATCCTGCCAACGACCACTGGGGCTGTAGCACCTAGCAAAAGAAAGAAAAATAAACACCTAAACATTTACAGATTACAACACTGAAAAGTTACAATGTTGATGCATTGTAACAACATTGTATCATCAAAACATGATGGTATTACGGTGTCAAAGGAGAATGGGAACGAAAAATTTACCAGTTTGAAAACTTGTGGCAATACATCCCAGAAAATAAGTAGTTTTACACTGAGCTTAGCAGCTGAGCTAACTGCAGCTACCGTTAGCTTTTTGGCGTAGCTTTAATTACCGTTAAAGAGACAGATGTGCCTTATTTCTAGCTGTTTAATATCTAACCCAGTCGAGAAAACTGTACTTAATCAGTCGGTAATAAAGGAATCGACAACTACACGCACATTTTTCTACTTCTTAATATTTTACCATATTCATTTATAACACTAGGCGTTCCCCCTGTGACTAGAATCAAGCTAAGGAACTAGCTCGTTTGTTGCTAACGGACTAGCTAATTAGCAAACAAGCTGAGCATTAATTTCAAAACACTTTATAAAAGGCTGATATCAGCGAGCTTACTTGTCTAACTGTTACCCAAAAATATATTTTAGTCTAATCTGTACCTCAAACGTAATCATTTGCTGGGAAAAGTGAAATATGGATAAGTTTATGACTTACCGCCACTTAGCTTTCGATCTTTTCTTGCCTGGTATAGTCAATCACAGCCGCATCCGGGGAGTTGCCCATTACGTAAATTCGACGTAGGTAGCGTAGGCTGGTAAATGTAGTTTCACTTTCGTGATTGCTGTTTTCTTCCTCCAGATGGCAACGTTAGCCTTTTTTTTTATTATTTGATCGAATTTTAAACTTGTTTTACCCAAGCTTTAGGGGTTGTGAAATCCATTGAAATGCTTAAAATATGAAACATATAAATCTGAAACTTCAGTTTCCCACACATATTCACATAAAATATTGTTTTTGCATATTATGTTTATGTAAGAAAATATAATTTATCAATGAGTAAAAAGGTATAAAACAACTTTATTTTCAGACTGTGCAAATGTTAAAACTATTCTTTTATGCTTGTTTGTATTTTGTGAGTTAAATTTGGTCAAATTAAAACAACAAACTTTAGTCTATTTCATAAAGATTTTACATGATATAGCACAAAGGATTACTTAATTGCAAAAGGAGCATTATACGTGTTTTTAATGTTCTTTTTACAAATTAAAATCTGAAAGTGAGCCATGCATTTGAATTTAGGAACTTTAACTTGATATCTCTAAAAGTTACTGCAACCAGTGTACAGAAGTCACCTAGCCAGTGAATAGAGTAATTGTAATTCTGTGTGTAATTCTCTCAGTATAAATGCAGTTTGTTTTATGATGGTTTCAGAAGTTTGTTAGAGAATATTAGTGCTCAGAGTTCATTGGTAAACTGGATTGAGTTAAATACAAGATAATATTGGAAGACAACTTGTTAAAGGCTGCAAAAGTATTGAAATGGTGTGAAGGTTTTTCTCTCAGCAGGTTAGCATCCCAAAATATTAAAACAGTACCACAATATAATGGTTCAGATTGCAGCCTCAGCTTACTTTGGAATGTCCCAATCAAAGTCCAGACTTCAATTCACTTAGTCTGAGTCAAGACTTTAAAATTGCTGCTTATGGGCACTGTCCTTCTCAATCTGTCTATACTATAGTAAACAATGAAAGAACAAGAAATACTCTTTTGACTCTGAATATGTAAAGTTAGTAAAGACTTACTCCCAAAAAGCGTACAGCTAATATTGCAGCAACATTTGGGACTGCAAAGTATTGACTCAGGTGTGTTAAATAAGTTCACACTAAACTTTCCTAAATTGTAATTTATAAAATGTTTGAAAACCATCATGTTCTTCAGATGTCTCAATTGTGCACTGACGTGTGGTTTGCATCATATAAAACTCAGATTAATTACAATAAGGTTTCTGGTTGTCATGTGATCAAATGTGGGAAGGTTCAAGGGACATGAAAGTTTTGTCAAGGCATTTAGTTATATCTACTCAGGTAGATTGTTTTAATACACTCTCCACTGCAGAAACACAATACCTTATAGGTGTCAACTAAGGCCTTTTCACTACTCAAAGTATACTCATAAATTAATTGGAGCAAAGTTTTTTGTGCTTTTCTAAAAGAATACCTCTTCTGGTTTTTGTACCAAGCATACTCCATATTATAGCAGATGTAAAATAAATTCAAGAAATTCTAATGTATAATAGTAAAGCTTTTTGAATAAAGCAACAGGTTTCTCAAAATTCATGATTATGAAAATGTGTCTGGTGTGCGATCGATTAGAACCATTGACTTCTTCCCTGCTTATTTCGCACAATTTCATTTTACATGCATGAAAGTTCCTTAAAGAGCTCAAATATTGAATCACAAAGTCATGTAACTAGCATAGTGAATGTTTCAAGACAAACTTTAATAGTTATACATTGTATTATTGCACTTACTGTCATGAGGAACCTATTCTTCTCAATAAAGGCACTGTGTTATCGCCTGCTTCAGACCACACAAACAAAGGAGGGCTTTAAAAAACCTGTTCCCACTATTGTGGAGTTCATCCTGTCAAGCCCGGTCTGAAAACCTTAACATCACTTCATCAGCCCTGTTTTGCCATAATCTCTTTCACCTGTCATATTAAAGCAGAACAAACTAACTAACTCTATAAAAAGATCTGTTTTCTATTTTAGGTGTTTTTTTCCTGGAAATGCTGGTGATGATGTCATCTCCAAGCACCGCCGCAGGTTAGAAGGCCAACTGCTGACCAACAAGTGCAGACTTCAGATCACAAAGGGGCACCGGTTTATTGCCTTTCCCAAGAAGTTTTGGCGTCACTGCAGGCTATAAAAAGAGAATTCCCACTGGGACCCTATGCCCACAGTCACCCTCCACCCCAGGCCTCACACACCCTTTCAATTCTGCCAGGAGATTCCCTAAGACAACTATAGCATTTCCATGGCAACAGTCACTAAAAGAATCGGGGGTGACTATGTCAAGAGATGCAGCAAGAGGCAGTTTTAAACAAGAGGGAGGGGGGAAATGAAGGTCACAGGAGGGGTTGTTACTGTGGATGAATGGAGAGTAAAGGTTTTCAATGCAAGCACAAACATAGTAAGGCCTTGAAGTAGAATTCAACTTGTTTCATATTTTGCCACATTACAACCAATAAATATTTTAGCTGGACTTCATAAGGAAACCATAAAAAGTCAAGTTTGTAAATTGTCATGAGGAATAAAGAGGATGCAGAAGACTTACAGAGAAGGTGCTCCGATCAGATGAAACCGAACTTCAACTTTTGGACTTCATTAAAGTTATCATATTTGTGGGAAAGCTAACACTGGACATCAACTTGAACACACCACGGTCACTGATGAAACACAGCAGGAGTATCTTTTCCTCAGTATGCAACATAGTCACAAACAATGAAAGACAGAGGGCACTACATTCAAGACATTACTGGAAGACAATTTGTTAGGAGACTCAAAAAAAGTTCTCCAAAGACCCTTTTGATTGCACCCAAAAGAGGTTCTAGAACATTTGGACTCCAGCGAGGCTAAACCTCTATAACTCTATTTGTAATAGACGTAAACAACATATCCTTTTCCTTCTAAACCTCTATTTAGAAGGTTTACTTCTACAGTAATTTGTGTTGACATATCGCATAAAAAGTTAAATACATTGATACATGTGGTTGTATTGTGACCAAATGTGGAAAAAGCACTGTGCCTATTATACAAGATCCTTCCAAAAACTGAAGACACTTCTTTTCACAATAATGTCTTTATTATTTCTTTGACTTTTTTTTTTTTTTTTTTTTTTTTTTTTTTACAAATACATATCTCAAAGTGAACAATCATACTCAATAAAGTTATAGATTTTTATATAAAATAAAAATACAGTAACCATCTCTTCAGGCCTCTTTTCAGTTTTGTAAAGTGCACCTTTTTCTTGAGGCCAATTGGCAACAAAATTAACCGTTCAATATAGTACCAGGTTCAAGTTCAAAACACTGATTACTCGGGTGTCAGCCACAGTGTGCATAACATTTGGATTACTTTCTTGAAAACTGCTTTTCTACCCACGTTTTCAGTTAAAACAACGTCCTAAAGTGAAATGTTTCTCGAAGTGATAAGGTTGTTCTACTGGAAGATATTTTCTATTGCTGTCCTACTGCCTGCAAAGGACATAAACAGATGTCAAAAGAGGTAGATTGTAGAAAATGCACTACCCTGCTAATGTGAAAAAGACAAGATAAAAAGCATTACAAAAGCTCTCAGTGGCAAATCAGACATAAAAACCAGACACTCAAATAGACAAAAGATTTTGCTTAAGATTAATTCAAATGAACTCAATGTTTAGTTAAAACTGAAAAATACCTAGAAATTCATACAGACATAGAGAATTTCACAGTAAGCCCTTCCATCATCTCCACAAGGGCTGAGCTGTAGCAGCCCGGGGCATTTTGAGACCAGGTATCCGGGTAGCAGCTGGAGTTTTAGGGTTAGCAGGTGAGTTTCCGGCACAGGTTGTTATCTTAGCTGATTTACTGTGGGCAGCTGCAATGACAGCTGTGCGTATGTTCTTGGCAGTGGCCGAGGATGGGCTGCTAGCTACCCGCGACTGGGATGGCAGTTGACCCTCAGAGATTGGAGCAACACGTTTGGACACACGGGTAGGAGCTCCTCTAATAAAGGTCGATTGAGTGCTGCCACAGACCTTCTCTTGTGGAGTTCTGTCTGAAGACCTCCGAGTCAAAGTGGACTTCTCTGTAATATGTGACTCATTTGCAATCCTCTCCCGTGTACTGGTACTTCGCTTCACTTCCGCCTGAGCTATAGATGGTCGAACAGAAGAAGACGAGCGAACTGAAGCACTGCGGGGAATGGACGGACGTACAGATAGTGGTGGGTTAGCGAGCGCTGGAGCTCCGTTGGAAGGCTCAGTTTTGGACTGCACTCGGGGTATGACTGTACTGTTGGAAGGGACTGTCCGTGACACAAACCCCTTCTTTGCCCCAATACCACCACGCATCAGGGTCTTCAACGTTCTAGCATCTTCTTTTGGTGCAATAGGCACTGGAGCAATCCCCTCGTGCAGGTTGACATCCCTCTCCTTCCTCCACTTTGAGCAAAGACTTGGTGAAGGTCGTGGAAGTGGAGAGGTCGGGGGAGTTAGTGTCTCATATGACCGCAAACCTTTTACCAGAGTATGGCACTCCAGTGTTTCACTGACACGTGAGAATGACCTGGCAGTCTCTTTATCTGCAATTGGCAAATCAGAGGCCTTCTTTGGCTGTGAATGACCAAACTCTGGCAGACTGGAGGGCATCCAGTCCTTCTTCACTGGGGTTAAAACCCCTTCAGTTTCTCCGTCTTTTGTTAAATTTGCATCGGGTAAAGATGTTGTGGTACTTATTTTAACTGTTGGACTGTACTTTGTCTGTGCCTGGAATGATACTTCCTCTGCAGATGATTGTAATTTTGTCCCAGTCTTTGTATTTCTGTTAGAAAGTGTTCCACAGCTGTTATTGGACTCATGAACTGAAGAGCTTCCAGATTTACTTTGAGTAGAACAATTACTATTGGACAGCCTACGTCTGTAAGCAGAGGTCTGGCTTTTCACACCTGGGGCTGATGTATTGGTACTTACAGCAGCAGACTCTATACTAGAACTGTTCAAAGTCATGTTTTCGGGAGAAAAATCTGTCTTTCCTTTGTGTCCTGTTGTTTTCAGTTGGTCATGTAGAGAGTAAGAAATGTTCTCAGGCCCATAGTGCTTCACAGTGAAGCTTTTTCCATGTTGAGAAGAACTAAATACTGCAATGTGGGAGTCTTTTACTGCCTCCATTCTCTGTTTCGACATTCCTATCCCTTTTTCCAGAACGGACTCTTGGTCAAAGGGGGAACATCCCCCATCAGTCTCTGGCGAACTGCAAAGTATAGCACTGGTTTCGTGGTCCGAGGAACTGTTTGAGTGATAACCAGTGGATGTCGGACTACTCCCCAAGACCGGAAAGCTCTTGAGAATAGATGAACTGTTGAGATGGGCGTTATTTTGCATGTGGTGTATGAATCTACGAGAATCAGTGGCTCTAAGACTACGGCGATTCCAGGTATAGTTCAGGTTCTTCTCTAAAAGTCTCTCCAGTTCATCTTGGTTTTCTTGACCGTGAGGCTCTCTGGCAAGACTCAGCCCCAGGTCCAGCCCTGTACAAACTGCAAGAGACCGACGCTTTTCCACAGTCTTTCGTTGACGTTCTAGACGTTTCTGCTCCTTGAGGTCCCGTTCCTCATTTTCCTGTTTAAAAATGGAAGAAAAATGAATATCGGTCGTTATAAAGTGATCAACAGAGCAGTTAGGTTTTTGTGACCTTCCAAGGCATCTCACCTGTACAGCTCTTTGGAACCGATGGCAAAACAAATGGAAAACCTTGCACGCTTCCTCTAGCTTGAAAGTGCTGTCATCTTCACAGAAAAACTCCATCAATGCTTGACTCGACATCCTCATGCCCTCTACCTCGTCATCGGCCTCTTTCAGTCGCTCATCAGCCCTCTGAACACAGACAACACACATTTTCAGACACAGATTTTCATTCATATTGGTCTTTATTTCTAACCAGATGTCAAACCAGTGATGTATACCTCCAGAAAGGATTGTGTCTGTTGCTTAATCTCTGTCTCATTCTCTACTTTTGTCTTCAGTTCAGCCACTCTGCTTTTTAACTTTGCCAGGTCATCTAGCACAGCTTCTTCACACAACCTGCCGAGATAAACAGTAAACACTGGTGTAACTCTTGTATGTCTAAAAAAAAGACTGCATGTCTAAAACGGAAAGGAAAGAGATAAAACTGAGTAAAAATTGTGTTTGCAAAATCCAAAGTGGAAATACAGACATGGCTTCAAACCTCTATTAGATAAATAAACTGTTTTGAAAAGCTCATTAGCTCAGATGTTGGCTCGGAGTGGCAGTTTTGTCTTCAGCCTCTTTCACACTAGCAACTAACTACAGCTGCAAAGTGAGGCAGTGATTAAATAATGCGTGGATTGCAATGTGTTAGCAGACTACAAGGAGATATTGTTGTTTCTGAGTGGGCTTTGTATGTACCCTCAGAACTAATCACCACAGAATCCAGGATTCAACAGGATCCAAGGTTTGGGAAGAGACTGACCTGGAGGCAGAGCCAACGTGGCCTAGTTGGCTCGGAAAAGAAAGTAAACTCTGGTCTTTTTTCACAGCTTCCTGTGGAGACGAAAATAATTGATTATCTTCTCCATTGTCTGAAAGGATACAATACGCAAGTTGCAAAAAGATGACAATGAGCGCACTTTGTGGAGCTTTTGGTATCAAGAGAACACTTTGGCATTGTTTCGTACTTTGCTGCCTAAAATAATTTCTTCCTACAAGAGCTCTTCTACCTTTTTATTATATCTAGCTTATCAAATGTGAAAAAGTGAAAAGTGTAGGCCCAATGACCTGCAGGAAACATCTATTTTTCAAGCATGTAGAGAACAAATGATGACAAGTTGTTACTCTGGACTGTCTCATTGTGATTTTCAACAAACTACTTGAGTATTAAACAGTCAGATAGAAACTGGCCCTCAACAAACCTATGGAAACATTTTTTTAAAATAATGCAGCAAAAGTCCTGAGGTTGGGATTCAAAACTCACATTATGTCACTGAAAATGTTTCTTCCAATAAATCCACTGAATGAGCCTAATTTGTAAAAGCCAATTCAAACAACAGCTAATGTCAACAAGTTTGAGTAATGACCACTATTGCCGACCTCTGACCTGCATTTTCACAGGAATTAAACACTTTTGTTTCGGGAGGATCTATAAACACCAGCCGGATACATTAAAAGACCAAAGGACGTTCATAAACAAAGTTGCAAACTGTGTTTATAGATTCAAGCTAAAATAGTCAGTGACTATCAAAGCAGGTATTATGTGCTATTCTACTCCTATGACTATATTAAAACAAAACAAAAAAATAAACAAAACAAGATGATGACAGACAAAGACCTCGTTGTTTATCCAGGAAGATGCACACCCTGTCCAGGTGCCCTTTGGTCAGCCTGTTAGTCCAGCACAGATTTACTATCAGCACAAGCACATATAGGACAGGCAACCATGTACAAATGTGCTCACAAATAAGTGCAACTTAGAGTAGTCAACACACCAGCGCATGTTTTTGTAAGCTTGAATGACGCTTTTTACTGGGAGAAAACCTCCACATACGTTGGGAGAACATGCAAACTCCTCCCAGAAGCACCCTGCTCTGTATTCAAATAGCTGTTTTAGGCAATAGTGCTATCAACTCTACCCACTGGCGAAACAAGCATCGCCCCCTCCCAACTTTATTGTACAATTCAGAACATACCATAGCAACAAAATGCAGCAAATTCATCCCTGGCTTGTTGGCTTTGGTGTCTGCCAATTTGAGAAGTGATGAAATTCGAAAACCAGCCGCATTCCCTGAATATCCGCCCTGAAAAGAAATGCAGACTACTTTAAAGAACAGATGAAAACCTCAAATGCAAATCTCAATCAATCAACAGCTGAAGTGTAAACCAAAAACAGCTGATCTTGCATGTTCAGAACCATTCAAAAACTGAAGGACTGACTGAATGCTACTCACAGCATTCATGTAGTTCCCCGCTTTCAGCACCAGACGGAGGATGGAGTGCAATTCGGGACAGCTCAGCAGTTCTAGGAGTGTAAAGATAATCAATATTGTGCCTGAGGGCTTAAGTAACGACAATTAATGTGTATCCAGCTGACATCAAGGCCAAGAAACAAGTCAGCAACTTTTATCCACCCAAAAATAGCAGTGCATGCAGGTTTCTAGTTAGCCTGTATGCTAAATAGCTTATCTCATTTCCACTGTGGCGCCTGACAACCACTCAAGAGTAAACACAAGAATTTTAGCAGGCCTATACAGTCCCGAGTCCTAATGGTGGTGGAGTACACAACTCCCTGCTGTTACTTTACCTCTTGCCGCCTCCCTGAGACATCTGGCTGCCACACACAGAGAGGTCAGAGCGGGGTCAAACTCTTGTTGTAGGATCATGGCATCCAGACGGAGCCGAAAACTGGTAAAAGGAAAATGAGAAAGATGGATCGATCAGCAAGAAGTGTTTGACTTATGAGACAAAAAGGCACTCGAGATCAACAAATATGTTCAACAAACATGACGAGGTTGAGTAAAGAAGGCTGAGGCAGAGTGAGAAAGTAACAAAAATGTATTTGAATGGATGTACATCTGTATGTTTTGTTTGGGGGTGTACCTGGGAACTTCCACTAAAAGCAACATGAAAAGATCAGGTTCTCCGAGACAGCTCTGTTCTCCACAGAACCTCCTAAGGCGACATTCCTGAAAGAAAGAAAAAAGATTTATGCTGTAAAAAAACCCCCAGAAAAACAACTTGTTAAGATTCAGGTCCAACATATTTCAGCAGGATCTTCGTCTGGAAACAGACCACATCATACAAAGTGGCGTAATGGCAAACTTTTGATCATCCTAACTAAAGCCAGATGAGCAAGGGGAGCCGGGTGGGGGAAAGTGAAGAGGAAGCAGACTGTCAGTCGTTGTATTTGCATGCTAGATTAAACCCTTTACCTCCTCGCTGTCAGGAAGCAGTTTGGAGAGCTCTGCGAGCTTCTCTGCTCCGTAACGATCTCCAACACCGTGCCTGATGTCTTCAATGATCTCCTTAGCTGGCCTGTGAAAAGAAATGCACCAGCTCATTTCACAAAACCCAAAACTAGAAACGCTAGACACGTGCTGCGTAATGCTAAAAGTCTGACGCAACAATAATAAAAGAAAGTTCCTAGAAGACAAACAAAAGGCAGAAATGCTCAGGAGACAACCGAGGACTTTGGTGTGTCATGAGGAGGGACTGAAAACGAGACAACCGTTTAACCTCTGCCTTGCTTTCTCGGAATGAGACCAGGATTTACTACTCCAGTAATTTTTTATTATTTTCCCCTTCCTGTTACATTCCCCCACCAATGATCACGCTACAGAGAGCAATTCTTGTCGACCAGTTCATCTTATTCTTATCTAAAACTGTCAAAGAATCAATTTTGTGAGGGACGTTCTCTCTGAATAACTAATCTACTGGAAACAAAACCCCGATTGCAATGACGCAAATAAAAACCAAAAGCTAAATAATATTTAAGTCTCTATCGGACAAAGAAAACACCAAACCAGATTTTGTTTGAACTGCAATTGCGCTAACAAAACTTTTACTGTGTCACTCTTTGAGACAGACTGGAAACAGGTGCACAACAAGACAAATGCTTGTGTACAGATGAGAGTCTTTTCACAAAAAAAAGGCTTTTACCTGCAAGTCCCAACAAATGTAGTTTAGAAAAGAAAGCATCTCCAGTTGAGAATCGGACGGTGGCATGGCAGCACTGAAACTTGGCACTTTCCATGACTCTGTGAGCAAGCATTGCACAATTGTCGACACAATAGTTCAGGGTGCCCTGGAGGTTAGTGTATTTAAGCTCACCTAAATGGTTATGAAACAACTCTTTCCATTATAATAGGTGCAGCTTTAAACCACACAAAGAAGGTTTTAGGGAATGGCTGACGAAGACAACCCACTGGTGGTTTCTCAGTCAGCAGGGGGCAGATTCAAGATGAGGCATTCTTTACGGGCGTCAGCAGGTGTCACCTCGGTCTCCTAAAGAGCTACTTACTCATTGGCCTCCTTAAAACTCCAGCTGCTTAAGGTGCTCAGTCCCTGGTAATATACCAGACATCCCCTTCACTGAAGGGTTTTTACACCTCAGACACCCGTTAAAGTCTGACATATGGCTGCTTTCTGCAGTTCAAGTCAAGTACTAATCACTTGCATTCATTTGGAAACATTGGTATTCCCTCTTTTTCTGAACCTACTTTTAGTTTGGGTTAATTTGGTAAAATGCAGGGGAAAGCCTTAGTGCAACAGCTAAGATGTATGGTATGTAAGGCACTTTCTTTACTTATGATTATGTAAAAACAAGGCACACAAAATACTTTTTCTCCATTAACTTTTTCTGTGCACATATTAAAATATATCAGATCAAATACATGTTTATGTCGGGCAAAGGTAAGCGGTCAAGTAGTCTGACGGCTCTTTGGTGCCTGAAAACCTGGACAACGTTTTAACATCCAGAGAAAAGTTAGTGATCCTAAGCTTATGTGCACTGAGGTTATGTCACAGTACAATGATCCAAAGTACACAACAGTTCCACAAAAACAAACAAACAAAAACATCCAAAAGACAGTATTTGGAGTGGCCTCGAAAAAATCCAAACTTAAACCCAATTGAGATGCTGTGGCATGATCATAAACAGGCTTGTAAACTGTTCCAATAACTCAATTCTGCAAAGAAAAGTGGCCCAAAATTTCTTCCCAGACTCACTGAGCGTAACCGCAAACACTCGGTAGCCGTCGTTACCGCCAAGGGTGGAACAACCAGTTGGAGGTTTGTAGAGGACAATTATTTTTTCACACTGGTGCAAGTTAGTTTAGGCTTCTGTCAGTTTTTAATAAAGACTTATTTCAAAATTTCATTTTACATTTATTCAGTTTGCCTTTCATATTAAAATACATATGATTAGCTGGAACATTTAAGTCTGACAAAAAAAAAAAATAATAAAATAAATAAATAAAAAATTGTAGTGCTTTAAGTTGAACAGAATGTTTTATTCAGTTCCAATGATCAATAAGTCAAAACCTGCATAATATATCAGATGTATTAATACTATTACTGTATAAAAGTTCCCACAGAACTTTCTGGACTGCAATTAGGATTATAATTTAAGAAACGCTATCTGTGTCTGTAATGTAGTTACAGCGACGCTTGTTTGATTGCAGCACAAAATGTTCATTAAGTCAATAAGAAACCATTGCTACATTGTTTTTTATGCTGAAACAGAAGAAGCAAATTTTAAAACCTTGTTGCTGAGATGGATACAATAAATCTCACTATACTGGGTGTATGTTTGCTATGAACCCCATTAACACTACTATCATGCACCACTAATAATGTTTCAACGACACAGAAAGAAAGCAGCAGTAAATCTTTAGCTTTGATCAGCTAAAAACTTCAAATCTATAAAGGAGTTACAAATCTTACATTTTGAATTGCCGCAGAAATATTCCTATGTTCATGCTGCGCTTGGAATCCAGTAGGAAAATCTGTAAAGAAGCATAGAGCACACGCATCCACTTAGGACCAAGAACACCAAGCAAAAAAATGCCAAAAAAGTCTGATGCCATTTAAACGGTCTGACCTCTCCCAGGCTATCCTGTGGGGATCTGCACCGTAGCAGCGCCGAACGTCGCCTCAGCGTCACGGTTCTGTTCCTTGGCATGCTGTCCTTCTGCCCAAACAACTCATCCAGAGAATGGAGATCAATAGGAAACTCATCCTCGTCGGGGGCCACACCACTCCACACACTCTTCCTGCCTTCCACTTTCTCTTTGGGGATACGCTCCCAGTTCAGCTTCCTCAGCCGACTCTGACGTACAGTATCTGCCCGGCTAAAAGGTGAGGAGGATGCAGGCGGTGGTGGGGGAGGAGGTGGAGGAGGAGGAGGAGGAGGTGGTGGTGGTCCTTGAGGGGCAGCCAGTACCTGACGTGGCTCCATGGCTGTCACTACCACGGCATCGGCAGTGGGCTTAGTTCCGTGAAAGGCATGAGATTTCTTGACGGCCACAGTCAGGTTGATGTGCATAGAGGCTGTCTGGTAGTTCGCCTACGGGGTTACCACAGGTGAGCAGGCTTTGCGGCCTTGCTCTAGCGAAGTCTTATTGCTCTTGGTCCAAGTTCAATCCATAAAGTCTAGAACACAAAACAGATTCAAAACTGGGATTATAAATCAAGAAATCAAACCAGCCACAATGTTGATGACTTGCACGAAATGTGGTTTCATTTATTAATTTATTTTCAACCTGCTTTTCGTGCAAAAGATTCCCCTGGTCTAAAAATCCAGCCGGTGACTCAACTTTCACTGGAAATATCAAAGTATTTTTACAAGAAAGTACAAGGAAGGCAAGATGAGCTCTTCCCATATGTGGGTTGTTTGAACAGCTTGTCTCATCCTGTTCAGTTTCACCTCAATGCATGTGCACGCACACAGGCACTCTTCCATCATAGATCTTCCTTTCTAATTATAAAACAAGGAGACACCACAGGCAAGCAAAGACGCAAAGTTAACCAAACCAACAAATGAAGGGTCAGCAGCACCAGAGAGCAATAATTTTCTTACCTACATCTGAAAGACATACACACTTCCGCACATCCAAGTTCTAGACGGGAGCAGTGACATATTTTTTGTGTAGGCTACTTCCAGTAAAAATCGGATTAATTGTGCATCTTTTGTCTCGGCGTTGGACATTCAATTTCTTCATCTCTTGCGATATCTGCCATGAGTCATAGCTTTCGGAAAACTACAGGCCAATCTGATGGCCAATCTGCTTCATGGAGATCCGCATGAGCACGCTGCAAAAGCCACAGCCAGTAATCTCAGTGATGATCAATTCATGAGATCTGTATCTAGACACCATTTAGTGGGACCTGCATTCCCCTAGTTGAAGAATATCAAGGGAGAAAATTTGTGCATTACTTTACATGTGTGGGTTTTTTTTTTTTTTTTGTTTTTTAAATGCATTGCAGGGGGTAGAAAAAGAGTAAAACAGTCTAAAATAGTTTAAAATCGACTTTTTACATGTTGCCACTTGTTGTAAAGTAGCATTCCACAAAATATTGTTTATTCCAGCAAAACACAAGATGCCCAACAACATTTCAGCTTAGTTTTAAGTAAAATAAAAATCACATTGTTTCGCTCATTTTCGTTTCTGCTTCAGAACCAAGTCAGGCTGTCCGCTTGACTTACCTGATGGCCACAGAAGTGAGTCTAAAAGCCGATATAAAAACCCACGACCACCGATATCGGTTCCATACGTTTACGCTGACTTTGTCTGTAAATTCCTTTATTTCTAAAAAAAAAAAAAAGAAAAAGAAAAGAAAAAAAAAACAACTTATTGCGCCCCACTCGCTGCAATCTCGCGTCCTCCTCAACTTGTAGGGAAACTTCCACACTGCTCCATCGCGAACGCGCAGGCGCGCACCCCCACATTCATATGCACTATTCCCCCGCATCCTCCCATTTTTCCCATGGGCGGACTGAGGGTTGTCAGGTGATATAAGGTCAGTCTTCAACCTTAATCAGCTATCACGCTTTGAGCATCTCAGTATTCACGTATGGGACATCTATAATGAAATGTGTGACTTTCTAAGTACTATTCAGTCAAGTCCTAAAACAATATATGTTTTTATAGTAATAAATTATTTCCATGTTTTTAAGTCTAATTTTTATTGTTTGCGACGCTTGTCAGTCCAAAAATAAGACTACAGTCTTAACTACCTTGGGAAAAGATTCACACCCTTAAACGTTTTTCACATTGTGTCAAGCTGACACCATTTTTTTTTTCAATCAAAATTTTAATAAAATTGTAGCTAACAAAAGTAAGAAGTATGAATAATGAAGTGAGAAATTTTTACAGCAATAAATCTGAAATACCCGCTGTGCATTTTTGTTCAGCTTTTACTCTGACAAACTGTACCAGGAGTCACATAATTTGTACTTTTAGTAAATACGTCATTTTCAACTTTTTATTGAAGGCTTGAAAGATTTTTCAGAGAAGATTATTGAGTAAACATAGGTATGTAGACTAAGAAATGGAGAAATTTATAGCAGGTTTTTTGCAATAATGAGCAATGCGTGATGTCTTGTAGCCTTTTTGTCTCAACTGTTGTTTTGAGTTTTGAGTTGGTATACTACATAAATAAAGTTATTTGAATTTATTGAAGAAGATCTCAATAAGACTGAGGGTTGTAAAAAGGCTCAGTGTGTATGATTTTTTATTTTTTATTTTTTATTTTTTTGAAAGTCACTGTAAAAGCATGCCCAGTGTCAAGAATTGTGCAGAAAACATGATATGTCTCTGTTTCAGGTTTATCATCAAATCGCTGAAATGTATTTGGTGCGGAGAACCTTGATTGTACCTAGCGGGCTATGCTATTGAGAAACTGAGAGAAGGAGCAGATCGGTATCAGACATGGGAAATGATGTCTGCATCTCCTCCCTGAAGCAAGAATGACACATGCGTGAAAGCTAAGAGGCTAGAAGTCCCTTTAGGGTGCTGAAATGTCCCAGGTGGTGAGATACAGACCCATGACGCCGACCTTTCATCTAAGGTGATGGAGCGCTCCTGGCCCACGCCACCTAGCTCTCTGCAGCTCCGGCTCAGGTAGCCCCTTTGACAGGCCGCGCTGACAGACCCTCTTTATCACGTGTGGGCCTGCAGTAATTAGCAGGTTATGACCCCAAATATCTGGCTTTTATTGTGTGTGAGCCGTGGGGTGTGTTATGGTGCGCCCAGCCAGAATAAACGTCTCTCAGGAAATTTTACTTTCTGTTCAGCCGCTCTCTTCTCAGAGTACAGTACACCTCTTAGAATAGAAGGAAATGCCTCTGGTGAGAGACAGCAGCTTTATAGTCCATGAGGGGCCTGAACAACCTGACACAATTACACCTATTATGCCAGCATTTATGTAGTGAGGACATTGCAACAATGATTAATGAACAGCAGGGACTTAACTTGGCTTCCCTCACTGGTTTCAATAAAATGGGTTGGACTGGAAACACACAGTCTTCCAGCTGGATGAAATAAAGGACATCGGTGTTTGTGTGTCTCTCTTGGCTCATCGTTTTATGAATGAAGGTGCTCATTTGTAACACTTGCAAGTGTTTATCCAAGACGGGAACAAGAACTTTGAGATTTTGCTCTTATGTGTGGCCTTTCTTTGATGTCTAAACCCGCTATACTTCATTTCCTAATGGAGACATAAGGCGTAAACACAAGACTGCAGTGCCAACTACCCTGTAGCTCAGCTCTTAGATCAGTGGGGCTGCTGCAGCCACGGCAGCCAGCTTTAGCCCTTCATCGTCTCCCCTTCTTAATCTCACTTTGAAGTCCTGGAAGAGTTGCTCAGAGGTGAACGCTATTAGCTCCCACTTCCCTTTCTTCAAACACATGTTTGAGATATACTGGTTTTTACAGTACTCTAAAACAATCCCAGAAGTCAATATACACCAAAAAACGTGTTTTACATGTTCTGGTTTGACACGGTGATCACACTCTCTACAGTGACCTCTGCCGAAATTGGCTTTTATGCCGCACAAATGAATCCGGATGTGGCTAGATCAATAGGATAGATTTCTTTCTCTTTTTTTTCCCCCCAGACGCACCATTCACTGTATAGTTTGTGAAAGAGGCAATAAAATTGTCCCATGTGGACGTATCGATGTTATGAGTGAGGGGTTTTAGTGTTGATCTGCCTCTGGTTTGCCTTCTGGGTCTAGGCCACTTCCATGCTTGAGTGAAATAGGTCAGCGTGACTGTTGCTCTGTGGGGGTACTAAACACATTCATCTGTGTAGTTGTGCAAGAGGAAACCTGTGTGCACAAGCAGACATGCGCGCACACACACCTGGATCTTATTCTAGACAGTGGGGACAGCAGGTCTGGGGTGGTATTCCTAATCCAACCCAGCTTTCTCAGATCTTTCTTGGTCTCCCAGCTGCAATCAGATCATGTGCAATTGTCCTGAATGGCCCAACAAAGATCTCTGATCTAAGAGACACGCAGGATATGTGCACAAGCAACCATATGTGAACACACATTGGTTAGTTTCTGACCTTTTTGGGTACCCCATTCTGTGATGTACAGAAAACCTTTTAAGACTGCAGACAAGAAGCCTTACTCAGGTTTGTTTCTTGTTTTGTTGTCTTTGACTGAGCCGGGCTGATGCTTTAGTGCAGTGGTCTCCAACCTTTTTAGTACAGCGGACCGGGCCAAGCCTTCGTAAATTTCCTGCGGACCGGGGGGTGGGGTTCGTGCGTGCGTTGTGAACATCGAACGGGGGGTGGGGGGGTTGGGTGCGCGCGTTGTGAGCTGGCGCATGACTCAAACCTCGGCATCCGGTGTACGATTTTCAAAATAAAAGCTCCTCCATACTCAATACATAGAACGGACATATTTAATTATTTCTTGCGCGGCCCGGTACCAATTGGTCCACGGACCGGTACCGGTCCGCGGCCCGGTGGTTGGGGACCACTGCTTTAGTGAGTATGTTTGCACATCATATTATGTTTCTGGTGAGTTAAATGGGCCGCAGGGTAGACAGAAAGGATGCATGTGGTTTGTGGTGATGCGGCTGTGCATAATTTGTTGCATTTCTGGGGTTAAACTCTGCAGGGAGGAGGAAAGGCTGAAGTGCTTGTGGTCAGTTGTCCACGGGGGAAGGGTTGACCTCACTAGTCTTTGCACATCTGGCCACTGGAGCAGTTTCCGACTCCAATTAGGATATCCTGAGACTCAATAAAGCGGATTATTGGCCCACAAAAACAGCCAGACATACTCACCCACCCATCCATTGTCTTCAACAAATTCAGCTGCTGCGCTCATCAGCCTGAATAGAGCCACAGCTGTGCTGTTTCTTTCATCTAAGATCTAAACGTTTTGTGTTGTGCCTTTCTAAAGTATTCTTACCTCTTGGACTTGCTTACATCCTGTCACTTTATAACTACAAACTGCATAAAATGTTGTTGAGATTTTAGGTCACAGACCCACACATAGAAACACATTGTAAAGTGGAAGGAAAAATCCTTTGTGGGTTTTAAAGTACTTTACTGGAAGAAATATGAAATCGTCTGCATTTCTATTCAAGTGCTGCCACATAATTTAAATGAGATTTACCATAGGTCAGGACTTTGGATGGCACAATGTACCGTACATGAATATGCTTTAATCTAAACTACCCTGTTGTAGTTCAGGTTGTATGTTTAGCGTCTTTGTCCTGCAGGAAGATGAACCCCTAGCCTAGTCTTGCGTATTTTGCAGATACTAACAGGTTGTCTTCTAAGATTTTCCAGTATTACCTCTTTATTCGAACTAGCTTCCCTGTCAAATTTCTTCTTCCCCCTCTTCTATGACGGTCAAGCACAACTAAGAATTGTCCTGTCAACAAATTCTCCCACCTAAGCAGAGGATCCTTACAGCTCCCTCATTGTCACTGTGACACCTCTCGGCTTTGCCGCCGGTTATGCTCTCCCCGTCTTGTCTGTTTAAATGGACAGTTATTTCTGGGTCTTTTTGCTATGTGATACACTTTTTATTTCCAGATGGTGGATTGAGCAGTTCTTCATAAAATGTTCAAAGCTTTTGATATTGTTTCATACCTCAACTTTGCTCTAAACTTTTCCACAACTTTATGACTTATTTGCCTAGTATGCCCCTTGTTCTTTGCCGTGCTGAATGTTCAGTAATTTACTTTAAAACCAGCTGTATTTACAATTATCTTACATAACACTCAAATGGACATCAAAGAGCAACATAATAAGGGGAGGAATCCAGCATATCCCACTTTTCAGATTTTTCTTTGTGAAACCTTCTTTTTAAAATGTGTATACTTTTCTTTCCACTTATAAGTTATGCACAAAACACATTAAAGTTTGCACCTCTAGTCTAACAAAATGGGAAAAAGTTAGAAAGAAAATAATATTTTTATACATAGCACTCTATGACTGATTTTTAAGAGCATTCTCGTGGTAATAAGAATAAATTTCAGGAAACAAAATGATTTTCTCCCTTAATCCCTGAAACAGCACAGTCTTTATGACAACATAATGTTGAGCACAAAGCATTAGCACAGAGTTCAGGGAAGCTGGGATGCACTGATAGGGGGTCTGAGCGGCTCCTTGTGTGGCTAGAGGGATCACACAGTTAATATTCAAAGGGCTGAGTTTGTTGTAAAGAAGCAACTAAATAGAGATTGACAAAGCGCATCGGTCAAACAAAGGCTTCTCCCTAAGTAGGCTGTGTGTATATAGCAAGAAACGTAGTAAACGAATGGACTTTGCTGCGTTGGTCATGTGTAATATCTATAGAAAGTTATTAAAGCAGGGGGTGCACAGCAGCAAACTCAACTACACATGAAGCGAGACTTAAATGTATTCTTAAACATTGACCAAAAACTACACGTTGTGGTCCCAACTTACCTCATTTGTTGTAAACTCTTAAAACATTTTTTTATTTGACCTAGTTTCCAATGAGACTTCCCAATCGTATGACCTGGAGGAACTGTATTCACTGGATTTTTCCACCGGGCTGCATATGAGTGTTGACTCCATGGTCTACGTGATTTAGGTTGAGTAACGCAGAATCCCTTCTACACCAACCAAAACTCACCAAGCGCTTAAACACACAAGACAGTCACTTCAAGCATCCAAACCTAATTATTCCAGGCCTGCTTCCCTGTGCCAATGAGTGATGTCACCCACTGAGAGACAGTGGGATTGCTGGCTTGGCGCCTGAGGGTGGCCACGCTGACAAGGAGGAGAGCAGAAACAAAAAGAGGAGGAAGTTAAAAGAAGATTAGCGGTTGAGAGGTTTGCAAAGGAGGAAAATGTGGGGAGACCCCCTACGTTTTGTCCTGCCCCTCATGTTGGGATTGCAGAGATTAACCTGCTCTGCTCCTGAACCCACAAAGCCCAGTCTCTACACTATACTTTCTCCATGTCCCGTAGACTTTCAAATTAAACATTTAAGGCTGAAAAGAAAACGCAGAAGGGACCATGAGAGCAAGGTCCCCAGGGGTCTCCGTCTAGAATTAACCCAGCTGTTGCCCTTATCCCATCAATTCCACTGGAATTCACTTTGCTGAAGCTTATTCATTCTCACCAACTTGTCGCATAACAATGCCCAGAGCCTTGTCCTGCAGCACCGGAGCTGTTGGTAAAACAAGGCACCCTTAGGCCCCGGAACCCTTGAGCCAAGGCCCACTTTCTTGTGCTGTGGATGGGAACCTGTTGGCGCTGTAGCTATTGCGCGACTGACTGGACATTTGGGGCAGACGTCACAACTGCTAACTAATGAGTGCTGCAAAACTTTTTAATAGCTTGAAAACAATGTTCAGGAGGATGGGAAATATGCTCACTATTTCTCTTGTGAATGGAAAAATGTATACTGCAGCCTTTTCTTTTCAAAATGACATTGCTTGGGTAACAATATGAAACAATTTCTTGTACTCATACATCAGGTGCAGGAATGCGAGAGTCAGGTACTTTTGGTAAAAATTGGTAAATGTGCAGTTTATACAGGGACTTGCAAAAGTGTGGCAATACAACTGCATAATTCTGTTTGCTTTATTGGGTTTTGATATGATAGACTGATACAAAGCAGTGCAAAACTGTGATTTTTATTGTTTGCGAATAAAAGTCTGAGCAGTGGGATGTGCATGTGCATTTGTCCTTAGTTCACCCTGAGTCAATACTTTGTGAGACCACTTCTCAAATGGACACAATGGAGGTTTGTTGTGGTTTGATTCAGCAATCTTATCTGGAAGAGAAAGCAGTAAAGACGAGTTTACACACCACAACTATAAAAAAGTAACAAAATCCTTACAGTTTTGGTCTCATCATAAATATGCGCAACCTAAGGGTTTATTTTAACAAGGCTTTCTTTCCCCCCCTTTCCCATAGAGAACAAATTTCTGCTGAGTAAATTCCCCCAACTTGGTTGTGGAGTGAACCAAGCTGTACATTTTGTTGTCCAATGCAGTTGTGCTCTATAATGTATATTATTTTCTTTCTTTCAGTAGCTGGTGCATTTTTAATTAAACTACTTTTTCTCAAAACCCAATAAGGCAAATAGGATTTTGCGATTGTATTATCACACTTTTGCAAGACTTTTAAGAGAAATCCTGCCAGCCATCACTAACTAGACAGGTAAATTAGATCATTCTAATTTTGTAGAATGATCTGAGACATTTGAATTTAGTCACTTATACCTCGTAACTCAGTATTTTTGAGCAGTCGCTTTAGATTTTTACATTGACCAGGGCTTTGCTCAATATTGATGCGTGTCATACTGCTTGGACTAATGCTGACTCCATTTCTTTTATTCCCAGTTAGTCAAAAAATAGGCTACTACCAACCCCACTCGTACTGTAAGGATGACCTCAAAGCAGCAAACAGGGTGCAGCCAAATGAAGCACAAATGACTTAATGCGGATCAGATAAATAGGAAGCCAGCGTGGACTTTTTCTTTCTCCTCCCTGGAAATCGTGTGCAAGCCCTCTCTCCCTTCCTTCCTCTCCCTCTGACACATGGAGATCTGGTATGTTTGGCAGAGGGAGAAAAGAGAACAAACAAAGAGATGAGTGACCAACATGGAGATGTGAAGACCAGCTGAGTTATTTGATAAAAACGCAGTAAAATTGAAAAGCAGGCTGTTGCTAGGCTGTGCTGTGAGAAAGTGAGAGTAGCGCAGCTGAACTGCTTTGAAAAGAACTAGCCCTCTGTTTACTTACACTCATATGCCGCTTTAGAAGCACTGCGATTACCACCAATTGCTCACTATGACCTTTTATCACTCTTTCTGAGCCTTTATTAACCACTCGGCTTCTATTAACAATTGGAAGTAGCCATGAAAGCAGGTTGTAAGAAAAGCACTTCATGTAAAGGTGTTTCGGTAGTGATGTCACCGCTTTTTATAGTCATCAGAGATAACTTCCTGTAAGGATGACACTTTGCTCTGTTTCATCTGAATCACATACTAAATATTCTGTTTGTACTCTCCGTGCCTGACCTACAACCTCAGAAAAAAAAAAGAAAAAAGATATTTGTTGTTCTGATTACATCTATATTTACAGGTAGAGCCAGTCTGAATATTGCACAGACTTGTCTGCGTGGAGTGTAACCTGGTAACCTGGTTACTCGGGTAACGTGGTTACTCAGGTTACCAGGTTACCAGGTTGCATTGTACCAATATACAAAACCATGCATGTGGGGCATAAGGTGAAATTGTGCACACAGAGTAATTTTGTTTTGAGTATCTGTGTGATAAACTAAGAAAAATGCTGGACAAAAATGAGTTTTTCCAGATGTGACCAATGAGCATTCAAATGTTTGATGACATAAAAGTCATCTGAAATAGGTATTTCAACATGAAGAGTATAAAGGAAAATGCTAAAATAGATTTTGCTACTCATAAAACACTCTTTTTTTTTCTACGCTATGTACATTCAAATTTAGATTTTATTATGTTTTTTGAATTGTAAACATGATCTGTAGAGGTGTAGTATGTCTACACAAGAAACAGCCATTCCCTCTCAGAAAAAAATGCAGAAAAGAGGTACAGTCCTCTTTATGTGTCCCTCACAGTCACCTCTGATTCTGTGACGTGAAACCTACAGAGGAAATGGTCTCAGAGGATTATCATGGGCTGGTCCTGGACACAAACCAGAAAAGAAAGAGAACATGATATAGGCATATCAAGAGAGACCTCAAAAACAAAGTAAACTAGAAGATAAAATGGTTTTCAGTTAAATGGTTTCGGACCGTGAAGGTCAAAATCTCAGAGGCCACTTGTTTGACTCAAAGGAAATCAGTGACTGGATTAATCTACAGTCTTCTGAATCGAGGAAAACTGCTGCTCTCACACTTAAAGGTTTTTCAGGATTGGAAAGGGCAGTGTAGACCTCACATCCATCCTCCGCACACAAATCCAGATAGTGGAGCACCATGCTGTGGTGCATTCGGCCACACTCACTGGCGGTAATTGTGTGCCTTGCTGCTCTGGGCGTGTCTGAATATGGAACAGGGGTGTGAGAGGAAGTCAGTGGCGAACAGAGGTGTTGAACCCTGTCATCCTGTTGTTAGTGGTCACACCTGTCTGTTGTACACAGAGAGTGCGGAGAGTCAACAGTACGTTTGTGCATTGTGAAATTTAACAGAGGGGAACCAGTTAATTATCCCAGAGCCATAACATGGCATGGAAAAAAACTGCACAGCTTAAAAAGCTGAATAGATACAACCAAATAACAATCTGCAGCACACCCACTTGTATTCAGTTGCAGTCTTCAGTAAATTGTTAAGGCAAACATGTTTAATGTCTCTCTTGCTCAACAAGGACATGCACTACAGTGTGTACTTAATGCTTGACGGTCCACCAACTCTGAGTTGAGCAAAAGGAGGAGGATGAGAAGCTGAACAGGGAGGGAGGTGATGTCTGGAGAATCTAGATGTTTTCCCACTCAGAGCCAACTTGTTTTATTTGCTCATGTTTGTCTTGTCTTGTTGTGTAACTATCTCAGCTCCGCCTTCATCCAGGCATTATTCCCTTTCTTGTCGTACAGGAGACCCCACAGTGAGTCTTGTGCATCTCAGTCGTCTCCGGCGAACCCCAGGGAAGTCACATATTAGCCTGGGTGATCGTAATGCATGGCTCTGGTTTGTACTGTGCTCTGGCATAAACAGAGCACGCCTGATTACATCCATTGGACACATTAACAATGTGGCCATCATAGCAGTTAAGAGTGGCACATGAGAGCTGGAAGGACCCAGGACCACGGATCTGGGCACAGAGCTGTTCATTCATATGTAAGCCCTTTGAATCATGACTGACATGGAGGTTTTCTTTGAAGTTATTCCTGGTGAGTCCTGCGACGTAAAACTGGTCTAACATGCTGAAATGGATCTGTTGTGTCACTGTACCGCTCGGCTACACACACCCACACACTTCTTATCCAGTGAATGAATACCCCTTGACCTTTTTTTTTTCATTTTTGCCATGTTAAAAGCACAATTTTGTTTATGTTTTCTTTAGAATGATTTGTCTAATTGATCGAGACAGATTGTGGAAGGGAAGATGCATGAGCTTCAAACGTTTAGACATTTAAAAAGTTTTGCAATCATTTGCAAAACCTTTGCTGTGAAAGCTACATAGTTTTCACAGTGTATATTTCAGTGAATAAATACTACTCGAGGTATAACTTAACTACTTAAATAAATTAAAGTTTTAACAAATAAGTGACAGTTTTAACAAATATGTTTAAAAAAATCACTAAAATTACAGCTTTGCATAATAAGAGTGACAAACGTTTGCTCATTCCTTTTTGCAAAGTAGCTCAATGAATAGGAATGAAAGAATGTTTGGTGACAATATCTGCAGACATTCTTTTATCTAGTTTGCTTGAACTATAAAGACAATGTCTAGTTTATGCAATAAAATACAGAGAAGTTCTAACTTGAGGAAATGTGAATGAGCTCCAGGAATAGAACGCCAAAACAATTTTTACTGATTGAAGTGGTATGACTTTGACTGATTAACTAAATGACATGCTTGTGTCACATAGCTTGTGTGCCACCAGGTGCTTGATATGATTGTAAAAACATGGGAGGGAGACAGATGGTGCAGCCAGGTCTCCAGTGGCCATAATAACATAGTACTCTCATAAAAATAACAGATAGGGTGCTTATTATAGTGGAAAATACTGATACAGCCTACTTAAAGAGCCGTGTGCTATTTTGTCAGAATAGATTTAACGTGAATGAAAATAAAACTGCCTTTGGTGTGGGGAAAGACTAAACGTTTTGTTTCGTATGCTTTGAAAAGTCACTAGCGAAATTGTGAATAGTGATAAGTCCACAAGCATACATCGAGTATTCTGTGTCCTCGCCCCACTTCCCCAGCTGCACAGGGGAGAACTTTGCTGAGTAATCCTAATTACGAGTTTGTTAGTTTTAATATTATGAATCACACAATGGGCAATTTGCTCAACGGCAAGAAAGCAGAAGAAAACAAGAAAACAGGTCTCCACAACCTGCATATGAGCCTGCATGTCCAAATTACTGGTTATACCACTCAGTTTTTTCTTGGCCTCATTTAACAACATTAGAAACTACATAAGGGGGATAATTGCTTTACAAAGATGAGATTTCCAGTTTGAATAGGTGTCATATTACATGCTGGTTGATTAAAGCCTGAAAAACTTTTAGTATATTAGACTATAATAGGTGACCAAATTTGAAGATTGAATGCTTAAATATTTTTTTCTTAATTTTTTTTTTATCATTTGTCCTATATCTCACAATAAAAACTCTTTTTTTTCTCTGCATTCAGTGAATTAGGAAATTCCTTTCTGCTGCCAGTTTCTCGGCCCGATCGTCCTTGCGCCACTGTTCATCTGCACAGCCAGAGATGAAAGTCACTGAACCAGAGTGAAAGTAAACATGGCAGCAGCCACATTCGCCATTGTCTCAGATAAAAGTGTCTTTGCATCTCGTTTTGGCCTGAAAATTGCTACACTTCAAAGTGACAAAGCGTTCAGATCAAAATGTTTGCTATCAGTCTTTTCCACACAGCTGTTGATGTGTTACTTTTCCATTATCAGTTACTGTAACTGCCAACATCTTTCAGACCTGCTTAAGAGAGGCCCCACCCCCCAAGTATTTTCAGCAGAAAACAAATGGCCCTTATCTGGAAAACAACATGCTCTCTTGTGTTTGAGTCAGTGCTTCAATCTGAGCCAATATCCATTTCCTATTGTTGATGTGCTTCCCCTCTTAATTGTGGCTGAATTAACTTCTCCTGCTGGTATGGGTTTTCACACGCTCTCATAACAACCTGGAGATGCAACCACAAAATAGATCTTAAAAATTAGTCTGCATAATTCCTAGTGTGGATAAAGTGAGTCACACATAGTATGTCTGGTTCCATTGTTTCTCAACATGTGGTGCAAGTCCTTCTGGTGGTATCTAGGGTATTTTAACCAGCCTGCTATCAAAAGTTTCAATTACTCACAAGATAACAAGCTAACTGTGATGTACAGTGTACATGCAACAGCAACCGTGTTGCACTGATCTTTCATTTTGCCTGCAAAAATTTCCAGCAAATAACATTCTGGTGACCCAAACCAAAGCAATCAGAATTAGCAGCTTTTAGCTAGTCAGATTACGATCCTAAAGTTTTTTAGTTATTACTCAGACTTTCACATAAAAATTATTTTTTTAAGATTTTGCTGGTGACAGTTTGGATACAAATTGCATCACAGTTGCAGGCTTAATTTTACTGTGCTGGCTAATATAAGCTAACTCATTTTATTTAACCCTTTTGCTCAAATGAAACAAACTCTTAACATAAGTTTTCATTTTTGAATTTCACCTAAATACTTGTTGTCTGTCCTGATGGCAAATGAAACCATGCTGTTGACAGAAGTAGTGGGCTTTTCATAACACAGGTTTGTCAATGCAACCACAGGAAAAGTACAAGTGCTATAACAAATAACCTGACTATTTATAGTCTGAGGTTTGTCACCACTTCAGACTACAATCAAATGCTAACTTTACCTTTTTGTTACAACTTGGGGATCCATGCTTATTGTTCTTTATTTCTGAAACCTTAGCTAGCAATGAAAATGTTAACTCTGGTCGACAACATTTTGCAAACTCCAGTCCAGTGAAGTTGACTGACTGTAAATAATCAACAAGGATGGTCAGTTTGTGAACATCATTCATGCAAGAAACACCAAAGCCTTTAGCATTCCAGTGAAATTCCATACAAGGAATGAAAACGGTTAAGATGATGATTGAGCAAAATGCTGAGGTCAAGAAGTCAACTACTCTGATTTTACTAATATATATATATATATATATATATATATATATATATATATATATGTATTTTGACTTTCTTCTTCTGTATCCCCTTTATCTTACCAACACACTTGAACACAGCTGTTGAACCTATTTAATAGCACTATATAAAATTTTGTGCAAAAACATTGAGAAAATTGGGGGGGGGGGAAGGAATTTCAATCTTAACTGGTTCACTGTACCTTATGTTGGGAATTTCTCTGCACTGTGTAACAGAAATGATCTGACCCCTGACTTTTTTATATCCTTCATACTTTCCATTTTATTACGGTCAGCAAGACACAAGTTCTTGTTATTCCTGTAATTGTTTCACAAAAGATAAGAAGTCAAAACTCAGGAATGGGTTCATCTAAATCTGAGCAGCTTCCTAATAATTCAAGGTACATTTATTTGAACTTTGCAGAAAAAGAGAAAGCACTTTAGCAGAAGTAAGGACTTGTAGCTAAACAGAGTGCACCTTGTTTGTTGGCTTTAAACAATAGAGGTTTTGCAAGACTTTATTTTGCATTGGTTTTGCAAAGCAAGATTATTCCTTTAATGTCAAGGAAAGATACAGGAATATTACCCAACTCTTTATACTAAATGTCAACAAGAGAACATGTTCATATCTAATAAATAAACAGAAGACTTTAGATTACCATTTTGACTTATATTTGTTTAATACTGCATGCTGTGTGTTTAACTCTGAGTAGATTAATGATTAGTATTTGCTGAACAGACTGTGATCAGGCAAAGGTTTCTCACATGTTAGGGGTACACAACAACACCATTTTTATTATTATTATTTCGAATCTGAAAGCTAGACCACAGTAGAGTGGATGCAGTCTGTGACACATTGCAGAAAATGGGCAGCACACCTGTAGCACTGGCTTTTTCTGATCTTCATCACTATGGTCTCGCTGCTTGTATGGTCACATGTGTTTGCAACGTGCGCGCAGGAGGAAAATTGTGTCAGAAAAGGTTTTATTGCACTCCGTGGCAAGAGTCGTGGAAGTAGCGATTGACAATCTGCAGCTACGCCTTTTCCTCCAGTCTCCTTCCCTGTTCCCTCCGCAGCCGACTCAGTCCAACCCTTTTCCGACTTGTGCTGTGTACACACAGATAAATAGAAGTGTTCTTTGTTGCATGTTCATAAAATACAACCATAACTTTTTTTTTAAGCCATAGATGAATTCAAAATAGCCTGGTAGGCAGCACTGCTAACCTGAGAAGATACAATTTTGGACAATGGTGGGCAAGAGTGACAATATTTACAAAATGTTGTCAAAAACTGATCTATCAGACACAGGCAAATAACGTCTGTGTATATCCCTGTTTCCGCAACATTTCCACAACTGAGTGTGTCGTATAAACAGGATATGCAGAGAGGAAAAGCTTGTGGTGGGAAAAGACAGGGACATTCAGGGGTCTGGAAGTACAGCTGCAGCTGTGTGAATAAATAATTGTTTGAGAGGAACTGAAGAACCACCACAATAGATAAGTGGGGATCTAACAGGGAAGATCGCCTCGGTCTAAACTGTTATGAGCTACGGCTGGGAGCAACAAGTGAGGATCAGGACTGAGATATGAAATATCCTTCTGTAATGATTTTCTATGCTGCTTACTTATTGCTTTTATGGCATTCATGTTCTCATGCCTGGTCTGATCCTTTATTGTGGCATGTTACATAACTTGGAACAGTGTCAATACGTCAGAGAAAGAAAAGTTATTCATTTATT
The DNA here is from genome assembly GCF_019740435.1 of Gambusia affinis. Taxonomy (NCBI): domain Eukaryota; kingdom Metazoa; phylum Chordata; class Actinopteri; order Cyprinodontiformes; family Poeciliidae; genus Gambusia; species Gambusia affinis. The sequence continues at coordinate 7,986,079 of NC_057876.1, forward strand.
GTAAGACTAAAATAAGTTGAACCTGGCATACAGTATTGATTGTCCACACCTAATGACAAAAGTTGCAAAGATGATACTTTTAAAACAAGCTCTCTCTTAAGCTGCTTATATGAAATTTGCGAGTGGAGCCAATTTAGTTTTCAACAGTGGCGTATTGTGCTCTGAAGGGACGATTTCTTCCCGCTTCTGATGACCTTATTTCGGGACAAAGTGTTTCCCCCAACCATGACTGACTCACAAGGTACAGCTGATTACGCAAGAAGAGGGTTTAGTAATGGACGATCCATTTTTTGGGATAAAAGGTTCTGCTAAGTGGAATGACTTCTGCGTGAGAACGGAGTACAACAAGCCCTGTTTATTGCAGGCTTCACGTCAATAACGCTGTTACTGTCACTGATGAGGAAAAGCATTTGAGAGCTGCAGAGAAAAAAAACCCCAAAACACCCGGATGCTGAAAGACGTGACAGCTATCAGGTGAATGACCAGCACCATTTGTCAAAACAAAGAAGATCCACAGCAAAGCAAAACTGTTGTGTGATTTAGCGGAATAATCAGAGTTTGTTGGGACTTCAGTCTCCCAGTTTGTGGTTACAGTGTCTGTACTGTTTCATCCGGCTCTAGCAGGTGTACAGCTTCAACAGTACCTCAATAAACAGAGGAATATGCCAAGACAAGGGCTTTGTTTTCATTGGAAAGGACAGCAAACATAATTATAGGGATTTTCTAGTTTCATGCAATTGTAGTGGCCACAAACACCTGACCACTCACATGTCTTTATCTGTCTCCTCTAATTACCCTGAAAATGGCCTTGCTTATCTTACAGTTATCCAAACAAGCTCTTATGTTGGTTCTGAGTCTTTCAGCTATCTGGGCTGATAGGACCCTGAAGACTTATGTTATAAGAAAGTGTTGCCTGAATGTTTGTGGATGTATCCAAATATCTCTTATATAAATTATTTATTTTTAAATTACCTCATGGTTGATTATTTCATGAGCTTTTTTTGAATTTTTTTTTTAAATATCAACACCATTTCCTTAAAAAGTCTGAAATGTAAGTGCGTGTTTGTTAGTTAGAATGATTGTAAGTTTTGACCCTTGAAAAGGAAGAAGATGCAAGCCAAGAGATAGCTGTTATCCACAACGACTGTTTGCATGTCCAATAACCTCAGCAAATAGAGCACCTGCTGAAGAGTTGGAGATGTTAGGGAAAAAAAATGAAACAAATTTTGCCAGCAGTGTACCTTTGCTGCCAAAATTTTCTGAACACCTCCACCCATTCAGCATCACTTTGTGATTTTCTTTGGAACATTTCATTGTTAACATCCAATGTTGTTCCGGAATGATCAGAAATAAGACAACAAATTGAATCTGAACCCAGTGCCCGTCACGCTCTATGAACCCCTCCACCAGACATAGTGGCAGCTGCCGAGCTGAGGTTCCTCCGTCAGCAACATAAACCGAAGTCTGATTCTGTTCTGTGAGTGAGCCAGGAGCCAGTTCTGGACCTTCAACAGAGACACGCTCTTTCTGCTTCATCTCCTGAGACGGTTCTGATGTGAGAAGCAGACAGACGCGAAGGCTGTTGCTTGTTTGAATTTCTACCCCTTCTTTTTCTTTTTTCCTCAAATTAGCCTTGAAAATAATAACTCAAATCCAGAAAATGTTCTCCTTGTAGTTTTGTTGTAATAAGCAGAGGTACAGGTACATCTCAGCAAATTGGAGTATGCATTTTGATGTCATGTTTGTCAGATCTTCGAAATAACAACCTTCAAGCGGGTATTATTATCAAGTTACCATTCCTATATTAAAATTGTTTGTTACTGGATGTAATATTCTTGTGTGTTCATGAGGCGGGAAGCGTAAAAATCAACAGAAAGAAACTCTTGAGAACTTCAATCTGTGTGTGGATTATTTATGTAATCTGTTTCTGTTTTGATATGACAAAATGCAAAAAAATTCGATAAGTATACTTGTACAAGCACTTTGTATGGTACTACACTGTAAACTAGTGGCCCAATGTTTAACTTGGAAGAATACAGCAGGCAGGAGTGCAATTTTATGCATACTTGTTATGTTCAGACACAACCTTTTACCACAACATGTATGGCTGTAAAACATCAGTCTGCAGAAATGTCTTAAATAAAGGGCAGGGGCATGAATCAAACATCTACAACCTGATGATTAACCTGTTTGGCAGCTAGAAGCCTGATTTTTGCCTAACCTGACTGCTGTGATGTTTTCCACAGAGAGAGCACTATTCGATTATATGAAGGACAGCTCTGGAAAGAAAAAGGATCAAGTCTGCCTTGGAGTATTTTAATGTGTCAGCCGCAGATATTAAACTATAAAAGCTGAGGAAAGGCTTTTGTTCTGTTGTTTCTTTGTCTGCTTTACTCAGAGGGAAAACTCGTAATGATAAATATGTCTGCTGCTGAAGGGCCATTTGGCAAAGCAATAATGCCTCAAACCCAAACTATTACAGTAATCTGCTTTTCCTATATTGGTTTATTAATAATGCCTTTCAGCTTAAAAAATCGTAAGTGCAGTATTGAATGTAGTTCATAATAAGTTTGCTCTTGCAGTGTTTTGCATGAGTAATTACATCCCTAAACAATTTAACTTTTTGCCACATTTGATTGCAGACTAATGTCTTACTGAGATTTTATAAGATAGACCAAAGAACAAGATCCACAATTGTGAGGTGGACAGAAAAAATAAATTGTTCTCATTGTGTTTCACAAGTAAAAATCCACAACTTGCAGCATGCATTTTTCTTCATCCCATCTGAGTTAGTGCTTTTGTTTAACTGGCCCCTGCTAATTTACAGTGGGAAACACTTTGCATGTTTTCAGCAGTTTCGCAAATGTACAGAAAAAATAGCTCAGTCAAACCTGAGACAGGGATTCTGTAAATGACAATTTCTAAGTCTTGCAAGTGATTCTCCATGGCCTTAGGTTTGGACTTTGATTGAAATCACTCTATTGTGGCTATGGCTGGATGTTTAAGGAACATATACACAGGACAAATGTTTCAGATTTGGAAATGTCAAAATTTACATATCATTCTCCCTCTGCCATGGGTTAGTCTATTGCATAAAACATATTGTAGTTTGTGTTTTTAATGTAATTAAATGGGAAACAGTTCAAGGGGGCATGACAATTTTGCAAGCCATTGTATTGGGCTGCTTAAAAATGCTTTGTGATGTGCCTTCCTGGAAAATACATTTAGAAAATGGTTCCATATAGTCCACATTTTAAGGGAAAACAAAACAAAAACATGTTTTTGAAGTCCTCCAGCAGGATTGGAGCACCTGCTATAGAAAACTACAATAACACAGTTGTAAAATGAAGAGGACTCATTCATTAGAAAGTCTGAAATGTAGCTGCTTTATGAGGTTGGTACGACTTGTTGTTGCTACAACAAGTTTAGATGGCATTTTGGATCTGAACTGTTCTAAACGGCTGCAAATAATGTTGGTCAGCAGCATGCACTGAGTCTTATAAAATAAATGGGCTGTGGTAATTTAGGCCAAGCACTCATTTGCTCAGATAATATTCTTTCCCATTAATGTCACAGCAGAACAAACACCACATTTCCCCGTGCTTTTTTTTTTTTTTTTTTTTTTAGTTTTTAATAGAGACCCGTCTAAATACATCAGTGAGTGAATTAACCTCCCACTCTCACGTGTCTCCTAAAATAGCTTGAGTGAAAAGAAGCTCTGTTGTGTGGGTCTGTCACAGACCCTTTTGGGCGCCGAGAAGATGCGTCCCCCTTCCACAGCCTTCCCACTGACTGAAGCATGCACAAAGACAAAGCATGTCAGATGCAATTGCCATAGACACACAGCGGCCATGACATCATTCTGCACACAAGTGACCCCCTGGCTCTGTGAAGAGCGAGAGGAGACGAGTGCAACGTGTGGAAGAGTACACAAACCCAGCACCCTCTGCATGCTTTGAGCACACAGAAGAAAACCAACATGAGCAGTGATGTCAACTGGTTTCCCATAGAGCGGTGCTGGGAAAGTTTGGGCAAGCAGTAGCCCCTTTTTCTTTATCACATTTAAAATCACTTTAGGGACTACACAGTTGAATATATATCTATATATATATATATATATATATATATATATATATATATATATATATATATATATATATATATATATATATATATATATATATATATATATATATATATATATATATATATATTTTATGCATGAGGCAAGAAGATCAAAAATAAACTTCTATTTGATCATGGAGGTTTGAGCTGATGCAACACAAAAGCAAGCTGAAAAATATGTTGTTCTTTTGGTGTGAAATGAGCAAAAGAATTCAAACTAAAAGGCAAGTATTTGATTTATAATTTTACCCACAGCAAGAAAATTGTAATACAACTTTAAACCTGTCCAAGCTGAGTTTGTATGGATGCATGCGATTGTGCTTGGCCTTCCGTATGCTGCCCCCTGTTGGTAATTCTAAAATGTAAAACAATGTTTCTACATGAGGCAGCCACTGAATAGAATAGCTACCATGGACCTTTACGTTTTGGCCATAACACTATGTCCTTTGACAGGTGAAATAAATTATATTATACCTTTATTATGGCACCTGATATGTTAACCCCAGGAAGAAGCAGTGAAGGTGGCTGGACAAACATTTAATGAAAGAGAATAAAAAACTTCCTACAACTAACTTGTAAATCAGTTATTATTATATGTATAAACAGAATAGAAATGGACTGGTTGCTTCATTTAAAAGTGGAAATATATGTATGTACTCAGATCAACTGAAATGAAAATTAAAATATCAATGCAAATTAACCCCTCAGGCTATTATATAACATGTTTCAGCAAAACAAATAAAACCCTACACAATGCGGAAAACTCCCCACAAATGTTCAGTTACTTCCTCAAAGCTTGTAGATTTCTAATGTGGAGCAGTAAGTTCATCTACACATACCTAGAAACATGGAGTCAAATAGCTTTGCATGACTTCCTGCTTTGTTTGCATGATACCTCACCTGCTTTTATATTTGCATAAATATCATCTTTCGGGAATTCAGATCAAGTGACACTTTTTTTTTTTTTTTACTTTCCAAGTTACGTTGAGAGAAGAACGCAAATTTCCATCTGCTGCAAGTTTGTGTGTTTAAATTGTTGTTGTTTTTTTTTTATTTGGTTCAAATGATTCCTACACCTTAAACACATAAGTGCCTAGACACTTATGTGCGGAAGGAGTTCTGGTGCCTATCTCCAGCAAGACATTTCAGGCGAGAGGCAGGGTGAAATCGTAATTAATCATTCACTACTTACATTTTCCTGCTGGCTATAATTTACCTGAAATTTGCACCATTTATCAGCCTACATGATTTAAAACATTTCAAAAGTTGCAATTGTCAAAAACAAATTATCACTGCCGCAAGTTACAGTTTTTGTTTTTTGTTGTTGTTTCTGTAACCTAAGATGTATTACTTGCACATTAGGGTAAGCCAAGTTACAATTAGGGTAACTTAATTGTTACCCTTACCCTAAGCCAAGTTACCCTAAATGCAGCCATTTGTCTTGGTACCATATGGCTGCATTTCAGCCAGTTGTTATGGCTGAAATGCAGTGCATGGTATAAAAATGTAGGATGGCTGGAGAATAGTGGAACTAATAGGCCTAAGAAAGTGAAATTAGTGCGATGCAACTGCATAGCACAGAAAATGAATTGGGATGTAGGCTACAGGATGTGATAATGTTGAAGACGAGGATGCTGAAGGAAAAAGATACAGAGAAAAGGAAAGAGTCATCTCCTGAGCGAGGCCAAAAGCAAAATAGAGCAAATTATCATATATGAATGTGGGAGCTTTGCTTTAATGATTATTTCAACTAAGAGAAAAATGGTTAAATTGTTTTTATTGGTTGTTTGATTTTATGTGCTCTCTTTCACCTGCTTTTCTTATCTTTTTTTTTTTTTTTTTTTTTTTTGCCTAAGCGCCATGTTGCAAATTGTGCTCCGGTGCTCTCCACAGCATTCGTGCTTCGTCTCACTGCGCCAATATGTTCTTCCGCGAGATAGGTTTACAATTACACTATTCTTCATTTTCTGAAGTTATTACTCACACCAGAAGACAGGTATTAATTTTTCTGTTCAAATATAATTTTCTTACAGTAATGTCCAGGTTGCTATAATTCATACAACGTTTCATGCAATTGCGATTTTGGGATCTATTTTGTCTCAAAAAACAAGTTCCACCCATTTCGCCATTTTATGTTCAATAGCTGCTTTGTTGAGAAGAAGCTAGGAGCTTTCAAGCGTTTAGCATCAACATATTGAATTACACCGAAAATTTAGATAATACAAATCAATTATTGTCTTAGGATATAGTAATAGTAATTACTGCAATTTTTTTATTTGAAATTAATTTATGAAAAGTGGCATGTTAGAAAGGTTTGGGAAAGTAACCTTACCCAACCAGTCAGGCAACGTGTTTTCCTGTCGTTGACTTGATAAAAACGACAAGTCAAAACATTTCTCTGAAATTGTTATTTATAAGAAGGCAAATTGACGACCAACGTGCAATCCCCGAAGACCGAGGAGATGGCGAGTTCAGTGGGAAATGTGGCCGACAGCACAGGTTGGTTGTTTCACATAGGGCTAACAGTTGCTAGCATTACTGTTTAAGATGATTTACAACTGTTAAAGCGTGCTTAACTTGCAAAAATATACAATATTAAAGTCGATTGGATTCTCCTTAAACTGTGTTTTAGCTACGGCGTATTTTAAGTACTTCTTAACACTATATTTTAGGGATTTAACAAAGGAGGCCTATTGTCATATTAGCATCTTTTAGCAGCGTTTGTAACGCATTTTATTTTCTGAATGTGCATTGAACAAATATGAAACTTAACTCTGTGATAAATGTTTATATTATTTACGAAAGTCGCCTTTAATTTTTTTTTATTTATTTATTTATTTTTTGCTCGAATGTTGAAATGGAGTAAATTTAAGAACGTCATGTTTTTCTGTTTGTCAAAAACTGCTTCCTAAATTTAGCATTCAGATATTCACATGGGGATATTTTATGGAGAGTCCAATTTATTTTTGGGATCTGTTGCTGAGTTTTGTTGGTACAGCTAGCTGACAAAAGGCAGCACTGTGTGGCGCAAATGCTGCACTGGTATTAATTTCTTCACCCATCAACCCATGTTTTTAAATCCAAAAGTTATATTTTGAAGTTAAGCTATCATTGAAGCATTTGCATCATTTTGTTAACTCTGATATTGTGTTTGTACGGTGTTATTAAAGCTGCTTTGGTTATGCATGGAAGTATTACATAATTGTCGTGAAAGGATACATCCATGGTACCTTTCATATTTCATAGGTTTGTTGAACAATAGTTGCCAGTGTTTATGATTCTGCTCCTCCCTGCTAAGCCAGTTTGCATTTCACATAGGTATTATGTGAGTAATAGAACATGTTAGACAGGTCGTAGTTATGTAATTGTCTTAGAAATACCCGTTACTGGATAGTAATTCAGCCAACAATGACCATGTTTGGACATTTGAATTAAAACTGCCTAGTTTTTGTATATCGTTTTAACATTTTTACATAAAATCAGAAACTCTTATTTAATGAAAAGTGAAATGAGGTTGGATAATCATCTAAATTCTTAGTTTTTGTATCACACCTCAACCTCTATCAAAGAACCTGCAGCACATTTTTATCTGTTGTGTGTTCAGTTAGAATAAAAGACTAGTTAGTTTCATTCTGACAACTAACTTGTCATAATAGTCGGTCTATGACTGTCGTGGTTGGGTATGAACAGTGGTGTGCTTAAGAAAATTTGGCCACACCTTGCCAAAGAAACTTGGCATATTACAATCTTTAAGTACTAAGGCATCAAATGCGGGAAAACATTTGTAGAAAAATTTTCAAGCCACAGTTGTTTTGGTTCATTTTTGACAATCAATTCAAGTAATGGTGCTTTGAAAATCTTAAAGGCACTTTGTTCTTTGAGAGCATCAATAAATTTGAAAATACAATAAATATATTTACTGTGCGTAGGTTAATTATAAAAGTCACTCTTTTTTCTTTTTTTTAATGTAGCCTGTGTTTAACTGCCAGAGCTTAGAAATGAATTCAGCAGGATCTTGTTTAAATGACAACTTTTCTCATTACATCAGATTAAAACAACTCATTATTAAAGCCAATTTAAATAAGGGCATAACACTAAGAAAGCGATACCTCTTGCGATTTCTAGATGTTTCTTTTTAGAGAAACAGAGTGAGGAGAGTCTGTAAAATATTTGGTTCCAGTTGGTTAATACAGGGTAAAGTTGTTTCAGTGCCAAATCAGAAATTAGGTAGCAGCAACTTTTTCAGTAAAACCTTAAAATAGAAATGAGTATTTTTATTTTTCACTTATTTTTCACAACAATACCGTTGGACATTTTATATTTTCTTAACATTTTGTAAAGATAGTTTGCTGTGGAAGCTATGAATATTTGTAAAATTGAGTGGAAAATATTTTCCCTGTACGTCATCCTTTCCCCCATATTTGTTTCATCTCGCACATTTTCATGTTTTTTTTTCTGTTAAATACTTTTCTATGTTTTATTCAATAAAAACCTGCTTTATTTTGGTAATTACCAATATCTTGGTCCTGATAAATCAGAACTGGTAAACTGATGCCATCTCATTCAAATGTTTATTAACCGACTGTGTTGACATTCATTAAATGCTTCTAATGTATACAAACGGTCAATTACAGCCTCGCATTTTATCTCGTTGAACCATCAGGTTTGTATTTTTGTGATCCAAAACAACATTGATGCTTTTCAAATCTTTGCGTTGTTACTGCTTTATTTAACATTGACTTTTATCAGTTCCTTCAGTTGAGTTCATTTTATATTTTACAATGAAAACATTCTCATTCTTTTGTTTTCATTTGTCTGATTTCATTCCGTCCATCACCTCTAACGTGTTGTTTTCCCCCCTCCTTGGCTTGTGTTGGTGCTCCAGAACCAACAAAACGTATGCTTTCCTTCCAAGGGTTGGCTGAACTGGCGCACCGGGAGTACCAGTCAGGAGATTTTGAGGCAGCTGAGCGCCACTGCATGCAACTATGGAGGCAGGAGCCTGATAACACAGGCGTGTTATTGCTTCTGTCCTCCATCCACTTCCAGTGCCGAAGACTTGACAGGTATCACTTACCTAGCGCCTTGGCGCACACTGAACATGCGGTGTGGTGGTAGCTGACGACAATGGGGCTTCTTGGTTTGTGTACACGCAACTAAACTGGAAAAAGCTCTGAAAATACTGAGTTTCACTGTTTCATACTTTCCATTTTGGTTGTATACTGGACTTGTTATGAAGGGTGAGGATTCTGGGAGTTGGCAGTCTAACAATGTCTTGCTTTTCACACTTTTTAAACTAAAACCTTCATCAGAATGTATTGATGGCAGGATAAAACATTCACACAGTTTATAGCACTACTATTTTGTTTTGTTATTTTGCCTCCATAAAGACAGAAACAGTGGGAGTATGTTAGTGCAATACGTTTCACAATGTTGCGATTATGCTCCATCCTGTCAGTAAAACGTTATTTCAGCTTCACACTTTCATTGGTATCTCTTTAAATAAATATGTTAGATGGGTTTCTGAATTTTCTGACTTGAAATTTCAGCCAGTTCAGGTCTACAGTGCTCGAAAATGGAGTTACTGGTCAGAGGCTGTCGATGCAGATTAAACTAAATCAAAGTTTTAGCCCCTAACAAATCCCAGTTCTCGTTCCATTTCCTCGTTTTTCTTTCTTCAAACTAATTTTCTGAGCTTGTCACAACTTAAAAAAGGGAGTGAAAACGGCTTCAGTCATCTCACTTCTGTGTTTCAACATAACAAATTGTCAGTGTTGGGCTTCTAAGGGTTTGATTGTACTGCTTTAAGACAAGTGTCTTCTTCCTTCCTCTTGTTTACTGCTGCTTCTACCCAAAGCTGCTGGAATGTAACTATCGTCTGCCCATTTTGTTTTGCTTCCAAGGTCTGCTCACTTCAGTACCCTGGCCATCAAACAGAACCCAATGCTTGCAGAGGCCTACTCCAACCTCGGGAATGTGTACAAGGAGCGTGGGCAGCTTCAGGAAGCCATAGAGCACTATCGCCATGCGTTGAGGCTGAAGCCAGATTTCATTGATGGCTACATCAACCTGGCAGCAGCCCTGGTGGCTGCAGGAGACATGGAGGGGGCGGTGCAGGCCTATGTGTCTGCATTACAGTACAACCCGGTAAGTACAAGCAACATTTCTGTTGCACAGGGAAGTCAAACTCCAGTCCTCAAGGGTCGGTGTCCTGCAACTTTTAGATGCGTCTCTGCTGCACCACACCTGAATAGAATAATTAGGTGTTTAGCAACGCTCTGGGGAACTGATCTACACAAGGAGGAGGTAATTAAGCCGCTTCATTCCAGTGTTTTGTTCCTGTGGCACATCTACACGGGCCGGTGCAGGACACCGGGCCTGGAGGACTGGAGTTTGACCCCTGTGCTTTAGAATGTAATTACTGACTTTTAGCCGAGTTATAAATACTGATATCTGTCTGCCTCCCCAGGATCTCTATTGCGTGCGTAGTGACCTGGGTAATTTGCTGAAGGCTCTCGGGCGTTTGGAAGAGGCTAAGGTATGTTACAGTGGGTTGGCTCTGATGTATCTGTGTTGTTCTTTTTGTTTTTGATTATATTGCTTTTTGTTTCTATTTGAAGTGTTCACTAAGACCAGATAGACGCTCTTCATATTATCCTTTTATACATTTTAAATTGCATACAAATTCCCTTTGAGTAATGCCTCCAGCTAAGACGAAAAAAACTATCACAGTGAGCTTCTCAACCAGTCTTAGCAAAGTCCTTTAGAAAATATTGGACTGGAATCAGTAAGGATTCATATGAGGCAATCAGGTTTTAACGATGGGACTAAAACAAATTTATGATGATTCCTTCTAGACAGCCTCGTTTTGTTTTCCAGTAACTTTCACACATCTGTCCATACAATATTATTTTAGTCCCACTTACCCTTTGCTGTACACTGACCTTTTAGCAAAGGTCAGCCCCCTGCCCTTTCAGGAAGAAAGGCTGGAGTTTTTAAATTCACCCATTAGATCCAACCTCGGCCGGGCATTTTCATGTAGTCCTGACTGGAGGGAAAATGCTGGCTCGGTCTTGGAAGTAAACATGAACTGATGAGAAGCTAGGTTATCTTTTTGAAGTGCAAAAGATAAGATGGTTTATAACCTAATTGCTATACTCCTGTTTTGTATGTAAACAACTCAATGATTGTATATTTTCATGTTGCTTTGCTGTCAATTCAGTCGCTGTCAGTGTGGGTTTTTTCCCCCCCTAGAGTCACCACGTAATTTTGTCTCATGAAAAATTGTTCATTCTAGGGGGTGGCAACCTTGGTGGGGTTCAAATGTGGAGGCATGGAGTTGTCCTGCCGGTTACAGGCCATCTTATTTCGTGCTAGAGGGGGGTAACGGAGTGGGGAGGAGCACCAGGGAGTCACAACCTCCTCCGCTCTGTCGCTCCGCCCCCCGCGCGCTCGCTAAGGTTTGGTGGGGTGTACGCGCTCCGAGTTGTCTTCCTGACCAATCGGCTTCATCCACTCTGCACTCCAGCATACTCGCATTCATTCATTCATTCACGTGTACATAAATCAGTTATTTTTGATCATACCTGACAATTAAAGTTTCATACAGATGGTTATCTATTTGGATAACCACTGCACTCAGATGTATTTTTTAGTAGGGCAACTCAAAAAAATAAAAAGTGTCCAGTTGAAATGGCGGCTGTAGCGTCAAGCAGACAACTCACTATCTGTACTCCACCGCCTGCGTCAGATGCTTGGTTAGAAAGTCAGAAACGTGCGCAGCAACTGCGATGACCTCTTTATTTCAGAACTGTGGAGACTTCTAGATACAAGTAATTAATCCACAGACCTTTTTTTCTCCACCCATTGGCCAGGACTCAAGAAAGCAGGCCAGGATAAAGAAATCAAAATATTTCATGAAAATGCTAGAAAGTAAAAATCAAGCAATAAATAATTTTTCTTTCCTTTTTTAAAATATGTAATAATATTCCCAAAGAAATGGGATCAGTTCATTTGGGGAAGATCAAGCCAGTAGCTGCCCTCCTGTAATTTGATGTAAAAGCAAATTTGAAGGCTAACTGGAAGTCTGACCATATGTCGCTGATTAACTGTTCACATGAAAGCCTTTCTTCCCTCCCACTTACCCTGTTAGCACTCCTTTTCGTTTCCTTTGAAATGCTACATTCATTGCATGACTGAAAACTAGGAATAGCATTATGCTTTTTTTTTTTCCCCCCCCCTGTTTGTTGTGATTTCGGTGTTTTATTTCCATATTTTAAAAGAATGTATTGTTTGAAGCCTTTTACTAACGATCTTGTTTTCTGATTTTGTCTCTTTTGGTTTTTTCCACGACTGATACTGTTATTTAGAAGGTTTCAGGTGGGTGACACTATTCCTGCGTAGGTGCCTGGCGGAAAGGAACTCTAGGGCAGCCTCAGTCCTCCCCTCTTCTTCCAGCCAGCTGCGACCGCCACTCTGACAAAGTCCAAAAATATGGTAACGGGTTTGTAAATGCCAACAAAAGAAAAACCACCTCTCTTCATGCTTGAGCTCCTCTGTCTTGTGGCTACCTTTGAAGAGCAAAAAGAAACAAAAGTAACATAATTTACAGTAAGCATTTCTTAAAATAAGCTCTACTAATTACCCAGTTTTATATTATATAAAAAGAAAACTTGGATATGGAAGCTATAATCGTGATTTTTATTAAAAAAAAGAAAGCAATTAAGAACCCTCTAACTCTTACATATTGGTTATTTTTCCTGTTTTATTTTGTTTTTTCCTTCTTTATTTGGAGTTTCAGCATTCTGATGATGCAGATAGTGCGCTGTGAGTCTGCAGTAGCGCAGGGGCTGCGCAGCGTTACCCTTCAAGCAACCAAAATGGCGGAAAGCGCAAGCATGCTCACCCTTATCCCCTTCATTCCCTTTGGCCTGCTGATTGTGGACCTCTCCCCACTCAAACCAGCCTCGCCCCCGAGTGCACCCAAATTTTCAATCATGTTTGGCTCAATGAGAGACTTTTGTCTCTGAGATTAAATATTTCTATTAATCATTTTCCGTGTTTTTTCTTCTCCTTTTTTAACACTCTATTTCTGATATTCCTGAGCCTTAAAACATTTTGCCCCTGGTTTATTTCTGAACCCACATTGGCCTCCGTCTTTAACCTGGCCACCCTTCGGGAGCCAAGTGTGGGCTAGTCTGGTGTTGCAGTTATTCTGCAGGGGTTGGTGGTCTGCAGCTGTCCCATCTGGCCAAAAAGCAAACGCAGCAGCGAAGAAACACCTTTGCCAGGCGCAAGGTCATTGCAAGCAGCGAGAAGTGGTTCATTGTGGTTGTGGCAGTAGAGCCACACGACGCGCTGGCGATTGTTGCGCATGCTTTACAGGGACCATCACCTGCACTAACTGGCCAGCATCCACGGTTGTGAGGTTTACGCCAACATGTGTGCTAGGTTATTTTCTCACTCCATCTATTAAATGTAATACTGTAATGTGCAATTCCTGGTACAGATGATTAATGCGCCACTATATTTCGAAAAGGTGGTCATAACTGCAGGATGAGGGCCTACGTGTAGGTGTTGGTTGGATCTGCGCAGCGTAGGAAAAAGCAATGCAGCTTTGCGCGGCAGAGTTTTGCGCCAGCGAGCCCATGCTGTAGACTCACTTTTTGCCATCATGGAGAGTGGACACTAATTTTCTTTTCTCTGCCCTTTTTGTTTTTCTTACTTTTATTCTCAATCTATTTTATTTTACAATCCCTCCCCTGCTCTACCTTTTGTCCTCTTTCCTGTGGTTTTCATTGTAAATCCACTGAAGGCTTGCTACCTGAAAGCCATTGAGACTCAGCCCAACTTTGCAGTGGCTTGGAGCAACTTGGGTTGTGTGTTCAATGCCCAAGGAGAAATATGGCTTGCCATTCATCATTTTGAGAAGGTAACTATTATTTATTGTATTAAGCTGTCCAGACAGCCTTTTAAAAGTCTTGTGAAAGATAAAGACTGGGTTTTTTTTCATTATTATTATTTCTATTTAAATGACATCCTTCATCATTACTGCATTACAGCTTGACTTAACGTTTTGGTTAACTCTTTGACTTAACACTTCAAAGTCATTATAAATCTGAGCCAGCGTGTCTATCAAAATTGTAAATTGTTGGAAGTATTCATACAGCAATTTTTATGTTGATTATACATGCAGAATCATTATTTTTGAAGTTTACAAACTGCATCAAAGATGTAGCATTAATTGGACAAATGTGTCAACAATGGAACAAATGCAGGAGCCAAAAAAAGGCAGAAGTTGGCTTCTAATTTAACAAAGTTAACGCTGTTATTATTTTTTATTTTGTGTTGCATACCAACAGTAAAACATGTTTAAAATAAATGTTTACACTCAAGTGTAATAGGTTTTACAACATCCATGACATTATTTGTGTCATGGAATTTTTTAAATGGTAAATGCAAAACCATTCTGACATATTTTGTCGGAATTTTTGTATATATTTTATATGTTGTTAAAGCGCATTTCTTTTCTAATTTTAGGCAGTGACTCTGGACCCAAACTTTCTAGATGCTTACATCAATTTGGGCAATGTTCTGAAAGAGGCTCGCATCTTTGACAGGTGAGTTTAAAAGATCACACAAATCAGGCCTTACTTTCTAAAAAACAAAACTTTCTCTAAATGTTTAGGCTCTAAACGTGACAACCACTCACATATTTTTTTTTAAGTGAACATTTTTCCTACTCCACCAAAACATCAATGTTTTTGAATTGTTTAGCAACGTTGGAATATCTAACATTTCAGAGGTATTTTAAAAGACTTAGAATAGATATGACTATTAAAAACCTGACATTGCAAATTTTGCAGTTAGCATTTCTAAATTCAGTTGATCTACATATGCTGGACATTAACATACGACAGACAATATTCTATGAAGTGGTATGCGAGATAAGCTCATGTATTGCTAGTCCTCATTTGACTTTGTGTACCTATTTAATCTATGTAACTGCGTACTACTTTTATTCAGGATTGAACTGTCGCAACTTACCAGAAGTCTCCCGACATGCTTAACAGTATAACGCATATTTGGATCATTTTTGTCAGCACTTAATATATAGATGTAACATAGACTGCTGCAGAGCAGATGTTTTAATGATAACCTGTGTGATTTCAGAGCTGTGGCTGCTTACCTGAGAGCCCTGAGTCTGAGCCCTAACCATGCCGTCGTCCATGGCAACCTGGCCTGTGTCTACTATGAGCAGGGCCTCATTGACCTTGCTATTGACACCTACCGCCGCGCTATTGAATTGCAGCCCCACTTTCCTGATGCCTACTGCAATTTGGCCAATGCCCTGAAGGAGAAAGGAAATGTAATTTGCCCTTCATATTCCGCATTTCAAACACTTTTTGCACCGACTTGCGCCAGTCAGCAATTGTTAAATCCTGTCTTGATCAGGTTTCTGAAGCTGAGGAGTGCTACAACACAGCATTGCGTTTGTGTCCAACTCACGCCGACTCCCTTAACAATTTGGCCAACATAAAGCGTGAGCAGGGCAACATCGAAGAAGCTGTTCAGCTTTACAGAAAAGCCTTGGAAGTAAGTTTTTTGTTTTTGTTTGTTTGTTTGTTCTTGTGAACTTTTTCGATAGAAAAGTGAACACCATCACTTAATGGAGTTTTTTCTTTTTCCATATTCAGGTGTTCCCAGAGTTTGCTGCAGCTCACTCTAACCTGGCCAGTGTCCTGCAGCAGCAGGGCAAACTCCAGGAGGCCCTCATGCATTACAAGGAGGCTATACGGTTTGTATTTGCAATAAACTACAGGCACATTTGGAGACACTATTTTCTGTTGCTGTGGCAAAAAATTTATATTCCCATATTTTATGAATATCCAACCTATCAGTCAGTACCTGTGCTAAACGCTGCTTTACTTTTAGGATCAGCCCCACGTTTGCTGACGCCTATTCCAACATGGGCAACACGCTGAAGGAAATGCAGGATGTTCAGGGAGCGCTGCAGTGCTATACTCGTGCCATCCAGATCAACCCTGCCTTTGCTGACGCTCACAGCAATTTGGCCTCTATCCACAAGGTGGGGCTGTTTTCTGGTTTCAGTGTTTGATGTTAGGTGTTGCTGTTTGAGGCCTGCACAATTGTTGTCAAACACAAAAACAGCTAAACATAAAGAATTCACATTAAACCCCACCTCGCTTTTAAATGAACTTATTAATGGGTTAATTAGGATTCTGGAAACATCCCAGAAGCCATTGCATCTTATCGAACAGCCCTAAAGCTCAAGCCGGACTTCCCTGATGCTTATTGCAACTTGGCTCATTGCCTGCAGGTTTGTATGATCGTGTTTATTTTACAATCTAGTTGAATTTCGCATTGACAACTTTAAATGTAAATTTCTCTGGCTTCTTTTTTTTTTTTTTTTTTCCCCCCCCTTGCATTCTCAGATTGTGTGTGACTGGACTGATTACGACGAGCGCATGAAAAAGCTCGTTAGCATCGTGGCCGACCAGCTGGAAAAGAACCGCTTGCCCTCGGTTCACCCCCACCACAGCATGCTGTATCCTCTGTCTCACGGCTTCCGCAAAGCCATAGCCGAGCGCCATGGAAACCTTTGTCTGGACAAGGTACTCGCAATGATCAAAGCAAGTAACGTTTAAATTATATTTTTGGGTGGTGGTGATGGATGTGCCGGTATGTGGGGGAGGTAAGAAATCAGCAAGGCTTAATGTAAATAGAAAACAGCAGAAGGGGAGGCTGGTGGTGATTTGGTTGTTTGCTATGGAGGAAGATTGAAAACGAAGGGTATGGCAGATTCTGTTTTTCATTGAGTCATTCTTTGTAGAATGACTCAAACCTCTGCTATGTTGGTTTGTTCACACTTTTCTTACTCTACAGATTAATGCACTCCACAAACCTGCCTTTGAGCATCCTAAAGATCTGAAGAGCAGCGGCGGTCGCCTGCGCGTCGGTTATGTCAGCTCCGACTTTGGCAACCATCCAACCTCCCATCTGATGCAGTCCATCCCTGGAATGCACAATCCTGAAAAATTTGAGGTACAGAATCTCTTTTAATTTTTTCTGTTTTGTGTAAATATTTTTTATTATACTTTATCATATGTTCAACAGCTGTGTCTATCAATTTACTACAAAAGCTAGATTCTAAAATGTTTGTTTTGCTGTCCCTTTTTCAAAGGTTTTCTGCTACGCTCTTAGCCCTGATGATGGTACTAACTTCCGTGTGAAAGTGGTTGCAGAAGCTCATCATTTCACAGATCTCTCTCAGGTAACCTCTCTGAGCTGGAGAATACTTTTAGGTTTTAATCAAGATAAATGTGGGAAAAAAAGGCAACTCTGTTCCCTGCTTCATTGCCTAAAAGGTTGCATTGATTTGTCCATCCGTCTTTCAATCATCTATTTTCTATTTATTCATTATTCCATCTGTTTTACTGTTTGCCTATATCATCGAGTCTGTCTTTGGACTCTGCAGGTTTCATATTGACTGTCTCGCCTGTGTAGAAAAGCTTGAAACAAGTTGATAGTAAAACATATTTTCACATGTAATTGTCCTTTGCTTTCAGATTCCTTGCAATGGAAAGGCAGCTGATCGGATTCATCAGGATGGAATCCATATTCTGGTCAATATGAACGGATACACCAAGGGAGCACGGAATGAGCTGTTTGCCCTTCGCCCCGCCCCAATTCAGGTGAGCTTCTGAAAAACAAAACAAAAAAAAAGGAACAGAATTTGTCAGCTTTTCTTATGTTGGTTATTTTTGGCTTTGAAAAAGAGCTCAAATGGCTGTTTCTGCACATTGAACAGGCGATGTGGCTTGGTTACCCTGGAACCAGCGGCGCTCCGTTCATGGACTACATCATCACTGACAAGGAGACGTCTCCTGTTGAAGTAGCTGAGCAGTACTCTGAAAAACTGGCCTACATGCCCAACACCTTCTTCATTGGAGATCATGCCAACATGTTCCCTCACCTCAAGGTTTGTGAAGCGCCCCCGTTGTTGCCACAGTTCTTATTGTTCTGTCATAGAGAAACCACCTAAACAATTCTTCATCCACTCTCCAGAAAAAGGCAGTCATCGATTTTAAATCGAACGGACACATCTTTGACAACCGGATTGTTCTTAACGGCATCGATCTGAAGGCGTTCTTGGACAGTCTGCCGGATGTGAAAGTGATAAAGGTGTGTTTAAAAAAATATATAAAAATTTCCGAAATCAATTCAGTGTTGGTTATTGTTTTATAAATTTGAGGTTAAAACTTTCCTTTGTGATCAGATGAAGTGCGACAACAACCAGGAGCCGGCTGCTGGAGACACAAACGGAGCCCTGTCCATGCCTGTGATTCCCATGAACACTGCAGCAGAGGCAATCATCAACATGATCAACCAAGGCCAAATCCAGGTCACCATTAATAACTTCACAGTCAGCAACGGCCTGGCCACCACACAGGTACGACTGCTGGGCTCAAATCAAACTTATTAAGCTTTAGGCATTATGGTACATTAATGCTTCAACTCTTACTTGACAGCGAGTGCTTAATGAAACAGTTGTAGGGAAATGGTTTCTTTTTACAGGTCAGTTTTTTAAATGTTTATTTGAATCAGTATCTCAGTGGATTGTCTCAAATTATATTTTAGCTCTATAAACACCATCCTTGGTACCAGAGACGCAACACTAGGTTTAGTTTGTCTCGGATAAGATCTAAAACGAGGTTTTCCCTTGATGCTTTGAGCCTTGTTGAACAAGCTGAAGACAAAAGCATTGAAACAACACTGTTTTGCTCCATATTGTAGATCAATAATAAAGCCGCCACCGGGGAGGAGGTGTTGCGGACCATTGTGGTAACGACCCGTTCCCAGTACGGTCTCCCTGAGGACTCCATCGTCTACTGTAACTTCAACCAGCTCTACAAGATTGATCCTCCTACTCTTCAGATGTGGGCCAATGTGAGTGGAATAGTTGTCATTTTTAATAGCTCTCTGTTTTCTCTTGGCTTTCTGAAAACCCACATTCGCATCGTTGATCTCCTTTGTCGCTGCAGATCCTGAAGCGCGTGCCCAACAGCGTGTTGTGGCTTCTCCGCTTCCCCGCTGTTGGCGAGCCAAACATCCAGCAGTACGCTCAGAACATGGGTCTGCCTGCGTCTCGCATCATCTTCTCCCCCGTGGCTCCCAAGGAGGAGCATGTGAGGAGAGGCCAGCTGGCAGACGTGTGCCTCGACACACCTCTGTGCAACGGGCACACCACCGGCATGGATGTTCTCTGGGCTGGGACCCCCATGGTAACTATGCCAGGTGAGGAAGCTCATTTTACCATAAGATTGACTTCATTCTTGCATTAAATAATGGCTTTGTTTAGAGTTGATTCAGTTCTGAAATCTGTTTTTAATCAAACTTTCTTGCAGGTGAGACTCTTGCGTCCCGCGTGGCTGCCTCACAGCTGAACTGTCTGGGCTGTCCAGAGCTGATTGCTCAAACCCGTCAGGAATACGAGGACGTGGCCGTCAAACTGGGATCTGACATGGAATAGTACGTAGATGGCTTTTCTGACCGCCTTTTTAAAGGGAGAAAAAAAAAGTTTTCTGTTATGTCTAACTTGTTTTATGTTCTCCCATCCTGCAGCCTAAAGATGGTCAGAGCACGCGTTTGGAAGCACCGAATCTGCAGTCCCCTGTTCAACACCAAGCAGTACACAATAGACCTGGAAAGGCTCTATCTGCAAATGTGGGAACATCACAGCAACGGCAGCAAGCCAGACCACTTGGTCAAACACCTGTCAGTGGAGACCAGTGAGACCGCTTGAACTGGAAACTATTTTAACCCTGATCAGCAGCAAAGTTTGAGCGGTCAGGTTTCACTCAAGCTCCTGGCCCTTCAGTGACTGTTTCCATATTTCTCATTTATCCTAAAGGTGGGACTCTTACGTTGAAGGAGCCCACACACACACACACACACGTTCACACTTGGACTCCCATTATGTTGTCATCGAGTCACACATCTGCTGAGGCAGATATGAAGCCCGAGATATTTTCAGGCAGTTTGTCTGAGACTCTTATATTGACACACTTGATGTACTTTGTGAGCATGAGAAGGTTGTAAATACCTTTTATTTCCCGTCAGTACTTTGGAACAGTGGATTTTCCTTTGAGTCCTGTCGTCGTGCGTTCAGGACTAATTGCAGCTTGTGGAGAGAATTCACAGCCATCTTTAATTGTTCTATTTAGACATGGATTAAGAGTGTTGTACGTTTTAAAACAGCGTTGTTGCCTCATTTAAATTGTAGGTTTCATCAGCTTTATCAAGCAATGAATGAGACTTAAATTGCATCTGTTTTTTTTTTTTGTGTGTGTGTGTGTGTGTAAGCTGTTCTTAAATGGCTGCAACAAGTAAACGTGCAAGTTTTCAAACACTTCCTCCCACACAAAATGCCAATTTTTAATGATTTTGTCAAAAGGTTTGTTCAGTAGGTGTTGTCCTATTTGATGTCAAACTGAGTTTGTCCTACTTGGACAAAAAATGAGTTGGGAAAGCACCTGATCATCAGTTAAAGCATAAAAATGATATCTTAATAAATTTTGGGGTTGTTTTTTTAACACAAGCCAGGAATTGGATTGGTAAGTATGTTCTGAATAGTTTTTGTTTTGTATTGTTGAACTGTATGCTGTCAGTGAAGCTGCAAGTCTCTACATATAATAAAAAATAGGGATTGAAACCAAAACGTTTTGTTCTGTTCTTGGTCGACACCAATAAGGATTAAATCAGCAGGCACATAATAAATTCACACACTAATGTATTTTTCTAAGCACTACAGGGAAAATTTTGGTGCATAAAACTTATATGACTAAAGACAAAGACAGTGCAGTGTTTAAATATGTATTTGTTACAAAGTTGACTTATGGAAGCTTAGGACCTTCAGTGTTTGGATCAAAATGCTGCATGTCTTCTATAAGTCTGCTGTGGAGAAAATCAAGAAAACGACATACAACCCTAATTATCCTCTGGATGAGACTTGTACGATGGTGTCTGGAGAGATTTCCTCACTGTAAACCTGACTGCTACGAGATCTTGCAACAGCATCTACAATAATTATTTGATGAAAATCATGAGTTACAACTCCCTATGTGGTGAATAAAGCAGCTTTGAAATTGAATGCAAAGAAAAAGAAAAATAAAGATACAGAACCATCTGTGCATGGTGGTGGTAGAATCCTGTCGGGGCATTGCTCTTATTTAGTGGAGACAAGAGAACATGGGTGGAGCCATTGTGTGTTATAGATACTGTATATTGAGTCGGAAACAATTTTTGTTCTCTATTTGTCCATTTTGCTCACACACACACACACACACACACACACACACAACATGCTGTTAAGAAATATATTTCTTCACCAATTGAATCACACAGTTTACAGAATATGTTGACTAAATAACAAACTGTTTTTTTTTACAACAAACCAAGGTAACATAAAATCTTAACGTCTTGTGGTGAAATGAAGTTGAAGACCGTATCTTACGTGTTGCAGATGTACACGTGATGACGTGTTGTTTTAAACTTACTCTGATTGGTCAAGTATCTTCCTGACGTCTGACGTAATGTTTTCTCACGATTTGAATTTACGAAACGTTTAATTGCCGATTTATTTTCTTCTCCATTTAATAACAGACGTGGTATCTCAATTACAGTGAGTTTTTCTGTGTTTCTTGCTTTGGATGAATTCTACATTTTGGTGAAAAGTTTTCCTGGTAGCTTTAGCATTAAAACAACATAGAAATAACTAACCGGCTGGTTAGTTATTTCTATGTTGCTAATGGAAATGCTAGCATTTTCTTCCCCCGAAACGTGTAGCTGCAGGGCTTGTAGGCTACGATCGGTTTAATTTAAGCTTCTTATATATATTTGATTGTGTGCTATAAGTTATTTATTGACACTGACACTGTTTTTTTAGGCGAGGGGAAGGAAATGAACGATGATCTCTGCAAGTCGTTTGACAGAGTTGCTAGAAAGATGGGCTGGATGGATGAGGGACTGGACTCAACCCAAAAGAAGGTTAGCCTTTAAACATGACCCACCTGGCCTTGAGCAGTGTAAACCATTTGATGAACATTTGTGGGTTTTGTTTGTAGCTGATGAGTATGATCGGCAAGACGCGCAATGGTGGGACAAGTGGAGCTCCTAGCGAGTCCAGTGATGAAGAGTTTGACAATTGTGAGTGATTTCTGTTTCTTTCTGTTTCTGCTTTTATCCTTTTAATGATGCGAGTCCTGCTTTCTCTAAAATGTAAACTTTTGTATTGTTATTTAAGTTCTTATGAAAAACTTCACACCCAAAACAAAAACTAAGCCACAGAAGCCAATCAGTGCTGCAAAGACACTCAGGTATGGCAAACACAGCAAGAAGCATTTTGTTGTTGTTTTTTTTGTTGTTGTTGTTTTGTTTTGTTTTGTTTTTAACAGTATGGAAAGATTAAACTATTTTTGGTATTTTAGCTCAAATGTTCCTGTGGTGAGCTCAGGTGATGAAGATGACTTTGAGACATGTAAGCTCATTACTACTTTTGTTTAAATGTACATCAGTCAGTTGTGAAACCATGTCTTTGTCTCATGTTTCCCTTTTTGACACTGAAGTTTTGCAGCAAGTGAAAACCCCCGCCGCCAAAGCCAGGATAAGATCTGAAAGCGGCAGTGAAGACAGGTCAGTTCCTGACTATATATATATATATATATTTTTTTTTTATTGAAACATGGCTTTGAAATAAAACAAAACAAATCTTTACCCTTCCTGTCTTTTTCCAACAGCCTGAAAAACTTCATAGTGAACGATTTCTCGTCTGATGACGATTTTCTTGAAACTAAGTCGTCCTTAAAAGGTAATGTTTTTAAGTCGTTTTAGTTGAGACTTTTCATGTAACTTCGGCATTCTTTTGAAATTCGAAGTTCAGTTTTGGTCACATCCGACCAAAGACTTTGTTTGCTGTGCCCTCTGCACGGATTCCTGCTAAATAAGACTTCTTATAACTTTAAAATCGTCTCTTTCTCTGTGGCTTGATTATTTTTTTGGTCACTTCCCTGAATAAGCAACATATTCTTACATTTTGATCTTATTGTAATCTTTTTTTTTTTTTTTTTTTTGGCAAGTTGAATGAACTGATTAAAATTTCTATTTTGCAGTTCCTCAGAAGATCAAAACTCCAGTGGGGCAGCGTCCGTTCAGAAGACCTCTCGCGCAGTTGAACTCGCCGGTGTTTGTTAGCGACAGTGGGGACGACGACGACGAAAACATTATCATAAGGAATACTTGGAAGACTCGTCACTCGAAGCCCAAACCTCTGCAAAGAGATGAAAAGAGCGAAAACAAGCAGGAAGAGAACCGATCACCCTTGCTGCCCAGTTTATCGGACTTCCTCCGTCCTCCCAGTAACACTCCGCCATTAACAGCGTCACCCAAGCGGACTTTTTCAGCACCTTGTAGGCTGGACGAGTCGAGCGGCTCTGAGGAGGAGTTTGCGTCCCTGTTGGAGAGGCTGAAAAAGAAAAACAATCTCACCAGCACCACATTCACCCCAAACACCAGTAAAGGTAAAATCTTGATAAACGTTCGTATGCCTAATATCTGTTTCCTTAATTATAATTTTTTGTTTTGTTTTTGACCTTAGAATCTGAAACAAAGCTTGTGATCTCAGCTCCTGCGGTGAAGCCCTTCACAACACCAGGCTCGAAAGCGATCAAGGAGAAACCTCAAGATGTAAAAACACATGGAAAATCCTCCATTTTGAAGCCTAAAGTCAGTCAGACGGACCCCAGGCCCGCTGCTGTGAGCAGGTACATCTGCCTTCACCAGCAATGTCGCCTACTTTAAATGTCGTGCATGGAGAGATTTATCTGGACTTATTCTTTCCAGGATTGCGGCGTGTAAGACCCCTGGCTGCTTCCTAGAGTCACTCGCAGTTCCCGGCTCCATATATGGATCCATTTTCAAGAAGAACAAGGAAGAACTCACAAGGAAGCTGTACCAGCTCTACAATACCAGCGTGTTTGACAACAAGGTGATCTGAATCCAAACTTTCTCTTGCTTCGTTTGCATTCAGATGGTAGACACTTAATGTTTAAGTGACTGCGAATGCACCTTTTAATCATTTATTTGGTTAACAAGTATTTTTGTTGAATACATGCACACATACTCGTTTCAGCAGGATTGCATTATTAGAGTATTATAAGAAACAGCTTCTTTTGGCTTTATCCTCGTTGGAATAATTGTGTGATCCCGTTTGCTTCAGTGCAAGTGCAAATGTTACATTTTGGTGTACATTAGGGCTTCATGACATGAGGAAAAATATCCCGTGTTCATTTGTGTCGTGACGACAATAAAACGACTTGCAAAAAATGAACAAGTCTGTGGTGTTAATGTCCATATGCTTCGTTTAATTGCCGTCAGATCCTAGTTACTGAGTGTTGTGTTTGAGTATAATGCTAATGTTTCCATTAGCTGTGGCACCCTTAGCCTGTGCTGCTTAGTTATACCACCAGTCCTCACCACACCTAATAAGCTTGGTAAAAAAAAAAAACTATTTTAAAAAATTGATTTGCAATATTAACTTTATTGTATATTGATGGCTGTTTTTTTTTTGTTGTTTTGTTTTTTTAGCTGCCAACCAACATGTCTGTAACCTGGAATAAGAAGATGCGGAAAACAGCGGGTTACTGTATCACGGGACAGGAAAAAGGTGGAGGAAACCGCTACGCTCGCATCGAGCTGTCCGACAAAGTCTGCGACTCCGCAGGTGAGAGTCCTAAAAGGGAAATGCTCCGTAGTGACGTCTGATGACGAGGAACGACGTTCCCTCTCGGGGCCCAGTGTTTGAATTCAGCAGTGTTTCTGCCCGTCCCAGATCGTCTCCGGGACACGCTGATCCATGAAATGTGCCACGCTGCCACGTGGCTGATAAACGGCGTGAGGGACGGACACGGAAACCTGTGGAGGCTGTACGCACGCAAATCCACACTCATGCATCCCGAGCTGCCCGTGGTGACGCGCTGCCACAGTTATGACATCACGTACAAGTTCCAGTATCAGTGCAAGCGCTGCCAGAATACGTAAGTCTGAGCAGTGGCCAGGCTTTTCCCGACCAATGCTGATTTCCCGTCCACTCTGATATCTGACCTTCCGTTTTGTCCTCTAACATTCAGGCAACATTGGGTAAAAATTTACTGTAAAGTTACTGTGACAGAGCTATTTAGTTTTGAATCCAGCAGGGAAAGAGTAGTGGGAGTTTCTTACTTTTGATGCATTTGAAGGAATCGAAATGAACATTTTTCAATATTTGACCAGACGGTCACAAAATTTGGCCGTTTTGTTCATGATTGATCGGAGCAGCTCTAATTAACACCGCTGAAATAATTTTCTCTTTAATTGGCTTAAACCGTTCCCCACATATTTTTGTCAACTATTTTTTCTTTTTTTTTTTCTTTTTCTGATTCTTCGCAGGATCGGCCGCCACTCCAAGTCTCTGGACACGCAGAGGTTTGTGTGCGCGCTCTGCACCGGTCAGCTGGTCTTACTGACTCCTTCGAAGCCACGGGCTCCCACGCCCTTCGCCACGTTCGTCAAAGAGAATTACGGGAACGCGAGGCAGGAGCTGGCGGGGCAGAGCCACGCGGAAGTGATGCGGAAACTGAGCGCCGACTTTGCCTCGAAGACCAAACTCGGTGCGAGCTGAATGAGCAAACGTACTGAAAACCCTTTACCTCTTTCGATGTTCTTACCTTTTCGGGCCACTGTGATACTTTTTTTTTTTTTTTCTTTTGTTATTGGTTGCTATAACTGGAAGTGTGAACAAAAACACCAAAGTTTTCTGTCCACTATATATATATATTTTTTTTGTATTGAAGTCGATAGAACTGTCGTCTTATTCAAGCAATAAGACATGAGACAGTCAGCATATTCTCTCTAGAATATGCTGGATTTCTTTTTTTTTTTTTTTTTTTTTTTTTTTTGCCAGTAATTTTAACAATAAAAACTTGATACATAAAACAAATATATATATATTTTTTTTCCTTAAGTTTTTCTTGCCATCTCTTTCCTTCATCAGACAGGAAAGAGACGGGGAGAGAGAATGGCGGGAGACAAGCAGCAAAGGCCTGAGGGTCAGGAGTCCAACTTTGAACGGCTGCATTGAGGACTAAAAGTCTGCCGCGAAAGTAAACCTGGGGATGCTTATTGATTTGTGTTTTTTTTCTGAATTACTGGTGTTGTTTATGTAAGTAAGCAATGAGCACTACTCACATGAGTAACGTTTTTAATCGAATGGAAGTGAATGAAACTGAAAGATACTGGTGCGTTTTATTACCACGACTTTATCGAGCAAATATTTACAGGTAGGATATATTATGTCTGCTCACATGCAGCCCTGCTGTTCTTGGCTGACAATTAATGTAACCCAACAGAGCTGATCAAATATGGATAAATGCAGCTTACAATAGTGAAATGCAACAAAAAAAAAAAGAGAGAGACTGCTTCACCATATTTATTTATTTACTTTTTTAAATACTGCTCTGCTACGTATTCACGCTTTAATTCACAATATGCAAAGCACTCGACAATTCGGAGGAGCAAATGTCCACAGCAGAATCAAATATATAGGAAACGTACAATATTCAGCCCTCTGGTGGGACGAGTGAGGAAGGTGTGTGTGTGTGGATCTGTGCAGCATCTTCCCTGATTGTGGTGGTGGTGGCGGCACCTTTGTCAGGCACAGGCACAAATCCACAGGGAGCGCAGGGACGAGACGGCACTCCCCGTATATCCAAGATAAGTTCTCCGCATTTCGCTAAAATTGGCAATAAAAGGGCAAAAATAAAGAGCCCGCCAGAACTTGAGCCACAAAGTGGTCTAGCAAATAAAGCACTGGAATGTACTTGTCACCGTTTTGGCAGGCACTAGGAAGTCTCAAATGACCTCAACTGATTTTGGCATCAATGTGAATCTATATTCCTCTTAGAAATCTGCAGCATGTTTAGTTTTGCGACTTTAAATACGATTGGCAATTTGGCTTTTCACCTGGCGTCTTCCAGTCCTACGTTTCTTCCACTGTAATATATCACCGTGCAGTTTGATACGTTTTGGGTAAAGATTATGGCACAACACAACGATTAAAAGTTTTCTACGTGAGTGAATGAGCAGCGTTACACACAAAGCGCTGTCCAGACGCGACTCTGCATCGCCAGCCCCTCGGCCTTCAGTACAGGCAGGTTTTCTTCATGATGCGCAGGAACTCCTGCTCGTTCACTTCTCCGTCCCCATCCCTGTCCGCTTCATCTATCATTTCCTGCACAAACACGAAACGTAGAAGTAAATGAAACGACGTTTTATCGTGGGTGTTTTATCGCGCGACGTGGCTCACCTGCAGCTCCTCGTCGGTCAGGTTTTCTCCGAGGTCTTTGGCCACTCTCTTCAGGTTCTTAAAAGAGATCTTGCCTGTTTCGTCGTCGTCGAACAGCCGGAACGCTTTAAGGATCTCCTCTTTGGAGTCCTTCTCAGCCTGAAAATTTTAATTAAGAGCAACATTATTAGGAATCATCTACTGGAAGAGCGCACCGACCTGGTACGATTGAAGTCTCCAAACAGAAGTACTCTGTTGTAGTCTCCCCATTTATTATCCAGAGTACTCCGTGTGGAGTGCCTTGCAAGACTATTCACAAAGCCTAGCTTACCCAGCATTTTGTAACTTGACTTTTCACTTTAAATCGGAGCGTTTTTAGTGATAAAATGGACCAGTCAAAGTACAAGCCTAAATCCAAAAGAGAATAGGAAGTGTACTGAAGCTGCCCAATCTGACTGAGCTTGTAGTATATTGCAAAAAAAGAAAAACGGCCAAAGCTGTTAAAGACAAAATGTGGTGTAATGTGGCAAAAATGTGAAGCAGATGTATAAATGCAGCTGCTAGGCACTGTAAACCACACTATGAGCTCGCATACCATTTTCTGTGTCATGACTGCCAGAAAGTCAGCGAAGGAGATCTTCCCCGTCCCGTCCTTATCCACTTCTGCAATCATCTTCTTGATCTCCTCCTTCTTTGGTTCGAACCCCAGAGCTCTCATTGCAACCTGGCTCAGAGTCAGAAACATGCACTGGAGTGATCCTGGGAAACATTTTTTTTACTCTTGTATTTACGCTCGGAAGACCTTTTACCTTGAGCTCCTTCACATCGATGTGTCCAGAGCCATCGGTGTCAAACAGCTCAAAGGCCTCCCTGATCTCCTGCTTCTGCTCCTCAGTCAGCTCTGGCTTGGGAGTTGTCTTCTTGCGAGGAGGGGCCACTGGACCTTGTAGGGATGGCTTCTTGGCACTGGTTGCCTGTTTGGATTTCACAAGAGGAAAATGAAATGAAAAAGCTTTTTTTGTTTGTTTTTTGTTTTGTTCGTTTTTTTTTTTTACAAAACCAACTCAACAGCTCATATTAATAAATTGTAGTTTAAAGAAAAACGCATAAAGCCTGCCCCTCCAATTAAACCTGATGCCACTTACCATTTATTCCTGTGTATTTGACCAGCAGTTTACAAAAAAAATAAATAAAAATGAGTGTTGTTTTTTTTTTTTTTCCTTCTCCGCTGTAAGGCCTCTGTATCATGCAGGAGGGAGGAGATGAGTGGATCGCATGAAAGCTTAGCCTGACACCTCCGGTTTTATTTTACACAAATATCAGCCATAATGTGGAGGGGAATCGCGTTTCTAGCTAATAACCTGCGCTCCAGCGGCTGTCACGGACTGGACAGTTTTAACCCGTTGTTTGCCAGCCGACGCACGTACTAGGCTATGGCCACAGACTGATAGAACCACGGGGAGGATGCTGAAAGGAGCACACGGTGCAAGGAATCAAACGCACCGGTCGGGAAAAGAGCTGATTGGTTGTTGAAAATCACAAGGTACATAGGATTACAAAATGATGGTAAAGCAAAACATAAAATAAAATAAAATAAAAAGCTCGATATGTGTGATCCAATAGTATAAAAATCTATGCATCATATATGAACACCCGTTTATGACATTTTAAATGCCGCAGGTTTGAAATTGCCTCATTACTCTCCCCCAGTGGCAGTTTTTTTTTTTTTTTTTTTTTTTTTTTTTTATATATAAATCCGTGTGCGATACTGTAGTGGAGTCTGCGTTGATACGTCATAGGATCCTAAAACATTGGAGGTTGAAACTCACAAGGGCTATCAAATTAAAAGTTGGGTTAAAAAATATCTTTATGTACTTTAAAGTAATTTCCCTGCTGGGATGAATAAAGTACGTCTATTCTATTCTATTCTATTTAAAATTCACCATATCAAAAACAAATAGAAAACTTTTACATCCATGTGATATATATGTTTTGTAAAACATGAGTTATGATGGCCATGTATATATAAATATATATATATATATATATATATATATATATATATATATATATATATATATATATATATATATATATATATATGGTTGTCTACAAGCCCTTCAAAAAAAGTTAGGAAGGGCATAGATAATGAAATTAGCAAAGGAATCAAACATATTTAAAAGTTTATTGGTCCTAGTAGGTGAAGTTTTCCAAAAGTCTAATTTTCTGAGATGCACATATATTGAAACTTATATGTTAGGTACGTTACTGAAACAGTTGGTGAACTAGCATACTGAAGTTTCTTGGCCTTTGCAGGCAAGGCTTTCTACAAGCACTTTAAAAAAATTATGAGAGGCACTTTAAATGGTCTGGGAAAGTTATTGGGATTCTCTGCCCCACACAAAAAAGGTGCAACCTGCACCGTTTCCTGTCCTGAGACACAAGATAGGTGATAGACTGGACAGGGGGTACCTCACCTCCAGGTGATAATTACACAACCTGCTGATTGTGTAATGGTAACTACACAATAAACATGTGCAGACACAGAGGATTGGATGGATGGTTGCTCATCTTTCTGAGATCACTAAGGGAAACATTGATGAAACATAAAGCTTATGATTGGCTGCTGAGTGCCTATGGATTGGAAGGAAAACCAAAGTCCCGTCGTCCTTCCTACATCCTCATTTCAATTTTTTTGTCATTATTATTTTTATTATTATGTCCATTAAACCTCAGTTCAAGTCTGTCTGAGGTTCTTAAAAATTATATATTCTATTCTGTGGTTGAGTTGGGAGTCAGTGGTAGCCCTGTTTTCTTTGTTTTGGCCTCGGCTCCCAACTCTCCTTTTTTTATTTGAATATCAGTTCAACCATTTCTATTGGTTGGATTCTTAAACATACCTGATGACCTCTGTGATGTACTGGTGACCTGTGGAGCGTGACATCACCTCTGAGCCAGTGACAGCGACAGCTGGATACAGCCTCCAGTCCCATGTGACCCTCTTGGGACCAAACATCACATCCACAGAGTTGTGTGCAGGATGTCTCTTGTGTGCCTCTCCTCGCTCCACAGAGACTAGCAGGTGTTTTCTCACAGCTGAAGTACATTAACGTCATCAGGAGACGCTTTAAGAGGAGCAGGCTCCCTAAGGCAGATACCAGATTGTTCTGCTTACATCAGAGGTACGCAGCTTCTTTTCCTTGTGTCTCACGTTTATGGATTTATTAAGCTAAGCATTGCTGTCTCTGCTCAGCAGAAATCAGTTTCCATGCTGATGCTCAGTCCTTGGACTCCAGTGAAGTGCTTCTCATTTCCTAGCGTCTGTTTGGAGAAGTCTCCAGAATCTCCTGACCACTTTTTCGCCTGCCCTGATCTTACAAGCTCTCCTTTACATCTCACCTGCCTGACTACCATCTAATGTTTTACTGATCCACAATTCCAGCCTGGTCTCCCCTGTAATACAGACCTGGATTCTTGCTGTAAACCAAGAAGACGCATCACATCTGGTGACTGACTAAGTGCATAAAGCCTGGGAGGAAATCTGAGTCCCGTCTCTTCCTTCCTATATCCCCCAGCATGCCACATGCCAAGCTGTGCAGATTTATTAATAAACCTTTCAAATTGTCCTTTGGTGTCTGTTATTCTTCTCAATTCCATAAAACTTAATTCAGTAAAATAAAGTTTCATTCATTTTATTGAATGAGTAAAATGAATAAAACTCATTTTGTGAGTTTTATTCAGAAAATTAATGCCCCTCTATAACCCTCTTAACATTGTCTTTGCCGGCACTGCAATGAGAAGTAGTCTGTACAATGGTCTTTGGTTGTTGCAGGCGGTGAGAGGAGGTGGAACGAAGGCTTCGAGAGGTGAGGTGCGGTATGAGGAGTTCATTGGGGATGGCAGGGGCAGTGCCGTGGATGCATTGATAGGTGAGCAAACAGAGTTTTTAATGAATTCTTTGTTTGATCGGTAGCCAGTGGAGTGATTTGAAGACAGGAGCGATACGGTCATATTTATGCCTCCTCATCAGTACCCGGGGCAGCACAGTTCTGGATGTGCTGTAGCTTTTTTAGGTTTTTTCCAGGGATCCCGACGAGGAGGGCATTACAATAATCCAACCTGGAGGAGATAAGGGCATGGATCAACCTCTCGGCATCCGGTTGGGAGAGGGAGGAGCGGAGTCTGGCGATGTTTTTAAGATGAAGAAAGGAAACTTTACAAAGGTGACGGATGTGGGTATTAAAGGTGAAGTTAGAATCAAGCCTAACTCCAAGGTTTGTAACGGAGGTGGAAAGGGGGATGTTGTGGCCAAATATTGAGATACTGCTGAGAGGTGAAGACTGGGTTTGATGAGGGGTGCCACAAAGGATTGCATCCGTTTTATTGCTGTTAAATTGAAGAGAGTTGTCAGTCATCCAAGCCTTTATCTCTTCCAGACAAAGCTGAAGTGAGGACGGGAGAACTGTGGGGGAAGTGGAGTCCATTTTCATGTACAGTTGTGTGTCATCGGTGTAACAGTGGAAGGAAAACTTGTGTTTATTGATTATTTGACCAAGGGGGAGCATGTAGATGGTAAAAAGGGTAGGCCCAAGGACTGACCATTGCGGAACTCCACAAGTCACAGTATGATTTGAAGATTTACAGTGATCCAGGGAAACATAATTCTGTTCTATTGGTGAGATATGATTGAAACCATTTGAGCGTTGTGCCTGAAAGACTCTAAGACCAATCTAGAATGAGGTTATCAAAGCGTTCATCTTTGTACCATTTCACACATGTGGAAACATCCTAACGTTAACAATTTCACCTATTTCTAGTGTTTAATTACAATGAACACAGAAAAATGTGCACGAGTTAGCTGTGTTTGTATCATACTATTTCATGTGAGAAGAGCTCATCAGGCTTCTTGATAGTGTAATTATGTGGTTAGAGAAACAATTTTCTCAATTTTAGTGTGTTGGCCACTGTTAACTCAACCAACAAAATGTTTAGACAATCCTATGGATCAGCTAAGTTGTGCAGCAAGCAGCTCCTTTACCAGTTCCAGTGGAGAAACTGAAGTGACACCGTTATATTGCAACACAGGCCTGCAACAAGACAGAGAGCTGAAAACGCCTCTCTTGCCCACGTAAGCTATGCAGATTACGGTGCAGACTTCCATAGAGTTTTTACAGATTTGAATATATTATATTAATTACTCTCTTTAAAGCACTTTCTGTGTTTTTTCCTTCAGCATATCTTTGCACATTTTAGTCCAGATCCTTACCATAGAAGGACTTCGCCAAAAATTTTAATTCTTGAAGTTTTTGTTGGTGCTTTTTAAACATTCCACGACTCTGGAAGTGAACCTGTTAGATGCAGCAAAAGAGTTGAGATTAAGGCGGTCCTCAAGAGCCTGTATCATGCATGTTTTAGTTTTTCCGGAGGTTTGACAGCTGAATGAAAATAATGGTGCAATAGTGGGCCTCTAGTTGTAATTCAACTATTTGAATCAGTTGAGTTCAAGCGTATTAAAACACCAATAGGACGCTGTTGGACGTGTCTTGTTTAGATAAAAATGTGTTGGAACGTCCTCCTCAGAGTCTAAAGACTCTAAACCAGTGGTCTCCAACCTTTTTATTTCCGACCGGTCAAGAGTTGGACATTTTGCTGCGGCCCGGGGACACGGAGGGGACCGTCACATAATGCTTATGCATGTTGGTGTTTCCGCTGAGGCCTTTTGTTTTTTATCTATAAATAAATTATAAATTAAATTTATTTATATATTTGTTTATGGTCACCAAAAAGTTATTTATTTAAATAAATAAATAAATGTATTATTTATAAATAAGTTATTTATTTATAAGAAATGTATTTATTAATTAATTTATTTATAAATAAAAATATTATTTATACATAAATAAAGATTATTTGTTATTTATTTATCTATAAATAAATAAAATTTATTTATTTATTTATAAATAAACTTTCAGTAGTTTATTACCACCAGGGACTGGTCAATGCTTTTTTACTGCACCCCACCCACCTACCCCCGCAGTAAAATTGCATGTCTTTACAATTACAATATATAATCAATCATTTTAGATTCCCTTATTTTCCAACTGCTGGAGGATCACAAAGGGAAATAACCAAAATACAAACACAAAGGAGTAAGTAGACTAAAGGAACCTAATTAGAACAAACGAAAAATAACTAGAAACAAGAAATAAACATAATTAGAATCAAAAGAATCTGAGGAGGACGCCAGTGGAACAGCAGGAACCAGAAGGCATACGGGACTTTCAACGAAGCCTGGAGGTCAGCCTGGAGACCAACAGGACTCGCTACGAAGCCTGGAGGTCAGCCTGGAGACCAACAGGACTCGTTGCAAAGCCCTGAAGGTCAGCCTGGAGACCAACAGGACTCGTTGCGAAGCCCTGAAGGTCAGCCTGGAGACCAGCAGAACTGGTTACAAAGCCCCTGAGGCAGGCCGGGAGGCACTGCTGGCCCCAAGCTCCTCATCCGACGCCTAACTAAAATAAAAACAAAACTAGAGTTCATAATATAACGCTGAGCTGGCAACAAACGAATCTTCTGGTGACGAAGGAGACCTGAGTTCGATGGCCTCAAGTTCCAGTGGCACCGCAGTCCTGCGGGCCTCAAGCTTTTTTGCCTCCGATAATCAAACATGAAGCTTGGAACCCTCATGGCACTTCTTTATTTAGAAGTAGAATATTTTAAGTAAGTATCTAATAGTGTGAATACATCCTTCCAGAAATGTTTTGGAGACGCCTCCAAACACACTTTTAGATACAGGCACCTGCTCTTGTTGCCTGGCTGGATGTCTTCTTGGGTTTCCTCGTTTGATGACTCCTGGTTCAGATGTTCCATTCTGTTCCTCAGGCAATGGTGCACCTGTTCCAATTCAAGCTGCATGTCAGTGGACATATGCTCCAAGGTAGTGCTTTTCTCTTCCAGGACATTCTTTTCCTGCTCCAAGGCGGTGATTATGTTATCCAACGCGGTGTTTTTTTGCTCCAGACCGGTGCATTTCAACTTCAGGGCCGTGTTTATTTTCTCCAAGAAGGTGCTTTTCTCCTCAAAAGCGTTTTTTTTCCTGCTCAAAAATGCTGCATTCCTCTTACAAGGTGTTGTTTATATGCTGTAAAGTGAAGATTTCGTCCTTCAGGGCAAGTCTGTCTTTTTGCAAGAAAGTGCTTCTCCTCTCCAAGCAAGCGTTTCTCTCTCCTAGAACAGTATGTTCATGCTTCAGGGCAATTATTTCCTGCTTCAGCATAAATTTTTCCCTTTCTAAGGCTAGTGTTAAGTGGTTCAGGTCAGGGTGACGTTTCTCTGCTTCTGGGCGGTGTTTTTCTCATCTAGAGCAGTTTTTTCCTGCTCCAAGGAGGTGTTTTTCTGACCCTGGGCGGTGTTTTCCTGCTTCAGGGCGGAGTTTTCCAGCTTAAGTGCGGTATTTTCGGCCTTCAGGTCAGATTTTTCCAGCTTCAAGGTATTTTGTTCCTTTTTTAAGGCTGTTCTTTCCTGCTTCAGGGTGTCGTTTATTTGCTCCAAGGTGGCAATTTCCTGTTCCAGTTCAGTGTTTTTTTGCTCTAAGGTGGTGTATAACGGCCCCAACTGAAGAAGTTAAAACATAACGGTCCTCAGGGCGAGAGGGTGCAACAGTAACACCACCCTCGTCCGAAAACACCGACACAACAGTACACACGTCAGCTAACACACAAACATCCTACAAAGTCGTCTTGGTGGACTTCTTCCACTATATACTGACCTAGAGGAAAAAACGAGAAGGACCTCGCAGCGAGGTGTACTTGCAGCGAGGTCCTTCTCCAGTGGTCCGTCCCCGCCCCTTTCTGTTTGCTGCAGCGAGGTGTACTTGGTGAAACGTCATGTCTTAAACACTGAGAGGCGTGGCTTCTGAGATAGG
The DNA here is from genome assembly GCF_019740435.1 of Gambusia affinis. NCBI lineage: Eukaryota > Metazoa > Chordata > Actinopteri > Cyprinodontiformes > Poeciliidae > Gambusia > Gambusia affinis. Next base: position 8,021,526 of record NC_057876.1, read on the forward strand.
CGGTGCAACTAAGCTTATCAAGGTTCTCCATTGGCTAAAATTGTGGCGTTCTTTGACGTATCGCAAACCTTATTGGCTGTTTGTGGACGTCACCTTTGCGCTTGATGATTTCTTGACCAATCACTCAGAGGTTTTCTCAGCTGATAGAAACAGTTCATATTACTTCATTGTTGAGTTACAGGAGTTTTTTAGTGGAATATTTGTAAAAGTTGCACACCGTGCACTCCGTGTTCAGGGGTGTACGTGTCTGTACCGCTGTTTAGAAAAATAAAGCAGTCGCAGCCTTCCTGAAGCTAATTTCTCCTCAAAAAAAGAAAAAGTAATTTTGTTCTCCACCTCTGTGCCAGTTTTCCCTCATTATGGCCACACGTGTTCGACCGGTGAGTTGCAGACAATCTGTTTTAAAGTTTTTATTCATGGTGGCAGCTGTGTTTGGTTAATAATCGCTGTGACTGTCTGCCGCAGGGCAGTAAGCGGTGTGCAGTGATCGGAGGATGTGGTTTTCTAGGTAGACACCTGGTGGAGAAGCTCCTGGACAGGGGCTTTTCTGTCTCTGTGTTTGACATCCGGCAGAGCTGCGAGCTTCCAGGCGTCACCTTTCACCAGGGAGACCTCTGCGATAAACAGGCGAGACTTCCTCTGTCACTATTTTCTCCTTTCTCCGATGGGATTCACAGATGGAAGCAGAAAATTATTTAACAGTTTGAGACTGGTCGAGGGAAGCAGAAGCAATGTCTTCATCTTGTTGTTTTAGAGGACTGGCCCATTATTTTGACATTGCTGTTAAATTAATTAATTGATTAATTAATTAATTACTGCATCTTGTCACTTCCCGTTGTAGATTGAAGGATTAAACCACAAGATATTCAAATCTTCGCAAAAAATATTTTCTAATCTAAACCCACTTTAAACTACTCCACAAATCATCCACGGCTTAGTATTACTCTTTGTTTTTCTTGTCACCTACCCCACATCTCCAGCACAGATGTAGATACAATTGATAAAGGGGCTTTTAAAAAGCTAGCAGTCAGCAGCCGTCTCTGTGCTTTTCTCGTCTCCAGGCTCTGCTTTCTGCTCTGAAGGACGTGTCTCTGGTTTTCCACTGTGCCTCCCCAGCTCCTTCAAGCGATGACCGGCTGCTGTTTGAGAGGGTCAACATTCAGGGCACTCAGACGGTTATTCAGGCCTGCTTAGACGCCCGAGTACAGGTGCTGCTGGTTTTTCTTCCTTGTGGCTTTGAAAACGTTTTCTTCAACAACTGGGATTAAATGCTCAAGTGGTCCTGTTGACAGAAACTGGTCTTGACGAGCAGTGCCAGTGTGGTGTTTGAGGGCACAGACGTCAAGAATGGAAAAGAGGATCTGCCGTACGCCAAGAAGCCCATTGACTACTACACTCAGACCAAGATTGAACAGGAGAAGGTAAAGAGGCGTTGAAAAGTACTTCCTATCTAAGCAAACATCTCTTGCCTCTAGAAAGCAAATGAAATTGCAAGCAAAACACTTCAGAAATACATGCGTAATACCATAATAACTCTATCTACAGACTTACTCTGGTAATATTGCAGTGCAATCCTCTTTGCCGAACCTCCAAATTTGACCTATGTGGTGTGTCTTAGCTGGTTCTGGAGGCGTGCAACAAGTCAAAGGGTTTCCTCACGGTTGCTATTCGGCCCCACGGCATCTTTGGCCCTCGGGATCCGCAGCTGGTTCCCACCCTGGTGGACGCGGCTCGCCGGGGGAAGATGAAGTTCATCATCGGGTGAGCGGTCGTTTCGTTCCTCGAAGGCATTAACTATTCAAGCAACTTCTTTTCACTCAAAAACCATGCATGAGTATTTAACAAATAATCAAGCTATGTAGACCCCTGTTTAACTAGTTGAAATGTTTAAACTAGGTCCTAGATACAAATATTACATCAGACCAATTACAAAAGCACTATTTTTAATTGAAATATTTGGGCTTGGTTTAAAAAAAAAAAAAAAAAAAAAAAGGTTTAATAACTGGTTTAAAGTTTATATTTTTAAAATGTGCTTTTTATTTTACATATGAGCCTCATTAGAAGGCATGTTCTAATCATGTGTTGAATATGACTATGTGTTTTTTAAGTTTAAGTCCCCTGTTTTAGAATCTAGTTCAATTTTTGCTAGAGATCCACCGAGAAATTGACTGATGACTGAAATTTATGGGCCCTCACTGGTTTCCAATTAATCCAAAACATATTCATTCAGACTTTCTCTGATCACTTAATGCATCACTGCTGACAACACTCTTAGGAGCGGATGCTCCGCTTTTGCTAAGGGGATACTTTCCCAATTTGAAAGGTTTAAACACGAGGTTAGAGAAAGCACAGAAACTATAGATCAGGGGTCTCAAACTCCAGTCCTCGAGGGCTGCAGTCCTGCAACTTTTAGATGTGCCTCTGCTGCAGCACACCTGAATAGAATAATTAATGCTCTGGAGAACTGATCTACACAAGGTGGACGTAATTAAGCCATTTCATTCCAGTGTTTTGTACCTGTGGCACATCTAAAAACTGCAGGACTGCGGCCCTCGAGGACTGGAGTTTGAGACCCCTGCTATAGATGGTTGTTAAAGAGAAGACCGAATTCACTTCCAAATGTTTGTCACTGCTTTAAAATGTTAATGAAACCCTATTTTACGGTGAATAATTTCTAACACACAGCGTAAGAGATCTAAGTATAAGGTCATAAGGATCATTTACAGTCATATAGGTCAGAAATATTTGAACCAGGCAGTTTTAATTCTTATAGTCCGATAAGAATCAGCAGCTCAAAGCTTTACAAAAACCAGAGATCAGAAACTGGATAGAAATCTCAGATCAGTTCATCTTTAGCCCTTATATTTTAGTAAAATGGATTTCATATAAATGGGTTTATAAATTTAGTTTGACAAACTTTATAGCCATAACTTTGCTTTAAGGCATTTATGCTGATTTGCGGTCCAATAGGAATATTAATAAGGTTTCTAAAACAAACAATTAACAAGTGATGAGCTACTTTCTTTATCCTCATCCATCCTCTCAGCGCCCCCTGCTGCTTGTTAACATGGTGTAATATGCTGAGAGACTTTGAACTTTAACCTCTGCTCTTTCTTTGTGCGTTTACTCACTAATTAGACCATTTTAATGTGTTTTGTTTTTGTTTTCTCAACCAGTGATGGAACCAATCTTGTAGATTTCACCTATGTGGAGAATGTTGTTCATGGCCACATCCTTGCTGCTGAGCACCTGAGAGCAGATTCCCCCATCTGTGGAAAAGTGAGTGAGACTTCAAGAATATCTATGTAGATCGATAGCATCTCTGATGTCCTTCAACTTCCTTCTTTAGTTTCATTGTTTCCATTGGCTCTCCACTTTATCTTTATCTTTGTACCCTTCTCCCTCTCCTGCAGCCGTATCACATCACCAACGATGAGCCAATCCGCTTCTGGGACTTCATGTCGGAAGTTCTGGTGGGCTTGGGATACGCCGCCCCACGCTTCCACCTCCCATACATGCTTGTGTACGGACTTGCCCTTCTTCTCTGGCTGCTCGCCTGGATCTTGCATCCCTTTATATCTTTCAAACCCACCTTTACACCCATGAGAGTGGCTTTGGCCGGGACCTACCACTACTACAGCTGTGAGCGCGCCAAAGAACACCTGGGCTACAAGCCAGTGGTCAGTCTAAAGGAGGGGATTGCACGCACGGTGGCGAGCTACCCTCATCTTAGACGTGGAGCTTGATGGTTTGAATGAAGATGCTGAAACCGGCTGGACGCACTGAAAGAACTATTCAAATCACTGATCGTCTCTGGAGGCTTTTGAAACCTTTTCTTGGTCTGCCCTGTTTTCACCAGCAGATGGCAGCAAATGGCTCCTGTACTCTTAGAGTTGTTGCATTCTGCTATCACACTTTTCAGTCAGAAAAAGCTAAACTCTTGACGTAATTTTTCCTTTGATTAATTATTTATCATACTGTCCATGTCGATGTGCGAATTATTAGAAAGACTCATTGTGTTAATCAAAATGGACTAAAAGAGCTGGATGATTGTGCCTTTGAACGATTGGATGTCGTTTGCGACGTGGAAGTGATTTTTTTTTTTTTTGGTTTGTAAAGCTATATTTTCACTATTTTTGAAACATATAAAGGACATTTGCTATATTGCCCCTTGCTGTCTGTGTTTTTAGGGTTACCACCCAATTACTTGAATTTTACTAGAAAGAAATTGAATGTGTAATTACATGAAGGCATATTTTCTTTCAGATGGAAGATGAATATATTCACATTCCTCAAATTAAATTCTTTATTAGAGGGACATCAAGCAGATTTTACAGTGCCTGGCAGCCCATTCTCTCATGCTTTGATAAAATGACTACAGCACATAACCTGTAAGGTAAATTTCATCCCATCCTGTTGTATTTCGTTTTGAAGCTGCACATTGCCACACTTTTTTTTATTTTTTTTATTAAATGTTTGCAAAATGATGTAGCCAAATAAATAGGACATAATATCTCATATAAAAGCTGACTAAAATAGGTGGATCTTCAGAACTGGGAGGTTAACTTTTGCTTTTGATATTTTCTTTATTAATATGATTATTGGCAGTAATATCCTTTGCTTTATTATTTTGTATTGTGCATATGATGAAAAATTAGACTTGCATTTTTATTTTTTTTTTTAGCAGATTATGCCTATTTAAATATATTACTATCAAAGTAACAGTAACCCATATGTGTAAGGCATTAGTTCCCTATGCATTGATCAAAGTAATCAAAAAGACAATTTTAAAATTGATGAATAAATAACCATAATGTCTTAAAGAGGCTTTATTTCAGTTTACGGTTCCTTCTGAGTTACCCTGATTTCATCCATAAAGACCGATGTGCTCTTCCATGTTGAGCTCAATAAAGCAGCTTCAGTCCTGGACCTCAGACTAGTAGATAAATATAGATGGATAGAAAATTGTGTGGAAACCGCGTGGTGCAGAATATCAGCAAATGCTTTAGCTCTCATAGGTCTTTAAATTTGTTTTTGCATCCTACTTCTAAATCTAGGCAGTGAACAAATTTATCACGGTGGTATATTTTTCAATATTGCTCAGATTTATGCCGCCCCTTCATCCCTTGAAGTCAGACTCGTAAAGGAATGAGGCATTACCAGCTTTTCTTACAGCCATTTGTAGGTTTAATAACCTTGTAAATCATATATCTGAGGAATTCAAAACGTTAACTCAGACCAGCTGCTTTTGGTGTTCCAAGGCTCACCTGATTCTTCTTAAACCATTTCTATCAAAAGCGTTGTGGAGCCTTCTTCTAAAACTACCCACATCTGAAGTCCAATTATCTGTCTTTTCCTCGGCACACGTCAGTACAACGTGTCCAATGACTTGTCATGTCCCCACTGGACGCTCGTTAATTCATGTGACGCACTGCAGCGCTCCTGGTGGCCGTTCCTGATAAGTGTTCCTGGAATTACAACGACAAACCCGAATCAATGGTGTTAGCAGAAATAGATACAGTTTGGGTTGCTGCTTGTGCTCTGCAAGGAATAGCAAAGGCAATATTTACATGATAAGTGCTGCCCTTATGTTTTAAAATATCACTGAACATATTCGTCTCTGTGTAATGTTTTAATATCAGAGTTGCACCACCTTGTTTATGTTAAAGTGTAGTAAATGCTTCTTATGTATTAACAGAGAAATGCTATTTTCAGTATTTGTGCTTCTTAGACCTCAGTCATTTATTATCATACCAGCATAATGATAAGAAATTCTTCATTGGATTCCACAAAATATGAGATTTGATATTCATCTGGCCCAGTTGTAGTTTATGTTGTTGGAAAGGTAAGATTTATGTATGTCAGGTGAGGCAAACCTTATAATGCACATATAACCAAAGATAATGCAGCTACTGCAATACCAAAAACTTTTCTTTAATCACCTTTTACAGATTATGCTGCTTGTGTGTATAACCAACACCTGTTCTTCATCTTTAATTTTTTTCCCCCTCTCCTGTTAATCCAGTTATTTCATCAGACATTTTGATAGAATATAAAGATAGAACCTGCAGCTTTTGATCCACCTCTGTGTAAACCCTAAAGTAGCTCCCATGTTTTTTTTTTTTCACAGTTTACTTCGTAGAACAAGACTTCATTGAGAATCTAGGGACATTTTTGTAGAAAAGCTGATAACTTTTTTATTTTTTTTAGATAACTCTTGTGGAGATATCTAATTCAAATATAGTGCTATCTAACTTAAAGGTCACAAGTGCAGTCGGATGGAACCGGGAAATGAATATCTCACCGTTCAAACATCTGTGGCTCAATATTGGACACTTTAAAGTTATTCTAAAAATTTGGGGGGGTGGGGGGGAAGAACTGTTTCCATTATGTTCAAGAATAGCTTTCTGGGTGATGTTAGGAACTAAGAAATGGAAACAGGAATAAGACTAACCTTGTAAAATGCCTGGTTTATAAATGTATCTTTCTTTAGTTGCAGCAGAAAACTCTCATGTTGAAAATTTTCAATAAAACATTTCTTCCTTTCGTTCATAAGGAAATCAAATTGATTAACTGAAGCATTTTTGTGACTTGACTTTTTTTTTTAAAAGGTTTTGTTGGCTCTAGTGGCCTTTATTTGAAAGTAGCTGGACAGGAAACAGGGTAATCAGAGAGGGGGAAGACATGCGGTAAATATTGCCAGGCTGGGAATCGAACCTGCGATCACCACCACGAGGACTAAGGCCTCAATACGTGGGTTGTGTGACTTGACTTTTTAAATGTAATCAGGCCATTTCTTTGAGCTATTATACACAATGGTAAAGTCTAAACAACTTTATAATGTCAAGCACCTAAAGTAAAAGTTGGTCTTCCCAAGTCAGAAAAGGGTTTCCAGAAAAAAAAAAGCTACATGCCTAAATGTGGCCATGGCTCCGGTCAAAGCAATAATTAATACGTTTAAAACAGCATGAACTGTTATAAGAGCTTTTTCTGTCCTAAGATCACCAGCAAGGATGTTAAATACTCCTAAGCTTCAACTGGACGAGTGATTTTGTTAGATGACTCAGTGCCACACCTTGGAGAATAGGCCGTCGAACAGACAGTGTTGGTGTGAATTGTCCGGTTCAAAATATTAGAGGTGAGCTCTTTGAAATGGATCATAGATCACAAGGCGGTACTCACTAAAAGTGCGGAGAAGTTTCAGTATGGTGGAGAGTCTGAAACCCAACGAAAATAAGTTCTCATATTTTTCATCGGGACAGTGACCAAGATATAGAATCAAATCGAAACAAAAGTGATTCAGCAGACATAAACCAACCTTTTTCCATGGCTATGTTTGTCTGCCAAGATCAAATGTTATGAAATACCTGAAGACAAGAGTTTAACACAATACCTGGGACGCGAAGCTCAAGAGAAGGTGCCCAAAGGGAATAATCAAAGCTTCATCTCTCAAAGCGCCAACCTTGTGAAATGTTAAAGAAAAAGATCAATTACAGTTCTGTTGAACAAGTTATTTACAAAGGAGCTTTTTACAGAACAACTGATTTTGTTTTCAAAAAAATAATTGCACTTCTCTACATGAGCTTATTCTGCTATGATATCTTTACTAAAGGTGAAAAGGGTCAAAGAGGCTCCTGTATATCCTGTATTTCATCATTCTGGGAGTGGAAAAAGAGGAATGGTTACATTCAGACTGAACAGGAACTTCATAGACACGTGAATGTTTTTAAGAGTAAGAAGAGCAAACTATTAAAATCGCTGACAGATGAAGTAACACTGATGACTATGTTGATACTAGTACAGCTGCCTGTTATTTTGAATTCTGCGACTGACCCGAGCATTGCTGCTGCTGTGTCGCTCCAGGACAATTTGAACCTGAAAAAAAAAAAATCATAGTCAAATAAGAATAAAAAGGGAGGAAAAAAAAACCCCAAACAAATTGAGTTATAGCCTAAACTGCAGAAGAAGATCTGATCATGTTGAGTCTATGTCGATTTTGACCACAGATTTAATCAAAAAAAACTCAACAAACCCCTGGCCTTCCAAAGAAAACAGCAAATACAGTCCACTCTCAGGCTTGGATGTGTTTTCACTTGACAAACCAAGTGGCAGAAAACTATTTAAGGAATTTAACTGAACACAATAGATGGTGGGGTAATGAAAAAACACACAGCAGTGGTCTGTATACTCTGACTTTTTGATCGCTGCGAAGGCATGAAGCCTGAAAACGATCAATCAATTCAGAATCAGCGGGGGATCCTCGTCGTGACTGAAAACCCGAGTCACATGCTCCGCTAACTGCACAGGTTTCTGATCGCCTCGGCCGCCACATTGTTGCAATTCCAATTGTTGGTGTGGTGAAACAGAGGTGGGGGTTAAGTTCAGATACTTTGCATTCTCATTTTAATTTTGTGCCAGCAGCACCCTAATGATTCATTGGTGAAGTCAGAGTTGAAGGCCAAGGCCGTCTGACTGGTTTGGTGTTGAAAGGAAAGGAGGAGGATAATCCACGTAGACACACTGCTAACCAGAGTGAAACCTTGGCTCTCGGATAAAATGTCCTCTTCCCCGGCCCGTTTCTGTGACACGTTGTGAAATACGCGAAGAGGCTCTGATTTGAGAAGGTTTTGTGAAAGTATGAATCTAATGGGATATTGTTTATCTGGCCGCTGACTGGCGGGGATTTTGGCTGCTTTTCATGCTGCGGCTGTTTTCATCTGTTGAAGAAATTGCATGGCATTTGCAGAAAACGTGAACTCATTTTTCTTGCCTTTCTCTTAAACAAACATCAACTCAGTCGGTCAGTCAGTCTGAGTAAACAGTCTGTTTACAATACGCTCCGTGGCCCACTATCAAAGCCTGACCTTTACAATCCCAGAGCAAAATGCCAAAAAAAAAGAAAAAAAAAAAAAGAACCTTCAAGGTTCGTGTTTTAAATATAAAACAGGATGTTACAGAAGATGTCACCATAAATCAAGTCTTAATGTTTTTTTGTTTTCTCCACTCAGCTCTTCGTGCTGTTCTTGATTTTGTTTTAATGATGTGTGTTTGCTTCCCGGGTTTTCCTGCCCACTGAGCGTGACACGAGCATTCCCCACAGGAGACCCGGCTGCCACCCGCCTCATTTTACGTGTGCCACGCTCTGCACCTTGTCCTCCTCCTCCTCATCCTCCTCTTGCTCCCTGTTGCCTTTTGCTCATGATGAAGAGCTGATCATCATCCACCTGCGCGACAGGTACATGCTTGCTGACTTTCTAGAACAAAGCACAGATGTGGTAAACAAAGAAAATCAGTTCTTAGCAACCTCTACCACACACACACACACACACGCACGCACACGCACACCCCTGCACGCTCGCACACGCACTGCTCCACCCCACATCCACCTTCCTCGACTGGCTGGGCTTGTTAGAGCTCACGCCCGTACCTGTTTGCTAGTTTGCTGAGACACCTGTCAGGGACGACAGAGTTTTCTACTGCTCACTTCGGCCACACTCAGCTGTGTGAAGAGTGCCCAGTTGGATATAAGGGTTGAACAGGTATGTACTCTCACTATGAACCATCTGGCTTGTTTATAATGTTATTTAAGAGGTAATCTTAACATGTTTTTTTGTCATCAGAAGGCGGACTTGTCACAAAGAAGGAATGTTTGTCTGCGTAAACTGATGATTATCGCTGTTTGCCCACTTATTTTTTACATGTCAGCTCAGTTGACTCTCATCTTCAGCGCTTTCTTTTAAAAGCTGCTGTGTTTCATTAATGATTTATCATGTGTGTGTATGCGTGTGTGTGTGTGCGTGTGTGTGTGTGTGTGTGTGTCCTGCCAGGATAAAAATCCTTTCTCCGTTCAGAGTCACTTTTTATTCAGGACAACATCTTTCAGATGCATTGATCTGAGGGTTGTTGCTCTGTAAGGGCTAAATTAAAAACCTCAGGAGTTTTAGCTATTAATATTTGCATTCACATTTTTTAACCCCCACCCCCCTTTTTTTCCCCCAGTTTTGCATAAACTGTGGCCTGCTTTGAGATAAGGAAACAGTCACTGAACTGTCTTTTTTTTTCTTTTTTTTTTTTTTTTTTTGTAATAATACTCAAGGAATTTTACCTCAGATCAACTTCTTTTCTGATCCTAAATAAATTGCGGGATCGACTAATTTGGAAATAAGCAACCAGAACCCATCTTTAACAAAATGAGACGTTACTCCGAGCTGCTGGTGTAAGAAGATGATTATTTGTGTGTTTCAATTCTTATGTAGGCAAGTGAAGAAATTTTCTCTCGAAATGTGGCAGGACAGGATGACCTGCATGCTTGAAGGATGAGAACGAGGAATTTCTGACAGCCTTTTGGGGAGGCGACATACCATAGCGACAACCATTTGAAAATATGCTAATTCTAAGATAAGGAGCTGTTTGCTGATCACACACTTTCTCTTCAGGAGGTTTCTTACTGATGTATTTTTCAGGTTGCCTGTAGGGGAAAGCACAGAGATCCCAGCAGAAGAAACATGTCAAGCGGTGAGAAGACTAATTAATGTGATCTAATTATGATGCCACGTACTTCCTACAATAATAGCTGATGTTATCGCCCCTCTGTTCTGAGCTGTTATGGTTTATAGCATATTAAGACTTCATGTACCCCGTACAATAATATGAGGGCTACAGCCTTCACTTGTCCCTAAAGGTTTAAAGAGCCTGTAGCTTTTTGACTTTCATGAACATGAATGTAGTTTGAGAATCGATAAATTGACACTAAGTGTTAATAGGTTTAATATATTAATTACTCATTAAGTCATCGCCCATTGTCACATTTTGGCTGAATTCCCATTTTCTCTTTCACTGCTTCCTTTTTTTCACAAGCAGCTTCCCTTCACTTTACACCCGAAAGTAGCATGCGGTGTTATTTACTTTACAGCTTTACCATGATAACCATTTTATCAAGCCGAAAAACATTAAACTTCTTAAAACAGTTATTGAGGCCACACATTTTCAGAAGAAAAGAAAAAGCCATTGTTTTACTTTGCTAATCTTGTAACCCTTTAGTTGAAGTGTGACCTTGAAACATTTCAACTTAAAGGTAATCTTACCACTTTCACTTCCATCTATATCAAAACAAAATCTGTTAAATTCAAGCTGCTCTTTAAGATCTTTCAGTTGAAATAAAGAAATTCATTTACTTTTGGGACGTAGGTTTAAACTAACAATCAGTTTTAGGATTTAGGACTTGCGTTTGTAATTGACCTCGTTCGTCTCCTGTTCATAAGCTCACCACTTTTAAAGTGCAATAACAATAACACACCTTGCAAAGCGTGGTCACGTTTGTGCGTGCTCCTGTTTGTGTCCCAGAGGGAGACCGAGCATCTGTGCTTCGCACCACCAAAGTACGAACAAAGCTGAGGGGAGACGGCAGCTGGCTGCAGCGCCAAGATGAACCTCGGGCTGAAACTCCGGAGGAGGAAAAGCCATGGTAAAGCACAAGTCTTCAAAGAGTCCCGTCCATCTCATCAGCTGCCCAGTCACTCGAAGAGACACAATTAAATTCTCTGTGCAATCTGTGCAGGTTGGCAGAAGTTAGAGCCAGGCGTTTGAACGGAGCTCCCATTGAAACGAGCCCAGTTTCCTCGCCAGTAAAGTCCACGCCGCCACCGATAAAGTCTGACACTGAGAGGTAAAGCTGTATTTTTGAATAAGGTTGCAGGACCACTTTAAAAAATTTTACTTTCATTTGACCAAATCCCTGTCTTGATTTTCAGTAAGCCAGCAACAGAAGGATACCTGATCAGGTGGGAGAGACACTCACTCTGATCCATAAAAAAAAAAAAAAAAAAAAGTCAAAAATTAAATCAAACTTTTTTTATGTTAATCAAAAGCAGACTCAAAACATGAGAATACAATAGAAAATGTTGCTTATTTCAGTTGAATGATTTAAAAAAAAAGTATCTCATACGCCTTCATTATTTCCAGAATTATACATTTAAAACTAATTAAAAAAGAGCAGAACAGAAATGTTATGGTATACACTGTTGTTGGAGTAGGTCACAAGAGGAAAGAAACTAACTGAATTAATGGAAAGTTGAATGGAGGGAAAACATGTGGTAGAAAAAAGGTCCAGATTATGGACTACAAGCACCACATTTCTTAAGTTAAGAAAATCCTAAACTAAAAACTCCAGATGTACCGTAGATGAGCTAAGGGCAAAAGAGAACTTAAAGTGTCCTCTTTTAAATTAAGCTTTCTATTTTTATTGGAATTCAAAGTCCCAGAGTCTGGAGGAAGACTGGTTGAGTTGTCAGACTCCAAGTTGGTGGAGGCCCACTGTTATATTACAAATAAAATCCATCTGCCTTCAAATATATTTGTTTTTAGTAATAATCTAATGCAACTGTATTAATGTTGGGATGCTGCAAAAATAATGCTAATAACAACATTCTTTGTTCCTTTTGCCTTCAGAGGTGTTTTTACTAAACTAGAAAAGACCGTTTCAACTCCATCATATAATGGCACGAGGTAAAAGCATCTTCCCTTTAAAAACAGTTGGTCTAATTGCATAGTGCGATCTGAAAACCACATTTCTGCTTGTAAATTATTATTATTATATTATTTTTTTTTACCTCAGCATACCAAAAACATTCACTAAAAAGCCTTCAGAGACCTACAAGAGGATGTAAGTGTACGAATAAGCCTTCCAGATAATTGCTTGCATCTCGCTGAGAATGTTTTGTTTTTCACGCTGTTTGTGTTTGTGCTTCTGCTCCGTAGAGCCCCTCACATTGTGAGGAACACTTCAGAGAAGCCCGAGGGCCAGCTCAGCTTCGAGGAGCAGGAGCGACGGTGAGACTCCGCTCCCACTGAGAAGCCATGTGCCCAGAAAAAAAAAAACTAAATACAAAAAAAAACCCATTCTTGAGTAATATCACATTGTCTCACTGCGCAGGACGGAGGCTGCCCTTCATGTTATGAAGACAAAAGCAAACACAAGGCGATCCTATGTTATGTCTGCCGCTAAGCGATATGAGTATGTATCATTTAGGTCATTTCTCTAATGGGTATAAAGAACTTTAACCTGATTCTGGAAGTGGTTCTGTTTCCAATCCATCCCAATTTGCTTTGTAGAAATCTTATTTATTCTAAGCGTTTGTTCCTAAAATCTTCAGGACTAAAGATACACCACCTGACACTTCTTTGGCCACCAGCAGTCCTTCATATGTGGCTAAAAGGTTTGAGTTTCTTTATATTGTGTTTGATTCTGGAGCCGAAAAGAAACAAAGCTTGTTCTCAAATTTCGCCGTTTCATCACTTACACGTCTCTCCGTGTGCATGCATGCAGGGTGGAGATTTTTGATGACGCCGGAAGCGCGGTGGAGCCATCGTCCGCTGTCCCTCCCACATCTGCTGCCTCTGCTCCTGCACCCAAACAGCAGACACTGTGAGTCTCGTTTCATGTTTCATGTGTACCGATAACCTTAAATAAGGCAAAACTGTTGGCCGGTAAACATAAAAATGTTGAAAAGTCTTCCTCCTTATCCGACTGAGTGTGATGGCGCAACCTTAGCAAGAGCCATTTTATTTAAGTTATTTAAGATCCAAGTTTCTGGTTGCAGGCTATAGGGAGCTCGTACTCTTACATTAAACTTTTTTACTGGACCCCAGAGAACTTTTGCAGAAAAAACATAAACTTTTGTTGAACTGGCAAGAAAAAAAGAAAAAAAGAAAATCCTTCCCTTTCTTTCTCTATTTCTTAGTAGAGCTCAGTAGTTAATCTCTTCAGCCCAAAGTGGTCTTCAGTTCTGAGCCCTCGTCCTCAGAACTAAATGTGATTGTCTCAGCATCTCATGCGTTAGCTGGGAAAGTAGAGAAACATCTAACTATGATCAGTTTTTGTCAGTTTTAACATATCAAGTGCATAAAAATAAAAGGTTATCTAAAGCAACATTTGTGAAATGTGTCCCTTTTTTATCACTGTTTTTATTGCAATCACATCTACTACATTTGATGCGATTTTACGTTTGTGTATGCCTTATTCTTTCACATCTTCGAATGGAAATTAGCCTATCTTTCATCTTCGTCGCATGTATCTACGTTCACAGCTCCAGTGTCGACACAATTGCGGCCTTGTCCGACACCCTCATTTCTGTGGACACAAACCCTAGCAGGTATTTACTGAAAAACAATACAGAAGCAAGTCCTACACATTATCAGGCAAAAAAAAAAGAAAAAAAAAAGATCCTCTCAGTTTAACATCGTCGCCCAAAGGCCCCAATACTACACTATTTGATCGAGACTTTGTTTTCCTTGCAGCGCTGAGAACAACAAGCAAGAGCTGGCGGAGGAAGAAGGAGGCCCGGTGGACAGTCCCACCCCAGAGGACAGGTAAACAAAATCAATAACCGCCTCACTTGTGCCGTGGCGTTGGCTGGCAGGAACACAAATGTGCTCTGATTTCCACTGTGTTCACTTCAGAGTAATTACAGAACACACGTCTCCATTTTTGGTGCCTTAAACATGAGACATGACTGTCCTACATTACATTTGATTAGACGCAGTACAAACATATTTAATGAAGAGATGTTTCTGGGCTTTCTTGCCAAACCAGGTGCTTTAATAACATGCTGATCTGTTTGTTTTTTATTTTTTGTTCTTTTTTTTTCCTGCCTCTTCCTCTCTGCAGTGCTGAACAGGAGCCAGATACAGCACCCAGAGACGGCGAACCAATAACAGGCGATCTCCTGGGTTTCGGTGATGGGTTCGTTAAAAAAATATTCCTTCTCATTTTGCAAATAAGAAGAATTTTTGAATGTTATCCATAAGGTGTCACTGTTGGACCTCATATAAAGTCCCTCATCTGTCTCAAGTTGCCTGTATGAGCTATAAACACCCCCAATCTGAATCCTCACACCCCTCTTTGTTCATCAACTTCTTGCTTTCTGCTTGCGCAGTCCAGAAGAACCAACGGAGCCGGCTCCATGCAGCCCTGGACGCTGGAGTCAGGATCTACTCACTGGAGTTGGCAGGTACAGGAAAAGGCTCTTTATCTCCTCAAACTGCTAATCCGTGCTCATTTGAAGAATTAGTTTCTCCTCGGTTGTAAATCTGTAGTTGCTTTCTTACCATCACCTTAACTCACCTCGATAAAGTTCTAAAACTCTTCCCCACTCTGGACTTTTCTGTGTAATGCCTGCATAGTGGGCCCAGTCCTCCATCTGACACCCTGAATCTCGAGGCTCTGTGTCATTAGAGTGAACACAGAGCCATGCAGGTGAGAAAACCCCAATGTGACAGCTCACGCTTCCCATCTTTGCCCTCCTCTTGTGTCAGTGGTTTCTTTTTTTTTTTTATCACCGCACATAAAGGAGACAAGCAACCCTGATTTATGAGATTCATTTTTATCACAAACCCGAAGATTAATCCACTGCTCCGTGGCAGAACCAAGCAGCCTCCGATTACTGAATGAAACGACTTTGAAACTTTAAAAGCCTTCATTTTTATCTGCACACGCGTCTGGAAATAGAAAAGAGCGCTCCGTGCTGATTAGTATTTCTGCTTTTGTTTTTGTCTTTCCGCCAGCCTCAGCATGCAGCAGCAGGAGGAGGAGAAGCAGACGGATGAGACAGCCGTGGAAGCACAAAGGTAGCGGGAGATGACAGGCTGCTCTTAAACAATTATCTATCTGTGCAGAGCTGCTCCCTCGAAGAAGAACGATATGCAACGTAATGATTTATACCGACTCTGTCTGCAGCGTTGGCCCCACAGTCACAACACTGTAACGAACCAAAGCTGTGGTTATTCCTGACAAAGAGCGCTCATGGAAAGAAGAAGAAAAGAAGAAAAAAAACATATTCAGACAGTTTCCATGCTTGTTAAATAGTTCAGTGGATTTCAAGCTTTCCTAATGGAGTAACACTGTAAATAGTGTATGAGAACAGCAACAGTAACCTTTATTTGCCCTGTTTTTTTTGTTTTTTTTTGTTCCCATCTTGCCATTCATTCCTCTCTGTCCTCTATAATTCTGTCTACCCATCACCAAGCCAAGAGATCAAGTTTATTCACGCCTTGAATAAAATTGATCAGAAATTGATGTGATAGACAAACACAAAGTAGGGTACAATTGTGAAACAGATAAAATCATTGGCCTCCTTCACCCTAACACTCCTAAATAAAGTCCAGGGCAACTACCCACATTCAATCAAATCTGAAAAAGAGCTATTTGGCAAAAACATTTGGTAAAAATTGTTTCTAGATGTGTAAAGGTGGTAGAAATTTTATTCTACAAAGTATTAAATCAGAGGACGATGAACACAAATGTATGCCACACTTTTCAGATTCTTCACATAATATACATGTATATATATGTATACTACACACATATATATATATATATGGGTATAATTTTGGTGTATGGCATAAAATGTCAATATAATACATTGCAGAAGTTTGCTGTTGGATACAAGATAGTATACCAGAACACTTAGTGAAAAATATCTCGGTTTCTCACATTGCTGAAGTGCGTAGTATAAATTTGAATGTAGTATTTCCATTTGGTAATGACGCCCCTGATTCTGATTCCCATTGAGTTTGGCCCTGTGTCCGCTCTCTGTTCCTGTTTACCATTCAAACTGCATTAAATCTTTCCATTATGAGTCAATGTGATCAGAATTCCTCAGACACCAGACAGGGCCGTGCTGACAATTGAGAGTGAAATCAGTGTGAAATTGTTTTTCAGCTCGGCTGATCCGTTTGATCCAAATCCGATAGGGACTGCATCCCATAACAGGTAATCATATTGGTTTGGCACTGTGACTGTCTTCCAGCCAGCCAGATAGCATCTTGGCATGCATAATGCAGCAGTTTCTGATTATGAGCCACTTTCCTCCTATTGCAGCCCCCCTGACCTGTTTAAGCCCTCCGCTGATGTTTCCATCAACAGGTACAGGAAAGATTTTCCAAATCCCTCCCTCTTCCTCCTCCTCTAACCTCTGCTTTGCTGCCCCTGCTGCTCCTGATGTAATCATCGTTATTCACAATTGGCACAAATCACTCTAGAAGCGCTGCACATTCAGTATATTCACCACAGCTTCCCCCGTTGATATGCTCCATTAGCAGTGGGTAACCCTTCTCCATTTTACATTTTTGTCTTTCAGTTCAGCAACAACGGAGGAGACGATGGAACGTCCAAG
The DNA here is from genome assembly GCF_019740435.1 of Gambusia affinis. Taxonomy (NCBI): domain Eukaryota; kingdom Metazoa; phylum Chordata; class Actinopteri; order Cyprinodontiformes; family Poeciliidae; genus Gambusia; species Gambusia affinis. Next base: position 8,038,697 of record NC_057876.1, read on the forward strand.
TCCAGAAGTGCTCAGTTACCCGTAAATGATCAATCTCAATATTTATTACTTCTGTTTGGTATTGTTTTGTTTAGCTTTTGCCTTTAATTATCCGTCGGTTTTGGACCAGTAAAAGCATGAAGATCAACATCTGAAAACTTCATCTTTGGCTGTCTTGTCCTCTGATGGGTTATTTTTTATCGAATTTACTCTTCGTACCTATGTGTTATTTCCTTCACAACATTTTTGTACGGTTTAGCCTTTCCTGTACTGTGTCAGTGGTAAGGTGCAATTTAGTCAGCAGATTATCGCATTGACACAATTTATAATCACTTAAAAAGCTTCCACTTTTTATTCTCTATAAATATTTTTCACACAGGACGATTATTACTTCCTACCTCCATTATCCCCAGTGCAAACTTTTTGATGGTTTAGAGGTTGATCAAATATTGTTTGTTGAACTTGTTTTGAGATGGTAAAAGTCTTGGTGCCTTTCAGATTGGTGTTTCCTTTATTCTGATTGACCACACAATCTTAATTTATATATTTTTAAAAAACACCCAGAAAGGTACTACACCTACAATAATAATTGTGTACAGCCTTACAACAGAACATGAGCAATTCTGAACTATCCCTTTATAGCGTCATGTATCTAACTTTAATTTTAAAAGAAAGAAAAAAATAAATAAATATATATATATTTTACATATAAAACTGTCATTACGTCATGACAGTACAATTTGAGACAGATCGTCTGTGAAAAAAATCAAGCTCCTTCATCTTTCCTCACTTCTACTGCAGAAATACACCGTTCCCAGTAAAAAAAACAATGAATCTGAACCAGGAGGATTGTCTTAGCACTGCCAATCATCCTTGTGTGTGTGCTGCTCATTGTGGTGGAGAAACAACTTACCTTTCCACGAAAACAGTTTCTGCGTCGTCATCAGTGGCCATGCTGACTAGTCGGAGCAGTCATTTCAGGCTCTGTTGTGGTGAGCCACCTGTAACCTAGCAGAGAGCAAGGGGCAGGATGTGAGCGGCGTGCACACAAGCTTGATTGACAGCGCTAAGACACTGCTCCCTGACTCTGGTTTGTTGAGTGTGACTGAGTGGTGTATTTCTGCAGCTAGCGCTGGGAGCACTGGGGGAAAACAGATGTAAATGCAGAGCAGCGGGAGGAGCCACCAGCACTGGTTCTCTGTTCGCTGTTGTCCGGTTTTTGTCTATATCAACAATTCTCTAAATGTTCCGCTTCTGGAACTTTCTGATGCAAAGACGCTTGCTCCACTACTTTGTGTTCAATACCATCAAAAAAATAAATAAATTAATTTATGTCTGTTTCCTTAATTCAGTGTAGTGGTACCAGAAATACTATACTCATGTCCCAACGTTGGTAGTTTGTAAAGAACCTCACTTCCACATTGACAATTTTTTCCCCCTTTTACCTCGTTTATATTACAATTTTTTCTCTCTTTTTTTATTATTTACTCTCTGAGCTGGAAGTTATTGGGCATAGGTGATGATGAAAATAGGTCAGATATTTGTTACTACATTCCCTTCAAAGACGTCCATCCTCCAGTAATTCTTCTCTGCTTTTTTTTTTTTTCTAAATAAATGTACAGAGTGAATATGCCATTGACTCATGTTACACCAGTGGGAGTTGAACAAGTCATCTTGAAGATAATTCCAAGCAAAGAGGAGCCTAAGAACAATGCGGAGGAAGAGGAGAAAGTAGAAGAGGAAGAGCTGCTCAGTGTGGTGGAGAAACAACTCCACCTCTACTTTCTCCAGGAGGAGAAAGTAGAAGAGCAAGAGGATAATGAGAAGGAGGAGGACGACAAAGTACAAGAGGAAGAGGAGAATGAGGAGAAAGTAGAAGAGAATGAGGAGGACACAGTACAAGAGGAAGAGGAGCATCAGGAGGAGGAGAAAGCAGAAGAAGAGGAGAATGAGGAGGGGAAAGTAGATGAGGAGGATGATGATAAGGAGGAACAGAACGTAAAAGAGGATGAGGAGGAAGATCAGAAAGTAGAAGAGGAAGAGGAGTCTAAGGAAGAAGAGGAAGATGAGGCGACAGAAGAGGATGAGGACCAAGATGAAGAAAGGTATGTTTATTAAGATTGAAATGAGAGAGTCCACATTAAAGCCCCGTTTTGAAGCGGTATCTCACAATTCATTGTATGTCAATCACCGAACCTTAAAACGCACCTGAAAGCAAGCTAACATTTCTTCATATATCAAAACAGTGAAGACCTGGTGAGTAGAGACAGAGATCTGCTTCATCATCTACAATCTACAGATTTCATCCTCACTGAATTGTATCTATACTTATTGACAGCTGTGGCCAATGACAAAAGTTTGAAATGTTTTTTTTTTGTTTTTTTTTTTACTCACTTTCCAGGGAGATGAGTTAGTTTATGATCTTATTAGTGTCAGACTTTATAATGAAAGCGTGCTTTCACCAGATGTTTATCTTAAACTTATCTTCTTTGGAGCTTTGTGTCTTTTATTTCTCTCTAAATTCTTAGCATGTGATGCTGCATGCAGGCCTGATTTGCTGTACCGCAGCTGGAATAAGTTAGGTAATCAAGTTAAGGAATCCAAATCGAATCAAAGATCTGAATTTAGCTTTTGTGACTTGGAAAAGTACTTGTTTAACTTGATCATATGTTTTTTTTTTTTGGTATATTATAACTACAACTTGTGGAAATTTTATGTGGTAGGTAGACCAACACAAAGTACCCCATAATTTTGTGGCAAACTCATACACAGTGTTGGAAATTCCTGACAAATAAAAATCTGGAACATGTGCTTTGCATTCGGCAGTATTTTCCCCCCATTGTACTCTGCTGGCTCTAAATAAAATCCAGCGTAATTAATTTCAATTAGATGCAATCTAACAACTCACACAGCATAACTTTTATGATTTAATTTTAGTATAACTCCACCTGTTCCGTTAAAGCTGTAGAGGTTACTTTAAGAACAGTGATGAACAAACAACCTCATTTCACTCTCCAACAAGTCAATCACCCCAATCAGGCAGCTAGAGCTGCAATACAAGGGCGTACAATCAAAGCGCATTCACGTTCATGTGTTAAAAAAGACTCAGCAAAGTGCAGACCTAAGACTTATTTTTAATATGAAATATTTTCTCCAGCTCTCAGGGTTCCTGGACCACCACATGGGAAATCCCTCATGAGACAAGCACAGAGGAGAGGTGAACGCACTTTTCTTTTTTGCTCCGCTATTCTTCATTTATTCTCCCCCTTTGATCTGTGTCCATTATCAGCTAAAAGCCTTTCAATGTCTGTCTGTCTCCCCCTCTCAGCCACGAAGCCGAGGCAGAGGACAGGGCTGGAGATCAGCAGACTGTGATCATGTTTGAGAGAAAGTAAGTTGTCGCTTTATCAAGAGCTCCAGGTGCACATTGGCTCCTTTTATCCCCCGTAACCTCGTTTCCTTTCACTGCGGTGGAGGAGCTGGGCTTTTACAGCGTTTACTCTCTGAGGTGGAAGTTATTGGGCACTGATGCTGATGAAAATAGGTCGGATATTTGTTACTACCTTCCCCTCACAGCTGTTGCAAACATGTCCGGCCTCCAGCAACTCTGCTTTTTAATAAATGTGCAGTGTGAACACACCATCCGCTCATGTTACTGTTACATGCTTGTTTGTGCTCCAGGTCCACTGTGAGTGACTCCCCTTGGGATAAATGGATGTCCCCCACCGTTTATACCATCTCCACTGGGTCGGGAGATGGCGATGAGGAGGAAGTAGAGGAGGAAGAACGGTACTTTTTTCTTTTTCTTTTTTTTATTCAGCTGTATTTTTGCACCAATCTAGAGCAATCAATTCCCATTAGAGATAATCTTATCAGAGTGCATAATTTTCATTATTTTCTCTCAGCATAGATAGGTACAGTTGTGCTGTTAAAACCTCGTTAGTTATTTAGAGAACACCGATGAACAAACAGCGCCATGACAACCAAGTAACACAGCAGACAAGTGAAGAATAATGCTTCAATACGATAATAAAACATCATGCTAAACATTGAACATGCTGCATTTTGTTGTTCTGCACTGCTTGGCAGGGTTGTTAAAAAGTTCAGACCTTAATCTAACTGAGAACCACAAGCAAGTCGTGAACATATCTGTTGACAGAAGCTCTTCATCCTGTCTCACTCGAAGAACAACGTTAGTCTCCAGACGTGAATAGCTGGCAGACGTTCCCACAACAAAGGAATTACACATTTTTCAGGTTTTATCTACAAATTTTCGTAAAAATGTGAGTTGTTTTTACCTCCATTTGACCTCCCATATTCCACACAAGTATCCCACTAAGGTTTGGGGTTGTATTATGACAAAGTGTGAAGACGTTCAAGGACTATGAATTTTCCTGGCACTGTGGTCTATTTAAGATTCCTGCTTGTGTTCTCCTACTTCCATTGATTTTGGTAACACAGCTGTTTAAGCTAAATTGATTTGCGCTAAATCCCTGTGGGAACGCAGATCCTGAACACTTTACTCAGGCTATACACGTACCTGCAAGTCCTGTTTTAACAGATCTATCAGCTCTGTTTATGACATTCTACAATCAGAGCGGCATTCCCATTGGCTTTCAGTCTGCCCTCATTTGGCTCCCTCTCTCTAATTATCGGGCCACCGCATGTCAAATTGGTGACGTGCATTGGAGCCGTCATTCTGTCAAATCTGAGCCCAGTGAATGACTCTCATTAACAGACAGTGGTGGAAAAAAATAAAAATAGGAAGGTGAAGGACCCCGTCTTATGACGGGTCCCATAACCCTTCACACTCCTGTCATCTGTGTGTAAAAGATGACGCGAAGGCCTGTGCTCTCCGTCTGCAGGCCAGCTGTGGTAGTGGAAGAGCGACGGGTCCCAACACCGGAGCCGGAAAGCAAAAAGTGAGCATCTCTCCAGAGTGGAAACTGAACTTGAAGTTAGAATTTGCACCCACATTAAGTTACTTTCTGCTTTAGGCCTTTTGTGTATGTGAAGGAGTACGTCGACGCGAGTGAGTCTTTGCTCAATCTCAGGGACCCACTCAATGGGTAAGACCGATTATTTGTTGAAGCAGTCATATAAAAACATTAATCAATGTTACTTAGATGATGGTACATTTTGTTCTTTTCCTGTAGGTCAGACGATTTAGCATCAAGCACCATCAGTTACTCGTACAGCAGCCCCTCTAGCTACACCAGGTAAAACCCCGGCACATAAACCTTTTTCATGCACCAAGACTTGAGAGTGTAGAGGGGGTCTATACACACATCCCTGTTAAAACTGAACATAAACCGCCATAATTCATTTCCAAACTTTTTCCACCTCTAATGTGACATATTTTCTGCTCAATTCAAATGAGATTAACCTGAGATAAAGTACACCGGGCCTAGTAGGTTATCCCTGACATTTATTTGCCTCCTTTAGGTAAGGCCGTAGTTTGCAGAAAGAAAAAATAAAATCCCACAGCATTTTATATACATGATATTGAACAAAACTGTGTCAGATTTGTGTCGGAAGTAGGAGTGAAGAATAACGTCGTACCGGGTTGCAGAGCTTTCTTTTTGGAAGTCCTTAAAGAGAAGGAAATGCTATTTGTTTTGGTGTTAACTAGAATTATCAACACACGATAACAGCTTGTTTGTCTCCATGTGATGCACTCAAAAACACACAAAAAAAAAGGCCCACATGTAGATATTTTAGAGAATTGTGTGCAGTACTTACTAGTTACGAAGTGCTAATGAATATTTAATAACCGTCTCTCGAAGCATTTCATATGCTGTCAATTAATTGACTTTTAGTAGTTTAGTTGAATCAAAAGATGCTTTAACAAAGTATTGGTTTAATGGTGTGCACACTTCCACACTTATGGCATTGCAGCTATTCTTTTTTATGTATATTAACCCCCTATCAGCTTTGCTTGTTTTTAAGTTGGATTGTACAGGATTAATGTCAGGTTAAAGGTGGAAATTATCCTTCATGGTCTCATTTTTTGGTAAGAAAGCCATTGCTTTTTACAGGGGTTGTCTACGTTTGTGAGATTCACTGTATGCTGCGTTTTTGTGACAATTTTACATGTTCACCTACGCGTGCACTTATTTCACACTTTAATTGCTATACTTCTTCTCTACCTCAATATGCCACTTGCAACTCTAAAACTCTCTTTCTAAGTGCTTCAAGCTGCTTGTTTTCACCTTTGAGCCTGTTTGCTTTTCTTTACATGAGGCCACTCCGGCCGATCTTGTTCAAACAGAGCGTCATTTTATTTAACATCATTAATCCACGCACTGAGACGAAATCCAGTTTAAGCTAAAGGTCCGTCTCCTCCTGCCTGTTTGTTTTTCTGCCTCTGACACAAGAAGATGTGTGCGAGCGGCGGGGCAGAAATTCCAGGAAGCCATCTAGCTCAGCTAATTGGGGGACTGAATGGGGACATCAAAGGATTATTTACACGTATTGAAGCCTAAATTGTGCTAATCGCTGTTTCCCTCCAGGGTCTCCCTGTCGTCCACCTGCACGTACTGCGGAAAGCAGGTGGGCAACGACGCCAAGATCAGCATCGAGCATCTCAATATTAACAGCCACCCTGAGTGCTTCCAGGTAAATGGCCTCCATTTGTGGATTTTTTTTAGTAGCGCTCTCTGGACCTATTGGCACCCCTGGTAATGATGTGCAAAATCGTTGGGATTAATTCATCTTTTATTGCAGTAGTTTGGAGAATATATAAAAACCCAGCCTTTAGTGTGAGCAGATGCGTTAGGTCACATTATTATCAACTCATAACAACTCCTATAAAATAAGTGCTACTCTGCTTTTCTACGACTTCCTGTCTCCCTGAGGTACTATGACGCAGTTTCAGTTCTATTAGGTGTTGCCCACTAGGGTGCAGCAAAGAGTGGCACCTTGAGGACTCCAGGTCTCCATAGCAACCACTAGACGCCTTCTAGAAGCAAACTGGTTGCCGGGAAGACACATTTACCTTTACCTTTACCATTACAATTAAAAACAGGCAGAGTTTGTTAATCTCTTCTGGGACATTAAATGGAGCGTACTTTTTGGTTTGAAGAAACTAAAAGATACACTACGACCTTTGCAGCAACAAATATTCAAGTTGGGTCTGGGCTGAAATAAACAATAGCTCTGTTCAAAAGCACCTCCTCCCCACTGTAAAGCATGGTGGAGGATTTCTGGTGCTGTGGGCTTGTTTCCCTCGCAAAGGCCCAGCTAACATCGTTAGAGTTCAAAGTTCATCATGAACTCGAACTCTTTTAAAGACCATCTTCCAGCAAAATACGGCCAAAGCAACACAAAATTTGTTCACTAGACACTAAATGAACCGTCTACCACGGCCATCCCAGTCCGCAGACGAAATTCTGTAGAGAACTTGTGGGTTGAAAATAAAGGATAATTTAGAACCATCTAACAGGTTTGTGCACAGAGAAATAGTCAAAGATCCCTCTTTATTTGCTCCAAATGTTAGAAGAGTAAGTGCTGTGTATTGACAAAAGCTGAGTTGCACAGAGTTTTACCAGCAGAAGCGCCAACAAATATGACTCTGACTTTGTCCCAAAAAAAAAAAAAAAAAAAAAAAAAAATTCCAAAACTTATTATTTCTTAACGTGTTTCCACACTTAATTATGCAAAAAGTTTTATTTTTCAAACAATGTCAGTGCGGTATTAAAGATGAATTTATCTGACGGTGTTACGCAATATGAACAGCATTTTTTGACAAATGTTTTCATTCCAATAAAATGGTTTCTTGGGACATTTTTCCATGCTGCCTTCCAACACGTGAATGTCTTCAATTGGCTCTCCAGGCTTCAATGCTTTCATTCACTGTTAAAGATTTATTAAACTGTATGGAAGGTAATTTACCTTGGAAAGTCGCCTAAGATTATGCTCTTGTTTTTTTTATTCACAGTGTGATGTGTGCAGTAGGCCTATGGGAGACCTTCTCCACAGTATGTTCCTGCACAACAAAAAGGTCCACTGCGAGAGCTGTTACGCCACCGTTATTTAATCCTCGGAGCTTTTCATCACCTCCTTCTCCCCCCTCATTCATGTTCATTTGCATAATAAGTGAGAACTGCTCTGAAGTTTGCACCGATTTCTTTCTTACTTTGCTGTAACACATTTTAAAGTGATATATAAAAAAACCCAACTGGAATTGTCAGTATGATAGCGTCATGTTGAACAGTCTATTTTTTTTTGGGGGGGATGTAATATTATTTGTGTGTCAGTTACAATGAAGGATGTGTTTTATATGTTTTTTTTTAATGTAAAGTTTCACAATATCAGGTGGGCTTGGACGATGTCATTTGATAACAGGAGGCTCGCTATGTTTGAAAATCTTTTTGCTTGTTTTACTCATCTCGATACAAAATAGTGTGTTGAAATGTACAATGCGTTGCTAACAAAATAAAACGACTTACAAAATCCTGGTATAAACATCTTACAAAAGGAGTGTGCTTGAAAACACGCTCCAGAATGAGAATCATTGCACACAGAGGAGTTCAGTGTGCTGCAACAACACGGCCTGGGTAATAATATAAAGTACTTATCATAAAAATTCAGAGTGGATTTGCTTTTGAGAACTACCGCTAGTGCAAGAGGTTTCCGCTTGTAAAGTTGCATTTCTCAAGCTCGCCTCTTCCTCGCACCGTCACTTCTAGTAGCAGTTTGCATAAATGTGACTGGCTAATAGCCATTGGCCACATGCAGATTAACTTTAAAGAAGCACCAGCAGTCCACTGGCTGCTGCCTCGATGGTCTTCACACACAGTTAGGCAGATCTCCTTGGGTGAACAGGACAGCTCCCCTTGGCTCAGCTCCAGTCCAGAGAAAAATGGGAGCTTTCCAAGATCATTTGCCAAAATGCGGTGATGTCCTTCTAAAGCATCGCTTTGCCCCAAAAGTCACATTGAATAGAAAATTAAAACCTGTCGTGGTGTATACAAAAACCCACCTCGAAAAAGTATTTCTAACCCTCTACGTTTTTCAATTCGTATTTTGCGACATTCCAACTGCGTACATCAGTGAATCATACAATCACGTCCAATATGAGCTCGGACTACGATGGTTCTAGTATTCATTTCAGGGGACTGAATGCATATGCCAGTCTATTTGTAAACCATGCATCATTTTCCATTGTTTGAAAAAAAAAAAAAAAAAACTTCACATGAAATCCTGATAATACACACTCAGGTTTTGGTTGTGAATGTCACAAAATGTGAACAAGCTCCAGGGGTTGGGATACTTTTGTAAGACGCCATAATCCACAAATATAAGGGTTTTCTGGCTCAGTTGTGTAAACACGAGTCAATCCGTCATTTAAACAGAGGGGACTCGTAATATGGGCCCCCCTGCAGAGCTGGACGGGCGCCACGCTCCGTTTGTTTCCGAGCCTGTGTCAGTGTTTCCCTCTGGCTCTGCTCACAGCTATGTTTTGGATGTGCTTCCATAGCAGAGAGGGGTCCGACTCGTTGTGTCTTATCAGGGACTCCAGCCCCTCGGCCTGGTCGAGGCTCTGCCAGTAATCCTGCGGCCATATTTGCAACCATCTGCAGGGAGACATGCAAACAGATTAGCCTAATTTCAGAGGCCGGCTCAATTAGACAATAAAATGATTTCTCTCCCAATCGGGTTGACAGAGCAGGCAGTATTCCCACCTGGCACGGTCAGCGATTTAACCCCTACTCACCCGTCATCTGCAGGCAGGTCTTTGACGTCTCCGTACCCTGGGCCGGGCAGTGGGCAGCCCATGTGGGAGTTGCTGGCCATTTTACGCTGAGGAGGTTGGGTTTTTTGGGGGGCTTTCCTATATGCCCTCTCTGCAGCCAATCGGGCATTCTCCTGGTCACAAACATAACATTCAAATCCATTTAAGTAGTTCGGCTTGCTCATGTCGTTAACTCCCCACTCACGCGAGTCCAAGCCCTCCAGCAAGCGAGTGTTCGTAATCCTTCTGGGGTCCTTGAACTCTAAATATTTAACGTATTCATCGTCGTTCTCATCCAGACGCTTGAGAAAGCCAGCGAGAGCTTTGGGAGAGGGAAAGCTATCTATAATTACGACAGAGTGGTCGTTGGGCATCCAGTCAGCCACCACCGGGGAGCCTCGGTAGACGGGCACGCAGCCCTGATGGAGGGGCCGCCACAGCTTCTCCGTCATGTAATCTGGACACACGCCATTCTCCAGCGCCAGGTGGAACTTGTAGCGTGCGACGAAATTCATGAATCCAGGTTCCTCGCCAGTAGCGGTGGCCGTGTCCTCCAGGTGTTCCGGTAGGGGCCTGTTGTTCAAGCATTTCCCATAAGAGTCCACCTAAAGACATGAGAAGGAGGGAAGGAGGGAAGCAAGGGAGGAGAAGAAGCAGTCGGGATACATTTATCATGGCAGAATAGCAAACTTTTCCGAGCTCAGGCTCTATTTATGCAACTTGTGAAAAACGTACAGAAGAGGAGGATGGATGGATTTTACAGATTAGGCAAAGGAAGAAATAGAAATATTTTCCAAATGTACTCTTGTTTTTTTGTGTGTTTTTTTTCAGCCCTATCTAGAGCTTGAAACACTAATCAACTTCCCCACTTCTGGACTGCATAGGAACTCCTCCATTCAAAATAAATTACTCGACACAAGACAAATAAAATCATGAGACCGACCGTTGCTAATTGACTTTTAACATTCCACTTTAAACATGTTATTTAAATCATCTGACTTAACAGAAACCTTTTTTAGACAGAGTCCTACAAGAGGCAGAGGACATTCCTCACCCTCCAAGTCATTAAATGGTGAAATTTAAGCTCCTACCATCTGTGGAAGAGATTAACGAAGCCCAAATCAAGAACCACCAAAAACTGTTTTGTTAGTCAAGCCGTTATTCTGATCAGTTTTAAATGTGATTGGGTCAGATCTAGTCATTCAGTCTGTGTTATTGACATTTGTGCTGATATTTCAAAGATTTGTTTTTTACTGCTTTGCCAGTGTTGTTGTGCGACTGTGTCCGCGTTTTCATTTGTTTCCCCACCTTGCTGCATAGACGAATTCCCTCCTGAGCATGTTTTTGTTTTGTTTTTTGAAGCCAGCAGACACAGATTCATCTAACTGCAGAGAATATCAAGTCCGGACAATCTGAAACTGCAGGAGCAGTGAGGAAAAATCTGCCTGGCAACGTCAAAGAGAGTTGATGTGATTTCTGACTCAAAAGGTTGCGCTGACCTATAAACTGCTTCCAGATAACATAGTAAATCTTTCTGTTCCCAGACGGAGCATTAATGGTGCATTAAGGGCTAATGAAACCAAAACTAACTTCAGGTGCAGTTTAATAACAACTAAACAAAAACCCTTGAGGCTACTTAATAGAAACACATCACATCAACAGATATAGAACATTTGCAAATGCTTCCTGAGCATCTGCATGGCTCATCAATGTGCAATCAATCAATAGAAGACGGTGTCTGTATATTTTTGTCATCAATGTTGCTTAACAATGGTGTTATTCTCTCATATGTCTGAATTTACCCCCAAAATCTAAGTCATTATAATTAAAGCAGAAACAAAAGCTTCCTGCCAAGCAGTGTACCTCGATGTACTTCATGAGTTCGTGAACGTATCGGTCTCTGTCTGACGGCACGTCACAGTGAGACTGCATGTAAAGAACTGGAGCCAAGCCCTCCCTCCTGAGGCGGTTCTTCTCCTCCAGAGACACAGCCACAGGCTCCAGCAGGTACTCCAGCGAGGGCAGCCACTGCAGGGTCAGGGGGTAGTCTGACTCCCTGCGAAACGTGGCCGTGTAATTAAACAGCCGGATTCCAGGTCCGTGAGAGAGGATGTAGTTGTTCATTGGTGACTCCTCGTGGAAAAGTGCCCAGGTCTGGTGGCGCAGGCGAGGAAGTGGAGCCTCGTATGCCCTGAAGTCTGTCCCGTAAAAGATGATGGATGCTGTCCTCTTGTACAGCTGGACCTTTTCAAGGACAAGTCGAGATGAAACAGGGTAACAATAATCATTATAAATATACGCATATACACAGGGCCTTGCAGAAGTCTTATACCCCTGAACTTTTGATAATGTTTAAGATGCTAAAACTGCTAATTTCAATGTGATTTATTGATATTTTACGACCAGGAGCGTCAAACTCACTTTCATTTTAGCCATATCAAGATCACAAAAGTTCTTGAAAGGCCAGTTATAGCAGAATGTATTGGTAATATAATAATTATAAATAGCTTTCTTTATATTTTAAAATCACGTAATAAAAACATGTTTCACATTGATGTAATTAAGAGAAATTACCACTTTGAGAAAAGCGCTTTGATTTGATTGATAAAATAGTATTTCAGCACATAACTGTTATCTTGAAGGTCCTATTTATGAATCCCATTACAGCTTGTAGGACCATGTAAAAATTCTATGGTGGGAAAACACGTTGGACCACAATTCAATTTGACAAATTCAAATCGCCGGATCTGAATTGTCACAGTTGACCAAGACCAACAGAAAAAAGTTACAATTTTTAAAACAGAAGAAAATTCTGCATAATTTTCCAAGGTCTGTACAAACAGAAGTCTATAAATTGTCCCAGGCATTTTCATCCAGCTACCTCACACTGAAATTACAGCCGCAAATGTTTTGGGATACGTCTTCATTGAGTTTATATTTCGAGAGACTACGATCTCAAACTAAGTCAGATTGAATGGAGAGAGTCTGTGAGCATAAACTTTTACGGCTTTCTTTAATGACTGACTATCGTACAGCCATTCCTCTCATTTAATTAAGACAGCCATGTTTTGGTAGGTGTTCTGTGCTGCTGTACTCTTTTCCTCTCCAGGTCAGGGATTAAACACCTCCTGAGATATTGAAAGCTTTTGATACTGTTTTATAACCCATCTATGCTTTAAACGTCTCCCCAGCTTAATCCCTGACCTGCCTGCTTTTCATGATGCTGCCGTTCTCTAACAAAACCTCTGAGGCATTTAGACTGAGATTAAATGACACACAAATGTACTGTATTTACATAGAAGGTGACAACATCTAAAAGAAAATGGTGGGAGTGGATTTAAATTAAACAGATCAGAGCAAAGGGCGGGGGTAAACACATAGGTACGCCACACTTTTCAGATTTTATTAAAAAGGAAAAAGGGAGAAAAGCGTCAGTTTTGATCTACTCGTGTTAATCTATCACATACTTCTTATAAAATAATTTTAAGTTTAGTGTTCCAACGTGGCAACGAGTGATAAAGCAGGAGGAGTATTAATAGTAATGTAAAACACTGCATTTTCCTGCTATTAAAGCCCAAACTTCCAGGAAAAACTTTAGTTGTTGGTCTGTATTGTACCTTACGATTGCTCGTCACCAAGCAGGAGGACGTGGCGCAGTCGATGCGTTCAGTGTCACCGGGGAAATGTGGGAAAAGTCCCCCGCTCCACCACAGGAGAATGGGCAGCTCCCTTTTGCTGCGGCGGTCACTGTTCCCCGGTCCTCTGTAGGAGGCGACCGACGCAAACTCCATGTCCGATAAAGCGCTCTGTGGCTGAAAGGCTCCTCGGTCTGGCACATCCAATACGTCCAGGTGGAGCTGGTCTCCAGAGAGAGAGGCGAAGGAGACCCACACCCAGCAGAGGACAGCGAGGAGCCCCAGACCCACGCAGGGCAGCAGCCTCCTCCTACCTGCCATCTGCGGAACGGTTAAAACAAACAATAAAATATAGGTTCTCCTACCTCCATGTTAACTATATCATGATGTGTTAGGAACTTTGCAAAAACAAAGTAAACATCTATGGGACCAAACCTCCCATTTGTCCAGACATACCGAAGCAATAACGCCATTCTTACTTATGTCACTATAAAACACTCAAAATGCATACTAAATATGTAAGAAATAAAATATTTATTCGTATTAAGAGTGAAACATACCACTGATGAACGCTCCTAACGGTTTACTCGCCAACATCAGTAACAACAGACTCTTCCTCGTCGCTTCAAATGTTACCCTCCTCTGTCGCCACCTACAGCCAAGCAAAATCAAAGCAGCAGTAAACACAGAATCGGTCGAGTTTGTTGAGATTTTTTTTTTTTTTTTGCTGTTGTTGATAATCTCAACACTTTGCTATGTCCTTTCATGTCATGGTGAAATTTTGCAAATTAGGCAAATAGACTGATAAAATATGACTGAGTTCAGTTATTAACACAACACATAAAACGTCACAGTTACAAACAGTACAAGTTGCAAGTTATTTTGGGGCAAGTAGCTACTATTTGCCCCAAAATATTTTGAATTTAAAATACATATTAAAATAATGTCTATGTTCAATTAGACAAAGAAAAAAAATACTTTTAACAGCTTGCTGCTCAGATATAGTATTCCACATACATTAAATGTAACAACATAAACCCATTAAGCCAATCCACAACTTTCTTGCTATTAACTTGTTCCTATTAGTTGTTCCTAACCAATGTTTCAATGTGTCACCCATTTCAGACAATGCGAAATGGGTGACATTTCGCCACAGCAGAACATGCATTTATTTAATCTTTTAGATCTTTGAGTTCCTTTTATGAGATGTTAATTTATTTTCACTTGGAGACAAAGTCGTGTCAACTTTACTATCTGTATGTCTTTACTTCTCAGGTCTTCATTTGAACTTTAGCTAACATATAATTATTAAACGTATCTGTTTCAGTGTCATTAAGTCATGTATGGACGTGCCACCAAAGAGCCTTTATTTGTTTTGCAGGCAGTCATATTTTCTTTGGAATGCGGCCTCCCAAGCGTCTTTGTTCTACTGACATATTAGCGGGCTTGACTTGGTTTCAGTTGACTGACAAAAGTGCTGCAGAAAACAGTTTTTGACTTAGTCTGCACATGTATGCATAGGTTTCACTGAAACATTTCTGGTTAATTCTACTGGACAAGCATTTAGCTCACAGTCAGGTGTCTTCAGTGTTTATCGTTTAAAAGTCTATGCACAATATTTTAATTACAGCTTTATTTACTAGTTCCAAAGGTATGAAAAATTATTAAGAGAAGGTTTCTCAGAAAACACTTTGCAGTGTCAGGGCCATTTGCATCCAAAAGGCAGAAAGAACATTAGATCCAAGTCAGAATGTTAACACACCGAGGTTAATTCACAGAAAATCCATTTTATTTCATGGACTTGTCTAATAATATATACATTTAAAGTTGATAGACCCAAATGATTAACTTTATATTATATTATATTATATTATATTATATTATATTATATTATATTATATTATATTATATTATATTATATTATATTATATTATATTATATTATATTATATTATATTATATTATATTATATTATAAACAAAACACATTGCTTGAGAAAATAAATAAACTAATAAATAAACATTTTTCAGGTGCTTTTGCGGGCTCTAGGACCCAGATTCCTGAGGCTCTTTAACGCCACTGGGCACGTCACGACACGTCTGGGTTCAGATGCAGGGGAACCGGGCAGATCTCGCAGTGTTATTCATCATAAAAAATAAGGTAAGTGATAAATTGTTTGTGTGGTTGGCGCATTCATCTAGGGAAACGAATCGTAGAAGGGGTACATTTTATTTGTGTTCAGCATGAAGTTTTTTTCTTCTTCTTCCACATAGTTGTAAGTTGGTTACACAGTGAGGCTAACGGTTAGCTTGACCAGCAGCAGAATGTCAACAAGCTGTCAGACTAGCCGCTTAGCTTCTGAACCGCTACCCTTCGTTTCATTGTCAAGAGGTTGAGTGGGATTTTAGTGTCAGCTGCTCGTTTCGGTTCCTTATTAACTTCTGCTTTCTGAACAAGTTAGTTCAAGAAGAGCTGTTTTTTTTGTTGTTGTCACTCAAAGCGGACAAGCTTGAACATGTCAAACTTGGTGTTTGTTTTGAGGTTGCAAAGCACGCAACCTCAGATTCTCGTTTCTATTGATGTGGTGCAGGTGTTTGTTTTTTTCCCTCTCCAACACGGTGTTTTTATATTCACTGTTCATTCTATGATGTTTATGCGTAAAGTAATGAAAAACTAGGCTGGGGACATCTCGGTGCCTCACCCCTGTCGCGTTGCTTGTGAAACTGGTTAACCATTACACATCTGTCATATTGGTTTCATTCCCCAGACAGTTTCATGCAGGTGTGCTTAGTCTCAAACCCAAGGTCTAGAAGCCCTAAAGTTTTCTTTCAGTATTCTTTTTATATTATTACTACGGAAGAGGATTAGGGCCACCGAAAAAAAAAGAAGTCAGAATTCTTTTTTTTTTTTCCAGTGGCCAAAATCCTCTTCCGTATATTACAGCTATAATATATATATATATATATATATATATATATATATATATATATATATATATATATATATATATATATATATATATATATAAAACTGAATCTGAGTATAAAAATTCAAAAGCAGACCACAAATCCTAACACATTTTATGTATAAAGCGCTTTCCCAGGATGATAAAAATAAGTCCTTATTACGTTTGAACCATTTACTATGTATTTACTTGATATTAAGCATGTTGTGAATGTCAACTGGGATGAGCATAATTTGGAAATAATAAAAAATAAGATTAACTTTAGTCATGAGTGCAAAGGAAATATCATTTTCCTTTAAACCATTTAAAATGTAATTGCTGCGACTGTTAGATTTTCATGCAAATTAAAATAACTATTTTATTTTGTTGCTGTGTGTCATAATAGAGGTGACAATTTACTCTTGAGGAAGGTTGTACCTATCTAGCTTATTCACAAGATAAGGAAATACTTAATGAATCCGATGGCAGCACTGGTACTACTGCTTTCCATTCACACGGAAACTCCAGGCGTTTGAGGATCTGAGCACATGAAAGCATGACGTCTACTTAGCTGTAATATGATCCATGCACTTTAGCTATGCGTGCGTATTTAATGATTTGTAAGGATGGTAAGGTTTTATAATGCACATTTGCTGGCATCTTCAATTACACAAAATTCTGTTATTTGTGACGGTGTAGGGCTTTTTGTAGCTCCTCAATTATTATCCAGGACTAATTTGAATGTATTCCTTGATTGTTTCTTGCTTCTTGGGTTTTTTTTTTTTACTCTCTTGGTTAAGTTGACACTGATCTTCCACCCATTGCAGTGGCCTGAAACCCACCAGAGAGGCCTACCTGGGTGGGGGAAACACGATGAGTAGGAACAACGTGCTTCTGAAAGTGATCCTGCTGGGAGATGGTGGAGTCGGGAAGTCCTCTTTGATGAACCGCTACGTCACAGACCGCTTTGACTCGCAGTCATTTCACACCATTGGCGTAGAGTTCCTCAACCGAGACTTGGAGGTGGACGGGCGCCCGGTCACCCTTCAGATCTGGGACACGGCAGGTCAGGAGCGCTTCAAGTCACTCCGCACCCCGTTCTACCGGGGCGCAGACTGCTGCCTGCTCACGTTCGCTGTCAACGACTTGCAGAGCTTCCTAAACCTCAGCTGCTGGAAGAAGGAGTTTATGTTCTACTCTGACATTAAAGAGCCGGAGAGCTTCCCTTTTGTGGTGCTGGGCAACAAGGTCGACATGGAGCAGAGGGAGGTCGGGGAGGACGAAGCACGGGCCTGGTGTGAGGAGAACGGCTGCTGCCCTTACTTTGAGACCAGCGCTAAAGACGACACTAATGTCACAGCTGCGTTCGAAGCAGCTGTCCGGGTGGTTCTAGCTGCTGAGGACCAGATCGGTCATGCACTACTCGGCAGCACTATTGATCTTCATGGCAACCGTAAAACCTCTCGTGGCTCCTGCTGCTGATAGTAGCAGGGGGTACTAAGCTTTTCTCCCTGAAACTTGCCTGTTTGTTCTTACAACAGGTGTACTGTAGGCTTAAGGTACGGCATCCAGTAAGGATTCTATGCAGGAGATGCAGCTTGTGTGAGGAAGCTGGTGTCAGGGATTTCAGCTGCTCTCTTGTGAGCCGAATTGTTGCTCTTATGAAGGCACAGGCATTCTGTGACAGGCGCGTTCGCCTTTTCTGCTTTCAGTGCTATCTCACAAGATATTACATCCTTCTCTGTTTATATGCGAGGGTAGTATCAAATAATGGAATGAAGCATTGTCTTTTATCTCGTATATTGGAAGACAAAAGTCTTGTCAGTTTTCTCATAAATACACAAACATATGGAGTTGCGATGTTTTCTGATCTCAAAGTGATTAGGCGTGGGTTATTGGTATGAAGATAAAAATGAAAGTAATGATTCCAATAACCATGAAAACCCTCCATCGCAACACTCATGTGGTTTAAAATGATTTTTAAGGAGATGCAAGAGAAAGTCCTGGAGTTTTCTCTGCCTGCATTGGCCATACAGTAAGGCAGAGTTGCCCCTCCTCCACGTGTTTTGGCCAGCTGACTGAAAGTAGACCAATTTAGTAGTTTGAAAATATTTCCAGCTGACCGTCACCTTTATTAAAGTGGTTCTGTTTTACAATGATTGTTTTAAGAATTATCTGATAAGATGGGTAAAGAGCCATTACGTCATGTTATTCATTTTAGTTTGCATAAGCAAACTATGAAAATCTCAAGCTACGTAGAGTCCCTTGACTACCTGAACTGCTTGTATTGACTAGGTTTGTGCCAGTATGAAGGCATATCAAGATTTTTAAAAAGTTCTATCTTTAAAATTAATATCTTTGGTCATGCCATTTCTAAAGTCTAAAGTTCTTATACTATGATAAAGCGACAATGTTGCTAGAATTTTCGTTGACTTTACGCAACGAAGCCCTGCCCCTCCTCCATGTATAAAGATGTGCACTGCTGGTCAGCTTGCTCAAAGAAATTAGGCTTTATTTTTTCATACTCGAAGAAAGGACCAATCTGGCCTAAAGAGACGGTCAAGGTGTCGAAAAGAAGGCCATCCTTCGCCGTTGGTTGGGTGTTTTAATGCTGCATTTGGAAGCTAGAAGCTTACTAGTGAAGTGTTGTAACTAAAATATGCAACACATGATCAAATCTTTGTGTGAACAGAGGCAAGCTGTTATTTTCACTGGAGACTACAGACAAAATTTCATATCAGCCCATGCCTAATGGTGATATACTAAAAAGTATTAACTATAGTACTAGTTACAGTACTCTAATGTTGAGTTAGAATCAAAAGTATGCGCTACACACAGACCGTTTGAGTATGGTTCTACAGTTTACACAAATGCTGACTGAGCTTCAATTTGTGGTACGATAAACTACAAACGTTAGTACTCTTAAAAAAAAAAAAAGGCTATAAGGTGCATTCATTAGAAAGGGAATGTTGATCATCAGGTTTGCGGTTTTGCCAGTGAGCATTAGTTGCACGGCAGTCTTTTGTTTGCCTCTGCACTACGTGGAGGCTGGGTGTAATTGAGAATTTATGTCTCGGTTATATCCGCTAGTTTTTCTTTTTTTGTTTTTTTTTTCCATGCGACAGTTTACCAGGCAACGAATGCTTGTTGAACAAAATAATTAAAACGTCGTTCTGCCTCTGGTATTTTTCTTTTTTATTTCTATCCAATAGTTACATTGGGCTTCAGTGTTTGGTCAGGGACAGTTGAAGAAACTTTTCCTTGCTAGGTAGAAGAGCTCTAATTATAAGTGGCCTCTCTGTAATCCTGCGTCGGCCTCAACATTCCAGTCTTCTAACTTTGCTCGCCTGAGGGTCTCCGGAGCATTACTGATAAATGATGTACTTCTCATTACTTCCAGTGTGTATATTCTACATCACCTCTTCATTCTTACAGCATTTGGCAAAAAACATGCAAAGTACTTGGAAAAGTTGTTTACATCCGTCACTGCATTCACAGACTTGGACACTGGCCACAGGTACATTTCACTTTGTTTTTATTAGTGGTGGCCAGAAGGCTCTGTTTTTTCATGCGTGGTATTGGACGATGTTACAGCCAATAGTAATTTAATAGTCATTATGTATGCGTAGTATTTTTCTTAAATTTTTTTTTTAGGTAAAATGTATTGTTATCATTTTAAGTAGAAAAAGATCATTATGTTGCATTTTGTTTGTCAGTCTCAGCCTGAGATGCATTGTTTACCTCCCAAGATCAAAAGTTGAAACACTTGTCGTTTTGAACTAATGGTAATTGCAAGAATTCACTGTGAAAGTGAAGTGAGTAAGGTACTGTTACATTAATCAAGCTTATACATAAGCGGACAATGTGGAGTGTGTTGGGTCATTTCACCTCTGATACTTTGTACTACTGTAGTTTTTCATTTTTTAATACATGGACGTCTCTGATATGAAAAAGAGAAGTCTGCTACATGACCTAAAGCCCCCGCCTCCATTCATATCCGTCCTGTAGATGTCCCTTACTTACATTGACAACCACCTTCCAGTAGGCATGCTGTAAGGAAATGTGGCTTTGAGACTAAAATCTACCCACAACCTGTTCAGTTATTTTAATTTGATCAGATTTCTCTTGTGTTTTGTAAATTACGCAACAGGCTTACAAAATGAGATCAGCACTACAACCAGAGTAAATGGTTCATATTGAAATATAGAGGATTTAAACATTTTTTGCAATTACCTCCATCTTCTACCAATAGAAATGACATGGGACGACATGGGGAAAGTTTAAAAATGCAACTCTTTGGTGCAAATTAACAAAGGGGTTAGATGACCCAGGGTTGCATTGTTTTACAAAAACTGTGAGTTAAAGACGTAATTTAAAGACTACACCAACTCTTCAAACGAGGGCTAATAGCTGTGAGTTATTTTTGTGATTTAACTTCATCTGTTTTCTTACACTGCTGTTTGAGTTTAATCCCGTTTGCATAAAAAAGTCTGTCATGTTTTTTTTAAAACCTGAAATCAGCCTTGTTAGTAAAATCAGTGTTAGCTAAGAGCATACAATTTCCTATGTTCTGATAAATTTTCTCATGTTTCTGTGGTATTTATGAATGTAATTTTTTTTTATTATTTTACATTTTTAAAATGTAGAATATTGTTTTACTGCCTGTGCTCAACTCATGAGTGCAGCTCTATCTGTGCAGAACAATAGTTTCATTTTGATTATGTGCTGATCTGAGACAGCTGCCCTTCCTCTACTTTGCACTAGTAATAGTAACACTGAAGAATTGATCTCCAGTGCTTGGCTTCAAATAAAGTGTGCATCATACCAGATGGTGATTCTGACTACTCATTTCCTTCTTTTTCTTTCTGAAACAAGAATGAATATATTTATTACTCTCTTATTTGAGTTTCATTGCATCACCCAGTGTGTTCTACACAACCAAAAAACTAGTGTGGTCCTTGGAAACGGTCAACTGTGTTCTCCATTAAAATGGAGATCAAACATGCATTGCATATTTATTTTCCCTTCAGTTAAAGGACATTAAGCATGCACTGCACAATGAAATCAGATCTGGGCACAGACAAATCCAATCAGCTTTTCAAAACCATAGACTTTATCACGTAAATTTGATAATGAAAATCAACTAGAAGCACCAAATACAAAGATTATGCCCAGAGTAACAAAAATTAAAACACCTTACTTATATTCCAGTTTACAATTTAAGTTCGAGTGAATAGCGTCTTGTATCCTAGACAAAACAAAGCAATTCAATCTATTGCAACTAATATTAAACTGAAACAATACAAGTCACTATCCGATTCATTGTGACGGCTGTAATGAGCAGCTCTTTCAGCAGATCTTCAACGCCGTCAGGAGATGTCAAACGCGTCAGCAGAGTAAGGAGAGCACAGTGTCCCCCCTCTGTCCCTCTGCATCCTTCTATAAAGGTCATAGCCCCTTCTCTCCTCTGTGGCCCTGTGCTTCAGCGTCTTCACATACACTTGGTACACAGCCAAGTGAAGGCAACAGTGCACCTGTGGACACAACGAGGAAGTACAAAACATTTGTACAAAACACCCTGACCCCTGATTCTGGCCAGGAGCCAGGGATGGAGAACAAGTAAAACAGGCACTGTGACTCCACAGACTCAAAATGAAAATTGTTAAAGGCAGTGTGCGCAATTGTTCCATTTATTTTCAAACAGTACGTTACCAACACGCAGAAAGGGAAAGAAAAATATATCTATCAGCCAGCTTAACATCCTACAAATAAAACTCAGCTAAGGAAGGTTTCATCAATAAAAATAACCTGTAGAAAGATTTTTTTTTTTTTTTTGTGTCAGTCACAAACCACATACAATCATCACTCATTAATGCTTTCAATCTAGGCTGTTAATGATTCATATGAATCTTTGTTAGGATGGATTGATGATGCAGTATAAGACTTTGTATTTAAAAAAGGAACTGGATACAATGGAAGAATTTAATGTAGATTTTCTTCTAATTCATTAATGCTTAAATTAAAGTATACAAGCTTATATATATATATATATATATATATATATACACTAATATTTAGACAAATTTGCTTAAGAAACCAATTTTTTTCCATTTCAGTTTTATTTGTATAGTGCCAATTCACAATCTTCCTTAAGGCCTTTAATAAAAAAGTAAATTCAGTCCAATCAGAAATTTAAACTCCCGTATCATTGACAAGGTATTGCATATTTTCTATTGACTGTTCTTCTTTAGTGGAGTGGTACAGGCAATTTAAGGCTTCCTCTCAAAAGCCTACGTCTTAAACATCCTAAAGGGTCGAGTTTCAGATCTTTCAATGAAGAAAGACACATGAGTATTCTGCATAGTCATTCCACCCTGGAAGGAAAACAGTTCAAATAACAGAAAACCGAAGTTTTAACATGCTGCTGATGAGTGCATGTAGACATCTGACCACACTGTAAATGCATTAGTAAATTCAGCTACAATTAGTTAAATTGTGTTATACAATAACTACAACATAATCCCTAACGAATTAAGCAAAGCGGTTTCTTTGCCATAAAATTACCTCAGTAACATAAAAAAAAAGCAGAAACACCTTTTTTTTAAAAAACAAAAATAAAAAATCGGATAGAGGTTACTTTATAATTCAGCACCTACAGCTTTTGTCATCTCACAGTGAGAAACATTTACCGACCTCATTAGATCTAACAAATACCGAATCTATAATTCCATCACTCTGAATCCACCGTTTTCCATTGTGTGAGGCGAGCCTGCAGCACGGTATGGATGTGTTCCATATGCGGTTGCAGTGGAGCTGCATTGAGGCTTTGCAGAGGTCTAGCCCTCTCTTTGTCCAGAGAGCAGTCTCCTTTGACACGTAATACAACCCCTCTGGCAGAGACTCGCGTTGCAGGTGGCCCCCAAAAGAGACTTCTTATTGGCTAGATTTTCAAATTGGCACAACTCCATTGTTGCTGCTTTTTCTCTGGCCCGTGAGAAAAGTCCTGAGGTCAGCATGAGACTGCAAATGCATGTTTGTCTGCCCCCATAGCAACCAGATGTGAAGCATGGTGGCCATAGTAACTTTTAATCCCTTGTTCTACTCAGCAGCTGTATGCTGCTATGTGCTTGTCCTATAGTCTATGTTTTAGTTCATTAGTACTGCGTTATGTTTCGACTGCAATTGGTTGTATAAATGAACACTGAAATGATCTGACAAGAAAAATCATATTTACTGCAAGTCATAGCAGCATTTAAAACAGATGAAACAAAAACAGTCTTATAAAAAGTAGGGGGGGAAAAAAAGTGTTTCATAAAGTCCATGATCGTAGGTAGTTCTGTGCAGGTGAAGTGAAAGGACAGAGATGTTGAAGTCCCCTTGTAGATGGCAGAGTGGACAGGAAGCCGGGTGCCTAACACCTTGGACCTATGCCCTTTCTCCCAAGATAGCGCAGAACCGCAAAGTTATAGGTGCTTGACACGGTATAGGTCAGCTACAAAGAGACAAGGAAAAAGGAGGAGATGAAAAGACCCACAAAATCCTGGATATCTACAAACATAAAAACAAAACATGACGATGCTAATAGTTTTAGCTTGATATAACAGCTTCTGTAATGGAGCATGAAAGTATAATGGCTGCATGGCTGGCTGGAACGCCACCAGACATTACAGCATTATTATGTTGCCTGTGTCAGCTGACAAAGAGGAACAGAGAGCAATAGTACAAGAGTCATCAGTCATGGAGGCCTGAAATGCCTCACCGCCTACACTTTGACCGGCACTATGTCACATGAGCAACAAAATGGTCGTTGTACCCCGAACCGGCCCTTAGCTTCCACACTCACCAGAGCCAAGAGGGTGATGCCCGCACCAGCGAAGGCAGCAACATACAGGTTATAGGTCATCTGATACTGATGGGAGAAGATCAGAATGATTATTTGCACTTCCTGTCAGGCCAGTGACATAAATGCACCAGAGCGTTAGTTCTTACCTCTCTGGTTTTGCAAATATTGGACAGGGTCATACCGCAAGCTTTTCCTGGTACTGCATTCCATGGCAAGAGCCCTGAGGGGGAAAAATAACTCACTTTAGCTCTAATCTAATTTCAGGAATACAAGCTTAACTTTTAATGCGTTATTGTACTGTTCTCATTGTCAAATAAACTTTATAATCTCATAACCTTTATGAAAATAACATTTTGACAAACAGCTAGATATTATTTTATTTATTTCTTTTAGCTCTAGACTAGTGCACAGTTGATGAGACAGGACCCTCAAGACAAACCAGGAGGGACAGATGATAAAAAAAATAAAAAAAAAAATAAGATATGGCAAAGACAATCAGTGCTGTTTTTTATCATAACAAAGCCACAAACTACTCAGTGGAGCATTGTGTTGCAAATGTGTTTTTAGCTAGGGATCTAAAACAATGAAAGTGTTGGCTTGTGAGCACTTTAGAGAGCCATTTAGGATCCCTAGAGCATGAATAAATGTTTGCACATAATTTTTGCATCTCAGTTGCTAAATAAGATTCCTTGGAAATGCTGCACAAACAAATGTAGCATACATAATACTGTAGACTCTCACCATGTCATCATCAAAAATCTTTATGACTTTGGTTATTTGCAAGGCAACCACAAAAAAAAAGAAAAAAAAAAGGGTAGGCTGATGTTATTTAGCACAAACAATGAGAAGAGTTGGTCAAGCACATCTTCAGAAATGTGTCAAAACAAAACTGCAGGGAACAAAATTTCCAGAGATAACAAAAACTGAAGCCATCAACATGGATTCAGAAACAAGTGTTTGTGGTCAATTATGCTGATTTATACACATATGATTGAAGTGCTAATTTGCATCTGGGAATGATATCAAACAGAATTTAACTCGGCTCCAGTTCCAAGCCAAAAACCATGGATACTTGCAAACAAGCTCTGTGAATAGGCTAGCTACTATTAGCAATACAAGATAGTGGCTAATGAAGAAACAGAGCAGTAGTATTTTTCAGCGTTTTGTATTTCTAAACAGTCCAACAATGTCTTCATTAATGTACAGAGTATCTTAGATATAGTCCAGTTATGGCAGACATAGGACTACTGAATTTTGAGATTGGGGATGAGAAACCTGGAAATTTTACACCCTGAATCTCAGCTTTATGCAAGTTCTGCATCTTTTCTTGCTTAGAAATTTTGACTTCTGAAATTAAAAGCAATGGCAAAGGATATTCCCCCCCATCACATTTGTTTTTAATCATAAAAACCTCTAACCCTGTCATGTTATTGAAAAAACTAATCTACTGGTGTGCTTCAAAATATGACTATACATTACTAATATATCAGTATTTAAAAGGATCATGCTCTCAGACAATGGCCAATAAGAGCCTGATCGAATGCTGGCTTGCACAGGGCCCGGTTCACTGGTATTTGCATTTGGAGGTTGGTGAGAGACAGAATAATGAAAATAAATAAATAAATCTATAAATTCAGTTTCAGTAAAAATTCCCAAAATATTCAGATGGTACCGTATTGCCTTGCATCAACGCAGAGCTGGTTTATACTCGCTGGGGTCTCAGTCAGAACATCAATGGTGCTGCAAGTAGCATCCATGTTGTAGAAGAAGTAGACTGGCAAGGCGGAGAAGGCAAACACCAGCAGCCACAGCACAGCAAGAAGATACGTCATCACTATGAACTGTAGAGGGACATCATACATTAAGAAGTAGTTCACAAAATAATGTGTAATGGTTATTTAGAGTCTGCTAAAATATTGCCATGAACCTAAAGATTTTTAACACCCACACTAGGTCATTTGTGTATTCCTAACCAATCTCCCCGTTCCCTTTTACTAGTCCCACTTACCGAGGAGCTGAGGCAGCGCCCACACATGGTGCTCCTGAACTCTCCAAAGGTTTGCTTGGCAGCGCTTGTGGTGTAGAAGCCCTCAGCCAGGAGAGCAATGCAGTAGAGGAAGAAAAAGGAGGCCAAACCATAGATGACATACTGGAAATACTGAATACTGAAAGAACAAGGACAGCCAATGAGAAGGACTGTGTAAAATCTATACAGCAAAAACTAGAGAATTTATCTTATGGGAACTAGCTTACATATAGGCTAGAGTGATGTAGTCCAGAAGGTTCCGGGCAAAATACGTTTCGATGAGTCTCTCCGTTTCAGTGAGCGCCTGGTGACCACAACCGCAGAAAAGGGCAATGCCAGAGAAGCAGAGCAGGGTGGCGACAAGGGAGCAATATGGCACCCCGCCCAAGCAGCGCATGCAGCAGTCATAGCAACCTATTAGTTAAGAATACAAGCCCATTTAATCAGTATACGTTTACAGCTTTTTAAGAGACTGTTTTTAAAACAGCAACAAAGAAAAAACAAACAAACAAACAAAGTGAACAAAACTGGGCTGGGAGTAAAATGATTAGAGATGGACGTCACGCAATCACAGTTCTGTTTGCTACCTTGTTAGGTACCTTCCTTCAGTCTTATTAACTACAGTTGTTGTTTACCAAACTAAAGTTGGCGAGCAACAAACAGCATACCTGATAAACCATTGAGTGAAAGCCACGATGCAAAAGTCCTCTGTGCCATCTACTGACTTCCACAACTTATGAATTATTTTTTTGGCAATATTTATATAGTCTGAAGAAAACTAATACCCCAAACTGTCCATTAGCTGCTGGTGTCCACATTGTAATATAAAATATTTACAGAGAAAGATGATTTTAAATCAAAAGTATTACCTCACAACCGTAGAACTCCACAAACTTAAAAACAACTTAACTATCCTAAAAATATTGCTAAAATCTAATCTTTTAACGGATGAATATGGTTTAATATATTTGGTTTTAAATAAGGATTATATTATAAATTTTATTTTTAAATTTTTTGAGTAAATCCTTACGGTATTGTGACATTGCTCACTTAAGGTTTTGGTGTAGTGGGAATCTCATACCAGCTCGTGTCGCATGACAAACGATATTCCAAATACCAATGGTTACTTTAGTGAACATTTGTACACACTTTGACTTCGATTAAGTTGCAGCATAAGTTCAGTAACAGCGAGTGTGGCATCCCCTTATGTGCCACTCAGATGGCAGCCAAGGGCCAAAGATACAAGGGGAATCCATCTGCTTGGACCCCACCACACACCCTGACTCCATTCACAACCCTGCAATGAAGAGTGTGAGAAAAGGAGGAGAACAAGGGACTGGAGACACAGCAAGGCAGGGATGGAGAGAGGCTGCTTTTGTGACTGCAGAGACAACAGTCTTTGTCCCACAGCATTGTGGGGGCACAAGGGCCACCAATGTCAAGCAAACAAAGGCCAGAGGCACCTCTTTGCTTTAAACACACACATCCACACACGCAGACTTCCTTCTGAGAAAACACAGAAAGGTTGGGGGCTGGGAGGAAATGATAGAAACAGGGGTGTTGCCAGGGCTGGAGGAGGATGGAAATCTGAATAAACAATGCAAGTTGTGTGCATGTGTGGCTTTGCACACAGATGGGCACAATGGGAGCAGGCAGACTGTGGTTGGTACCATTACAGTAAACACAGATGGAAGAAGGGGCAAAGAGAGAGCTCTTTAATTGAAGATATTTACACTGGCTTTGCTCCCTCAAAGCAGCCCTGCCATCTCAAGCATGAAATAAATCTCATAATATCAGCGGCGCATCAAGATGTGCGATAGGGTTATCATCTCTAAAGTCCCACGTAAAAAGACGCAATAACTTCAAACTTCCCTGCAGTCCCTCCACCCACGTGCGTTCACATGCAATCAAACTGAGATTTGATTTAAAGTAAAACTGAGGAGCAGGCAGGAAGAGTCCTCAGACTTGGAGGTTTCTACCCATGTCATTGAAGAAGCGTTCAGCATTTTTCGTTCGATAATGTAAAGCTGTGGCGAGTTCTCGCTGATGATGTGCGTTGCCCTCGAAAGTAGATGCGATCAATCTCTCAAAGCAGTTCTGTCCTGCCATCTCAAGCATGAAATAAATCTCATAATATCAGCGGCGCATCAGGCTGCGATAGCTGCCCTCCAAACTGACAGAAGGGTAATAACTTCGCGCTCAATATGTGACCCTCTCACATGGGCAGGTTCGATCACCGTAAATCATTTGACGATTTTGACGATTTGGAAGGTCGCAGTAAAACATGGATTGCTACGGAATGGTCCGCAAACACTGCCGACATTTCTTACCCATGTCTTGAAGGAAGCGTTCAGGACTTACTAAGGCATCAGGCTGGTCACATATTGACGCGACGTCTCTCTCGCCCTCGGCCCCCGTATATCAATCTCAATATATGACGAGTTGGGAGTGAGACTGGGTTGCACTACCCCAAACAATGGACAGAGCCAACGATGACTGCAATGCAATCTTAAAGAAACAATGTCGCTTTTCAATGAACTTAAGGGCGAGGGATAATGAAGAGGTCAGGGCTCTTATACTTGCAGATATCAAGTAAGGTCATTGTTGATGCTGATTTGCATGTGCGGAGCAACGCGCATCTTATGCAAATCCCGAAGTGGGCGGGGGTTTTGTTCCCAAGGAAGATATTTTATTCCCCACACAATTAGTCATCAAAATTCAGGGGATTATTACAAAATGCTGGCCAAGATCATTTACAATACTGCGACTTTCAAAGACAAAGTTTTATGAAGTTAAGCCGATTATTCTTGGACCTTTTGTACCATATTTTTTCTTTCCACTCAACTTTCCATTAATATGCTTGGATTCAGCTCTGTGTACATCTTCTAAAGGAACAACCTTCTTCTTACCTTTCCTGCTTGAAAATGATCAAGGCCATGACATTACATTTGGGCATGAAATAAAAAAGGAGTCATATGTTCTTTTTTCAGAAGCTGGATTTTGAGTTTTCCTTATTTGTAAGGCATAACAATCAACATTCACAAAGCAAGCCCTTGAAATACCTTTGTATATTGCGTGATGTTCACGTTCTGAATGAAGTTATTTAAATAAATTAGCTTTTTTATGGCATATCTACTTACCAAAGTGCATTTGTACTCCAGGTCATTTCTATTCTAATGGTAAATGAATCACAAACAACCATCACAAGATCTGAGCGCTGCAGATCACGTAAACAGTGAATAGCACTCTGCCCAGTCATTTCTAAATAATTTGTAAAGCATATTTTATTGAGCAAAAAAATAAAAATAAAAATGAAGCATTCAGAAAATACAGGCTGACTTTAAATTACAGAAAATAATGCAGTATTCATTCACTTAAATAAGATGGTCATGGTTTTGCTGAGTATTTATTCCTGGTAAATGAAACATGAAATAAAACTTTGTGGTGGATAGTCAGGTGAAGCTCTCCAGACTGAGTAAAACTGTGAGATCCAATCATAGCACCATCTATGAAATACAGTCTTAAACATAAAAATTGCATAAGATATTACTGCTGGTGAGCTGGATTTGTGTTTTGTTATTGCCATCCTACATGTTCTGTTGTGTTCTGGAATGTTCACAAACAGGAAATATGGATAACTGAAAGCTAGATGTTGGGACCATTGAGACGCAATGAGGGGTTGCCACATTGATCTTGAATAAAATAGCAAAACAATAACAAACAAACAAAACCAACTCGAATTTTACTCACACAAGAGTTGTATGACATTATCACAAAATCAGTTCACAACTAAAATGCAGTTTACAACTAATCCACAAGGCATTTGAGTCAACTGCTGCCCATAGCCTGCAACTAAATGTTCATCTTGAAAAGATGAACTGAAAGGTGAGTGAAAGAAGATTGAGCATAGAGCAGGGCAGCGGGGACACGTCTCTGTTCTCAGGCAAAATGACAGCCACGACGTTAGAAACTAGTTTTGTGGTTCATTCTCTCCCTGTCGGCCAAATTTCACAAAGGAGAACAAGAATTGGCGTCATCTGCATCCACTAGATGGCAGACTTTCACCTGCCAACTGCATTTTTTTTAAAGCTGCATTTTTAGCTTCATATAACAAAATACATAGATATATTTTTAGGTGAATATTTTTTCCTCAAATCATATAAAATAGAATTATGCAAAAACACTTTGTAAGCATATATGTATATATATTTTTTATAAAACAACAACAAAACTGTATCTTGTAATCCAATGTATTCCTTAATTTCTCTTGTAAAAAGGCTATTTTAATTCAATTCTTAATTTGGTTTTGGAAGTCCTTATTTGATCCCAGTTAATGTAGTTATCCCCACAGTGTGGGCCTTATTAGATTGTTTATTTTTGACGCTGCTAGCCCAGACATCCTCAGAGACATAGCTCATGTTATACAAGCCTTGTTCTGCACTAACCAGGTTGTTGTACATTGTGTTTTACAGGCTCCGTCTCCTTGCTTTCCTCCTTTCCACCTCACGCAGGCCTACACTCAACAATGCACTACACTGTACAGATATTAAAAAGTTAAAACAGATTCCCCTCCATCTTTGTGCAACTGTTTGCTCCCAGATTTGCACCCACATCGCACCCTGGCTCATAATGCAGCACTTAACCTGCTTTAGATCCAATTTGTTCCTCCAAATCTATCCGAATGTGACGCCAGC
Organism: Gambusia affinis; assembly: GCF_019740435.1. Taxonomy (NCBI): domain Eukaryota; kingdom Metazoa; phylum Chordata; class Actinopteri; order Cyprinodontiformes; family Poeciliidae; genus Gambusia; species Gambusia affinis. The sequence goes on from NC_057876.1 coordinate 8,069,553, forward strand.
TGCTGTTTGTAAATGCATCTTTGAGTAGAGTGTGACTTCCCTCTGAGAGTCAGGTATTAAAACAGCACACCTGGTGGGGAGCTGGGCGCAGTACGGTGAGTTTTCTGCCTTTTGGGTGCGATCCAACCGTGCAGGTAAGAACCGGCGTTATCAGGTAACAACTGCAAGGTGGAGACTTGAGATGTTTGTGTGCCTCTTCACTCCTGGAGCTAGTCAAGGGTTACTCCTTTATACACTTTCATCACTTCACCTCTAAAGGAACATAAAAACCCTTCTGCGGCTTCTAAAGTGTCTAAATACTTTAGAATCCCATCACTCAAAGTCAGGAAGCTGAGATAAACTCAAGCAGCTTGTTGCACAAGCACCTTAGTTTTTATGATTTCTTGGGAAACATTTGACTAATCTACATTATATCTCACTGGCTGTGATACGTCTTATCACCGGGTGGCTTTGCCTGGTACATCGTCCATGACTAGTGTTGTCTGTAATGTTAAGAGTTTCCTAGGAAAAATGCTCCTCTTATCAGTTCTTTCTCTGGTCACTGTGTGCTGAGTCTTTATCAGAAACTTGCTGGAGTATTCTTCTACTTCTGAAAATAGAGTAATCGCAGAAGCATGTAGGGATTTTTTTTTTTAAATTGCATAAAGCCCAAGACAAATGCTCTCAAAATGTTTAATTTTCTGGCTGTTTTCATCCTTGAAACTGTGAGTGAGATTACTCGCTGCTTGCTTCGAGCTGCTATTCATCAGAATAATATTTGTCTTTGACTCTGAGTGGAATCTCATTCTCTTCTGTATGTCCCATCTTTTTCTTTGGTGGATATTTTCTGTGTTTCAGATACAAAAAAACTGTTGTAAAAAACAAAACCATGATTACTACCGCCATGCAGAGCACAAGATAAAAGTATATCTCTTGAACTGATCTGGCAGTCTCCACCTCACAGACTGGAGACATAGAAGCACTTTCAACCCAATCTGATCTTCCAGTCCATGTAGGTGCCGTATCTAGATGGCACTGATCTATGCTCTTATTAACCAACAGGTTAATCCAGACAGTGGTATAAAGTGGAATTGGTTTCCCATTGTCTCTTACCACAATGAACAGATTATGCATTCCCATATCTTCCTGCAAAAGCTCTTGTTTTAAGGTAATGTTCCCTGATTTTGAGTCTACCTGGAAGGGGGTGTTTTGCCAAACTGACTTTGGTGCAACAACAGAATATGTGATTTCTGAGTTTACACCAGAGTCTTCATCGACGGCGTAGACCTTTGTTACATTTGTACCCACTGGAGTACCTGGAGAGACTACCAAACATGAATAATTGCTGCTGGGAAGGATCACTTTTGGGTTGTTGTCATTAATGTCCTCTATAAAGATAGTCACCCTGGCACCGGAGGTTAATGCCACTGGATGGCCATTGTCGCTGACCGCCAGGTAAAGTTCATGATGATCTGTCGTCTCCCGGTCCAAGTTGGTGGTGGTGTGCAGCATCCTTTGTATGCTATCCACAACAAAAGATGTGTTACCCTGTACGATTTGAAATTCTATTTTCCCATTCTCTCCTTCATCTGGATCTTCCACTTCTATCATCCCCACCTGAGCAAACGGTGGTGCATTCTCAGGGATGAAGAAGATGAAGTGAGGAGTAGAGAAAATAGGTGCATTGTCATTCCGGTCCAGAACACGAATAATTACAGAGGCCTGGGACTCCAGGGGAGGAACCCCACTATCTTGAGCAAACACAGTGAATTTGTGCACACTTTTCAGTTCTCTATCCAAAGGAACCAATGCAGATAGTTGACCTGTCACTGAGTCAACTTTAAAGATGGCAGATGTGCGTTTATCTAACCTGTATGTCACCCTGCCGTTGAGTCCACTGTCTGCATCAGTAGCTGATACCTGCAGCAGTATTAATGCAGGCTTGTTGTTTTCCTCCACTTCCAGCTGGTAGTCAGTCTGGGAGAAATGTGGGGCATTATCATTGACATCCTCCACCATCACCCTGATTTCTCGCTGAGGCGGAGGGATCACAGACTTTTCAGATAAACTCCCTTGCACTACCACAGAAATGTGATATTCACTTTTCATCTCATAGTCTAGGGGCTTTGATGTGGAAAGCAGATATTTGCCACTCTGTGGGCTCAAAAAGAAAGGCACGTCACCCTCAATGGCAAGAGATGAGTCTTTAAAGCCGCTGTCACCCTCAAGCTCTAAAACAGCTAAGGGAGTGGGGGGTTGGCTCTCTGGTATCACAACAGTCTGGTTGTGATGCTTAGCTATGAACCCGATCTTGATTGTTAGACCTTGGGTAGCCTTGGGGAGGAGCGATACTGTTACCTGAGTCTCTGCTGGTGGGCAGTGAAGGCTGCTGGCTAACACTTTTAACACCAGCTCCTCAGCGCTGTCTATTTCAAGGTCTTGTGTTAGCCTGATGTGACCACTGTGACCGCTGAGGATTAAGAGTTTCTTAGCCCTTTCAGAGACCTTAGGACTGAGGGAATAAACAATGGCAGCATTTAGGCCTAAATCTGGGTCTGTAGCAACTACCTGAGTAACAACTGTGTCCTTCTTGGAGTCTCCTGAGATTGTGGCACTGAGTGGGCTGTTAGGACTAAAGCTTGGACAGTTGTCATTAACATCTGTCACTGTGACAAATATAGGTACCGATACACTCATAGGCTGTTCTCCACAGTCAGTAGCCACCAGCTGCATTTGATACAGGTCCAGAGTCTCTCTGTCCAGAGCCTTTTGTACGATCAGCTTGATTAGTGGTCCTTCTTCTTCAACCTTTAAAGAAAAAACTCCTCCGGAACCTTTGAGTTCGTATTTCAGCTGTCCGTTTGGTCCACTGTCTCTGTCCCGAGCCTGGTCATCCAGCATGAGACTGGTCCCTTCAGGTACATCCTCAGAAATATCCAGGCATATTTTGCTATTTTCAAAATACGGTGCATTGTCATTGATGTCCTCTATGATCACAGAAAACTGCTCCAGCTCCCTAGAGGGCCCAACAATTACAGATTGCAAAATTATGCATTCATCATCTTTTGTCTCCTCAGAGCAGAGGTGCTCACGATCCATCTTTTTCTCAGTAATGTAGAAATTCCCAGTGCTTTCGTTCATCCACAGGTACTCCTCGGTCAGGAGCTGGTAAGGAGGTGCAAAGTGTTTATTTAGTGATCCAACCAGAGTATGAGGCTCCAGTTCCTCCTTAATAGAGAAATGGATGGAGCCGCAAATGATCTGCTTGGCATGAAGCATGATCAGCAGCGTCTGAGTGAAAGAAAAAGAAAACAAGTGTCATTTCTTTTTATACTTCTCACCTTAATTTCCTTTTTTTGAACCTGGAAACATTCCAAGATATATTTACTCAGGTGGTAACGTGAGCTTTACAACTTCATGGGCGAATAAGCTCTTGAACAACACACTGAAAAGCACAATAATGTCATTGTTTAGTTTACTCTAATCAATTATCCTCACAAACGAAAGGCACAAAAGCAGAGAGCAAATGCCAAAGTTGGATTTGATATAAAGTAATTGGAGTAATTACATAACTACTCAAAAAAAAAAAAATCCAAATTCTGAAGACTTTCCTGATATGCTTAATCCACACAAAATCAGGAGACTCTAGCATGTTTCCTTTTTAAGAATAAGGTTCAATCTGCCTGCCACACAGAAACACTGAGGCAGTAATAAGAATCCAGCAGAACTGATAATCTTTGATTCACTGACCTGCAGAAGTCCAGCCCAGTTCATATTATCAGGAGTCCCATGGCCCATTGCCCTCGCACATGCTGCCTAAGTCACCCAGCAAGTGATCACCGAGCACAGTAGCAGCAATCTAAACCTGCACAGCTGAAGGCATAACTTGTTGATGCTCCTCCTACAACACACTCCCTGTCTGTCCAGCTAACTGACAGATCAAACGCAGAGACGTAACAGGTTTACCTGCATGAGCTGGAATAGTTTTTTTTTCACTGCACGGCGGTGACTAATGATGGTTCTGTACAAACACTGTGCTTAACTACACTGAAATGATTAACTTTTGAATAATAAATGTACTAGTTTCTGTCCCCCACTTGCCTTTGTGCTTCACAGTAAACACTTAATAAAGTTTAAACAGCCTTTCAATGATTTTTTTCTCCACTTTTTCTGTCTGAGTCTGCTTCTGGCTGAGACTAATTTCTTTAAACTCTTTATACATCTGGAAATGACTGGTAATGTTTAATACTGCAACATGTATTGATAAGCAATTGTGGAAAAAGTATAATTTTAATATAAATGTGGCAATAATGTTGTTCTTTCTCTCTCTCTCTCTCTAAATATATATATATATTTCACAGTTTTGTACATCTAGATTGACTTAATACTCTTAATACTATATATCAGGATGTTGGTTTGGAAAAACTAAGAGGTAAACAACTGAGGACTAATTACGCTCTGGTCTAATGTGGGCTTAAATGATTTAATATTTTCCACAACTGGAAAATATGAGGGGTATTGAAATTGCATTACGTTGCCCTCAGACTTACTTTGCAAGGCTAGGGGGGCCTCTGTTGACAGAGCAGGGTACTACAGCAGACTGAGATAACTTCAGATATTTGTTAAAATTCACAGTAGTAAGTTTTTTTTTCCCCTCACAGAAAGTACAATCTATATCTTAAAATTGATGCGGCCGATACTCATAGATCACTCTGCGTTAAGTTTGTCTCGTAACTAACAGACGAACTCATTAAGTTTTCAGTGCGCGTACAGCTATAATTTTTCTCTTCCACAATGAAAGCATGTCCGGTATGTCTGTTACGTAACGGATTCTTACTGTCATTGTCATTCAACTTTCCGCCCACTTTTCCACTTACAGTAAAGTTTGACTCCCCCCCCCTGCTACTTTATTGGTTCGTCACGTCCTCTAAATGCTGGGCGCCAGTAGAGGGCTGTGAAATAAAACTACATTTTCCTGACAGCTTCAGACTGAGCCGAGCAGAGAGACGCAGGAACTTGTGGCGAACTTTTTTATTTTATCATGTCCTCAGATATTACAGGCGGTGAGTCCAATGCTACTTTAAAACTAATAAGTTTAATTGGTAAAAAAAATAAAATAAAAAAGGAAAAAATGTTTTGTAATTTGTGTTTTAACGATCTCCAATTCTTTATTTATGAACTATGGACTAAAATCTTTATTGGAGACATGAAGAGTTCAAGTCCTTCAGTGTGAGTGTTAAGGCTTCATATATATGTATATGAAGCCTTAACCATATTAATTATATATATATAATTTTTAACACACTGTGAAGTCTTGTTTAGATCCTTCTTTTACTTTGATCTATTAGTCAAAAAATTATAATGCAGTTACTGTCACAGTCAATGAATTTAATATTAAATAAAAAAAAACGGGAATGGCAAAACATATTAACGCCATAAAAGTTAGAAGATATAGGGAACAGCTCTCTCAAATAGATATCCATGGTGTATTAATTGTTGATACTGTTTGTTCTCTCATTATACTTCTCTATAATTAACTTAGAAATAATGTTTGCATACTGCATGATAGTCAGGAATCTTTTTTTTATGTAATTTGAATCATTCGCAGAAAAGTTTGTTTTGGGAACTTATGTACTTATGTAAAGAAGAGATAAATATTTCAGTGTCCATCAGACAGCTGGGATCCTTTTTCCATTAATGTACAACCAGGCCAAAGACATTTTTGTTTAAGCTTAATTTTGTACGTGGAATATATTTGCACATTGTTCATTTTAAACTAATTTAAAGTTTTTAAAATCCAGCTCAGAATCTTATTTTTACTCCTTGTATCACTGTGTCAGCTTTGCTGCTCCCAGTCAGTCTTGGAGTCTCCTTTCTGCAGAGTCTGGGATTGCGCTCCAACTGCTGTCAAATTTTCCACAGACTTGGAGCTGGAGCTGGGCGACGTGCTGCAGGAGTTCCAGGATGTTGTGGAGGAGCTGAAGGCCCCCTCCGAAAGCAAACATCATTCTTACCAGCGCGTCCTGCATGAGGCCAAGAGCCGCATCGAAGACAATGGGGTGGAAGACTCTGATTATAGTAAGTTTAAAAAAATAAAATAAAATAATAATAATTAACTGACTCTAATTGTACTAACACAATTTCATTAAATTCAGAAAAAGCTATATGAGAGAATATGCAGAATGTGTGGAACACAAAAGATATTTCTGTACAACATTTGGTGTTATATAACAGTCTGTTGTCTCTGGGGGCATCACTTGGCGATCTTTAATAGCCCAAACAACTACGGCTTGACACATCTAATTTGCATGAAATTATTGGTACAAGAGGAGACAAACCCTGCACGCTTCTAGAAAAGTGGCTGTTTGCCTAATGACAAACTGGAATGAACTCCAATTATGGATCGCGCATCTTCTGTAATCGTTCTTTTTCCTTCCCATTGTTGCTCATTTGCTGGCGGTTACGAGATGAAAGAGGAGATGTTTTCCTCTGCTCCCATGCGTCGTCATTATTGAAAGTGTGCTGGCCCCGGTAACGTTTGAAAAGACGCGCTTGCTTTCAAGTGTTCCCGCTGACACATGGGAGTCACTGACAAACAGGCATTTACCTTCACTTTTGAACATGCTATTATCATTACGTGTAACTCCTGCATTGTCATAGCTACTGATCATTTGCGTGGAATGCCCTTAGAGCTTATTATCTCTTCTCTATTCTTCCATCCTCCTCTCTCCCTCCCAGGCAGTGGAGCATCTATGGGAAACAGTTTGAATACCAGCGAGGAGGAGCTCCACCATGCAGGCACGACGCTGGCGCTGAAAGGTACTGCAAGCCTCCTGTCGTCCCACCTCCGTTCCGATTCAGCCATTGTTCTCACGGTGATCACTATCACTTTTGCTTCTGATCACTGCAACGAGAACAACGCATGCTCCTCACATTAGGCTCCGAGCTGTTTTGTTTGGAAACAACAAAGCCCCCCCTGCTGTGACTGTGGCTCCTCAGCACCATACTTTGAAACTCTCCTGCAGGGAGTCTGTCTCAGGTGTTTGTGTGTGTGTAAATTAACTACTCCCTATGTCTTCAACTGCATTTACACTCACGTGGTGATGAATCTAAATTGATAAAACAAAACAAACAAAAAAAACCCCACTTACACACTTACACACACACACGCACACACACACACAGAGACATAAAGCTGATCAAGAGGATATAGTTGGCTCATCTTCATGGTTTTATGCACTCTACCTGAGTCCTGAGGGGATTTACCAAGCTGTTGAGGCTTTGAGACAGTGGGAAGTGGCAGTTCATGCATGAACAGGGACCTGTGCAAGCCCCTCCCTCTACTGGTCCTCACAGAACCGAACAATCACCTACTAGCACATCAAACCCTGTTTTACCTGAATTATGTTAGTTTTCAGGAAAAAAATAGATAGATAGATAGATAGATAGATAGATAGATAGATAGATAGATAGATAGATAGATAGATAGATAGATAGATAGATAGATAGATAGATAGATAGATAGATAGATAGATAGATAGATATGGTGGCAGCCTTATGCTTTGGGGATGTTTTGCAGCTAAATATGTTAAAAATAGTAAAGATAGTAAAATACAAGTCAAACAGTCTTACATTATCAAACTCCCCCTTTAATACCAGCTTCAGTGTCATCTGCCCCCTTGGTAATATTCACTTATAGTGCACACATGTGCACACTCCTGAAGATAAGTCTTGCTAATTTTGCTTCATAGCTTCACCCCCAGACCTTGCTGCCCTGGGCAAAAGGTCTTAATGTCCATAAAAAGTAGCATATGCACTTATGAGCACCTGAATTCGCACAAAATAAGAAGAGAATATTTTTGCTTAGATTCATATTTCACTTTGGGAGCGTTGGGCCAAAGGAAATACCATAAATCTGACACATATTTCCTGACAGAAATGTTCCACTGCTGCCTTTTTCCTCAGTAGTCCCCTGAATTTTCCCTTTTTCTGTCTTCAGCCAAGCTGGGAGACACAGACGAGCTTGAGAGTTTTATCAGCATGTTGGACCAGGAACTCGCGGGTATGTGTTTTACTCTATCTTGTCTCTTTGCTTTTTACGTTTAGGCTGACAAACCAGCAGGCTGCTGTGTGCTGTGAAGGTGAAGCCACTGACCGGGTTGCATGTTTTGTTACACATTGAAAGAAGGAGTGCTCAGCAGTAACCAGCTTGGTTCCCTTCATCTGTTATCCCCCCTGTCTCTTTATCTCTGAGCAGTTTTTATATTTAAATGCCATGTCTGGGGACTGAGGTAGACTATCTGCGTGTGCTTTTGTGTTAATGGCATACTTGACCACATAAGCATCATGATCCTCCTATCAGCTCTAAAGGAATAATGCATTAGGGGGCCATGAGTGTGTGTATTGCCCCTTGCAAGCACACGAGTAACAAAGGACAAAAACATACATCTGCTGCTGCCAATGATCCCGACACGGAGAAAATTAATGTCGCAAATTAATCACAACTCCTGCTGTATCTTCACAAGCCTTGCCTATTAGTCAGTGAATGTTTGTGGCTGTGCATTGATGGATGCCTGTATGCTACTCTTTTTAGAAACTGTGCGTTGTTGTCTCTCCCCCTCCCTCTCCCCACTCTACAGAGATGTGAACAGAGATACAGGAAGGGCGAGGCACCAAGAAGAAAGCCAGATCCAAGCCAGAGCAGATCCGATGGAGCGAACGCTTCTCTCTAGCCTCTTCAGGGACAGGGGAGGGGGAAAAAAAAGGTTGCCTTCAGAAATTAAAAGGGCACTCGCTTCAATTTTGAAATGCAAGAGCACCCTCAGACACCCCCCGGCAATCCAGCGTCCAGCCAGCACCGCCACATCCCTGCAGCATCAGGTCCAAGATGTGTGACATATTCCCCCAAAATAGACAAAGCTTCCATCTGTCTGACATGAAAAATGCTGCCCAGAGTATAGAGAGAATGCTAAAATTCTCATAAGTGCTATGCCAGTAAAAGGCCTTAAATCTTCATTTCCATTTATTTTTAAAAAGCCTGAGCTTTCTCTGGTTTAAAATTACAGATTGCACTTTAGCTTAAAAGCCTGTTTGAAATCCAGTGAGTTCAGATCTGCTGTGTGTCAGGCTATACTTGTGTGTCAACATTTAAAGTGTACAGTTTTTGTGAACATTATTGTAACATAAATGTGTTTATAAATAAAGCTACATTTTGATGGAACTTTTTCTTTTGTGACGTCTATTTTCTGATTTGAAGCTACGAGCTGAAAAAATAGCCAGTAAAGTTATCTGACATTAAGTTCTTGCCTTCCAGACAAGCGAAATGACGGTTGCTGGTGTCACTACGTTTCCTCCCCTCACCCCATACCTTCATGCTTGCTTTCCTGGTTTCCTGTGACCTTGTTCTGATTGTGCTGTGAGTTTCACTTCTGCTGTAACTCCGGAAAACCACAAGTGTAGCTCAGACAGGCTACATTTAACCCCATCTGAGGAGAGCGTTTTCAATAGCTTTCTGTAATTTGATGTGAGAACTTCTTCTTAAATGCCTTTGTGTTGGTGCACTTACTTGTTTCAAATCATTTGACAAATTATATCCTACGCAAATAGCGTGGATAAATACAAAGAGACATTTTCAGATAGTTTAACAAAGACAAAAAATTTTTTTGACACTGCCAAGGACTTTTTTGTTTATTAATTCTCAAGCCATCCTGTGTGGGTTTTCTTGTATTTTTGTTGTTGCTTTACAGATAATCTCAAGCACCCTCCATTAATTAATCTAATATATGGTGGATTATGTTATAGTGAGCATCCCGCCGTTGGTGTGATGTTGTCCCTGAATGTCATTTATGGCTTATTGATTAAATTTTAGTTTTAGACTCGGCTGTCCAATGAGAAGGAAGTATTTGTATTCTTTGTGGTAAACCTCAGTCTGACTTCCTACTTTTTCTTATAGAGCAATGGTTTTCTAGTTGCAAGTCCTCAATAAAAGGACTGTTTTTGCAGTCTCTTTCTGACTGTACAGGCAAGCACTTTCATATCTACAGCAGCCAGTTGCTGCCGGAGGGCCTGTGATGACATTTTAGGGTTTTTAGATACTTGTGTCACCTTGAAGTCAGTTTTCAGGGTGAAACTGCTCGGATGGCCAGACTGGGGCATGATGGTAGTTGTTTTGAGTTTCCCTCTGAATATGTGCTGCAGCATCAAATTCTTTGAAAACTTCTTTAAAAATATTTACCAGAATTACAAACTGATGCAATCTTCTTTCTGAAGGCTTCCGATGGCTAAATGTTTAAAAGTTTCAAAAAGTGCCAAAACGATTTACAGATGCTGTTCTAATGACAAATACCTGATGTGACATGTCTGTGCTTCATTTTAGACATTTTAAGAGGCAATGCATGGTGATGGATCCTAATTACTTTCTAACCAGAAATTACTATTTCAAAATTTTTTTTACCGAAACAATAAAAAAATATTCAGCATTGTTTAAAAACCACATTTAATGTGCATTTGACAAAATGTGCTTGGAGAAAGGGAACATCACTTGAACAAGAGCCTGTGGCTCTGCCTGCGTTTATATTCTGCTATCATTTCACTTAAGCATAGCAGGGGCACAGAGAGTGACATCTGCGTGCAGGTGTTTCCTGCAGTTGTCAAAGAAACCCAAAGGAGTGCAATGGATGCTGCGGTTGTAAAGTGTGATTTTTCACTCATTACTTGGAACGTCATACTTGGATATCTGCGGAGTATTCCAGCTGTTGGAGGCAAAATTATTTTTAGCCTGTTGAGAGATTGCCACATCTGTTCAGAAGACGACTGAATGAGGAACCAAGTCACTGATTTAAAATATCTGGTAAGACGTCTTGTAATTACACAGAATCTGCTTTGGGGCTAATAAGAAGGAAGGGATAGGTTTTGTGTTGTTGGGAAATGACAAATGTCTTCAATTGTCATTGTTAAGCAAAAGTATTAATACCCTTGAACAATAATTAAAGAAAAAAATAAAATAAGGCCTTTATAAAACACTAAATCCCCACTCATCTAAACTGACATGATCTTAATCACAGCTGGAGACACAGTGCAATGGATAGACTGCATATGTATACCTACTTTATGACTGAATGTCAGGATACAAGGAATAGCTCATAGCGTCCCATGTCTTTTCATGTCTTATTGAAGAACATTTGGTTCCCCAGATTCAGTTTTGAAATCCAGTCCTCTGTTTAGCCCCATTGACCTGGACAAACATGGCGACAGATAGCTGCAGTAGAGCAAAAATGAGCTTTACGTAGATATTCCTGTAAAGGCAAAAGAGGAGAAAGGGAACAGAAAGACAGCAAAAGGGAAAATGAGAGTTTTTCAGACAAAAGGGGGCACAGAGGTAGTGCGGAGTAACCTGGCTCTACTTTGTTGTCTGTTCCAGTTATTGTAAAAAGGAGAGTGACTGATTGAGGCCACAGCTGCTCAGGATTGTAACAAAGTTGCCATGATGGAACTTCCCCGACAAAAGAGTAGCACATCCTGTTTTCAGGCTGACGCTGAGGAACCGCGATGAGTCGGCGGCGTACAGGTGAAACAAAAAGACATTTGCCACTTCCCGGTTTTCTTCATCTTTTAGATGTAGCACGGAATGTTGAGGCCTAGCAAAAGTATTCATACCCATGAAGCTTTTCACATTTATTGTTGTGCTATCACAAACTCTGTTTGTATTTCTACTTTCCTGGATTTTATGTGGTAGACCAACACAAACTAGGGCATGAGTGTGAAGTAGAAGGAACATGATATTTGGCTCTGGAATGTTTTAAAAAAATCTGATGGTGAGGTGTGCAGTTGTATTCAGCCTCCTTTATTACTGTACAGTCACATGTCTTAATAAGTGAACTTGTGCATGATTTAATCTCTGCATCACCTACTGGCGACCTGTCCAGGGGGTACCCCGCCTATCGCCCGAAACGTTCGCTGGAGATAGGCAACACCCCCCCTCACCACTCCACTAGGGACCAGGATGTAAGAAGATTAGTGGATGGATGTATAAACCTATTCTGAGGAGGCCTCACAGGTTTATTAGAGAATATTGCCGACAAAACAGCATCGTGAAGACCAAGGAACACAGCAGACAGGTCAAAGGTAAGGCTCAGTAGATGTTTAAAGAACAGTTAGATTATTAAACCTACGCTTTTTTGAAAGCTACACTGAAGACAATAATCTATTATGATTGCCCAACCCCATTTCTCCTTTACAACAGCCCTGGGCAACTGTTCACGTGGCCCATATCAAAAACCACCGCAGCTACAACAGTATGGTTAATCGTCCAAACTGGGAGGCCAGGCAAGGAGAGGATTAATCAGTGAACCAAACAAGAGACACAGCAGAGTCATTTGTTGGATGATTTCTTCTTATTTCCTTCTGAGTAAAAAAATACGTTGAACTAGTGCTACTTTTACTCTGGCACAGTTTCTAGCTACTCTACGAACTTTTAATGATTAACAGTTTAAAACAAGCACTTCCTTTTTAAACAGATATGATGCTCCTGCCTTCTGTTTACTCTCCTATGTTGTTTTATAGTTTCATATAATAGTTTTTAGTGTAATTATATCTGCACTTCTGCTTTATGTGTTTTTTTTTAAATCTAACTGTAGTTAGTGTCATGTTGTAGTAATGTTTTCCATCAAAAGAGTCAGGAAAGCAGGTCAGCGGATGTATGGAGATACATACGGGATAAACAAGAAGACTGGGGGTGAAAGTTCACCTTCTGGCAAGCACTAAATAAAGATGTACCAAAAAAATGATTTAGAACAAAACAAATTCATCTGTTAGAATGACTCTGTAAAATCCCAGACCCGGAGAAACATCTGTAAAAATTTGTTTTCATATATTCTCTCCATCCGATCTAAATCGGCCCAAAAGCAGTGACACCGGGAGACGTTGCGTCCAACATTCTTTTGTTGCATGTTCATTTGCAGAAATTGTTGAAAATCATTTGCCTCTTTCTACATCCTTCACAGGTGTGCGCTAATCCCTATAAAAATATTTTAAAGTTGGTGGTTTCAACACGACAAAATGTGGACGAGTAGCTCTCTGCTTGGTCCAGCTGGGACACTGCTGCAGCACTAATCCACTGCCATCTCATCGCACTTGGAAAGTAACTAGCGGCTAATTATGTTGCATGATTTTTATTAGATTGCTCTTTCATGAGATCAGATGTAATATATCAGTTTGTCTTAGGGCAGGGGTGTCAAAGTCAAATGGACGGAGGGCCAAATAAAAAATTTAGCTACAAGCCGAGGGCCGGACTGATCGAATGTTCATTGAGATTTTTTTAAATGACGCATTTGGTCTAGTGCAGCGGACCGGCCCAAGCCTTCGTAAATTTCCTGCGGACCGGGGGGGTGCGCGCGTTGTGAGGATCGAACGGGGGGGGTGCGCGCGTTGTGAGGATCGAACGGGGGGGGGGTGCATCTCGCATTTTTTCAGACGGGGTGCCGGCTTGCTGCGGGCCGGTTCTAATAATAAATCAAGATCATCCCAGGGGCCGTAGAAAATCTTCTCGCGGGCCGGATCTCGCTTGACTCTGACATATGTGTCTTAGGGGAACACCTCCCCATTGTTTACCCGCTCATTACTATGAAACGGGTGTTTGATTGACGGTTCGCTAAAGAGAGAGGTCAGTGTGTCAGCCCGTCATTGTTTAGACAGCAGACAGACTGAGTAATGAATGTTCAGAGTCCTTTAGCTGGTGAATTAAAACAAATTGTTGCTATGATGAGACAGTAAATGGTCCTGAGAGATGAAGACATAATAAATATTGTACCCTTTAAAGCCCTCACCTATAGGCTCAGATAGTCTGGTAATAAATGTCACATGGACTTAGGATCTCCAAATACATTGTGGGTTTATTTTAAGCTAAATAGGAGGATTATGAAGACGTAATTGAGTATGGCAAAAAGGAGACACTTGTTATTATCAGACAATGAGTAAATGAAGCGGCGATATGGCCTGTGCAGTGAAGCTATCATGGGCGAGATGAGAGCAGCATGCGGAGCACGTAGTCTTCTGTCATCTGCCTGATGAGAGAGTCGAGCAACGCCTCTCCCCTGTGACTTTCACAACTGGTGCAGGCTAACAACACACTCCCGAGGAATTAGTTTGCTAAATCGCCCAACACACACACACACACACGCACACACACGCATGCTGCCAAGACAACCCGACACACACAAAATGAATGGTCGGAGTCAGACTAGGTGTTACATAACTGCGCCTGAATCAAGAACTGAGATCACCACTTTGTTAATCCATGCAAGCTCACAAGAAGAAGAAAAAGCAGGGTAAACTGCTTACTACTGCTCATAACATAGTTACAAGAAAATGTTTGGGCCCTAGTGGGGAACTATAAAAAGACAAACGAACCCGGTGCCAGAATTAGAGGGAGGATATTTTTACAGACAAAAAAAAAATGAAAGAAGTATTTAAGGACCAGTGTAGTTGCATGCTTTGCAACAATTAAACAAAGTAAAAGCTGCTACATGGAAAAAACTACCTAATTTAGCCCTTGGTGAAGTATGGATGCATCCAATTGGAATCAGGAATGTCGATTTGACACAACAACTGTGGGTTACAGATTCAGTCCAGCATGTTACGTGAAAGCCTTGCTCAATCTACTGTCAGAAAATGGCACAACTCTGAACTGACAGAGAGATGACCATCCTTACAATAAAACCTGGTGATGGCAGCATGTTGATGAGGGATGTTTTCCTCCAGACTGACCCTGTATCCTATTATATAGATTGTCAATGAGTTTAAATCAAGATTTTACCTCTTTTTTTGATTTCAGGACTATTTTTGAAAGTGTACACTACTGAACAGTTAAAACGATACATTTTCCATAAGTGGAAGCAAACTCACTCTTTAGTGTGCATTATAAAATTAAACAAATGCACCAAAAACATCCACTTATTATGCAACATATTTCTTCTTACCATATTATAATTTCCTATATTATCTGAAGAGAGAGGTTCAGTAAAGTCTAAAGTGGTTGTGTAGTTCAAACTGGCGGTGTGATCTGTAGGATGTACATAGACAAAGACAAAAACCAAAAAATTCTGAAATGAAATCTGAGCCTGCTCTTATAATACCCTCTGCATCACAGCTAGCCGTTACAGGAAGTTAGAAAATCGGTTTCAAACGCAAATAACTAATTGGTTATTGCGTATAGCGTACAGCTGTTTATGCCTATTTAGTTGTGCCATAATGCAACCCCTCATATAGATGATTAGTTTATCAAACTGCAATAATCATTGCATTTTGATACAAAAATCATCTGATATATAACTGAGATAAAGTATCCTAAACTGTAAAAATACAAGTTATTTACATTCCACCATTGATAGGTATTCTGTGTAATAAAATATAAATCAACAGCTCCATATATTCCATACAGTATTCTAGATATCTTGGATGGGAGTATCTCTCTGTCTTTTCCAAGTTTCAGGGCAGAAAACTATGAAACTACTCACATTTGTAGTGTCTGTTGCAGTGTTGATTTGTTTTTGCATGTGACATCCATGTGCAGGTGTTTCCTGCAGTTGTCAAGGAAACACACACTAAAGGGTGCAGCGAATGCTTCCCACTTATAGTGTGAATTTTCCCTCACGACTCGAATCCAGCCGTGTAATTTTGCTGATGTATTCACTATTATTTTTAACACGCTGAAAAGCAGCCATGCCTATGTTTAGATTCAGACTAAATGAGGAACAAACTACTTCAGTAATCAATTTGAAATATTTAAAGGCATCATTTTGCAGATTGCACAGACTGCTGGTTTGGGGCTAGCGAAAAACAAACAAGCCGTTTGCTCGAGGCCTCCCTTACGTTTCCCCCACAACTGCACATTGTTTTGTAAGCAGAAAGAAGAGAAAAGTCTTGAGAAACGTTCAGATAACCATCAAACACTGTGAAGCCTTTTAAAGCGATTAATGTTGTTGTAATCTGTGGTAGGACAAGTACTCTTTTGGCCATGAAAGTGCAAAACAATCTCACAGTTTGCCCTTAATCTCTCAGTCATCTAACTTTAGTCTCTGAATCTTTCTGAGTCTTAAATCTTCATGAATATATTCATATGTCAGACAGAGTTATGCCCCTAGCACGTAAACAGCAAGGCATAAGACTAAATGCTACAATGGTTGCAAAATCTCCTGTGCAATCCTACCTTTAAAACCCCCCAATAATTTTAATAACACAGTTTTTAATTTGCTTTCTATCCGTGGTTTCAAGCTGATTGGGTAAAATATGGGTAATCAGTATCCAGCTCACTTTGTCACAGGGAGTTGCTCAGGATCCAACTACCAATCATCTGTTAAAAAAAATCTTTGCTGCAAAGAGAAGATTTTTACTCTTTCCCATTTATTTTAATAACTTGGGTTTTTACTTGGCTAGAAATAAAACAAGAAACAACAAAGAGAACAAAGACAAATAGGCATAATTTCTGTCTGTAAATGTGCTTATTTTCTTGAAGTGAAACCGAGATGTAAAATGTGAAAGAGAAACAAAAATCCTGTCTCAGACGAAGAGCATGTTGATAGAAACAATAGTGATACTTCATTTGCAACATACACCACCACTTCTTTTCTGTGCAATTGCCAGAATGAGGATGTTGAATTTCCTGAGAAAATGAAACCTTATGATGGGATTATTTGCGATTTGTTCTCTATCCCTTTTCATTGAATTGAAATTCACAACAGACACTGAGCAAACATCAGACTGGATGGCATACTGGTTACACTATTGTAAGTTCCAGCTTTGTGTGCAGTTTCCTCAAACACAGGGCAAGTCATACAAAGCTAATGCAAAGGCGCTTAACCCACATTTCATTTGTGGCATTACCACAATGAAGAGTAGTTCAATACAAAATTGGGAGAAATCTATAAGTTTGATTGGCTGAGCCTAAATCAACCTTTGAATATTAATTTTATGGCCAGAACCATCTCTGCTGCTATCATGAGTAAGTTTAAGTCTTTGATTTCCCCTGGAGAGTTTCTGTAATAATGATAAAACTATGTTTTGTCAAGAAAAACAAGCCTTTCTCTCTACTAAAAGTCTCTCTATATATATCAGCTTCTGTCCCACAAATGTCCTCAGCGGCCGTTAGCGCAGGAGGAACTTCCTGTTTCAGAGGAACATATTTTTATCGCTTGTTTGGATTTCGCTTGCTTTGCTTACGTAAATCCAAATCCCAACATATAGTCAAGTAATTTCCTGTTATTTTCTCTGGCCGCTGTCCCATTGTATGGAAGAGGAAACCAGCACAATTATTTTCAAAGGAGTTCATTCCCAAGGAATGTGAGTCATCCAGTCTTCTGGACTTTAAATGAGCCATTACATCATTGCTGACTGGGGTATTACTCGACTTCCTCTTTCAGCTCAATTTACTTGAAGTCATAACTAAAGCTGAAGCAAAGAAGAGAAAATATGCCTAAGTACTTCAATATAGTAGTTTAATTTATTTATTTTTGAAATGGGGGGAAAGCAAAAGGCTTTATCCCTACTTTATACATCAAATGAAGAAACAGAAAGTGGGGGTTAAAGGCTCTGAGATGTGGATATGTGAAAGGAAGTGACAGTGAGCATAGTTTTAGCAAATGCCATGAGCTACCCAGAGGGCCAGAAACAGAAAGTGTTGAAAAGAAGCAAGCTGGGAAGCTGTCAGTCACACAGGGGGGTCTCGGGGCATCTTTACAGCTGTGAAAATACTCGCCGCGTGAAAGATTTATAGGAGAGAGGTTGGAAACAGCCGTTGCGTTGTCGCTGTGGTAGCGTGTTCCAATAAGTAAAGCTTTCTTTTCTATATGGATTAATTTATGCATGTAAATCATCCACAACTTTGCCATGAAACTGGATTCTTTGTAATGTAACGTGATGTTTGGGCCTGTTGTTTTTGCAGAGTCAGGACCTTTTTCATTTTTTGCAACAGTGAATTCTATTTTAACCAAAGAAGTGTTAAAGGAGAACACCTGGCCTTCAATTGGTGACCTTATTTAAGGACAAATAAAAAAGCAAATAAAAAAAAAATCCAGCTCTGAACATCCAAGTGAAGGTTTTGCTGTGGCCTAGTTAAAGCCCAGACTTTAACTTGGCCACAAATTAAAGTCTGGGCTTTAACTTGTATATGTATATAAAAAAACAAAAGCTAGATTGCAAAACGAATTACAGTCAGTGAAATCTGTTTTTCATCTGCAGGTTTAAGATGTATTTTATCACGAGTTTTCAGACTCAAATAATTGAGATGGTGTGACATTACCTTAAACATGCTGTTCAACAACCCTAATGAATTGAAACAATCCTGCACATAATATTAGATCCTGTTCCCTGTCACGTTTAGCTTGTAAATGCTGGCTTGGAAACTGCATTTTATGTTGACTTTAACTATCGTTGCCTGATTTGAAAGTTAGCTTAATGTTCTGAAAATATGTACATCCAGTCTTCTAAAGAGAAGGAATGGCTTAGACATTAAAAACGTTTTGCATTTTTATTAGGTAAACTGTCTGTTATAAACCTAGCCATATCTGGCTCTGGGAAAGAAAATGTACCATAAATATATCACGCAACTTAAAATGTTGAAAATTAGCTGAGCAGGGTTAACATTTAGATCTTCACTGGAAAAAACGTGGTTTATTGCCTCTGAGGGTAAAAGAGGCTTAACTTCAAAGGCTGTTTTCCATTCTTTATGAGAAAAAAGTTCCTATTTTTTAAAACGAAGCTCCGATATTTAAGTTAAATCCTTGACGTATTTGATCTGAAAGATGTGTGAAATGCCTGGTAGCTTGGATTAGCACATCAGATCATATTGGTGTCGCAGCAAGTATTTGTAATGCAATCTAAAAGATAAAAAAAAAACATTTTTTTTTACATCCTCTGTAGTCTCTAAAGGAGCTGCATGCGCTACCAGGTTCTGACACTAAAGGTCCACTGACCCAAACCCTCCTACTTCGTCGGCAACAGACATCTGAGAGGGGCATTAGTGGACTGCCATCTGATGGCGAACTCCAGCTGATGCAACTGAAAGATAGTGTTGGGCTTGTGGCTCGGCTGACAAGGAGCGACTTTGCAAAAATGCCCACGGTTAGACCACGTGATGCGGTGAACGGAAAACGGAATTTGATCCTGGAGATTTTGAATGCTACTATGAAATGTCTTCTCCCATCCTGCTCCCAGATTTAGAGCAGACAGTAAGAAAAATCAGCCATCCAGCTGCATTTCATACTGCCGGCATGCTCCACGCATGAGACTGGAGATAAAACACGTTTGTTGCCTGCTGTCCTTACTTCCCTAACGCACCAGCAGCATGCAGGCTTTAGTCTCGGCATCCTCAGTGGAATCTTGAGGCCATCTATCTTATAGAGGGCAGATCATTATGTAGTCGACAAGCAGCTTTAGGCCCAGGGCAGGTGGGAATGCTTGTATGAGATGAACTATAGTGACTACTCCTGTTTATTGGACTTCTGTAAAAGCCAAACTGGCCTCTTTTTACTGCTCAGCTGCACAATACATTTAGTCTTTTTCCATTTTTGCAATACTGCCTCAGTTTGTTGCACCCAAAGCTGCAATTAAACCATGCCATGAAAGGTTTTTGCTTTACTTTTATGAAGTATCTATATTTTATCTGTTTAAATTCCACAAGAAAATGCAAAGATTTAACCCTTCTAGCAAGTTCTAATGTTACTCCGGTGTCCAAAAACCTGCAAAAATCTTTTAGAGAACCTATAGGTGATAGGACAGATGTGACCCATTAAAATGTTTTTATCACCAATTGCACATTACTGGTATTTTATTTTTAGTCAATTTTATCGCAGTACGATTACATTGCATTTGGTCCTGAGAAAATTAGTTTCAGGTTGTGAAATAAAAGCGCAGAATTTCCAATTAAATGTGGGAAATTGTTGATGTAATAAAAACAAGAACGCAGAGAAAATTACACCAGCCCCTACATTTGAAATGTTTCATTTCAAATAATCAGAAAAAAAACCAAAACATTTCACCGAATATTTTTTAGAAACACTTTCACGAAAGCAGGCGTTTAGGCCTAGCTCTGGAAAAACAGCACGCACTTATTCACTTACGGTACATTCATTCAAGCATCTATAGCAGATGGTTTCTAAGGATGGGGGTGAAAATTTGCACTAAATAAATGTCATCTCTATGGAGTCAAATAGGACTGCATGAAAAACCTACAGAACTCCGCAGTTTAGATCACTAAGGCCTTCTCTCAACCAAAGCTCACTTATGACAGGACGGAGTTCAAAAGCCGGCAGAGGCGATGGCTTAGGGTGCATTAGTGAAGGCAGAATGAGAAGCTTGCACATCTGTGGAGGCACAATTAATCCTAAATGATATATTCAGGTTTCAGAGCAGCATATGCTGCCATCCAGATTAAGTGTTTTTCAGGGAAGACCTTATTTGTTTCCACAGGACAAAGAAAGATGAAGGTGTGTTTGTTTTGCAACGGCCCTGAAAGAATCCAGATGCTAAACTCATTGACCTGAAGGTTATGTTTATTTCCTAAATATGTATGCAGACTGCAGCGATGCCCAAGAATATTTGGTAAAAAGCTTGCTTTTGAATAAAAAAATGGAATATGCTATACCTTACACAAGTATTATGAAGTTTGAACCATTTCATATTTTGTCACATTATAACCTTATAACTTTAATGAGTTTTGTGAGGATGTTTTTACAGTTGACCAACGAAACGTCCTGCTTCATACAGCATGATGTCGCTATGACCATGTTGTCACCTTTCCTATGCCGTTTTACTGCCAAAGGTGTGAAAGAGTCACAGGCCTAGAATTGGTTCTGGGTGTTTATTAGAAGTCTAAATGCACACTTGTGTTAGCTGAGATGGAGCAATATGAATAAAAACAAGAAATCAGCCCCAGTCTGTCTCAGATTCACAACTCTTTGATCACCAGTCCTGTGATTTCCTAACGGATCTGACAGGATAACAAACAACGTGTGTCCTATCCTTGTGTTTTCAATTCTTGCTGCACAACTCATATTTTACCTTCCTATGAGTGTATTAGAGCATTGTCTAAATGAGGTCTACTTATAGCTCTAAAGATAAAATTAGTGTTATTTCTCACTGGGCAGGGAACTACATTTAAAACGAACAGGCTATCGTTTAGTGACTTGCTTTTTAATGATGGCTGTTTATTAACCTCTTAGTCCACAGAGATATGTTAACTCAAGATAATGAAACTAAATTAGCGAGAAGTTTGCATTTAAGGAGCTAAGAAAGTTTAAATTAAAGAAAGATGCTCCCGTTTGCTTGAGACAGAAGCAGATCTGGAAAAAAAAAAAAAAAAAAAAACAAGTGGATTTTTCTATAGGGAAGATTTAAATAAGAAAACACTGAAAATGAAGGCGAATGAGACACAGAAGACACAGAAAACGATGGAGGCAAGGGAGAGGAAAGGTGAAAGGAAATATACTTAACACGTTCTCTGCAGTGAAAATAAAATTCTCGGTGACTTCACACAAGAAACCCACAGCCACACCTGCAGTTCCGTCCCAGCGGGTGATACTGTGTAATTTGGCACATCCATTTCCTAGAATGCGTTTGTCTTCGCCGCTGTCAGGGCAGTCACAAACCCCATCGGGGTAGGCTACTCCGAGCTCCTCCGTGAACGATGTCACGTCGTGGACGCACACTCAATGAACTGCAAACAGATCTTGACTGTTTGGAAATGAGTCCTGCTCGTTTTCCTCCTGTCGGTGGGTCATGTCACCTGACGCTCGGGCTGATTTAGTTCAACGTCCCGGTGTCATTAAAGGACGAGTCGGACCTCATCTCGTCGTGCTGGAGTTTTCGTAGAGTTTCCCCAGTGCTTTCGTGTAATTATGTGGCTCTTCTTAGGGAAATGTATCCAAAACTTTGCCCCAGATGCCATCGTGTGTACCCCTGCCAGCACTCTGTTACATTTGCCCTGCTTTAATTAGATTGGAAATATCATGGCAACCTTCCATGTTTTATTTATTTATTTTTATTTGAAAGTTCTCTCTAACATCCACTGCCCAATTTGAACTGCATTCATTGTTTTGTTTCGCATTTTATGGTAACTTACTCTCAAAAATCAATTATTTCATTGAGATTTCACATGATATGCTAGCAGAAAGTTAATAAATAGTGAGGGAACCGAAAGCAGAATCTTCAAAATTGTTGGCAAATCAAAATCTAAAAAAACTTAGCATATGTTTGCACTTGGTCCAAAATAAAATGGGATATGAAAGAAAGCAACAACAACAACCCCAAAAAAAAAAAAAAAAAAAAAGCAATTAGCTCTATTAGCCACGTAGGACACAGAGTAAAGAAGAGCAGATGTTTTTTGCACATACAACTCTGGAAATAAAGAGACCACTTAAAGTGACAAGTGCCTCTGATTTTACTCTTTATAGTTATATGTTTGAATAAAATGAATATTGCTCTTTTATTCTATGAGCTACTCACAAGTCTCTGAAATTCCAAGCAAAAACTTAGCATTTATGGAGTATTTAGGAGAAAATAAGAACTGGCCAAAATAACAAAAAAAAAAAAAAAAAAAAAAAAAGGATGCAGGGCTTTCAGACCTCAAAAAGCGCAAAGAAAACAAGTTTACATTCATTTAGAAACAATAATAATAATATTTTAACTCAGGAAGAGTTCAGAAATTAATATTTGATGGAATAACCATTAGGTTTTCAGTGCATTGAGCTCTTTTTTTTTTTTTTTTTTTCCAGAGCTGTAACATGTTGCCTAACACTGGCAAGTTCTGTTGGTGCTTTTCTTCTAATGGGACAGAGACGCTGCTCAAATTTAGTGGAAAAGAGGACCATGGTCTTAAACAGAAAGTCAGAGCAACTTCGTTAAGATCAAAGCATATTAACATGTTCAATCTAACTTATAATTGGCAACAGTAATTCAGTGGTAAAGTGGTATGAACATTTTGCAAGAACCTATGCCTGTGTGTGCTTGAATGAGTGGAAGTTAACCTACTCCCACATCTAAAGAGTGCACTTTATTTCACATTCTGTGTTGTAAAATGTTCATTCATAAAAATGAGTGCAGAAATAAAAGCTGACAGGAGGCACAATGCACGGCACCCTGAGCGCAAACATTTCTGGAGCTTTCACCTAGAGTTAATCAGTCTCATCAGCAGATTGTCTGCACCTATCACATAATCAATCAGTAATGACTAGGATTAGAAATGGCAGCTTGTTAGTGATACACAAATCCTTAAAGCATGGCGCTAAAAGCAGCATACATGTGGAGCTTTGTTTATGGCCACCTGTTCACGAAACACACAATGTGCTGAAGTGTGGCGCAATGTCTGATGGAACTGTAGAAACTGGTGTTTTAATGAGTTTTTTTTTTTCCTGGATCATTTCATCAATAAATAAATAAATAAATAAATAAATAAAATAAAATAAAGAAATACAAAAAAAAAGAAAAGACAATGAAAAATTCATCCATCATAATATTTCCAAACAGTAATCTAAATATATAAATTGTGTGTTGTTGAAAAACATTCTTGCATCTTTAATTTAAGTGCCTGTAATAAATTTAAGCCCTGGGACCATGAATATAATTATAAAAACAGGCAGTTAGTCTATAAATGTAGGATGACCTCCAATGCCCTCTACAGGTTTTGGTAATGATGTGAGCTACTTAAACGGTGAATATATTTTCAGATGGAGCCAGCAGAGTGTCACACTAATCCATTTACAGTGGCCATGTTCAAGATGCTCTTGCTGTCTTCTTTTCCCTTTTCTCTTTTTCTTATCAACTAATATTTTTTCTACATGTGAATTTCTGGGTTGGCTATCTTGATAGCGAGATGGAAGCTGCTAAGTTGGCACATGTGACTAAATAATTTGCAATAACTGTACATCCCAGTTCAACTGATCATTTTTGGTTTTTAGTGTCATGAAGTCGCGTGTTAATGTGACCTCTTGTCCTCTCTACTTTATTGATGATTTGGCTCGTGGCGTAGTAGTTCCACAGTTGTACTAAATTTCAGCTATACTTATTTTTTTTTAGTAATTTTAAAGGGTTAAAAAAATTCATAACAATTTAACACCTTCTGCCCCTCTAAAACAAAATGAATGCAAAAGAATTAAACAATGATTTGATCCCCTTCTGGTGGAGATTGTACCACTGCATTGAAAGAGGAATTAATTTTCAAACTGCTAACACACCTTTGCCAGGACTGCCAATGCATGTGCAGAGTGCTGTATTTCAATAAAACACAACGTTGCTGAATGCTGAGGTATTGAAAAGTCTTTATTTTATTTAAACTGTTTGGGTTTAAACCTATGGCAGGACTGTTGTAATTAGATTGCTTGTATACTTAATGGAGATTTTCGTAAATGATCCTGTACACAAAAGTAGGTTTTGTCATTTTGTACGATGGCGCAAATCAGGAAGTGAACTTCATCTAAGGCAAAATGAGCAAAACTACGATGAGTCATATCAATATCCAAATGATTTTTCCTCAAATAGACACCTCCCCTTTCTTTCTTCCTCTCTGCTACCGGCAACATCACTGATGAGCTGACCAGACTGCACTTCTCGCTCTGCTGCGTTCCCAATCATTAAATACCAAGAGGAGCCGTAATGGCCCACTTCATAAATATGTTGAGTTCTATGGTACCAGAACTCCAAAGTTGATCTAGCATTACTGGTCGGGCAGCATTACCGCAGAATCGGGGTCGCACGGAGACGCCAAATGAAAATTGTCAGTTTTGTTCGCAGAATCAATGACTCCAGTTTTCTCCACGAGATTAACATATAATAGGATGCCGTGTGAACGCATCAAGGCAATCGTTTTACAATCTCCCACTGCTGCACCACTACTTTGCATGAATTACAGTAAAATCCGGAGTCATGCACACAGATAGGCCCCAAGCTGTTAGCCTGTGTTTTTAGTTGCCGAGGTTTCAGCAAGAGAAAGGGAGAGAGGGAGAAGGAGCAGCAAAGAGGAAGAAGGGAGGCAAAAAGGAAGTCCTTTCTGGGGCAGCTTTGCAGTTGCCACAAGGATAGCTCCTTAACTCATTAAAAATGGAAATAATAAGTCACAAAAAGAAAGGAAGTATGATCAAGAAAGGAAAAAGTTTAGTGAAACTTTATATTCTTCATTTTTTACAGTTTAATTTGGCACATGGCACAATCAGCATGTATGCATCTGGTATACATAAATAAATATTAAATATTTTATACATAAATATACATACAGAGCTCTTACAAAGACACCTTGAATGTTTTTGGGCTTGGTATGTTTCAAATGGCAACAACTTTACACGGGAGTTCTTTACGCTGGGCTGTTTCAGTCTGATTTGTATTTTAATAGTTTCGAACACGGGGATGATGTCTCCATAGAAGCCCTATACATATATGTATGTATGCCCATATTTATATATATATTCAAAGAAATACAAGTGTGCACTGATGTAGGTTTAGTCAGTGCAAACAGGCCTCTGTCTGCTGTTGGAGAGGAACTCTTACAAAGTCGATGGAATCATGTCTGTTAGTTCAGTTGATTCTTTAGCTATTTTTTTTTTCTCTCTTAGACATAAAATAATATATTTATTTTGTATTCATTAAGCAAAAATTAGACATATAGAACTTTGAAAACAACAAAAGTGCTATGTTGCGAAGACAGACACCCAGAGATGCAGCAGAAAACTCTACTGGTGTTGAACCAAAATCAGCAACATGAGAAAAGTACTCATCTCCTACACTTCCCAGAACCCCCTGCTCCCTCCCCACACCTACAGCATGATGCAAAACAAACTGAATAGTAAAATAAAACTGGTGCACGAACACACACTGTGTCTCTCTCTCTCTCACACACACATACACACACGCACACACACACACCCTAAGAACTCTTGCATTTGCAAGTTACAACATCATTTCTCTTTCTTTATCACAACCTCATGATCACTCGTACACGCTGCAAATACAAAATCATTTTCACATGCATTTCAAACGCACCACACAGCAGCATTTGCACGTGCACACCTTGTGACCATAAAATTAGATAGCTCAACAGATAAAATTGGCTGTAAAAGATGCACTTTTTTTTTTTTTACTTTAAAACAATCACAGTAACGTAGTATTCATCTCCGCCTTCTCATGTCTTGGCAAGAACAGTCTCACACAAATCATTTCTAGTTTAAAAAAGAGGATAACACTGTCTGTGTGGCTGTTGTGTTGGTATGCACCAGAGAAGTAAGCAAAAAATAACCACAACAACAACAACGGAAAAAAAAAAAGAAAAAAAAAAAAAGAGTTGCCCAAAATGGGTTTTAAAATCTCTACATCTGCATATCCTCTAGATTCCCATCCTGGATTCAGTCTCTCATCTCTGAGTCTTTTCTTGCTTTGTAACACACTCTGCGCTGAATTGTCTCAGGGAGGTGAAATAATGACAGAAAAGAAAGAGCTCAGTAAGGCATTGAAACATAAAAAGAAAACAAAGAAGCAATTAAAAATATTCGCAAATATTGACGCGGAGGCCGTCATTCTAGATGTCTCCCGCAGGAGGAAGGGATGGGGAAATAAAAAGCACTTCTCTTTGATTTTTTTTTTTGTTTTGTTTTTTTGTTCTTCTGAATTCAAGAAAAAAAGTGTTGATATCTCCTCAGTCTGCTTAAAAAGGCTTTTAAAATGATTAATTTTAGAAAAAAAAAAAAAAAAAAAACACTGCAGAAAGACCACCTCCTCCTCTTTCTGGAGAAGGAAAGCAGTTTGATTTTGGCAGCTCTGCACAACTTGACATCCACAGAGAGCTCTCAGCTGCTCTCGTCATAGTAAAAGTCTGGTTAAATCTCTGCACGTTTTAATCCCACTCCTGCCCTTCCCCACCCCTGCCCTCACACAGCTCTTCCCCTGCCTGTGATATTTATAAAACACAATCCTCTCCTCAATTCATTCATCCTCTTGCTCCTCCTCCGCCAACCCCACCACCACTTCCTTCTCTCCAGCCTGCGCTGGCCGCTCCCCCCAACCCCCCTGGCCTCCTTAAAGCTATACGCGGGTGGTAGAGTGGGAGTGCGGCAGGCCGGTGGAGTTGAAGCCAGTTGTGAAGGTGTTGTATGGGTGGAGGTTGGGCATGCCCACCAGGGAGTTGGGAATCATGGTGATGGTGTTGGGCGTCATGAGGGGGATGTCGTCTGGGGAGCGGCGCAGTGTGAGCGTGTAGTCGGGCAACGAGGCCAGGCGCAGCGCCCCTTCGTTGCTGTTCCCCGCCTCGCACTCATGGTGCGTCTGGTTCATCTGCAAGGACATGATCTCCTCCTCGGGCGCGTGGTGACCAATGTCGTTGGAGGTGGTCTGGCGCTGCGGGCTGGACTGCCCATGGCTGGAGTCCTGCCGTCGCTTGTCCTTGCGGTAATAGAGGGCTGCGAAAGCCAGGACATTGAGGAACAGCAGCGAGGCTCCCACCGCAATGGTGACGCTGAGCTCTGTGGAATAGTCCCTCGGGTTGTCGACCACAAGAGGCCCCGTCTCCTCTTCCTCGCTCCAAGAGTCCTTATCCTCGCTATTGTAGGCAGGCGACATGGGGGGGCGCTTGGTATTGAAGGGCCAGTTTTTCCCATTGGGCCTCTTGGTGGACACGCTTTTCGGTGTGGTCTCCGGGGGTGGCACTTTGGTGGTCGTAGAGGTGTAGTGGAACAGTTCGTGGAGGTTGTAGAGATGGGGCACTAAGTGTTTCCAGAAGGCCACTTTGGTGGCCCGGTAGTGGTCACGCACACGCGGCTTCAGGCCGATATGCAGATAGAGCTGGTCCTGGGGATTGTACTTGGACCAGGCCACCTCTTCGAAACGGTTAGCCTTGGTGTGGATGAACTTGGTGTCTTGGGGAACTGGTTTGTTGGGGTCTCTGGAGACAAGAAAGAGATGAAGCACACAGAAAAATGAGATTCTGACAGTGGATTTAATTATTAATGATATTCAGGGCTAGAGGGACAAAATGCAAATAATAATTCTTCAAAATCACATATCACTATGAGTCAGAGCCTATATTTGGACAAATCTGCCATAAGTGTGGCAACAAGTGGAGAACTTTCTAAACTAAAAAGTGAAAACCTGCATCAACGAAATGCAGGTACGATCTCGTCCAGGTGTCTTTGCTGCAGGAGGAACTGACACCAATATCATTTCCAAACCTTCTTCCCCCTCTGTCCCTCTCCTTTCAGCTACCTCTTTGCAGACCTATTATGCCTGCATGTCTCATCTCCCATCTCTTTTTCCTCCCAGATGTTGATCTTATTTCAATTCTGAGGCAGCCCAGCCTTTAAAAGCAGGCCAGAGGCTTTTAAAAGTAAATGCATATGAATAAGTCAGCAGGCTTTGGGGCGCGCGTCAGGAGGCATTTTGTTGTGGATAATCCAATGCTGGTGGAGCCTCTCTGCTAATTGCTCACGGAAGGCATTGCACTGTATACTGGCATCCAGTGCACTGATGCAAGGTGGACCATATTAATCAAGACACCAAAGGGAAGTGTGCAGTCATGCTTGTGTGTGTGGGTGTTTTAGCATGCATGCGTGTTTATGGGATAGTTCTAGAGGACGATGCAGTACTTCATTTGATCAACAGGGTTCACTGCTCCGCCTTTCACTTTTCAACATGTTGCGTCAAACAGCAAACTACTTCAATTACAGTGAAGCTATTGATTTATCGAATGAATTAACATATAGCAAACTTCAACAATCACACGGCTCTTTGTTGGCGTACAATGTCAGGATTGGGACCTCGGCAGCGCTGTATATTGCTTTTGCTGTGGATTAAATTGCTTTCTGTGGAGGAGTGTGAATCATAGCTGAGTGGCCTTGAAAAACACAATGCCCAGCTGCTTGAGGACTGAAAAGCAAGAATCTGCCCATTTTTTAAATGTTATAAAATATTCCTTAGTGGGTTGGAGTGCAACGTTGATGGTACCCAAAGTTAAAATTTAGTTAGGGATTTTGGACTTTTTTCCTTTTTTTAATTTGGATCACGTTGGAAAAACCTCCAAACATAGCTAAGAGAATTAAAAGACAAGCCCAAAGAATTCACCCTCCGTCTTCTCGCCTGTTTGTTTCTCTGCTGTCAATTTTATTTTTCAGGTCAGTGCTTCTGGGAGAGGGAGAGAGAGAGAGAAAGAGAGAGAGAGAGAGAGAGAGAGAGAGAGAGAGAGAGAGAGAGAGGCAAAGCAAATTGAGATGGCTGGAGCTGGATTCCTGGACCTGGGCTGGTGTCAGCAGAGCAGCCCGTAAATAACCTCTTTTATTAGGACCGTAATGATCCCCAATGAATATTGACAGCCAGACTATGATGACTTTGTAGCTGAATATCAGTAATTAAGTTTCAAAGGAGCGTGAGGTGGAGGTAAGGTCATATTGATCTCCCTAAGCGCAACATGCCAGGGAACAGGATGTCAATGGAGCAGCTTGAGATGAGGTTGTCTGCAGCCTGAGCGCCTCATGAATTCTTACATCAGTGTCGCTTCCCTCCCCCTCCTTCTCACACACATACGACAGCAGTAATGGAGGTCAGAGCTGCCGCCATTGATGGGATTTCTGTACTTTCCATAACATGGCAAACCCATTTTACGTCTAGAGAGTAAATTAGCCGGTTTGTTAAATAAAATATGAACATTTCTTGCAAAAGGTACTTGGAAGGATTTCGCAATACAATCACTGAATGCAGGCAGTAAGCGTGTAGTGGTGCAGTGGAGTTTAAAAAAGCTCTCTGGTGGCTGGCTGACTGGTTCACTGCAAGTGAAGATGAATAATTTAGGCAACACAAAGAAATCAATGTGGCATCTTTAGTTAATTTGATTTGCCGCATTAGAGAACAACTGGCTGCCTTATCTAATTACACACACATATGCTTGGGTAATTGTTGCAATGTCAATAGTAAGCAGGGTACATTCCTTTAAATGGTTTCTCCAATTGCTGCTCAATGTGGGGGGTTTGAGGTCCTATCTGAATTTTGGGTTTTACAACTGACTGCTTTGAGACCTCCGCTCTGTCTGTATGTGGGCTTACAGCGATGTAGTCAGATTTGTTAGAATTTTACACAAAGACTGCTTAGTTCTGAACTAGTTCTGAACTTCCTTAATAAAGAAAGAGAGAGAAAAAAGAGGTGATTATATGGAAATCCCCTCAACAGAATTAAGATTTTCCACATTTTGTCACTTTGCAGCAATAAATGTATGTATTTATTTTTATTACTTTTGATAGACCAACACATAGTCGTGAATAAATGTAATTTGTAAGTAAACAATACATGATTTAAAATTTTTAACAAATAAAAATCAAAGTGAGGATTGCATTTACAATGAAATCTTTTTATTCTGATACCTCTAATCCAGTGCAACCCCAACGCAGTTGGTTAGAAAAAAAAGGCACAACTGCAAACCTCCCAGAATATGGCTGTTCATCTGAACTAGTGGGCCAGGCAAGCAGAACACTGATCAGAGAAGCAGCCAAAAGACTTATGGTGACACTGGAGGAGCTGCAAACATCCACAGCTTATGTGGGAGAATCTTTTGTTTGGACAACTGTATATGAGCCAATCATTATACAGTTTGCAAAATGGAAAAGACAAAAGTCCCATGTTAAAACACAATCAGAAGAAATCCAGTTTGCAGTTGGCTACAAACCATCCAGGGGACACAACAAACACATGGAAGAAGGTGTTATGCCAAGCTTGGACCAAACCTCGTTTCCGCCTACATACAAAACTCTGAGTACGGTGGGAACTAATGCTGCAAATCATCATAAACACATCATCCCCACTGAGAATCATAAGCAGGAGAAAGTCATGAAATACAGTGAGAAGATTTGGGAAGATGGGTGGAGCTAAATATAGAGCAACACTGATAGAAAGACTGCCAGAGCCTTGACACTGGAGTGAATGTTCACCTTCCACCAGGAAAACCATACCCTGAGGTACAATGGAATAGTTTTGGATTAAAGCATAATTATGTGTTAAAATGGCCCAGTTAGGTTACAGTTAGCTATCTGCAGCAATACATAACTTAGACATATTTCAAAACAACTGCAATTGTATTTGCAGTAGACAAACAGCACATTTTCCAGATTTATATTTCTAAAAATGTTAAAGAATCTACATGTGTTGGTTTATCAACTTAAATCTCTATGAAATCCTTAGTTGTAGTTACAAAACACAAGGCAGTTGTTGGGGTAATTGTTGCAATGTCAATAGTAAACAGGGCACTTTCCTTTAACTGATGAGGGTTATGCCACAGATTATTCTTCTTGTCCTAGTTTTTTAGAGATATATTATTAAAAAGTAGGCTTAAAAAGTGATTTTAAAATATCTCAAAATGGTAAAAACATCTTGAATCCCACTGGGTTAGGTTCATTCATCTCATGAGCATGAATCACTTCACCAGGACCATGCTATCGTCACATCTCTTAGCTTCCAACACAACAGTAAACACGAGATAAAACTCTTTAAAAAAACCCCCCATCACTGCACACGATGTTAAGCTCCGGAGCAAACAGTTGCTTTGACTGCAACATGAAGTGATATCTGCAGTCCTGTTGGGCTTTGAGAGCTTCCTGGCATTAGCTGACAGCATGCTTCTGGTTAGACCTCCCGCCTAATCTGGATGCTCAGCTGGACTCTCTGGCAGAGGACAGGGATTAACACACCCATAAAAGCAAGCGATTTAATAGCCTCTTAGACTTCCTGTCATGTGTTCATATGGCGATGGTGCTGTAAACCTCAAACCCCGCTTTCCCTTCAAACATCACTGACCTGCTGACCCCTGTCCAACCTTGGCCTGCCATGTCTGTGTAAGTCCCACCACGTGTTTGCACTGTGGTCTCGCCACACAATGACATATTGACCTCTTCAAAAGTTCAGAACTTGAACTCAGGACGTCAGGTTTCAGTTTTACACACCGGTTGATGATGAATCACAGCTCTCCAAGCTGATATGAGCAGTAAAAACAAAAAAAACATTTTGTAGTGTAAGGATTAAACCGCTTTTCTATAAGACACGGCACCTCATGGATGACAGACACGACTCTTGGCTTTACCTACAGAGGACGTGGCAGATGGGACTTGAGCTCATTACCTATTCTAAGCCCTATCTGCAAGCACTGATGTAAAAGGTAGATAAGGGGGAAGAATGAATATCATTTTCTTTCTTTTTTCATTTCCCATGTACCTCCTTCCCCTTTTCATCCTGATGTAATTTGAAGCGCTTCAATGATCATAGACCTAGCCATCACCAAATCTGAAAAGACACGTTTAGGTGCCCTAAGGCTGAAGACGAGAATCTATTTTCCCTGCACTCAAGGTCTGTGAATCCAGAGCGGCGTATAACTTCTTTGTATAAAACAAGACATACACATTAACTCGGCAGCACTGATTTTGATAATATGCAAAATATGCAAACATGTTGTGTTGTTGTTATTGCTGTTCCTCTTGTGTGACAAATTTAGCCCCTGCAGTTGTTTATCTACTTACCAGGTAAGACAAAGAAAGAGGCTAATTTTAATTTACATCCACTACATGGTTGTGAAGCACCTTTTCATTCCTGCATTCTGTGTGCATTTCAGAGAAGAGCAACTGACCCGATCCTGCTTGTAGACCTTGCATGAGCGCAGCATCAGGGAACGGCTTCAGTACCTAGCAGGTGAATCATCGGGCTGTGCTCTTTTCCCCTTCATGCGGCTGCACACCGCGGCAAAGCGCTGAGTGATGCGTGGTTCATATTTAATGGCAGCCTTCAGTTCAGCAGGGTAAGTGATGCAGGGTGAGGTGCTGTGACTTTGGCTTGTGTGGAAGTGTTGGAGGACACCGCTCTTTTATTGCGGACTCTATTGATTTGTTTGATCAGCTGTGCACAGACAAAGAAAGCACCCCTACTTGCACAATTTGTCTCTTTTTAATCTACTGTTTTCCAAAAACTATATTTATCCAAATTAATGCACTAAGATCTGCTTCCCGTTTGTCTTCCCTTTCCTGCCAACCTTCTCTTATTACATTCAGCACACAGTGTGGACTTCGATCAATAGCATGCCGGCGCCTTAACAAGCCACACCACTTCCTTACCTTCTGTAATGCAAATTAGGATATTGGCTACAAATCTCCCATCAAGTGAGTGCGTATTTAATGGAGTAGGTAGGTGGCTGCTGGGGGCTGTGCTATTCTCAAAGCAATGCCTTCACATGCTGTTGGTACAAGTTGGCCACAAAGAAGGACTGAAAAGAATGGGGGATAATCCGGTGAAAGGAGGAAAGGAAGGAAGGAGGTCACTGACAAGTGATATAACTTTTGGAGCAAATAAAAACGCCTGTAGCCTTCTATGAATGAGGTCAGACGGGAGATGCAACTGATGTTTGAGCATTGCTTATCCTGCAAGGAGAGTGTTCTCAATAGAAAACAAATCTGGCCCTTATAGAAAGACATTTGTTTTCAATAAAGCCATGAGAAGTCACATTCAAATTTGGTACAGGGTATGTAGACGGCACAGAAAACTTGCATAAGGTTCTCTGGTCAATTGAGATCAAAATGGAAGGTTCTGGACTTAATAATAAGTGCAACACAATGCCACTGTGAAACATAGGAGTAGCAGAAGCATATTGTGGGGATGCTACTCTTCAGAGGGGAATTTGAGGAACTTAATTGCTGGCTCCAAAACACTTGAAACAGGAGCAAAGTTTCTTTTTACAGGAGGACATCAACACTAACCAGCCAGACCTACAATAAAATGGTTTGGAGGCAAAATTCCTGAGAAGAATGACGGATAATCAAGAGAAAAAAGGAGAATGAATGAAGGAGGTTTTGACGAGTAATAGAACTTCTGAATTTTAGGACTAAGTGCGAAAAGCCTGCAGCTATCCTTGAACAGAAGTTAGTCAGGATCAGTCATTCTCAACTAGCGTGTCTGGACATTAAAGTGGGTCATGGGTCTTTGACTGCAAAAAATACCACACTCCTTACAGTAGGTGGCGATAATGCCCTATAAAGCTAGTTGATACCCATTGTTTGAAGTGACAGAAGATGTCACACCAAGTTTATTTACATTATGCTACACTGGTGTGTGCCCTTATTAAGCAACGTCGGCTACAACAGAGACTATTTTTCTGATGATTAGTGAATGTGCGACCCTATAGGAATCAACACAGAAACGATCAAATGGCCAAAAAAAAAGAAGAGTCAGCAGGTGGGACTATTAAGTGATCCTGACATGGAATTTTGCAGAGGTAAGCCTCTCTCAGTTCTGGTGCTACACTGAGATGAGTGAGCATCCTTTTCTCCCACTGAAGTAGCAAACACCTCCTACTATTTAATAAGTGCGTCCTTTCAGCACTGGTTCAGCTGCCACCAAACACACGAGCAGACTGGACATTTTACAGGACCTCAGAGGGGCTTTGTCTACTGTAACTCCAATATTTTGCGGATCTTATCAGGAGCAAATGGCATGCTCA
The DNA here is from genome assembly GCF_019740435.1 of Gambusia affinis. Taxonomy (NCBI): domain Eukaryota; kingdom Metazoa; phylum Chordata; class Actinopteri; order Cyprinodontiformes; family Poeciliidae; genus Gambusia; species Gambusia affinis. The sequence continues at coordinate 8,104,015 of NC_057876.1, forward strand.
TTTCTCCCATTAATTTACACCCATCCAGATTTGTGATGGTTGTATCACAACTCCTTAAGTATTTTCAAGGCAATATTTTTTCAGTATTTAGCTCAAGAAACTAGAAGAAAACAAAATGTTGTGAGCTTCAATGTGCTTCTTTTGTCGGATAAATTTAAGTCATTTAAGTATTTAGGAAACATTTACTTTTCATTTTATGTATTCTGTTGGAAACAAGGAACAGAGTTTTACGTCAGTCGTCGTTCCTGATTGCTCTGATTGCTGATCAGCCTCTTGAAAGAGTATAGTTGCTGCGAATCCTACAGGAAAATGTGCCCCATTGACAAGTGGAAGAAAATAAATCAGGACATTATGGAAAAGTAGCATTAAAGAAAGCCATACAATTTCAAACGTTGAACGAAGGTATCTTCATCATATGATACAAAAGTGAACCCATCTGGCCTTCGTAACTAACTGACACGCCATGGCCATGATGGAACATGGTGGTGTTATCATCATGCTGTGGGGATGTTTTTGCTAAGCAGACACAAGCTAGTCAGAGTTGATGGGAAGATGACTGGAGCTAAACCACCACAAATGGAGAGAAAGAGACTGAGGAATAATCCAGAGGAAGGTAGAGAAGGAGGCAGCAATGAATCAGAATTTTTAGGGCAAAGACAAAATACCTGCTGATGTGCAAACATTGCTAATCCTCAAGAAAAAGTATATTTGATTGATAAGTGGGATGAAAACAAAAGAAAAGTGAACTTGCGGCATTGTAAATCAAAGAGAAGGCTGTTCATACATACTGTTAGTACTTTTGTTTAGTTGGCAGTCATTGTCACTGAACCAATCAATACTGCATATTTTATTCCATGTCGTGAATGTAATACATGACCGGATTTCTTTTGTGTGGGATAATGAGAGAGAGGGACGGTGGAGCAGAAAAGGAGACGAAGAAGAAAACTGAAAACATGACAGCGCTCTGCTCTTTAACTACCTAGTGAAGCCCTCTGCACAGTATGTGGCATGGCTCCCATGGAAAGCAGAGAAAATGAGCACCAGTAGACCAATGTAAAAAAATAAAAATAAAAAAAGAATAAGATAGAGCAACACATTTACAACACTAATGATATCTTATGACTGATGTCTGCTGGCTTTTTCATCAGTGTTTTCTTTCCAGAGTTCAGATGATGTTTTCTGCAGTAATTTGCTTGCACTTGTGTTTGAAAAGCAAAAAACTGAAAAAAAAAAATAAAAATTAAATAAATAAAAAATGACACATTCCTCAGGAAAAGTTTCCCTATCAAAAAAGTAAGCGCAGCTTTGTGCTTCTGTACTAAAACAAAAAAAATAAAAAAATACTCCGGTCAGGACAAGTAACTTGAAGCCGTATAAATCCACCTAACCCTCAGGAAAGGACAGTCGAACAGTTTAAACGTTTCCGTGCCCTCCCTAAGAAGATTTGACAGTGTGCATTCTATGTGGGCTTTTATGCTCCACTGACACAGAGGGGGGAAAAAGGCATGGGGAAGGGATTTGCCCTGTAAAAATGACACATGAAAGCCAGGGACAGGAAGAGCTTTGGGGGGCGGGAGATTCGCTGCTATGATACACTCTGTTGACATGCAGCCCAAATGTCTCAACATCGTGTTGCACATGTTCCTACAGCTGATTTAGAGGCAGGGACAGGAAGTACAATCTGGGTCAGTTCACTGCAAACATCTGGAAGGGCAGAAAGAGATACTTTACAGATATAGGCAAGATGGTTGCTGGGCCAGGCGAAGAAGCCAAGGGGAATTCAGCTGGGTCTTAATTAAAAATATGTCCTCCAGAGCCAAATTGGGTTGGGTGGTGTTGGAGCAGAGATCTATATCCCTCAGTGTGGTCTAAATGAGGGGAATAAACTTCAAAATGTTAGGAAAAAGTTTGACGCCCCACTGTAAGAGTCAAAGGTAGATGCCACTCCATGAGATATGGGACTATTAAAGCAGAGGGTTTTTAATGCTGGCATCAAATCCTAGACTCTTTATCATCTGAGTGCCTAATTGTGGTTTGCATTTTTTCTCTTTGTCTGGAATGATGCCAAGATGACACATCGTGGCTTATATCCGTGCCGTAGCATACTTGCACTGAGTCTAAAAAAGGTGAGTTTGTCTTGGTTTGTTCCAAGGAAATCCATACAAATGAAATTAGGTTTGTAGTAAAAAAGAAAAAAAAAATCCATAATGATAAGACTCATTGAAGAATAGTGGGTGTTTGAAATGTCTAAAATCTGGATAAATTTTTTTGTGATAGAAGCAGTTTTAACCCAATGACAGTAGCTAGAAGGGCAGTAAACTCACTATAGCCCTGCACTGTCTTCTGCTAATTGGACATTGGTCGCCGAGATAACTGCTTCAGGAGTTAAATCCGGACATCCCCCTTAGAGACGTTCTCATGGCCCCATGACCTGGAAAACCTCCGAAGACAGGCGCCCAGGAGACAACCTGACCCAATTTAACCAAAATCACCTAATCTGACTCCTTTCAATGACAGGCAATAGCAGCTCTAGTTTAATAACTCCTTATCCTGCCTCAAAGTCTGAGCTCAGCACCCGGTGGAGATAACTAATTTCATCTGCTTGTGTCCACAACCTCATTCTTTTGGGAATGATCCAAATCTCAAGAGCGTAGGTGAGGGTCAAAATGCAGATGAAGCAGTAAAGCGAAACTCTGGCACGTTGACATTACCGCAGGTGACCCGATTCGCATTCCACTAGATGAGAGCCATGGCATCGGTTTTAGAGGAGCTTTCTCTCATTCTTACTACTTTGCACTCGGCTGTTAACCGCTCCAATGCAAGCTGATGGTTATGGCTTGAAAGCACCACAGAACCACATTATCTGCACATTATCTAAAAGCAAAGATGAGACCCAGAGGTTCTCAATCAAGTGGCTGACTCACTCTGAACTTGGGCAGGGCAACAAAACTGGATTCAGCCCAGGACTGAACATCATCGTCAGTCTGGCCCAGGAAGCAATTTATCATCTGTATCTTATGAGGTTCAACGCAGTGGTAAACCAATAGCTTAGCTTTATTGCTTGGCTCTTCCTGCAGCATCAATATATACAAGGCTCCAATCAACTTATCCATCTCCCGCTCCACCTTAGCATCACTTGTAAACAAGACACCATGACCTTTGACCTCAGACCTGGAGTGAGCAGTCCAGCTTTCTTTAATCGAAGACCATGGTCCAGCTCCTCTGAGTCAGCACGCTCGAAGTTTAAAACGTTCGTTATTTAGATTAATCAAAAAGTTGCTTACAATAACAACAAAAAAATACTGTTTCAAACGAACATAAATTCTGCATTAAATTTGTATCTATAAAGACGTACGCGACATGAAATGATGACTGCCAGGCAGTTTTTGATTTGATGGACCTTAGTCGTCCCTTCAGAAGAAACAGCAGCCCGTATCGGTCCATATCGATGCAAGTCTTTGCAGCTCCAGCTTCTTGCTGCAAGATGACTGAATGTAAATGCCCTCTAATTGGACAGCAGACGATATAGAGACAGATAAAACACAGAACAAGATTTCAGTCAGCATCCCTTTCAGGATGGGATCAATACCTGTCTGGTAACAGAGATTGTCAAATTAAATTTAAGTTGTTAGAAATGATTACTAGTAGTCAGATGAAATGGCTCGGCTCTGTGATGGGTGGGGGTGAAATTAGGCATGGTGGGGAGTGAGTCACCCGAGGCATGGGCGATCGACTAAGGCTGAAGGGATCAATACAGCATAGAGCTTTGATATTCCTTCATGATAGGTCTTTGTGTTTTCGGGGCTACAGCACACCAGAGCAAAGATAAAAACCTATTCCAAACACACACATATACATCCACACACACACACACATGCAATATAAACCGAGGTGTACAGAAGGCCACTGACTATTCAGGCAAACTCAACCAAAGCACTCAGCCAAGCACGTACAGCAAAACACAGACTCAGCAGGAACTTTTAATCTTCTTCAGCTTCAATATGTCTCATGTCTTCAGACTGAGACCCAGGACGTCTGGGTAAAATCACCTCTGAACGACCCTCCCCTCCCTCTCTCTGTTAAAAAAAAAAAAAAAAAAATCCTTTTCTGTGCCATGCCATCTATTTAGAGCTGCGTTTCCCCAGCTGCCTCTTTTCTTCAGCAGTGGCAATGTTGTAACATAGCTGAGATGGGATTTCTATCTGTTACTTTCTATTAATAGCTGAAGAAGTTTGTAATTGTGTCATCACTGGTTTTACTAATTTCCAGGAGCAGCTGCCAGAATGCAGCAATCTGTGGCAAATTGTTGGTACTGTTTGAAGAAAGTCACCTAATCCCTGTCCAGTCTAATGAGAAAATCATTTCTCTGTTTGTTATTTGGCAGTTTAAGCTTTTGTTATTAACTTAACCTCCTGACATGGGGCCCTTAGTGATTATTAGTCCTTATAGTTTATTTATGATGCTTTTGGTGAAAAGCATCATAATCTGGATACCAAAAATAAACAGGTATTATAAAAATAATGCTGCTTAACAACATAACTGTTACTGCTGCCAATTGAAATATTTCAATGAGCTGCAAGCAACAGGCAAGAAAACAACTCAGGTGTTGACCTCCTGTAACAGTCTACTCTTTTTTTTATTTCATGTTGTCAACAGATGTTAAGGAGATGGTTCATCTCGTTTCCTACGTCTCATAAAACAGCAATTAAAGCCCTAAAAGAGGCTTAATTCTGCACAACTGTTATCCATTGTCTATCCTGTATCCTTTCTCTACATGACAAGAAAATGCATAAAAGTCACAATAGCTTTTCAATCAGCTAATAAAGAAAAATAAACAGGCCAAAGTTACGTTTGAGATTCCTAAACTGGATCATATTTATCAGTTTTCTTCCAAAATACAACAAATAAAAAACAATTAAAGACGCTGATTTGATCCAGAATCAGTTTTCCATCTCCCTGGGTGTAATTCATTCGTATATACATATTTTTCAATTAAACCCACACTGAGCAATAGCAGCATGACTTACAGGTACGGAATACCTTCATTATAATTACATTGGAAAATGAGAGCTGCATTATGAGCTAAAGGGCTCCGATTACTCCCATTAAAATCTTAAAATAAGAGGCTAATGTTGCTTCTAGGGAAAATAGTTTTTCTACTTTGTTTTGGTTTGCAATTTACAAATTATTCACATTACTTGTCAATTGTCAAACTGATATGAAACTAGAAATGACAGCGATTTTCATCAGATCTTCTCTACATAGAATGTTCCATGATTGTTGTTTATACATATAGCTACTTAGATGTCTACAAAAAAATAAGTATGTATAAAATATCACAACAGTCAGAGCTAATTAAATTCAGAATAGTAAAATCAGCTTTACTGAGAAATATGAGTGCAATGGTAAATGCATTTGAACGAAAGATTGGTTGTACGGGTCTTTGGGTTTGGGCAAATGCTTGTACTGAATATTTCACAAGACCCATTGAAAAGCAAAAACATCGATGTACAGAGCTAAAAAATCCACAAGCAGCTTAGAAAAGGTAGCTAATTATGAAAAACTAGAGCAAAAAGAGGAGAGACAAAAAAACACAGTCTAAAAGTACACTTCTGTTAGGTTATAGCAAGTAATATTGTGACCTCCACCAGATAATTGACACATATTCATTCTGCGAATCTCCAGAAACAGTGTCAAAAAAAAAAATCGCTGTGTAAAATCCTTTTTTATGAACCTATAAGCCGACATCATGTTTGCATTGGGTGGTAACCTATTAAAGAAATCAAAAATTATTTACACAAGTAATCAAGTCAGGAGCCAATGTGCCACTAATGTTTGTTTATGTTCATGCTTTTGCATGTGGTAGGCTCTTTTATCCGAAGCCACGTAGAGATGAGGGTCTAAAAGTTCAATGAACATTAAAGGTAAACTACTTTGAATGAAACCCACTAGTCAGAGTCTGTCAGTGGTGACAGCATAGAAATAGAGTGAAGGCATAGAAGAAAATTTATGGGGCAGGGTAGGTGCTATGTAGGATGTTCTTCCCATGTGAAATGTAAGGAAGTAAAGCATCATACTAAAACTATTGCAGCAGTTTATTTAACTTCTGTTTTATTAATGCTTTTTTACAAGGCCTAACTTTTCTTTTAGGCAGTTACTCTGAAGGGAAAGACTTATCCGTTTCTATACCAGTAAGTGTCCAATACAGAAAGATCATTGGTAGCGCACAGCCTTCTACCTCGATTTCCTGTGTAAATATAAATAACCGCCCAGGCAAACCTGTCCATGGTTTACCAGTACATAAAATAGCATTTTCTTTAAGTGCTGTGGCATTTTTGAGACTAGTGTTGTTTTAAGATGATACAAGTCCTCTTCGTGCTTGAACTCTATTAAATTACCCATGAGCTTCAGCTTCTAGGGCAAACCAGCCTTAATATATATATTTACTGAAGATGTTTGTAGAGTTTTATACTTCAACTGATACATTATAACCATTTAACAGAATCTCACTTCAAAAATGAAAGACAGATGGCCTGAACAAAGCTTCGGCTTGGCATTTCTCAACAGTCCTCAGGTATGTTCACAGCGTTTGTTTCACATATTGAATTAAGTATTGACATTCTTTTGAGTATACCTACCAGCAACTCCTGAAGGAAGTCTATTAATGGCTTAAATATATGTGGCTTTGTAACCAATGTTCTGGAAAACCACAAAAGTTAACCACTGTTTGCTTTTAAAAATCTGTACTTTAAAGTATGTGGCATTCCTTAATTCGCTAATGTTATTCAAATCCTCTTATAGCAGCTGACTTGTCTCACTGCTGTGTTGTCTGCTGTCTTACTGCAATATCTCACCTCCCACAAGACTTCAAGGTGTATGTTGTTCTTTTGGGAGCTTCAGTAGAAATCTTTTCCATAATGTCGTGAGACACTTACAGCAAAATCTCTGCCTGTTATATTCAAACAAAAGTGGTCTGCTGTGAAGCACAGTCCTTTGTTACTACACTGCAGCTGTTCAGCAGATGTTAGGGTATGTTCATTAAACGTGAGACAGAATGACATTCTTTTTATCGTCTTACAAACTTTTTAATCTACTTTTTTTCTGAAAGATGGATATTTTTCAATAATGTGTCACTGTCACAAGAATTTATCTGTTAATGTAAAAGAGAACGTTTTGCATCATGGCAGTCTGCATCTGTTGCTGAAAGAGCTCCTATAATTGGTTAGCAACTGACACAGAGGATGAGTAGAAAAGTAAAAAATTGTTCTGAATTTGGACAACCCTGTCCGCTGCAGCGCCATGTCCAAAGAGACAAGTTTCTCTCCTACAACAAGACTGGCCTTCCTAATGATCTTGTTGATCTTGTCAACCCTCAGGCTGCTACCCCAGGTGACAACAGCAAACATGGTGCTAGCCACCACGGATTCATAGAACATAATCAACAACTTCTAGCTTGGATTGCTGTGGTATGCTATCCCAGCTAGACACTAATATCAAATGCTAATTGGTATAATTCTATACATCTATCCAATCACTTTCTATACTACCTGCCTTTATGGGGAATGGCCCAGAAGCCAATATGCAAAAAGTGAAGTCAGTAATCAGATGTAAGTATAGCAAAAAAAAAACAACTTACCCAGTTTTGGCAAAGTTGGTCCAGTAGGTCATCACGACAGCACTGAGCATGACATCATTCTTGGAGAAGTTACAGGGAAAAAGGTCGGTGGGACCAATCATAGGAATTCCAAAGACATACGGCACTTCATCCCCGTGGGCCGCGTCTGACCACGCAGGCTTCATAAGACTCTGGCAGTGGTGGTAGAAGGCGTAGAAGTAGGTGGGTGAGCCATAGCGAGCGTGGAGATCAGCAGTCACCACTGACGGCTCCACCCACTGGTGGTCGGTGAACAGAGCCACCAGTGTTTTTCGCCTAGTCTCCGGATTGTCTCTGTCTGCCCAGTCCGTGTACATGAACTTAATGGTCTCCCTCAGTGTGTCCTTTCCGTCTGGGTATCCGTACAAGCTGTCCACAAAATCCGACACAGAGAAGTCAAAGTCGTTTCCAGACACACCGTCCTCTGAATCCACCACGTTCTCCACAAACCGCAGGCCTTCGCCCTGATTCACCCCCAGCATGATGTCATAGTTGAGAAACTCGCCCTGCTCCATTAGAATCTCAGGGTCATCTGGAATAACATCCCCATCAATGACAGGTCCAAAGGCCACGTGGTACCTAGCAGGTTGGATGTCCTGCTCCACCAGCTCCCTGGAGCTCTTCTTTCGTAGACAGTCCACCATGTCTGATGTGTCGAGGACGTTGCAGCCCACCTTCTCTGCCAGGAGACGGGTGTACTTGACCGGCTGGTAGTTCACTGCCCAGCTGGAGAGTGCTGACCCACTCTGAATGATAGCTCTGTGGAACAGACCTGGACAAGGACACAGACAGAAGAGATAGGAGGATGTTTAATGTGTCATTATTAAGGATGATGATTCAGTTATGCACTGCATTACATGAGAGTTGTTAATTTTGTTGCTGCCATGATCAAAAGCAGGCTGTCAGCCACACAGCCGATAAGAATAACAAAGGCCAGACAGAGCAAGTCCTTGTTGCCACACAGAGCAATAATGGAATCATTGTTGTAATAATAAATGTGCAGATGGCCTGGTCTCACAGACAGAAGGAAGATACAGCAATCTGTCTGTCCTACTCTCTTCCTCCTTTCATTGTTGCATGCTCTTTTGGAAATGCTAGCAAACGCTGCTAGTGGATAATGCTAGTTCTAATGACTGCATTTATCACTGTGGAATGATTCAGTTCAAGTTTGACCAGTCTATCTATCAGTACAGGCTGTAATTGTTCTTTATGTGTTTTCAGAAAAAGAATATGTGAGTTATAAGTCTAAAATTGTGTTTTAATTTATCTCTGTTAAGTGCAGAACAGAATAATGTAAGAAAGATCTAATCTGTCTAAATATGTGGAATTCTGAGCGAGTATTCTCTGCAGTCTATATAAAAAAAAAAAATGAAAGCACCAAGAAAACAGCTCCTTAATCTTGCACACTCACCAGAGCCACAGTATTGCCTTAGTTGCCTATGTTTACATGCAAATACGCAACATATGCTACATTCAAAATGCGACTGACAGGAAGGTTTTTTTTTCATTTTGCCTTGTAGTGTTCCCTATGCATCCTATGCAGACACCAGTGTTGGAAAAATCAGCAATGCACTGTGTAAATTCCCAGTTTTAAAGCAATTCTGGAGCACCCACACTGCTTATGTACAGACTACAGTCAACAAGAGTTAGGCTGCTGTTCAAAAATTTTCACGTTCTGATTGGCAATTGCAGATTGGGACTCAGCAGTAGCTTCAATTAGTGAATATGGTGAGGTGTTGATATGATAACGTCGTCATCATATCTCGCAGAATGCAAAAATGGCAATGCTATCAACTTGTTTATTTACCTTCATTAAAAACCTGTTGTTTTTTTTTATAGCCTAATAACATTTCCTTAAAAGTGTCTTTAATGGGACTTCCGGCTGAATGGCGGTGGAGTAAGTTGTGTCTTGGCGTGCTCCTGCGGGGTTAGCTGTTTTTTGTTCGATTATTACCTGGCACTTTTTCTCGTCTTCGACTTCAAGCGATACGTAACCTATACAGTGAACACCATCTTTCTTTTTTGGATACTAAAATGCCACCGAAGCCTGTTAAAGGAGGAAATTCGATTCAGTCCCACCTGCGGCCTGGTCCTCGTGGTGAGTCCTCGACCTGTGCTGAGTCATCTCCTGGGTCGGGGGCAGCGGCCCGTGCCGCTGCAATTAGTGATACCAGCAGTCTTAAACACGAGCTGCTTGCGGCTCTCCGGGATGACTTTACCGCTATACTTAAAGCAGAGTTTCATGCTGTTCTTGGTGAAAGTCTTTCTTCGATTAAATCCGAGCTGCTATCCTTCAAGAAGGAATTGTCCTCTGGCCTCACTGCGGTGCAGGAGAGTTTTACTGGGCTAAACGTAACGGTTGCTGAGATGGAGAAATCCCTATCCACCTGCACTGATGACATCGTTAGCCTCCGGAAGACAGTAGACAGCCTTACTAAAACTGTGGCACAGTTGGAGGATAAATGTGATGACTTGGAGTCGGTCGGCGTCAGAACATCCGCATCATTGGAGTCGGAGGATGACCCTTTATCGGCCTCGACGGCTGCCGTCTCGCGGTTGCTGAAGGAAGCCTTCGGTTTCGCGGAGGAACCGTTGGTAGACCGCGCTCACCGTATCCCGATCCCTAAACCCAAGGCAGGTGAACGCCCTCGCCCCATCGTAGCTAAGCTACATTACTACACTGACTGTGTGAAAATCCTGTCGAAGGCAAGGGAGCTGCAGCGGATCAAGATGAACGGTATGACTATCTTCGTTTTCCCCGATTATACTGTCAGGACGGCCCGAGCACGAGCAGCCTTTACAGACTGCCGTCGCCGGCTCCGTGGCATTGAGGGGGTCCGGTTCGGCTTGCTTCATCCGGCCCGGTTGCGGATTACCCATGGTGGAACTACGCGAGTCTTCACCTCTCCGGAGGAGGCCAATATCTACATCGGGTCTATTACCAAATGAGAGCTATAATTACAAAGATTTGTTTCACATTCTGGGGACTTTGTTTGGTCTGGTTAAGTAATATTTTCACATTAAGGAGAAATGGGAAGTAGGAAAAGAAAAGGAGAAAAAAAAAGAAAAGAAAAAACGGACTGTTTCGAAATGGTTGCAGTTTACTTGTGTATTTCAAATATTGGATGTTTTCTGTAGGTGTTGTTGATTTCCTAGAATAGTGCATATTGTATATTTTAACATTTTCTCTATTCTGCTGATTCTGCAGGACTCGCCTAGTATCACAGGGAGGTTTTTTTGTTGTTGTTGTTGCGCTGTTTAGCTGTAAGGATAAGTTTTCTAGTGGCTCCTGTTGGAGTCTGCACGGTCCCTTCATTTGGGGAAGGGCAGAGTGCAAGCAAGGGGTGGGGGAAAATGTTTGTATATGTTGTTTTTTTTGTGTGTGTTTTTTTTTTCCCCCTTCTTGGGGATGGAGGGGGTGGCAATATCCTTCAACTTCTGTTATAAACAACTGGTCACATGTCCGTTGATTTGAAAGCTTCTTCAGCTCCTGTTAGATTCCTAAGTTGGAATGTTAAAGGTCTTAATAGTCCAGTGAAGAGATCTAAAATAAACTCTCATCTGAAGCGCCTAAACCCTGATATAGTATTTTTACAGGAAACACATCTGCAGAATGGAAATTGGTCCAAGCTCAAATATTCATGGGTTGGGGAGATTTACCACTCGGGCTTCAACTCGAAAGCTAGAGGAGTAGCCATATTATTTAATAAGAAGGTTCATTTCACTGCATCAAAAATAATGCAAGACACGAACGGCAGATTTCTTATAATTGCAGGTACTCTGTTCCATACCCCTGTCTTATTAGTGAACATTTATGCACCAAACTTTGATAATCCTGATTTTATAAATAATCTATTTAGCACATTTCCTTTTCTTGACTCTCATTTGTTGATTCTAGCTGGGGACTTAAACTGTGTAATGAACCCAGCATTAGATCGCTCTTCATCTCGGGCCTTTACGCAGTCAAATATGTCTAAATCTATTTCGGATTTTATGACTCAAAATGGATATGTAGATCCATGGAGGGCACGTAACCCATTAACAAAGACGTATTCTTTTTTCTCTCAGGTACACCAGTCCTATTCCCGTATAGATTATTTTTTTATTGATGGCTCTTTAATGCACAGAGTCACATCTTCTGAATACCATCCGATTATTATTTCTGATCATTCCCCTTTAAGCCTTGATATAAACTTCATGAATAAACCCCGTTCTTGCCCTTGTTGGAGATTTAATAGTCTCCTGTTATCAGATGAAACATTCAATAAATTTATCCTATCAACAATTGATGATTTCCTTACGTTTAACAAGAGCGACACAGTTTCTTTCTCATTATTATGGGAAACATTAAAAGCCTATCTTCGGGGTCAGATTATCTCTTTTTCAGCTAATGTTACTAAAAATAGACATGCTAAGATATCAGAAATATCATCAAAAATTCAGAGAATCGACAGGCAAAATGCCACTAATCCGTCACTCGCTTTACTGAAGCAACGACTGGATCTTCAAACTGAACTTGATCTCCTAACAACTTCCGATGCGGAGCGTCTTTTGATTCGATCTCGAGCCTCTTTTTATGAGCATGGAGAAAAACCAAGTAGGCTCCTGGCGCATCAACTGAAACGAAAAGCTAGCTCTCGCACAATATCACAAATCAAAGATCAGTTAGGCAATCTCGTTTCCGATCCTGTTTCTATCAGTGACATTTTTAAGAAATTTTATTGTAATCTGTATAAATCTGAACTACAATCTGGCTCGGATGAGTTATTTGCCTTTCTTCAGAATATTGACATCCCTAGGATAAATAAATTGGTTTCTGATCAACTTGATGCGCCCATTACATTGGAAGAAAATTTACATCAATCAATAATATGCAGAGTGGTAAGGCCCCGCTCGGACGGATTTCCTGCCGAATTTTTTAAGAAATTCAAAGACAAGATGGCCCCTCTTCTTCTCGAGGTCTATAATGAGTCCCTAGGGCGTGGCCTGTTGCCCCCCACCTTGGCTCAGGCTTCAATTTCTCTCCTGTTGAAGAGGGGTAAAGATCCCACTGCTTGCGAATCTTATAGGCCCTGTCGCTCTTAAATGTGGATTTTAAGATTTTAGCTAAAATACTGCTACTCGGCTTGAGAAGGTGCTTCCTCACATTATTTCGCATGAACAGAATGGATTCATCAAAGGTCGTCATTTGTTCTTTAATATTCGTACAGTATTGAATGCAATTTTTTCAGTTCATTCCCCCACGTCTCCGGAGGTGATCATTTCTCTTGACGCCGAGAAAGCCTTTGATCGAGTGGAATGGGAGTACCTGTTTGCCGTTCTCGATAGGTTTGGTTTTGGTGGGAGGTTTTTGGCCTGGATCAAACTACTTTATTCATCTCCTCAAGCTTGCATTGTCACTAACTCCGTCCAATCTGATTATTTTCCGTTGGGACGTGGTACTAGACAGGGTTGTCCTCTTTCTCCTCTCTTGTTTGCGTTAGCCATTGAACCTCTTTCTGCTGCGCTAAGATCCCTCTCTTCTTTTCATGGAATTATCCGCTCTGGTGTTGAACTTAAACTCTCCTTATATGCAGACGACCTTCTCTTATATGTTTGGATCCCTTACACAGTCTTCCTCCAATTTTGGATTTTCTTGAAAAGTTTGGATCTTTCTCTGGCTACAAAATTAATTTGCTTAAAAGTGAATGCTACCCAGTAAATTCATTGGCTTTGGAACTTGGGCAATCTGACATTCCTTTTAGACTCAGCCCTTCGGGGTTTAGGTACTTGGGAATTAATATTACTCGTACTCTGCCCTCAATGTTTTCTCAGAATTTTTCCCCCCTAGTCTCTCAAATTGCATCAGATTTTCGGAGATGGAACTCTCTCCCTCTTTCACTAATTGGCAGAATTAATGTTATTAAAATGAATGTTCTACCTAGATTTCTTTTTTTATTTCAATGTATCCCTTTATTCTTGCCTAAACAGTTCTTCAAGTCCCTGGATCAGATGGTTTCTTCATTTTTATGGAACAATAAGGCCCCCAGATTGAGGCTTTCTCTATTGCAACAGTTCACAACAAGTGGTGGTCTTTCTTTACCCAATTTTGCAATGTATTACTGGTCTTCACATATTCATAAATTGATTTATTGGCTGAATTCACCCAATCTGTTCTGGTGTAAACTTGAAATTCAATCGATATCTACATCTTTTTCACCTGCCTCAATTATCTATTCATCATTACCAATTAAACTTTCCTCTGTTACTACAAATCCTATAGTGCTCTCTACGCTGAAGATCTGGTCACAATTTAGGTCCCATTTTAAATTTACGTCTCCCTCTAATAAAATGCCGTTATTGAAAAATCCTATATTTTCTCCTGCAACCACTAATGTTGGCTACAGAGTTTGGCATGAGAGAGGCATCTGTACAATGAGAGATCTCTACAAAGATGGTCTATTTCTTAGTTTTACGGAGTTGTCCTCAAAATTTAACCTACCTACTTCTCATCTGTTTCTCTATTTCCAAATTAGACATTGTGTTTCTTCGTTGTTCCCAAATTTTCCAACTCTTCCTGTTGATCCACTATGGGTCGACCTACTAGTTTTGAAACCTAATCTGAAATCACCCCTTTCTAATATATATGGAAAGCTTATGGGAATTGAGCCCGACTCATCGGGTAAATCCAGAACTCTTTGGGAACGTGAATTGGGTGTTGAACTGTCTGACTCATGGTGGGATAAAGTTATTCTCAGTATACGCCAAAGCACTCCATGTGCCAGGTTACAGCTTGTACAGTTTAAAGTGATAAACAGAGTCCACTTCTCAAAATCCCGTCTTTCTAAAATTTTTCCTTCAATTTTGGACCAGTGTGACCGGTGCCGGACCTCTCCCTGCAACTTAAGTCATATGTTTTTCTTTTGTCCAAGTTTACAAAAATTTTGGGACTGTGTCTTTTCCACACTCTCAGGGGTTTTTGGAATCCAGATCCGAAGAGATCCACTAATTGCCATTTTTGGAGTTCCAGGGACCTCAATTAATCTGTCGCCCCAGCAGGGGGAGGTCTTGGCTTTCTGTTCTCTCCTTGCCAGGCGATGTATTTTACTCTGCTGGAAATCTCCTATACCTCCATCTACTTCTCAGTGGCTTAATACTGTTAGATCATGCTTAAAGATGGAGAAGATTCTATTGACAGTAAGAGGTAATTCAGCTAAATTTACTCACAAGTGGGCACCTCTTATGACATACATAAAAGCTCTGCCTTTATAATGTATAGATAGGTGTGATTGACCCATCATGTCATGTGACTTAAATTTACAGAATAATTGAGTGAAGAGTTGTTGCCTTTTAGCTTCTCAATGCCGTCTAACCCCCCCTCCAACCCACCCCTATTTTTTATTTGATTTATTTATTTTTAATTAATTAATTTATTTTTTGGTTGTTAATGTATTTTTTATTTTTTTATTTTTATTTTATGTAATTATACGTATTTGGTCCTGTTTTTGTTATGTTAATACAGGGATTTATGTTCGCTACGGGGAAAGGGAAGGGAAGAGGGAAAGAAGGGGGAAAGGGGAGAAGAAAGAGGGAAGGGGAAAAAAACTGTGTAACAAAGAAAACAAAAAATAGGAGAAGTCATGTAAGTTTTGTACAATGTATGTACCATCTATATATGTATAATCTCCTGATGTGCAAATAAATGATACATAAATGTAAAAAAAAAAATAAAAAAAAAAAAAAAAAAAATAGTGTCTTTAATGATGTAGTTTTGGGCTTTGTAAGCCAAACATTTAAAAACAGGAACACACTTGTAATTTTCTGATTCATCAACAGTGTAAGGGTTTGTTACAGAAAATGTTAAACTGTAAACTAACAGCCTATTTGTTGTTTCTATAGTAAAGGTCAAATAAAGGTTAGTAACATGCGTGTCAGTGTTTTGATGCAAATAATACTTAAAATCTTTTTTACATTTTGCACTGGATTCAAAATTACTGACCCAATAATGAGTGAGTGCCATATTTTTCTTTTATTGTCAGTGTTTATTTCTTGTATTTTATTAAGGTTTACAACAGGCAGAACTTACTATGTGAACTACACCCTGCACTCAGACCTACTAAACCCTAAGTGGTCGAATCTAAAAACTAGATTTAAAACTCAAAAACCAAAACCAGCATTGTTAAACCATAAAACTGTAGTATAATTTGTTCCAAAGTTAAAGAGATTAAACATGAGACATCAGCCTACGTTCTATTTTTAAACATATTCCTACATTTCTACAGCATGACATCGGAGACTTAATTTAGTATTTTTGGATGATGATAAACGGAGAGTGAAAACGTTTTCTGCTAGCTGGCAAGAAGTGCAACTTAATCAAATGTAGTGGACATTTACTGACTCTTTTTTCAATAAGAACAACATAATTTATTTAAGTTTATTATGCATGATTGTGTTTTTATTACCAGTGTCATTGTTAATGAACACATTGTTACATTATTCATAATCTTAATATGTTTGCAAACTTGTTTTATAGGTCCTATTGCCCTTTTTTGTCCATATACATGGCACAAATGAAGATTTAAATAGTATTGTTATGTCCTAAGCTACAGGGAGAGCCCAGTTGTACAAAAAAAATCTACTTGGGTACCGTTTGCTCTCTAATGATGGTTTGGGTTTTTCCTTGCGATGACAATGCATTTTTCAGGGTAGCATAAATTGGATGAACCTCACTGTAACTGAAGACAGAGTCTGCATTTTGAGGTCAAAACACACACACCCCCACGCCCACACACCCCCACACACCTGCATGCACGCAATCCCCCTCAAGCACATTCCTACAGTGGCTCTGCACGGGATACAGTTTACATCACTTTTTTATTTTATGTTTTTAACCTGAAAGATTTTAAATTCTGCAGAACCTGGTGGGGGGATTTCTATAAATAAACTGACTCCCACTCACTACACTTGCAGTAAGAACTGAACTCCACCCTTTCATCTGGTTATGCAGACTGCTGGCACACAATGAAAAGCCAAACTGAACAGAAAGCTGCGTTCTACTGGTTGTATGTAGCAGAAATAGATATATGAACTACAAAGAACTTTTATCATGCGACTCTACATGTTGGTTTTGTGCTCCTGAGTGGGTGGGTTTTGTAGAGGTCGTTTGAGAAAAATCATGGCTCTTAAATCTACAGTTCAGTACTCTCGTGGAAAATTGCAGTGCCTTGCACAAGTGCTCACGTTACTTTGCATTTTGTTGATTACAATGACAAATTTCAAGGTATTTCAACTGAGTTTTATGCGATAAACAACGTCAAACATAATTGTTAAATGGGAGAAAAAGGAAACAGAGTTTTCAATTCTTTTAACAATTCTTTATCCAATGCCCCCAATTCAATCCCAGTGCAACCAGCGGCCTTTAGAAAACTCCTAAGAGAGTTTATCTGTGTGGGATTTAATCTCAGTTTAAATGCAGCTGTTCTGTGAAGGCCTTAGAAGTTTGGTGGAGAACATCCGTGAACCATATCATGAATACCAAGAAACACATTATAATCTTGAAAATGTGCGTTTTAGTGTTCAGATGGGATGCTTTCATATATCTGGCAACTTGAAATCCACTCGTATCTTTCTTCTTGATATGCTTAATTGGATTATTAAGCATGATTTTAATGACTTCAGACAGAATTAAACAAGTCATGACAAAACACTCCATTCATAAAACAAATGAAAATATTTGATTAGGTGGCGAACAATTAGCATTCAAACATGCCGGTGAGTTTTCTCTGCTTGTGATATTTCACCTCACTGTGTGGGTGGGTATGTTGAGATCTTTGTGTTTTTGCAGGTAAACAAAGTGCCCAATACATCACTTTGGTAGACCTAATCAGAGGCGGCGGGGGGCTTATTTCATCTAGGCGAAGACAAAGTGTTTATTTACATATCTATTTACAGATATTTGCTTATAAAGAGTAAGAAGGATTATTGTGTCTGAGTTAGCAAACTGTGCACAGTGAGTATGCTCGTGTATTTTTCAAGAAATATTTTTAGGTTAGAATATGAATTCATAGAATATGACTACAGATCCAGGAGTAAACATACTATATATATATATATATATATATATATATATATTTTGTTTCCCCAAAGCGAAGGATTATTAGATTTCTGCATCATGTGTTTTCGTTCTTTACGGATGAGACCATTAGCCTTCTGTGTCCTGCCCCGAAAGTGCCCTTCAATCTGTCCCGTGGTTGTGCATCTCAGCAGGATGGCGGCCCTGTACCACGTCCCAGAGAGCGGAAGCAGATGTCGGGGGTTTCGCCCACTTGAAAGCATGAGAGGGGCAGACCTAAGATGAAAGATGGACGCTCAGAGGCAGAGCAGGGGGGAACTGGGGGTTTTAATCCTGCCATCCCTGCCATCCCTCCCATTCCTTCCCCATTCCCCTCCCTTTCTCCTCCCAGGGCTCTTTACTGGTATTGCCTCTCGGTGCGTTTCAACTCATATTGCGAGGGGGGGGGGGGGACAAACAGAGGCAGTCGTAGATTCGGGAAACCAGTCCTGAATCCAAATGTCTGCGAGCGATGCCACCACTACTTCTAGACCGTCTTTGATCAGAAGCTGCTGTAGGAAAACCGCTTCCCGCTGAGAAGTTCCTGTTCCTGCGATTGCCAAGGCGATTTGACGGACATAAAAATATCAAATCTGTTTTGCTGTAACTTGAAGAGAGATGCTTCCGTGCGACTTGGCCCATCCCACGGCTACCTACACCCAAAACCACCAGATGGTCGGTGGAAGGAGGAAGCTGCAGCCAGGGTGACACCGCTAGATTTATTTCCTCTCCGGCTGATGAAAGGCCAGGAGAGCTGCTGGGCTTTTACTATTGTTTGTCAAGAAACATATAAATCCAGCACACATGAGCTGTCAGTGGACCGATAAATATGTATTAGAACTGCGTGTGATGAGCCCCACGGTGATAGGAAGCTCACTGGGGAAGGTCAGAAAGAGAGTGGGGGGAGAGCGCAGGCTTTATCACCCACTGAGGGAATCCACTAATTATCCACACAGGGAGGTGAGCGCGCACACGTGCACGTGCTCCGACTTTGACTGATGAGCCGCGCGGAGATGAGGCATCGGCTGACGGACGGTAGGCGTCACTATGATGAGGGTTAACTATTTGTGACGTTGTTTTGTCTCCCTCTGACACCGAGGCAGTGAATGATTTCTCACTCAATATCCAAATGAATTAAGCCGATAAGGCAGGAAGCAAAAACAATCAGCATGCATGTCGCATTTCTTTTCTTTTCTTTCTTTTTTTTGTGTGTGTGTGGTGGGGGGAGGGGGGTAAAAACAACAGATAGCCTTATCGCTATCTGCCTGTGTTTGACATGCGAGTGCCTGACACCGAAACTGTGAGCAGATCCATCAAACCGCAGCGTCGCAGGCAGATTGAGGTCACGCTGAATTATGACTACAGCTCCGAGGTAATCACTCATTGGGGCTTCGGCTTAAATGCTGCTGTGGTTGCCCTGCAGCCGCCTCTGTGCTGCGGCTTGCTGACCTCGACCGTTCTGCCCCCGTGCTGGACACCTGTTAAATTGAAGCTTCGAGGCTTGGATTGGAGGAGGCAATGCACAGATGAAAGCCGAGGAGGAAAAATTAAAAGAATAGCTTGACCTCCTGGTGGGATGACCACTGCACTAGTTAAAGAGTCACGCAGACGTTCATCCAGAGGTTCAAAAATGTGATTAGATCTTGTTCTGACAACAACAATATGGACTAAGTGGTGATACTAATGAGCTGGCAATGCTGCATCAAATGAGAGGGAATAACAGGATGTGGCAACCACTGTGCAAAGGTTCAATCTGTGCTAATGGACAGGGAGGCTGCCTGTTTGCATTAGAAATGATTGTCCATTTTGATCTGTGACAGCTGGTGATGCATTAAGCTGATATACCTGACTCTAAAATGCAACCTGTAAAACAACTCGTTATGAAGAATAATATAGTTACATGATTGTGACACTGGTTAGATCAACTTGAAATGTTGGATTGGGTAAACGATTGTATTTACGGAGCCGTCTAAGTGAGATGGGGAAAAAAAATATTATTTTGCGTTACTTAGCAAAACTGTTGTGCTCCTTCGCAATGTGCTCACTGCAGTATTTGCTGGTCTATTTTGTATACAGTCACAAATGTCAATTTAAAATTTCTGATAAATACACATTTAAAGAGCCTCGGTGTTTATTCCTAACTCTTTGTTGCAAAACCCTGATTGAAAATCGATTTACTCACTGTCTGTCTGTGTAAGGTTGAGATGGAACTGCACATGAAAACGACCCTTTAGATCATTCAGAGTCCCAACACAAACCATACATAATCAGAACTGTCAGATGACTTATTACCCCATGACAATAACTCAGAAATAATCCAAATAGGTTGGATAAACTTTTTCTTGATTTCCCACTTATGGAAAGTGTCTGTTTATCTCATAGGTTTGTGGTGCATTTTTACCCTAAAGAAAAAGATATAAAACTTCAGATATTTCACAACAAGATAATAACATGCATGGAAAAGCCTCACAAAAGCCCTTATATTGTAGCAGAAAGTACAATGGCTGGGGCGTGCTGTGGTGGCGCAGTGGATTAGCACGCCCCACGCTTGGAGGCGTTAGTCCTCGACGCAGACATCGCGGGTTCGACTCCCGGTCCCGACGACCATTGCCACATGTCTTACCCTCCTTCCTGTCTGCCTATTGTCGCAAAAAATACGAGCCACTAGCGCCGCAAAAACTCTTTGGAAAAAAAGAAAGTACAATGACCACCGCAAGAAAGGCTTTCAGTAATCAATTATGTAGCATTAACTGATCAGTATAATATTTCAAGAAAACGCAAAACCTTTTGCGAGGTAACACTAAAGTTTTGCGAGGGAACAATGCCTTACCTCGCCTTACCTTTGGTGAGGTAAGGCAAGAAAAAAAATAAATTCCCAGAGGGCTCCGTATGCGTTTTAGAACCTAAGAGAAAAATTATGTACAGTGGTAGAAACAAGTTACAATTTAGATAGAGATTACAGGCATAAGACAGACTTGTCTGGAAATACAAATTTTGTTTGTTTAACATGTCATTCTTTTTTTCCATCTTTTTTTTGGCTATTCTGTTGTTCATTTTTATTGAATAGAGAAGAAATCAACACACAGAAGCCTCTGGTGAAATCAAGAGGTAGAAACCCCCCCAAAATATTTAAAACTCTTTGACATATTTCCATTTTCAATTTTGTTGTTTTCCTCCCTCATCACTTTTAATCACATTAAACATGTTTCCATCAACTTTTTTCTGCATAATTTGAAGTGTTTCATTACAAATTGTGATGGAAACAGCAAAAAAGTAAAAAGAAAAACAATTTTGCAACATTTTCACACTCCCTTGAGATAATTTTTAGATTTACTCAACATGAGTTATTATGCCAAAGGGGAAATGTTTGCCACATAGGTTATGACGTAGCAATATTTCCCATCCACTGGTCGGTCAGTGCCTTAATTTAGTCCAAGTCTCCAACAACTGCTTCCCTAGGGTGGCTGGCGAGAGACACCTCATGCTAGGATGAGAATGGTGAAACTCTTCCACTGGTGTTGGTCGAAGGCTGTGAAAATTTCTAAGTTCAAACCTCCAGCACAAAGGGGAGAACTATTCATTCTTTTACATGTCCATGCTGGTTTGTAACTTGTTTGTTACAGGAATGTGCAACGTCAACCTCAGATGAAATGACCCTCTCCATAGTCTAGTTGATTCACTCAAAAGCAGTAGATGAAAACATGCCTACTTGACACTTCCCTGCTTTTTATTTTGTGCAGCATTTCAAACATTCACTTGAAGTTTGCTAAACAATTGGATGGAAACCTAGCTACGGTTCCTTAAACTTTATTGGTTTTCATTTAGGTGAGTGAAATGAAAACCCACACCCACTTTATGGGCTGATAATTATGAACCACACAGGTCTAGGTAGGGATCTGGAATAGACTCATTTTCCTTTCAACCATTTTCAGTGATCATTTCAATTGTCTTTCTGTATTTATTTAGCATTGTCTTCTCTTTTAGGGTACTCTGGCTTCCTCCCACAATCTAAAAACAAACACTGCCTTCACCTAAGTTGACCTTAGGTGAGTATGTTTGTGTACGACTGATTGTCTCATGAGTCTCTGTGTTGCCCTGAGATGGACTGCCGACCTATTCAAGTTGTGCCCGCTTCATGCCCACTGACCACTGGAAATTGGAACCAGCCCCTTCGGTAAAGATTAAAAGGATATAAAAAAATGAATGGATAATATCAGTGATAAGTTTAAAATTTAACTAGAAGTAGCAAGCTCTTTGACAAGTGACAAGAAGGCTGAATAGAAAATAACAAAGTTACTGTGGTTTTTTATTTTTATTTTCTTATTTTTTAATTTTTTTTGCTTGTGAACTTTCAATCTCTGTCTTGTTGGATTTTTCTAAGCCTCAAGAGTTAAGTTTATGTAAGTATCAGGACCTGCTGTTTTTCATAATGCCACCATAAAATGTCTTGGGCTGTCTGTGATCTCATCAACTAAAATACACACAAAGCAAATCAAGCTTTTTAAAAAGCATTGTTTTGTGAAATCCTACTGAAGAAGTCCGTACTTCATTACCCAGCTGTGCTTTATTGCCGATGGACAGTTGTTGATGAAACAAAGCACACCATGCATTTGTAACAAGAACATGCATTTTTCAGCTTTTTAATGTCGTACGCCTACATTTGTACTTTGCTTTTCCCCCCTTTCTGGAAATCTTTTCCTCAGCTCTGCTTTTTGTGGTGTCTATCAAATCCTCACTGACTCCTTTCCAAAGGGGGGCCACACTGAGTCCCTCCCTGCTGATTATTAGACATAAGCCTGCGTTCAGCGGAGCTTGAATCCTCTGAGCCATCTTACCACCACCATCTCTTCGCTGCAAGCAAATCTCCGCAGACCTGTGGACTATACACAGAGCCCCTCAGTGGAAAACATTTCTCTCAAACTGGGCTACTGCTCAGTTGAGCACACTCAATAAATGTTACCATATTTTACTCAAGTTCTTTCTGAGCAGCTTTCCTCCTTAGCTCTCATATCCTTACAGGAATGCAAACTGTCACAGTTTCCACTGCCGTTCGAGAGATGCTCCAGCTTCTTTAACCCCCGTGTGAAAAATCTGAGGCCATCCAGGACATAAATAATTATGAAATGTTCCTTACTGTATGTTCTTGCCCCCCTTTTGAAATCTCATAGCACAGGGTTAAAACTGCTGTCTCCATGGCTACCGCCTACAGGCTGAATCCACTTAAACACAAGTGCCCCTGCTCCGATCATGCATTAGGCTGCGGGTAATTTCACACTGGTCTGGCAGTCTGTAACAACACCTACATTGTTTTTCGCTTCCATTAAAATTTCCACCAAACACCGAGCTTGTCAACTTCAAAGTGACGCTGATGAAATCATGGAGAAACTTCTTTGTGAGTGTCATTGTAAATGCTCCTCAATCTCTTAAGATTTAAGGAGAAACAGTGGCAGTGCCCACATAGTCAGGACCCTCTGAACTTTCTGCTTTTCCCTGGTCGGAAACACAAACTTCAATGTATGTGTTTTATGAAGACTGTCCAGTCCAACGAATCGTTTTATTGTGAAGTGGAAGTAAAATAATCCATGCAACCAATTGTCGTCAGAAGGCAGCCAGGTTTAATTTAGTCTTATAATGTAAACACAGCTATTCTAGTGAACAAAAGCAGCATTAGGGCCAAGGAACATAGTGAATACAAATCAGAGATCAAACTATGTTTAAAGTACTTTTAAGTATAAGACAATACCTAAAAATTGAACATTTCTGTTTAATTTATCCACAGGAAAACAAAAGTATTATGCAACTACAAACCTTCCCAGATGTACCTACACATACAGGGATTAATCAGAGAAGCAGCCAAAATAGGCCCATGATAATCTGATAATGTTGCAGGAGTGGCAGAAATCCTGGCTCAGGAGGAGTAATCTGTCAAAAAGACAAATATTTGCAGTGCAGTTCACAAATCTGGCCCTTACAGAGGATAGACATTGCCTCAATGCATGTAAAGGGCATAGTAAGCCTGAGAAACACGATGGAGTGTTTAGATGACACCAATCTTGAGCTAACTGGCCGACATACGAAATGCTACATGTATCATCAAGATGTGGAGTTATTTTTTATCAGGATACAGACAGGTTGGTCAGAGTAGATGGATCAAATACATGCCAAACCTGCAGAAAAATTGTATATGTGGTGGAGGTTCACCTTTGAGAATGACAAAAACCCTAAAAGACTCAGTCAGAGCTGCAGTTACATGGTTTAGTTTAGCCTTTCTCAACTGGTGGGTTTGACTTGAAAGATGGTCCGGGACCTTGATCTGGTTCAAAACATGGGAAATGGGTATGAATATTTTTGGAAGGCATTGTAAGGTCAAACGCACCAGAGGCCTAAATGTACCTGAGCATTCACTGAGTAATATCTGTTTGTTTAGACTTTTGCTTAGATAACGGTCATGTGCCATTTTATTCTGATATCATTGGTACTGTCATGTGTTTACTCTAAAACAGATTTACGCTGGAAAATGTTTTCATAACAGTTTGGTCCAGCAGTCTATCTGCCAAAAGTCTGTCTTCCTCAATAAAATCTGGGCAAAGGTGCACATTTTTTGATCTGAACAAAAATGTCCACCTTTGCCCAAGTTGTTGAAAAAAAAGAAACAAGACAAAAGAAACATTTTCTATTTTTTAGCCTCTTTCACTCAGGGAGATATGGTAGCAATGCTTAAGCTGAAGAGTGTGGGGTTAGAAACATAGGGACTGCCCCTGCTTGTATTTTATCTCACCCATAAAGAGGCAGTGTCTAAGGGGCCAGTGTTTTCATCTATCAGTGTGAGACATGCTTCATGCCAACCCTATATAATGCTGTTTGAAGCTGTTGGGTCTTCTGCTCTACCCTCAGTAGAGACTGCCTGCTTGCCTGCAGGCTGTGGCTTAGACCAGATAAAGAGTTTGATCCATGAGGGTGGGTGGTTGGAAGAGTGAGGGAATGGAAAAGTAGAACAGAAGAGGAAGAGAGGGCAAAGAGAAGAGAGGAAGGGATGAAGGTATTAGTGAAGGAGGAAGAAGGGAATGGGTAAATCGCTTGAGGAAAAAAAAAGAGGTGCGAGTCAGAGAGGAGAAGATAAAAATGACCCCATTGATAGGCTGCATCCAGGTTTGAGGATCGATGAGCATCTGAGCCAAGCAAGTGTGATATCTCCTACTAATCATGCAGTGACATCCGCCGCTCAATACCCCACACTCCAGGCTCCATCATCACACACACCGACCCCCCTCTGGTTGTACGCACAGCTCAACAGAGCAAGCACTCCTTCTTGAACTCACAAGTCTGGCTGTTAATCCTGGGCATGTGCACAACACCTGAATCATACCTTATCTGAGGACTACTTCTCCAAAATTCATCTGCCTGGCACAGGCACGGGGGAGGCTTACTAAAAAGCGGGACATTTCAGATTAGAGCACGTTTTTGTTGTCATTTGCAGCAAAGCAGATTAGGTTGAAATTTTCAAATGCTCCTTTTTCGATTGTCTAAAACTTTTGGGTGCTTCTGCATTGCATTGTTCGATAGGGCAAATTGAATCTGGCGTTCCAAGCCAGATAAAGCTGCTACTTATCTGAGCTTCCCCATGTGATTAGGTTATGGAGTTCACAGAGGGAAGCATAAGCATAAATACACATGTACATACTCAGTTAGTACAGGCTAAATAACATCTCCCTTGACTCTTAAATGAAGGTTGGGGCAGCTTTTAAGCACTTTGCTGTACTTGTCAGAAGCCAGAAGAGCATGTGGAAAAGGGTTTAATGGATGAAACAATCATAGGGTGCTTGGCTTTTATTTATTTATTTTTTTTATTTGGCATTTTTCAAAAAATACATTTTATGTAACAATCATTTATTGTTAGTAAAAAGGTCTTGAACTAGAAAAGATGTAAAAAACAAAAACAAACTACAGACTATTTGAGATGCTACATAAACTTCCTATTTATTGAACAAACTGAGTTGTTTCCAGCATTCTGTGGACGCGATTTGTCCATGTATGCATGCATACATACATCCCGAATTGATTTCGTCCCTTCTCTCTCCTTGCAGTCTCCCTGACATGCCAAGAGATAGAGAGCTCCTGCATGGTTAATTTTCCCATTTGCACTCATGCATGTGTCAGGCTCGCTGTAGCCCCTGAAAAGCAGAGAATGCTATCTCTGTGTCCTTCTCGTCGTGGCTCCCTTTGTGCTCCAGTGTTTCAGGCGGTTCTCACCAAGCTCTTCACTGCACACAGATACAGTGCTCAGAATGGCCTGATAGCTGTGTTAAAGAAAAAAAAGAAAGAAAGTAAAACAACGACGCTCTCTGTCATAGAGCCTTGACTGTCAGGCGGTGCGAAAATCTAGAGAATAATGAGTTATCACAAGGCTATCTGCGTGTATCTCCATGTCACTGTTGTGTAAGTGCCTCTGATAATCTCATTAGACGAGGCAAGTTGTTAAAGATGTTTTCCGATTCCCCACTTCTTCTCCTGCTGTGTCCACAAACATATTTCACATCATTGTGGCAACAGGAGATGATTAGTGCTTTTAGCTCCCACAAATGGTGGCTTTCATCAGAGAACTCTGAAAGCAACGTGCTGTTCAGCTGCATTGAAAACCTTCTCCTGTTGCTTTTAAATATATGCACTGCGGTTTACATTTCCAGTACATTGTGAAACTATTTAAATCAACTGAACAAATCTGGCCTCCTTGGACGAACGGCAAATAGAAAGATTCTTGGAAGAAAATTATAAGAAGCCCTATTAGCTCCAGGCCTCGTAGAAAACCTGTGGAAGAAGGTCTACTTTCTGGTCGGCAGAAAACAAAATTGAACGGCTGCGATTGATGCTTAATTTCGATTTCTTTTTTTGTTGTTGTCGTTGCAGGAATTTTATTTATTTATTTATTTTTTTGCTGCAATTATATATATATATTTTTGTGAGTATGGTCGTTTATACTACAGAATGCTGCAACTGCATCCAGACTTCTGTGTGACTGGTTTCCATATGTATATTTGTGTATACGTGTATCAGATTTAGTACCAGAACAGCAGTAATTGGTAATGGGAAGATGGACCTCGCTAAACCTCGCAGGAAAGACTCGAAGAAAACCAGTTAGATGCTACAAAAGACTTCAGACTGGAGCAGAAGTTCACTGTCTAACGATCCTAAGCATACAGGCATTCATTCCTGGCCCAGGTGAAGTCATTAAGTCATTGGTGTGAATTTGATCACCTAACGGAACATTTATGCTGTCCTGCTTAGATGCTAATTTAAAAGTTCGATGTGATGAGTTTACAGTTAATTTTAGTTATAAATGGTGGTGTTTCCAAAACATGGTGGGGAGTTCTATTGCAACACACATAGACAAGATGATACCAGGTTCTGCTAACATGTTGCGCTAGCAGACTGGTAAGCGTGGAGTGCTATATCATTCAGTCAGACTGAGCTTCAGCTGCTTTGTTAAGATGAGTGAGAACTTCACAGAACAGCTGAATTTTTAGAGATTAAAGTGAACACTTGTCACTAACTTGGAAATATCTGAGGGAACTTCATTGCACTCGATTTTAGAGTTAAGAGGATTAATTACAAATACACTTCTGTAAAAAATCTGAATGACGTTTTAGTTGTATGTAGCATTTCGCGTTGATGTTTCGCATAAACTCTGAATAAAATCTCTTTCAGGTTGAAATGTAATAAAATATGAAAAGTTTTCATGTATTTATTTGCAAGGCACTGTGATTTGTACAACAGATCTAAAGCTTGGCTCAATTTTATATAAGCGGTGACAAACGAGGACTGCACTGACTTCAAGGAGGCAAAGTGGATATAAAACTTGTACAGCGTGAGAGGGTCAAAGATTTAAGTCACACAAATATGACAACTCAGCCATGAAATATGAAAGGATGGGAAGCTTCTAATCTTGGTGACATCTTGTTCATGACAGCCAGATGGGATCAGTGAAACTCATTTTGGGCCAAGTATAGCCAGAGAAGGCAACAGTTGCATTTGTGACAGACAAATTACCATAAGGGGAGGATGGCCCCCTTGAGGGGAAGCAAAGAAGCAAAGAAAGAGTGACAGATAAAGATATACAGAGACCCTGGCCTGTGTTGTGAGTGCCTAAGGTCTGGCAAAAACCAAATTAGCTGTGAGCTTTGTGGGATATGGAGGTGAAACTGAGATGGATACTCTCAGGCCTTTCTAAAAAGTGGAACGTGGGTGGGAACTCAATGCCAACTCTGGCCATTTGCGCCTCCGACATCCAGAACCCACTTGCTAACGGGTCTTTGAGTCTAGTTAAAACAGCAAAAAGAAAAAAAAAAGTCCCTGAACTGAGTGAAGCTTGCATAAACACAAACAACTTGCACCCAGAGCTCAGACGTGTTATCCTTGATACATACGTACATCCTCTAAACATAATTTGCTTCACCAAAGCAGTAAAATCCTACTCTAGCTTACATGGAAAATACCTACAGGCACGCATACTCTGCAGCGCACCCACGTATGAGATTGCATGAGAGTGCACACACACGCACACCCACACAAGCATCACGTCATGTGAAGTTCAGGAAGCTCATTAAGAACTGCACATAGAGCACCTTGTGGGCAAAAATAATTTTTCTCAAACTCAGAACATCAACAAGACTTTCAATATAAACCACTATTAATGGTCCAGAAGTTGAAGGTACTCTCTGGATGTGATGAAATTCTTGCTCCTCCTAGTAGCCAATGCACACCCCCTATTAGAACAGCTCTTCCTATTAAGCATGCCTTCTAAGGTCAGTGGCCAAACCAGCATCTGCAGCGTCCAAACTGATTAACCATTACACCATACATGAATGTACCAGGCTGAGTGCTGGCTCCAGCGGCGTAAACATATTTTCCTAGCTGTGCTTATGTCACTCTGTGTGTTTCTCTGACACCACTCTTCCTGCTTCTGCCTATTGTGCCAGTAGCCCTGCAGCCAGAAGCCACACATGGTTTGTTTAATTCAAGGCGGCACGCCATGCAAACCACGGGCAAAACAAAAAAATAAATAAAATAAGAACATAGAAGAAATAGGATTTTCACTCTCCTCCCATCACCCGCGTTCCTCTGTTCATATTGAAGACTGAGAACAAAAGTGTAGGTTTGGGATTGAGGGGACGCCCCTCTGAGTTTGATCCCTGCACCTGACTGTGGAATTACCTGCAGCTGGGCTGGCGAATCTATAGAGCGTGTGCGCCCGTGCACTTCAATGCGTGTGCACATCCGGTTGCGTGTGCCTGTGTGTGAGAGAGGCTTGCATAAGATGTGTTGAGAGAAACACTGAGGAGAGACAGCAACACTGTCACAACAGCCCATCCCCAGAGAGCCCTGTGTCCCTGCCTCATGTTTCATACTGTAAAGTCCCATTGAGTCAATTACTGTGGCAGCCGCTTTAGCCAACACAGCCACTTACAGTAAGTGGACGTTAGGACAATTGGGTTATGACATGTTCTGTTGTAAAATATGGCTTGGAAAAGGTCCACTGGCGGCAGAGGCTGCTCCTGAACAAGTGAAGTCCTCCAGAAATCCCAACAATTAGGAGCAATTTGCGCGCCCGCTCTTTTGAGTCGGCATTCAGCGTCGGAGGATCAATCTGCGGTGGAACCAATCAAGATCAATCCAATAAAATGTTGCTCTATTGACTGGGAAATACTGAGATGTGTTCTATAGCAACAAAGACTAAAATGTGCTGATGGAAGTCCTCATCCATCTGAGAACACTTTGGTTTTGCCTCCTCAAAACAAAGGCATTCCCAGGATGACACAGTAAGTATTAGAATTTATATTAGGTTCACCAGAGTGAAACGAGACTTTGAACAAGACATTTTTGGAAATGATTTTGAGAAAACTAATGATCCATTTTTAATAAAAAAAAAATCTTTGACGTAAACAGCGAAAGATTTTAAATATTACAGACTGTGTTGCTAAGAATCTGTTATCAATTATGAACAAGTCAGTCCAAACTAGATTTGGTGAACTACATTATGCTCTTTAAACTGTGAGCCCACCTTCTGTCAATTTTAGTAACCTTGGCAGCTAATGTTTAGCCGGCTATGCTATTCTAACAGTTCTCATAGGAAATCTTTCCACTTAAATTGCACCCACACAAACGGTTTAAAAATAAGGAAAATTCTTTCATTCTTTTGACTGACTTTATTAGCAAATAGCAGAGCAAATCAAGAAAATGCTCATTACTGGCTGAAATATAGAGATGGTTTAGCAGCAATTTGAAAGTGAACAGCTGGTGGGATAGTGAGTTTGAAGTCATACTAAGAGAGCTCCTGTGCCAAGTAAGCTGCACATCTTCATACGTGCTAAAGATCAATTAATAAAAGTACTCCTGTGTGTTTCTTTCATGCATTTGTCATCATGACAGTTTCTCTCATAGTTTCAGAAACATTTTCTCTCATCTGCCTTGAAGACACTGTGTCAGCGCCGCATCATCTGTGTAACGAGGGTGACTCGGTGAGTTTACTTTAAAAGTACAAAGAAGCTGCATTGTATTGAAGTGTTGCAGTTCTGTTTGAAAATTAAGATCTATGCTGAAAAGCTGACATATGTCTTTTGTGGAAACGAACTTTGTTGTTCTAAAAAAGCACAAGATCTGTACCGCTCCAGCACTCAACAACACTTTAGATAGAGATGTCCAGATGTGTGTGTTTCCATTAGTTCTTTAATTATTTCTAAAATGTGTCTGCAAAACTCTGACCATATCTGCACAATGATATTAATATTACAATATGAAAATGAAAAATTAGCTTTGGACTTTCTGGAATTTCTGTATGATTTATAGAATTTGTTTGGGGTCCATATGGACTTTCGATTATTTCTGGAGGCTGTATAAATACACATATGCTAATAAACTGCTTAGTCTAAGCATAGTCTAAACATAGATGAAATATACCTCTAAATGTAGGTTACATATAGCTTTAACACTAAGTGATGATGTGTAGCCTCAATTTTTAAAATAGGCCTACTGCCCATTGGGAGACTTTACTTTCTCTGGAGATATTGTGATGTTTTAATAACGGAAGATCCCATTACACCCCCACTGATAACACCGCTATATATCCTACAGATTAGAGAAAAAACATCTTGGCAGAACAAACTATTTGTTTCAACAAAGCTGTCAACATCATGTACCTCATTGTGTTACAAACAAAAAGCAGCATGAGGAAGAAAAAAAATGGAAGGTCATAGGATGGTAAGAAAAAAAAATAGAAAGAGAAGAGAATGGTGATAAGACTCTCTAAGGTTCTCTGCGTGTGCTGTTGGCCCCTTAGGGAATATTCCAGACAAGCTGAGGCTTTGTGCTTGGGTAAATAGCACTCTGCATGCTAAATGTGACTTTGCATTCATTGGGAGGAAGTCACAGACATCCTAATGTATTTGGTGACTCATGCAAGAATTTCATCTCGAATAGGTCCTGTTCAATACAAAGTGTTTGAGTGGTTTAGTCGAATTAAAATTCCCAACAGCCTGACACTTCAAACCAAAATGGGTTAGACAAGTCAGTCCGGTTCGGGAAAGAAAGTTAAGAAAGTGTGTTTAGGATGAGTGAAAGCTATTTGATTTCAAATGAAGCTAAGAAAACAAGAAAACCTTATAGACGTGCTCGATTAATCTGTGTTTACTTCTATTATTATGGTTTAAATCCTTCAAACGGAGCTGATTTCCCTGATACTTTGCTATTAGGAGACATTGACGGCATTTGGAAGAGTTTGCTCAAAGCACTTTTCATTTTACCGCATTTTCTGCTGCTCTGTCACTCCTCCATGGGGTCATATTGGCTTATGATGCTCTGCAACTGTGACTAAATATAAGCCTGTGTATTAGATTTTGGGGCCTTGGATGAAATGTAATTTTTGCAGGGCTCGGTTAGGGGGACTGCACATTCACACGTCCGAGACCACATCTGGCGGGTAGCATCAAATATGCATGAACTTCAAGAGATCACAATATGACTGTGCCCCTATTATTTCCTCCAGCTTATGATTTTTTTCCCTGTGAGGTGTTTGATTGTTTGGCATGTAACACCGATAGCGACATTTACTTTGATATTTACCAACTAATGCTGGCAACTTGTGAATCAGCAATCTCTGATCTCGTTGCGATACCATTTAAGAACGGAGCGTGGTAATGGGAGGGGGGGGGGGGGAAAAAAGTGGGGAGACGACTGGCTGGAAGTTGAAAAGCGACAGTTAATTCCAGTTGTTTCTGAAGCTGCTGATGACAGATTGATAGTGTCACAATGTGCAAAGGACAAGTAATTAATGTGTACTGCTCTGCTTCTATTTGTCACAAAGATTTATTGCTTTGAATTTCAAATGAAGCACACAAGCAAAAAAAAAAAAGATGGGAAAAACAACAACATATATATATATATATATATATATATATATATATATATATATATATATATATATATATATATATATATATATATATATATATATATATATATATATATATACATATATATATATATATACTTCAGTGTTTGCCACAGTGTCAGAGTCATTTCAAACTGGCCAGCCTATTAATAAGCACTATATGTTGTACTGTACGTTTCCCTCTCCCTTCAGCTCTGGTTTTGGCAGGACAGGCAGCAATGTATTTTTACCTCCAGTCTTTCCTGTCAAGCTCTGAAAAGGCCAAATGAGTAGTGGTGGACAGTTTCTCCACCACCTCAATACCCGAAATTGTGTTGGCTGCTTACAGTGTACTGGGGGCGCGGGGAGTAAAACACAGAGTGACAGGCCGAGGTCTCGGCACAAGGGCAAAGAGCTGTGAGCTGAGGTATGGCGAGTTCCTGTCCTAGCAGCCTCATTCACTATTTATTTTCATACGGGTGTCTGTGTGTGTTGTCGACCACGTGGACGCTGCCCCCGCGCACTGCCTGCTGTCCGCTTGCTCATATTGTTTGGGTCTTTGTGAGTGTGCATGCATCTGCATTGTGGGGATTGATGTCTTTGTGCTGCTGAAGTTGTGTGACTGCAGCAAGAGGGGAAAAACAGGCATTCATTGGCTCTTTATGCCTCAGCAGTCACACTCCAGATTATCGTTTTTTGTTTTTTTTTTGTTTTTTTTTTTACGTGTCTGTATGCAGCTCAAAAGTTGAAACAAAAGGAAGAAACAATTTCTTGATTATGCAAGAAGGTGCACGGTTTCCAATTTTGTGTCCTTTTGTGTCCAGTCCAACTGCTGCGCTTTGATTTCATTCTTTATATTTTGTTGTCGCTGATGCTCCCTTTGCAGCTTGTGCTAGTAGGTCTGTAGCTTTGGCTACATGAAATACCCTGGAGAAGGAGAATATGTGGGCTTATACACAGAGAGTATGTGTTTGTGTGTGTCATGCATGCATGAAGACACAGAGGTTAGTTAAGCATGGAAGGTGGTTGGAGGGTGTTTACCCAGGACAACCTTTAATGCCAGTCAATCCCATGGGCTTGGGCCTGCCATACTGTGTGCTCAGAATGAATATTCCTATGTTTGTGCAGACACACACACGCATGTGTGAGAAGTATTGATTTTATTCAGTGGTGCAACGGTTTTGTGTGTGGGAGCAACCCTGACTGGGGCACTCTATCAGTTATGCCACATGCTGCCATGCTTCACTTGCTCTGTGTCCACCAAATACAAATTTAACATCTGAAGTCACATTGCTCAACACATCTTTCATCCTTGGACATTCAGGAAGCATCTGCAGCCATGTTGTTGTTGCTCATGTAGAATTCTACATAAAAGATTTGTCGCTAACATTAACACTAAAAAATTATGCTTTTTGTCAGTTGAAACCAAACAAGTAACACTAAAAATGTTCCAGCAGGTCTTAAAATCAAATGCGGTTTCCTATGCCGGGATACTTCGGCTTAAAATGGGACAATGACAGTTAAAACATCTTCATTTCAAAGACTATTATAAACTGTAATTTGTTATTTGCTCATACTGATAGTCCTCTCAAGGAGCTTCCTTGAGTACTATACTCATTGCCTTATATTTTAGAGGTTATTTAATGATTTCTGGCCAAATAATTTTTTAATAATCCACATTTTTTATTAAGATTTCTTTCTTTGTTGTTTAACATTGTCCCCAATTTCTTGAATGATACAGAAATGTAAGTTGTTATTGCTGCAGTGTTGGAACCAAAAAGAGACAGGAGGCAAGAAGGATGATCTAAAAGGGGGAAATTACTGAACTACAAACAGGGAGGAAACACGGATGAAGAACAGCAAGAGGAGGACTGGCACAACACCATTACAGTTAACATGAACACAGCAAGCAAATCTGAAAATACACCTGACTGAGAATAAATCTCAGAGAGGGCAAAGGTGACAACACCACAAAGAGAACATTAGGGTTTGTGAAAAATGCAAAAGAAGAGCCAGATACCAAAGCAAAACAGGAACTATTACTCAAAACGAAACCCCAACCAACCAACACCAAGAAAAACAAACAAGTGCAGAAAAAGTGACCAAATGAACATAGAGACTTTCAGCTAACTGCGTTAAAATCAAAGGTTGTGGTTGTGTGAATGTATGGTTGTCTGTCTTGAGTGTTTTGCGATGGAGGAAAATGTGATCTTAATATGATCAGTTTCTGTACATCTAAAATCGCTCCATCACAAGAGATCATATCTGGCAACTGTTATAAAACATTTGAAAATAAAACTAGTAATTAGTAACTTCCTGATTTCACATCAAAGTTCACAACATGTATGTGCAATTATTATAGTACTGAACAAACAGTCCTTTAGTAACTGTTTGTTCAGTCCTTTAGAAATGTCCTTGTTTTCTTGTTTCTTCACACAAGGACATTTCTTGTGTGAAGAAATGTCTTAGATTTACAAAGAAGTGCTTGAGAAAAACAACCAAAAAAAAATCCTTTAAACACATGAGTTCATACTTGACATCCTTGTCCAAAATGTAGACGAATTGATCCCAAGTGTTACAGCGTTTCCATAAGTCTAGACCAGTCTTATGGAAACATAGTGGCAGTAACTTAATGGAGGTGTCTGTAAACAAATCAATGGACTGAAGCTACGTCAGGCAGAGGAGTGGTTCAAAATCCCATTAAAAGGATGTTAAAAAACAAGAAGATCATACATAAGATGTTCTTGCTGCTAGATAACTCTGCAAGGGACTCAAGGATTACTAAGTAGTACATTTTAGTCTTACACAAAGTTTATTTTGGCGAGGTTTTGACTAGAGCAAAGACATATGCTGTTTTTGAAATGTTTTTCCCCATACTCTCTCAATGTAACATGTTGTTATTGTTCAGTAACTTACATCTTTAATTTAACACAACAATTTGTACCTGACAGAAACGTTTCAAACACAGTTTTCTTACATACTTTCAATATGAGGTTTCAATTTGTCACTTCACAGCGAGGAGAAATGTACTGCTTGACTGTTTGTAGTCTACTGCATAAGAAAGCATTGAAATGCATCGATAATGTTCCTTTAAAAATACCCAAGTTTTTCTAAAATTGCAGAGCGTGTGGTGCTAGCTCCAAATTTTTCCACATCATTTGCACCATTTCTCTGCTCGTTCTCATTTTGTTGTTCAAAAAGCAAGTAGAGCCTAATTATTGCCGGTGCAAACACTGCCATTAAAAGCAGCAGTGAGAGCTCTTTCCAATTTGCTCTTTTCACATCAGGTTGCAGTTATCTTCACTTCACAGTTTAAATATGACTTTCTGCCATGAATCCAACTGGAACAAAAATGTCAGCGAGAAATTGCAAAAATGCTTTATCACAGCACACTTAAACTCTTAACAAAAGAAAGAGGCAAGAAGGTGAAAAAAAAAAGGTCACAATTTCATTTGTAAACCAATAAGTGATGCAGATATTCTAATCCACCGGTAGAATTAGGAATTAATGTTTTCACATTAAATATAGCCTAAAAACAAATAGGTGATGCCAGGATCCTTGCATCATCTATTTATGATGCATTTTTATTGAGTTGGTGTTTTGATCCTCTCTTGTGTTTTTTAAGTTCTGTAGTTTGAGTCAAATTCTTTTAATTTCTCTATATTTGTTATTGTTGCTTAGGTATGTTGCTATATTTATTCATTGCCTTGGGTTAAGTTTCTTAGGTTATTCTTGTGTTCTTGGATTATTGCAAGGCTTCTTCTCCTTACTGTGTTAATTTGTCTTCCTATTCAGTTTCCCTGCAGTGTACTAAATGTTCCCTGATTAGTTTATCTGGTTCTCCTGTCCCTTACAACCTTGGCCAAGTATTTAAGATGGTATTTTTTTTCTTTTCATTGCTGGGTCATTCCGTTTCTATGTCTGGTTTCCATTTTGTTCCTCTGGCCATGCTCCTTGTCCTTTTTTCTACACAAGACCCGTAGGTCGTTGTGTTATATTTATCTTAAAGGAACCTTTACTCAAACGTGAAAATATTCCCGCGTAAACGTGAGTGTGCAGGGGCGTGCGATGGGATTCCTTTTACTTGACACAAACATTTTGAAGAACTCAAAAATGTTCACAGATTTATTTCCGACTTCCACTGTGAAGCTATGCAGATTGTTTACCGACATTTGTGCATGGACAGTGCTCGCGCCTGTGTCTCATCTGTGTTCATTCAGTGAAGTACTTCCATGGTAACACGTTCTCCTGTTTGAATTTTAATCAAACACGGGCCATCCTTTCACCGTCGGGGATGTGTTGGCTGTGACGGGTGTGCAGAGTTTTTGGCTCTGATCTGTGGCTGTTTCAGAGAGTGGCGTCAGATATTCGCAGCGCCATCTCTGATGTCCCAGCTTTCAGTCCTCCCTGCCAGCTTCATCAGTTTTTACATCGAAAAGTAGACTTGTTCTTTGGGTTGGAAACAAATTACAACACCACATTTTACGCTGTTTGAATATTTTAGCTTCATTCCACTTTTGGAGGAATGTGGAGGACAAAAAAAGTAATACCTGCCCGTCCTGTGGGATTTTTCGATATGATGAAGGTGAGTGTCTCTAGAGGGTTAGGAGTACAAGCCTAGTCGTTTCCTTTGGGTCGGGATCATGGGGTGAAAAGGGCTGGACAAATTGCTGAACTAGAAGGAAAGCTTATTCTGTACAGCTCTTTAATGGAGACCAGAGGGAGAGGAGGAGTCGGAGACGCTCGGGCTGTGGCACAGTGGCGCTGTTTCACAGTCTCCCTCTTCTCTTCTAATGAGCATTCTATTAGCAGCAAGGGGACAGTTTTAGGCAGTTAAGCATACGGAGAAGGCTGGCTAACAAAGCAAGTGGTTAGCTAAACAGCTGTTCTGTCTCTGAAGCTACCTCCCATCCTCGGCTAATGAAGCCCTCACTGATGAGCAGGAGTCCCGGGACATGCTGGAGAACGGGCACAGACACCCACACAGCAAATCTCAGTTACTCACATCCCGCGTCAAATGTCTATGCAGAGGATAGCTCCACTGATAGGACAACCGAGGCTCCAATTAGATAGTGGCTCCAAGGGGAACCCTAAGAATAGCTCACTGGGTGAGCACAGACAATTTTATATGAGTTGTGTGCTGCTCTGTGTTTGGAAGGTAAATACTCTTTGTTAGGTTTTCTTCACTGGAAGATGGCAGAAGCAATAATTTGTTTTTATAATGGACAATAAACAGATCACCGTGATGGTATTTTGTGAAGTGTGGCGTTCTTACATTTCACTTTTTTCTGCAGTGTAAGTGCAGAGAATGGTGATGCGGCTTGATCGCAGTGGTGCGGATTAATCAGAATTAGTGACGTGCCATATGGGTTTGTCAGCATCCATAAAGCTGCAGAAGACGCATGCACTCCCAGTAGCCTTCACTTAAACAACAGACACTGCTTAAAGAGCAATGTCTATTTTCAAAGTAAGCAGAATGTAACTGAAAGAGTTTCTTTTAGCAAGTCTGTCAAAAACATGCTTTGTTTTTTTTTTTTTTGCGAACAACCTGCGTTACCTTCAGGAGCAACAGCAACTAAGTAGAAGCCTGCTGCTTTACGTTAAATATTGTCTAAGATGTGGGACTACATCAAAACCAATGTAGAGAATGTTAAGCGCTCTACTGGGACATTTTCACCAGATTTCACCTGCAATTTGTTTCACCAAGTCTGTAGGGGAATCATTGTAGGTGAAAATAAGACCTCACCTGTTGTGTTTCCTTTCACACATTTTTTATTTGTTTTTGCATGCTTTCGTCCGACACTACAGTACTCGCTGATATTTGGGAGGTTTTGGTGATACAATTCTGACACACCAACTTGTGGCAATATAGGAGTGATCAATAGTCTGTAAAAGCAATGCACAGTCATGAACATAGAGGACCATATCTTAACCAAACTATAGATATATGGAGGGACATTGTGTGCTTGGTAATATCCACATGAATGTTTACATCCATTTTCATTCAGCACTCTGTAGAATCAGCCTTTGCTGCAGCTAGCAGTCTTTTGTGATATGTCTCTACCATGTTTTCACAACCACAGTCTGAAATTTGTGCAAATGCTTTGGTGAGTCATAGCTCAAGCTCAGCCAGATTGGATGAGGAGCATCTGTGAATATTAACCTTTAGCTACAAATTCTCTATTCGATCTGGCTCTTTACTTTGAATGGATCATTCTAACACATAAACATGCTTTCATATAAATCATACCATGGTAGCCAACTCAAGTCTTTTGCAGCTCCTAAGAGGTTTTCTCTCCGGATCATCATGTATTGACTTCTACCCATCTTCCATTCGATTTTGATGTTGCTAAGTTTCACTCAAGGGATGATAACCTTCAAACTCACAGCAACAAAGTACTAAATTAGAAGCACATGCCTTATAGGAATTATGGCTGTTTGTTAAGTCGAATGTGGAAAAAAAACAAAACAAACACAGCTTAACACAGCGTAGGGTAATCTATGTAGCCGTTTGGTGCAAAAGTGTTATTTTTCAAGTTAGAAAGACAAACTTGTTCAAATTAACTCTTCCAGAATCTCATTGTGAGTTTTGTTTTTCGTCCTTTTGTTTGCATTGTTTGTTGACTTTTCACACAAAAATCTTATTAGCCTCAATAACAAATTTACTGCTAATATTTTATTCTCCTTTGTAATGATCTGACTGAAAACTGAAGTCGATCTCTTTTAAAACAGAGTAAGTAAGCCAATTACTTGCATATAGGAATCGATAGCTGTCTAAAGTCGACTGAAATAAAGCAGACTGAAACAACTCATTATTGGTATTCTCTTTTTTTCACTTGAATTAGTATACAATTCAACTATTCTTTTTCAAAGGACCAATACTGATGCACTATTGAAGATCATGTGAATTTTATATTATATGACACATGAAAACCAAGTTAATTGAATAAAATTCAATCAGAAACATAAAGTCAAAATTTAAAGCCAATGTTAAACATTTAATCTACATTTATGTATATGTATATAATCGGGAACAACGTAACATTTCCAGCATGAAAAGTGATCTTTCGTAAAGGCGCTTGAACCCACTTTTACACACGAACACCTGTGCCGTTCAGATGTACTTCTTGGTGGTAGATTTTGTGCTGGATATGCTCACAGGGTGGGGACCATCTGTTTGTAACACAGGCAGGGATGATTCAAAAAGTGTAGCGTGGAAATATTTGTGTGTTGTTTGAAACATTTCCCTGCAATAGACTGGTGATTAGCTCAGGGTGTACCTTGCCTTTTTCCCAATAAACACTGGAGATAGGCACCAACGCCCCCATGACCCGGCAAGTATGGATGGAGGCATGGAAGGGACATTTCCAAGATTAGATATGGTGATGATACACAAAGCTTGTCTCAAAAATTTTATTATGTAAATGCTTTTGAATAAAGGACACAATGATACAGCAACATATTATGATAAGGCTCCCTGTAAGCTTTGTACACCTGAAATCATACAGACAATTAATTTGTTGTGTTGATAGAAATATGAATTAAGCCAGTTCAGACTTGATGCTGTCAGAACTCCTCTGACCTTGGCCTTGTTCTTCACACAAGGGCTTTAAGAAAAGCCTGACGAGTTGTTTTTTTCCTTTCTAGGCA
This sequence comes from Gambusia affinis, assembly GCF_019740435.1. NCBI lineage: Eukaryota > Metazoa > Chordata > Actinopteri > Cyprinodontiformes > Poeciliidae > Gambusia > Gambusia affinis. The sequence continues at coordinate 8,143,828 of NC_057876.1, forward strand.
AGAAATTGTAGCTTTGAGTTCAGCCTCTAAATTGTTGGCTCTGATTCTGAACCCGTTGGCTGCTTTTGTGGGCATTTGCTTGTGGGCAGAGATGCAGACATACACAGATATCACACAGTACATACAAAGCTGCAAAAAACGCATTATTTATCCTTCTCACACTGCTGGAGAATTAACTAAAAAGCTGTGAATGGCTTTCCTGTTGTTTTAGGATGTGAAAGTTGGTTTCACAGAAAGAAAAATAACATACACTAGCCAAGAGTAAGTAACATCGTGTCTCAACAGAAATACACTGCTCTGGGAAAGACTGTGAACACTCCAACAGTGCAAGGAAGTCTTTGGTTTTCCAGTCTAGATCATTTGTTTTAGGTTTTAGCGTCTTCAGCATTTATCTTTAGGACTAATGTGCCAGGTGGGATTTATTTTCCATGTCACAAAAAACATACACCAGGAAAAATGTATAAAACTTCAGCTTGATGTGTTCAAGTCACGTTACAAATTGGAATCAAAGAACTTCTAAATATTTCTTTGGAACATTGTAAACACTTAAAAACCGACGTTGAGATAAAACTTGGGAATGATTGTTTCTGCTCTCCACTGTTTAAAACAACTAAAGAATGTAGAACATCACTGAAAACTTTACACTTAAAAAAAACACCATGTTGTTGCTTTCTTGGTGCCCTAACCCAAGAAAGCAACAACTTTCACTGTCAAAACACTGTGAAAATCTTCACCTTTTTGGTTTATACTTTGCACACAAAGCCACTCTTATGATGACAGGTACAACCAAGCAATAGCAAAGGAGGGGCAAACATTCATCAGTAGTGATACTTACAGAATAATGTTAGCTTTGGCGTCTCTACAAAGAAGGATCAAACATGGGCTCTGCTGCACAACGAAATGCAACAGAAACCTTATTGCTATCACACAGTTGCTGTACCTCTGCCACACTACTGTGTACATGCCTTCAATTGCAAGAAGCAGTGTGACAGCAATTTTAGAAATTAGTAGTTATAAACTCCTTTAAGTAATTGTTTTATGAATAAATGCATATTTAAAGGTTGTCTATGATACTTTTATTTTTTACCATGTGCTAAAATATTTGGTAGATTTTTACAGTGTATGCAGTATTTTTGATGTTTGTATAATTTTGATAATTTGCAGTCTTCAGAATACAGCTTCCTCCTGGAGTGAACAGTATGCAAGAACCACCTAACTTTGTGGTGCTAGGTTTCTAATTTAGTACTTACTGAAAATACTAAGTCAAAATATTCGATCAGAAGTAATACTGTCATCCGACATGTTGCAAGCAAGCTTTCTGTACAGCATAAACCATAATTGTTGCTGACCTTTAAAATGCAACGAAAGAAGGTTTATTTCACTTTAGCTGTGATTTGTTTTCACTGTTAAGTCGGCAGTCAGCCAGTTCTCAGTTTGAACCTGAGCAAATCTGAAGTACTATAGATTCAAAAGGAAGTGTTTGACTCTATCTTTAAGTTGAAAGGGGGAAAAAGAACACACTTTGGCTATTTCAGTCCCTAACAATTTCATTCGATTCAGTGAGTTACCTTCTTTTAACTCTGAAAGGGATCTATGGCTCATGTTACCTCTCTAAGCTAAAAATCTATTCGAGCCTTGTGGGCTTGAGATCTAAAGATTTAGTGTTGTATTCAGGTTGCACAGTTCTGGCACATACAATTGAGGTTTTTGTTTTTTCAGTTTGTTTAACAGAGGTCTTCTCAATAGAGACTTTTTTGCAGCCAGACTTTTCAAATTTTACAGATAATGTATTTGTTTTCACCAGAAATGAATACGTTGCTTAGCAGACTGTGTATTGTGACAGCACATAACAGGTGATATTAACATGTACAAACATGGCAGAAAGTTATAAGTATCCAGATGGGGTACCTGACTGCCAGTATCTATGTTGCACTGCAATAGGTTCTCTGCAAGGAAAACCCTTGAGTTCTGCCTCTAAGCAAATTACTCAGACTGTTTTTATTTTTTTTATATGACACAGCAAAAATAAAGAGTTTTCTTTGAAAGCCATCCTTCCTATTGTCAAAAATATATTAATCTTCATAGTGTTGTTGTCCATAAATACTATTTTGCATGCAATGTGTGTCAGACATTTCCTGCTCTAAAGGGTTAAACACATGGATGTCATGTTGTTATGTTCTACTTTCGAACCTCGTTGTTACTGAAGAAACTATCCTAACAAACAGAGAGAAGGTGAAACACTAGTGATTAAAATTTATGAGGTCCAAAGAAAAACGCTAAGTTTACAAAAGAGAAGCGCAAGTTTTTCTTTAGCCTTTGTTTCCATTTAAGCTAACTTGAGCTTTAATGGAAAATATAATGGCCAAAACTTTAGTTACTTATAAAACCAGTGAGGACATATCCCCGAGTGGCACAACACACTGACTGGCACAAATACGTCAATGGCAAACACAAGATGTGAGTGTATTGGAAAAAAAGCATGTGTGTTAAGACAGGAACATATTTAAAAATAATTATTAAGATACGTGCATTTCAGATGGCATGTTGTTAAAACATTGTTGCAGCGAGTTCCACGTCGAATTAACCCAGAGTTGAACATGCATAATGAAGCTGTCCTGGAGAACCTGCAGACAAGACATCTGTTGTTGTCATGAAAATCATTAACTATGAAGTCCTGAACATTAAGAGAGTGCAAGATAATGCCACATATCAAAATACTAATGCAAATTATGTAATACTGGAAAGCACTGCGTGGTTTCACAGCTTTGCTTGCAAAAGTGGACAGTAGACACATGTTGCAGTGACAAATGCCTATTCTTAAATAATTTGGATCAGTATAGATGGCCAAAAAATGGTGATCAAGATACTCCTACTTATGAATTACCTGCGATTCTTTCTGTCGTGAAAGATCCTTCGAAATGTGGGAAGAACTGTTATGGTGTTCCCATCCATGGCGTGACATCAGAGCGGTTCCACACAATCCATCTGTTATTCATGCAGAGACATTGAATGCTTTTCACTGGGCCCAGATAAACAGATGTATGGGCACAGGAGGACTGACCTAACTAACTGCAGGGGTGAGTTGTCAACAACAACAAGCAAACAGAGTATTCATGGTCAACACTAAAGGAGAAAGTTCAGCTAATTACACCATAGTTCATCAGGCAGACAAACATGGAAACAACAGACTATCTAATGACACATCTAGTCACCCTCGTTGTCTGGTGTGGAATCCCTAATGGGGGAAGGCAGACAATTGTGGGTGCAAGGAAGAGAAGTGCATTTATAAAAGCATTGATGATGGAAAAAGAACCTTGAAAAGACAGTACAAAAGGAAAAAAATGGACATGAAATGAACATTTGATGATGTGAAAATGGTGTTAGGGAACATAACATGTTGGCAGAAATTGGGTCAATGTGTACACAACAATAGGGAATAAGGGGAGGTTTGGAGAGAAGGGAAGCGATGGAAAAAGGTGTGAGAGAAGGAGGGAGGTCAGAGAGAAGTGGGGATGGGCGAAGGAGGAGGGGGTGGTGGTGTTGGGGATGAGCCCCCAGTGCTCAGCTGTCAGTGCTTCCTCTGCAGGTGGGGCAGGAGGAGTGCCAAGTCCCTCTCTCCCACTCACACAGACACCCATGCATCGCTTTATAATGGATGCTTTACACTGGTGCCAGAGAAAGACTAAGGCTGAGATAGGGAGACATGGTGAGAAGACGAAGGAGCGATGTGGGGGAGGGCTGGGTACTGGAAAAAGAAAGAAACTGCTATGAGAATCAGGGAAGAGAGGAGCTCAAGAAAATGCTTCAGAGATCACTCAATACAGGTGAGACAGGGAAGGTGATAGACAACCAGACAGGAACTTCCATCTAGTCATTAGACCAATCAAGACAGGAAACAGACAAGATGGTCTGAGTACAATGCGATGCTGCTATCGGTTTAATTGATCTAAAGTCTAACAGGATCATAGAGCATCAAGGCACAGCCGGCAGCTGCAGCTACTGCCACTCACAACTGCCTCTGTCTGCCAGCAATGCTATCAATGCAGTCTGGACAACGATTTATCAAGAATCATGGACTGCATCTACCTGAACTAATGATTTGTCAAAATCTTCTTGGGGGGATTGCAGATGACATTTTCTGTAGTCACCTCGTTCATCAGAAGTGATTAGATTTCAAAAGCAATCTCAGCAGTGCGTCACCAGATTGTCCTCATTCTATTGTCTTGGAGGATATTGCTTAGACAGTGTGCCACATGGCGGTCAAGCTACTGGAGCAGGGAAGTCTGGCTGTATGCTGTTACCTTGGTTGATGGAAGCATGGATTTACTAAAGTACTCAATTATCCTCTGCCTCTTTCTGTGACCCATTGCTTGTCTCTTTAACACCTATAACTTCATGCTTTATTGGTTCAGCTACCTGCTGTAAGCTGAAACAGACTGATGCCTGAAGTACCTGAATAAACTGCCTTTACTCTTTTTGGACCATTTATCAATTCTTCATTCCTCTGCTCTCTTCTGCCAGGGGACAGGTAAAGCTGCCTCCATCTGATGGACAATCCAATTGGGTATTACTTAGTGTTAACCCCAAACAGACAACAGGGCCTCAAAAAATGCTTCTCTTTAATATAACAAGATCCGTACCACCATGGATATTTAAAAAATGCAATGCAAATAACATTTTTGCATGAATAGGGCATTTGCAACATGTTTCAAGTTCAATCTGCCATTTTTGTAAGGCAAATTTGTGTTATACCATTGTCAAATTCACTGTTGTTCAAAGAGGAACTGGACGACACAGCATAGGTCACTTGTTAAAAACAGCATGCTTTTCCACGCAATGAATTGCCATCGTATGTAGCGGACAACAAAGCAGAGTAGTCAGCATAAAGAAATACAACCATTCTTGCTTCACAGAGTTGGCATCCCCGTGGTTTAATTATCGCTCTTGTCAATCGCTGTGGAAGAATACGGCACCTGACAAGGCGTGCCCCCATTCTCTCACTTCATATAGACCCTTTTCACACCCTGAGATGCACAGACACCCTTCAGCAAACAGCCAAATCAAGCCTAGAGATGGAGGCATTCTATTGGGCCAAACATGCAGGTAACTTTACAGTGCCGAGGCACTGAATGCCACTGACATCTGAGAAATGAGGTCTATTCAACTTTGACAATTGTCCCTGGTTTCTCTCAAGCAGGGGGAATTTGCACAACAATGACAGTTGCATTGGCTATGAATGACATCCAAAGGATGAGGTTATGCGACAATCTTTCTTGCTGATTCAAATTCGTTTCCCAACTCAGCCAATGTGGTTTTATTTGTTACCTGAGCCTGATAAGAAATGGAACCCTGAGCTTGCAGAAACAAACATGACACCTACTATAGATGACGTTGATAGCACCTATCCATGGTGAACAATGGCAAGAGGGACTATAGGGAGGGTATGCTTTTAGACTTTCCCAAAGAGAAGTTAACCATTGAAACTGATTCCAGAGAGAAAACAACAGATATTATTTTCAAAGGTTCAAAGGTCACAGATGTAACATGGCAGTAATATTAAGGCATATCAATTCAGTAATTCATATAAGAGGAGATCCAACCATGAGTGCATGGAAATGTACATACTTTTACAGACTGCTAAAACAAGAGTGTGGGTAGTTCACCCACCCAATCATTTTCTAATATTTGCTCATCCATACGCATGTTTAACATACTCACTTTGCAACTCTAGACTGTGCACTGACAGAGGGGCTTTTTTCTTTACCTTTAAACATTATGACAAATGTAGAATAAAATACATTTATTGATGAATTAGAAATATCTGTGCGACAAATACAAAAGATTTGTCTTCAAGCTAGAAGGTTACGGATTTGTACTGAAAATGATCTTGTTCTTTGATATTTGAGTCATATAAAAGATTGTCAGTGGGTTCAATACCTGTAATGGATCAAGCCCTCCCCTAATTCCACATGTACTTTAAAAGTGTACATACTGTACATGAAAAAAAAATGTAGAGGTCAGACACACAGGGCTATGGAAGGGTTAAATCCCCCAGCAGCTACAGCCACAACAGATTGACAGGGGCAGATTAAATAGGGGTCTCAGAAATGTTGCTGACAGATATTTGAATTGAATACCTGCCTGAAAAAGCACATTTCCACCGATAAGTGCACCGAAACCACCAATGCTTGACATGACTTCACACAGAAATTTGTTCCTTAAACACTTCCCTCAGATTAAAAAAAAATAAATATGCAAAAATATTGCACACATTGAGTTAGATTAACTAGAGATGGTAGTTTGATTTAGCTATTGTGCATCATTTCCACAAATATATTCATTTTGTTGGGGGAATGCAAAGCATGAGGTGGAGGGGTATTTTCTGTTCTGGCCATTTTGGATTGAGATGACTCACCAGCCTACATACTTCAAAATACTTTCTCTTAAAGGTCATGGGAGCCTGTTTCTCTTTTCCATTATTACATCAGAGTAACATCACTCTAACAGAAGCCACAGTATCTCGCTCAATCAGGAACAAGGGAGTAAAACATTAATTATAAGGACTTTCCAATCCCATCCTCTGTGAAACTGCATGATTCACAAATCCTTGTCAGAAAATCAACTGGAAATGAGCAGCAGCCATGAATGAAGTTCATAATCAAGATTTAAGTGGAAGCTCTCTCTGAACATCAACTTCTGGATGTCATAAAAGATTATATCACCTTATCATCTAATGTGCGGTTCTTTTTCTTAATTAGATTCACAAATTTTTTACTAAAACAGAGCACTCATGCAACACTCCTGGATCAAGGTGGCTTGCATGTTGCAAGAGGGATTTCCCGCATTATCAAAAGTCTCTGCATTTCTTGCAGTACTGCAATAAAACCAAAGCATTTAACATCTGTATTTATGGTCCTCAATAACCCAGAAGTCTTAATAAAAATGAAAGCTGACATTGGCATGAGGGATCCTCCACACTAGCTGTCTTTAATGTCCAAGGCATTCCATTAAAAGGAGAGCACTTCCTTAGAAGCAGAGCTTTTATCCTGATTGCTTACAGGAAGAGAGAGGGAGGGGAAAAAAAGAAACCAAATGACCTTCAGCGCCTTTGCAACTAGCCTCTCACATGTGATCTGTGAACAGAGCTGTTTCCACCCAGACATGCAAAGATTGAATGCACATGCTGATAAAAACATGCAAGGATGTGATACGTTTGCTTTTTATTCCAAATGAGCAAAAAAAAAAAAAAAAAAAAAGAGCGTGGACTTTAATATGCGCCTAAAGACGTGTGCAAATACATCACTGGCTATTTGGTATTCCTGTCATGCACGGAGATGCCATCTCACTGTTTAAATCATAATGATTATTACGAGATAGGGAAAAAGAGAAGTCTGCATGTTCAATTAGTGCCTTTGCGATGCCAGATAGATAATATGTGGGACTGACTAATGTCCTTGCTTCGAAAATTCCTTTGCTGTTTTTCTTTTTGAAGCCGAAGGAAGAGAAGATTTAGATGGAGATTCCTCCCTCCCTGGGACAACAATTGTTGAGCTACATTTAATAATATGGTCAGAAACACTCTACTGCCAAGAGAGACTGTGCCTTTAATGACCATTTCGCTTCTTCAGTCACAGATGTGCAGCTAGATGGGCACATAGCGGACCAGGAAGCCATCTTATTAATAGCAACACACCACACATGCTGCGGACTGGGGACCAGAAGCCTGTAGCGGGAGAAATGGAGAGAGACCGCTGGAGACGCTGCATTGTTTTACTGTTTTGCAGAGACAGGGGAGACAGATGAGTCCAGTAGAGGGAAGATTAGATGTTGGATTCAGTCTGGACTGGAGTCTGAGATAAAAAAATTTTAAAAATTAATTAAAATTTTTTTTTTGTCTACATGAGAGGTAATCCAGGTCCATCAATAAGCCAGAGGGGAGAGGCTATGTGACGGATGCATCTTATGACTGGAACTCTCGACAAGCCCACGTTAGGCTGGGCACCAAGGCCAGGCCGGAGGAGCAGGTAATCAGAGAAAGAAGCCGCAGAACTGGGATGATATAAGAAGATTCAGCTTATTAAATAACATTCAGGAGGAGTACGGAGGATCTACGCCACCGATAAGCATAAACAAGTGCCTGTTATATTGAAAGTCTATGCAGAATGTTCACAGGGAGAAAACAGTATGAGTAGAACCGCTGTCATTAAAGACACCAACACACCAAGGGAACTTGGGAACAGTGCATCGCCGTTGGTTTGCTTTTTCTGGTTTCTTTTATTTGGATTTCAATTTCCTGGATCTGAGAAGAAGCTAAGAAAGAAAAAAACAAAGCTTGTGTGAGTGTTGTGTATTTCCTCAAGTTAATCTTATCCAATGTTACCTTATTTCTCATAGGAGTCCAAATACAACACATTCAATATAAAATCACACCTATGATTTCAAGGGACACAGGATAAGATTATGTTTTTTGGGCAAATGGGAATAAGGAAGCAAGAGATTTAATAATCTGCTTACAGTCATGTTTCAAGAATTTTTATTCAAATGAAAAAAAAAAAAAGCTTAAAAGACTGGTTCATATTTCAGAAATTTAATATACTGTGCCTTGCTAAAGTATTCATAGTCTTACCCTAAAAACAATTCATTGCTTTCAAATGTTTTTACTAACACAAATCACAAAAGTGTGGCAAGAATTTACTAGTCCTTTTAGAATAGTTTCAGTGAAATAAAGCAGCCATTTGACCAGGACGGTCTAGATCTTAGCCTTGATTGGATTTGTCTAGATCAGTAATTGAGAAAATGTTGCAAAATCTAAAGATCGATGTTCACATTATGAACATTTACTCAGAATGAGCATTTGCAAATTCTCCAAAGAACAATTGGCAAAATTTCAGTCTCTAGATGTGTACAGCTGGACACACTACCAAACAACCTGTAGTCTCAATTCTGCAAATTTACTTGTCATACTTTTACTTGCAGAAAAACTTTTTAACCCTGTATATTTTTAGTTTCGCTAGATAATTAGGCACTACTCTGTGAGAATGTTGACTTACTTGGACTTCTATGGCTGTATGACAAAAAGTGGAAAAGAAAAGAGTTAAAGTTACGTTGCAGTTTATGAACACTTTTAAAATGCAATGTAACAAGTTTTACATCAGTTTTCACAGCTTTGAAGATTAAAACCTTTTTGTTTCCTCTCTGCTTATTGCATTGACTTGGCAACAAGAGCATCCCACCAGCTTTCGCCACACTGACTGCTTTGAAAGCAGGTGCAAAAAGACACTTCTCCACTCGGATTTCCTGTCACATCCTGCAGCCCACTCCAGTCCTAAACTTTCTATAATTACAACAATCTGTGCTCCTAGAGAGTCTGTGTGAAATCTGATTGCCATTGGTAACATTCGCAGCAAGAGTCCTGCTGTGATAGAAGGCTTCCTGTTTCAATTTCCCAGGATCCCTTCAAGTTTTTGCTTGCTCCTTTCTTTTTCACCCCATCAGTGGGGCATACATTTCCATTCAGGGGGAAAAAACAGACCCGGTAATATCCAATTTACTGGAAGGCAGAAGAGATGGTTTCACTAGCAGTATAATAACATGCTACGTGAAGCGTGGCGTTATAGAGTGCATATAAAAATAGGCATCTATGATAAAAATTTAATCCTAAAGCAGTCATCATTCATTGGAGGAAATCAAGGCAATTAGTAACACTTTGCTGCAAATTGGGGAACACATAAACAGATTGCGAACATTGGCATTGTCACGGGTCCAGAAGAGATTCAGCTCACATGACCTTCTTCAAATGCACAATGGTCAACTAATCAAACATGCAGAATTTACTGGAGTGACAAGAGAATGAAAAGGCGTGCATTAGTGTATGTTGGCATGTGCTGTTATTGTTCCTGCATGATTCAAACGCTCAATTGCAGCACAGCAGTCCCTGCCTACAGTAAGTTTGATAACCTGAAGAATGTGCTGTACCTAAAAACAAACACCCTTCCCTCTAATGGTACTCCTGATAAAGTTGTGTAAAAAGCTTTAAAATAATCTCATGGTTTAGTGCAGCTACTTGCTGCTCACATTTGTAGCGAATAGCATCTTGGTATCGTTTTAGCAAATGTTCCCTACATGCAAATTAGTTTCAGAATAATACTAAAAAATATTTTCAGTCAAGTCATAAAATATATGACCACTAGGAGTGTATACAGCTCTACTGGGACTTGACCTGGATTTGTTTACAAGAATGAAACTAAATCTGAGAAGGGTGATAAAAAAAAGGCAGTCCGGATGGGTCTGGTGTGGCTCAAAAGGTGAAATTATGGCAAAGCATCTAATGCAAGTAGCTATGGTGGAGGTTTTGTGATGCTGTGGGCTTATTTGCTCTTTAAAGGAACCTTGTAAGACTCCGTGATATATCAAGGCATTTCAAAAAACGTACTATGCAACGTTTTCAATCACATTTTAAAAAGCAAAATGTTTCCCTCATGTCAGCATGTTTGCTATGCAGGAAGGACAAAATGGAAAGCTCTCTTATTTGAAACATTTCCAGAACATGATTTGATCTACATGTTGCACACACAAGCAGAGCTATTAATTAAATCCATGACAACACACAGCCCTTAGGTCTGATGCATGAAAAACAGTTTTCAGGTTAAGGACGATAAAGTTGACTCTGCAGGAACACAGCTGGAGCTTGATATCCACAGATGGAGCTCAGCACCAACACACGGGTATTATTTGTACAAGCCAAAGTGGTTCTTTCAGAACCTTACTTATGTATTAGCAGTAAAGCTCTATCTTAATTCAGCAATGCATTAGAAGAGCATGAGCTTGAGAGATGTTTATTGGATGTCCACGTCAAGCACGAAAGCTGCATAAAGAATTAAATAAAGTCATGGCCGACATGAGCAGTAAATCATTATGAGGTAACATTAAGGTAGCCAAGAGATAAACAACGCTCTTTTGAAAGAGGACAGTGAGAGACTGAGTGCGTCATTTAGCCCTAATATAGCTACTCCCTCCTTATAAAGCCATATTCTTTTTTACCCTGTCTTGAAAAAGACATAAAGCCAACATGTTTGTGTCTAGTATGAAGACCTAGATTAAAAATCCAGCAGATTTTGCTCAACTTTACATGTGGGATTAAATAAGGGGTTATTTTGGAGTGGCACTTATACACATGCATCCTTCTTCTTCTTCCAAATAGTTGCCAGCTTTTTTCTTAATGATTTCCTACCTTCAGAGTGATGGGAGAGGGTGAGCAGACTGACGCAGGAAGCTCCGATCCCAGATCCAAACACGGTAATGCGGTTGGAATCTCCTCCGAAGAAGCCGATGTTCTCGCTGATCCACCTTAAAGCCTGAATCTGGTCCAGCAGCCCGTAGTTCCCTTTGGCAGCCTGATCGCCCGTGCTGAGGAAGCCTGAAACATGGAAAGACGAAAAACCATCAACAGCAGAGAAAACAACTGGCTTAGAAGAGAAGGAAAAGAAAATTCTAGGTTATCTGCAATGCTTAACCTCGTTGTCATAGGAAGCCTCATGATGACAGCTGCAGTGCAATCATGACTTATTACATGATATGGCTGTTGGTAAAATAGGAGTGCATGTGCCCACATCTCATCGGCACCTTATGGAAAATCAATGGCATGTCCTCCCAGGTGAACATAAATCATAGATTGCTGTACACTCAGCAATATTGACCAGTTCAAACGAAACATTGAACAGCTATGGAAAACCTATTGACTTTGTGTGAAAACGACGTGACTTTTACATTTCTAATAATGTTCCCTATTTTCCTCTGACATATTTCAAACCCCTCTAACACTTGTCATGTTTTCTGTGACAACACACAAGATTTGTGCACATTTTCCCAGCATGCCAGAGCAAACTGCCATGTGAGGTCTAAGTTGGAAAAGTGTGCATCTCCTGGGTACATCAGAGCTCATGTTAACATACACCACTCTCTCTCCAGGGCGTAAGCCCTGCTGAACGATGGGTAATCGAGAGTTGTGGGAGAAGATCAAAGGCAGGCAATCCCTAAACTCCCAATGGTGGATTCAGTGTCCGTCAAATCCCCGGGCCTGCATGTGAGGTGACAGCTCAGAGACGTGAGGAAACCAACACCCAATTCTCTTTCACAAGCAATAAATGTTCTGATGGAGGACGTTTAAAGGCCTCCAGTGATGGTCCCTCAGCATTGTGGCGTTGCTTCCAACACCTATTTCATGGTCTGTGCCTTCATCTTATAATGAAGTCTGTTTTGAAGTCCACTGGGGGAGGCAGACAGTTAACAGCAATGCAAAACTGATAAAAAAAAAAAAAGTTTTAATCTGTGTGATTTCACTGATGTCAGTGCTCACTTAAGATAAACAAAGATTAGAGTAGCCCTCCTCAGGGCCATTAGTTGTTTTGGGGATGTACTTAATCTACTAAAAGCGTTTTTGTATATCAGCTCTCAGTTGTCAATGAACAAAAAGTGTGCAATAGAAAGCTAAATATTTTTGTTAAGGGCACAGCAATGACAGATTTTTCTTCTAACGTTACCCTCGTTGATTACATCTGAGTGAGTTTGTAACTTCCAAAAATTGATAAAAGCTGAATGCTCAAAAGCAGAAAACGACACAGAGAAACCCATGATTGGGTTAATTCTTTAGACAATTACTTTTACCACCAAAACATGGTTCGATTAACTGTGTTCTTATACATTTTGAAGTTAAAACGATGCACGTTTCTCTGTCTCACATCAACATAGTTTGACTTTAAAAATAGAATCTGCCAAACACAGAGATAAGAAAATAGAAACTCTATTGTAAGGAAACTACAAATGGCCAAATGAAGGATCAATTAGATGATTCATCAGTCAATGAGAAGTGAACGAAGGGATGAATGGATAAAACTTTTGGCAACAAGACAGCATAGTCCCTATGATATTATTCTTTTCCACACTCAGACATTCAGACCTGAGACATACAGAGCGCACATCACTGCAGGTGACGCAGCACCAATCTGCCTATCAGTTTCTCCCTCCATTTCTTCCTCATTCGTGAACAAGACCTAAAGATACTTAAACTCCTCCACTGAGGTGAGTTGATTGTTTTATTTTATTAAATTTTTTTTCTTTAGTGTGGCTTGCAAATAAGTAAAGTTATTATTGGACCATTACTAGAACATCTGATTTGTGGCTGTGTGAGCTATAAAGCAGTGGAGGTTATGTGCAGCATACAAGGCGGGTGGTGCGGGATTCATGACATTTGAAAGTATCCCCTCAAGCTGCCCAATGCATGGATGACTGGAGCATGTAATGTCACTGGCACATGAAGGCAATACTGGACTGTTTTTGATTTACCCATCGCATCATGTCTTTCTTTACAACTCTAATGAAAGGCAGACACACAATTCTATCTATCTATCTATCTATCTATCTATCTATCTATCTATCTATCTATCTATCTATCTATCTATCTATCTATCTATCTATCTATCTATCTATCTATCTATCTATCTATCTATCTATCTATCTATCTATCTATCTATCTATCTATCTATCTATCTATCTATCTATCTATCTATATATATATATATATATATATATATATATATATATATATATATATATATATATATATATATATATATATTGATTTCTGAACTCTTCCTGAGTTAAAACATTTGTATTGTTGTTTCTAGATGAATCTGAATTAGTTTTCTTTGCATTATTTGAGGTCTGAAAGCGCTGCATCTTTTTTGTTATTTTGACCATTTCCCATTTTCTGCTAATCAATATTACATTTTTCTTGGAATTTCTGAGACACGTTGTCAGTAGTTCATGGAATAAAAAGAACAACGTTCATTTTTCACAAACATTCACCTTTGAAGAGTAAAATCAGACAAACTGATCATTTTAATCAGTTGTCAACCTGGACTGATTAGGGCAGCAAAACTGTATTACAACACCTTTTGATGCTGTTACACAAGTGTCTATTTTATAGCATCAAGACAGCAAGGAAAACTCAAAGAGCTTCCTTCTAACATTCATAGTAAGAGTCCTAGGCATTTATAGGATTCTGAACACTCAGTATATATTTTCTAAAGCTAATTACAGAGTCATCTCTGCAGATAAAAGGTTGTGCGTTGACTGCATTACGTGTGTGGGCTGCAAATATATTGTGTCCTTGACAGAAATATATTGATAAGGTGAAGATTGTGTGCTGAAATTATAAAAAAAATATATATCAAAGGAACACTATTACTACTACTCCTACTAGTAATAGGAGTAACTAGAGTTTGTAAACTGTACTATGAATTTGCACAATCTAACAGGAAATTTCATCGTGTTGCATTCATACTTGAGTACCGTCGAAGTTGTTTATCTTTTAAATTGGAAAAATTCTTTCGCGTTAGGCACAACAGTTTTTCATAAAGTGTACTTCAAGTCTAAAGTATGTACTCATCGTTAATTACACTTGTGTCAACTTAGCAACATTGAGAATACTGATTAAAATCTGTTTAGAACTGGTCTTTGGCCTAAATGCTCTAAGTTTGTCTTTGTTTGCTATGGTTTTACATGGGAAAACTGTGGTAAAATCATTAATTCACTTTTTAGTGGAGATGATTTGGAGCAGCCTTCTTTGTCATATTATTTTAGCTATTTCTATTCTTCCACACAACTCAAATTGCTGCTGTGCATACATGACAATGGTCTGAAAACCATCCGAGACAGGCTTCTAGTCTTGGAGAGAATCTGAGCACAACCTTCTACCACACCCCGACATTATAGCACCCTTATCTCGAGGGTTTGTTGGTATTAACAAAAGAGGACGGGCAGTGGAAAGGCCAGGGCCAATTGTCGATAGCAGAGAGGCTGTGGCACAGGAAACGAAGCAGTAGACAAATGGATCAACAGATGGTCTCCTTCAGATGCATCCCTGAGGATGACAGAGCAGCAGGCACATGCAGAGAGGGAAGGAGAGGGAGACAGACAGAGAGAGAGAGAGGGGGAGAAAAATAGAGAGAGTAAATAAAAGAGATAGGCAATGGGTTTGGAGACAGATGTAGGCAGAAAGAGGAGAAAGGAGGGCTCAAGCTGAAGAGCTTTTTCCTTTTGCTTTTTATCTCTGACTCCTCCTCGCTCTCCGTCATAACTAAAGGACAACAGCTTTTACAACCTTCTCCAGGGTGCACAGGAGGGAGGCAGAGGAGACGTGACTCTCCAAGAATAACCCTAATTTGCAAAGCAGTTCACACTTCACAAAGTATATGTCAGATGGGCTGAGAAATGTCATGAGACAGGCATGGAAGAGGAATTTTGTACAAGTGTTAGCCTAATTGAAAAGATACTATAAACATTATCCATTTGGCTTTGTATTATTTAGGATTACTAGATGACAAAATGTAAAGTATTACAGTTGGATCCTCGTCTGTGCTGCTGAACACTCAGTTCTGGAGTCCTGTGTGAGACATGTTTTTCCTAAACCACTTTGACTGCTCTGCATGTTTAAAAGAAACGGGTTATTAACATGTAGAGGGATAATCTTAAACAAGACATGCTGCAGGCGCCATTTAAAAATACATCCACCGTGGCTCCTGGGTGCGTTTTAATTGGAAAGGTGACAGAAAGTATTTACTTCGGAAAGCAATTAAGATAGGAAAATAATTGTTTTCATGCATGACTATTTCTGTTTTTTGTACCCACCGCAGCTATTTGACACATAAGCTCCAGCACTCCTGCTTTGCACATAAATCTATAGGCATATGAAAATAATCACCTATTCACCACCTCTGGCCATTCTTTCTGAAGCACAGACTCATTCTGTTTACTTTAATATATGTAATTAACCGTACAGGCTCGCTTTGTTCTCATTCTGAGTTATGTAAATCTTTTTCTCACCCGTGAGGGACCGGGTTATAGATTTCGAGACTTCGAAGAAGATCTCTGTCTGATCAGCACAGCGTGGGCTTTGGCTTCACATGAGCCACGGTGGTGCAGTCCAACTCTCGTTCTGTTAGCTGCTCACACACCTACACATGACCCTGCGGATTCTGAGCTGAGGCTCAGCGCTTGTGAACTGTTTTGTTAGGCTAGTGATGTGCTTGACTGCACTACTCAACCCCAGGCAGTTTAAATCGCTAATGAACACAAGCTACTTCACAATAAGCTTTTAATTACTGATGAAAGCTGTCCCTTTTTTAGTTCTTGTGCTAAACTCGATGTGGAATATATTTTTTTTAATGTTTACATTGATTTGGCACAAATTTTGTAAGTTGGTGGCACTGCGTTTGACATCCTTTACATGTCAGGCAGGTAATCTGGTACTTTGAAAGATAAGTCTACACAAATGAGCTGTCTTTATGGTATTTGTTCACACTGATCCAAAAGACATTGCAATAAAAATCACTTCAGACTGACAAAAGTTAAGTCATATGTCTTATTGTTTATTCCATGTTTAGCACAAATTAGACGTTGCTTTTTCTAATGTACTTATTTATTTTGTTTGTTGAAGATCTCATATAATTAAACAGGCAGGAATAGATTAAAAAGATGCCGCCCTTCATGAAGTGAAGCTCTCGGGTCCGAATGGTGGCATCTCCAAACTGCAATTTTCAGTTTTTTTTATTTATTTTTTTATCAGATGTTCTACAGGATTACATCTGGCATCATGGCTAACTGTTTAACAAAAATTATTCATTTATTTTTAGTCTTATTAAAAGTGAAGTTCTTTTAGTTTTAAGTAAATTCATGTTGTATAGTGAGATTAAATCACAATATGGGTACAGAGTTCCCATCTTTCTGTGTGGAAATAGTTACTATTACAACTTCAGATTGTTTTATTTATATATTTTATTTAGTTTCAGTTTTTATGTGCTCCTAATGTTTAAATGGTAATCATCTGATTTAATCAGAAAGTAGGTGAACTTATAATATCGTCAATTTTTTTTTTTTTTTTTTTTTGCCTAAATCATCTTTTTGGAACTATAGTGATTTTTCCAAATCTGTGGATATTTTAATGCTAATCTCAACAAACGAGGAACTTTTACAGGTTAAAAACAAAGAGTGAGACACTTTTGTTTGCCATGACAAAGAGTTTTTGAGAAGTGCTTGCTTTTGAAAAAGAAATGGACCCATCAAAATGGAAGGAATACCCTCAAGCTGATCAGAAGAAGAGCAAAAAGAAACATGTGAAACACTTTTCTTCATGTCAGCCCTTGTAAATTATTTATTCCACATCCAAAACATATTTCACAGGAACTGTCGGGGAAAACGGGTTTTCCACAGGCAGCACTTGTGGAAGGTCAAAGAATAACTTTCGTAGTTGAAAACAAAGATTTCCAAATATGGCAGCTAACATGTCAGCTGGACTTGATGTTGAATTTCCATGACAGTTTCTTCATCACACAAACAAACTGTATGATTTAATAACAGTGATTCTGTGCTCTTTTCCCCTGCACGATAGAAACGTAATTTGAACTGACTGATTACATGATGTGATTTTCTATCATGTCTAAAAGCAAGCCTGCCTTGACATTGATGTGGGCCACTTGTACATGATGGGGGAACTGACATTTTCTTCTTGTGGCAGCTCAGAGTCTCGGCCTTGATTTTATCCAGAGCGGCAACAGTGACTGTCGTTTGGTCAGAGCCGGATCAGGTCGCACCTGTCTTACTGCGTCCTAGTTAGGGACGACGTTGTGTGTTGGGGTGCGCGTAGGTTTGTGTGTGTGTGTGTGTGTGTGTGGATATAAATCTCCTACTGGAAGAAACCTGGATGTTGTTGTTGTGTTGACATAACCAGAGGGTTGGTTAATGTACACAACATGACAGGGTCTTCAGTGGGAGCTTCAGTTAAAATGTAGGAGCAATGAAAAGCATGCACTGTGACATCCAGAGAGCAGGTGAATCCTACCCACCACCACACAATTGTTGTCACTGTACAGGCAGTGCACGGCTCAGGATTTTTAAAGTAAGGCAGTTAATATTTTAACCTGTGTAGATAATTCCTTTGCTGTCTTCATTTAATAAAAATTATAATGTTGAAGTCGCAAATACCTCTTTATGGGCTTTGAGGTAGGATAATACAAAAAGACCCGTTTTTTTCCCCCCCTATTTATTTAATGCATCAAAAGAAACAGCACATATTTTTATGCATTTCTCAACTTGGCTCACAGCGATAGGGAAATAAATTAGACGCATAGAGCCAGATAATCAAGGTCTTTATTTTCAGTAGGATTCAAAACTACTTCCATCAGTGAACTCATGGCACATGTTTTTCTCTTACATGTATTTAAGTAATTATATGATTAGGACAGGGGTGGGACTTTATGAATTATGCTTTACTTCACCCCTTGGAAAACACATAAAAACTTGAGATATGTATATATATATATATATATATATATATATATATATATATATATATATATATATATATATATATATATATATATATGTATGTATATATATATATATATATATATAAGACCATTCCCAATTTATATAAAATCTCAAGTTTTTATATAAACACATAAAAACTTGAGATATGTATATATATATATATATATATATATATATATATATATATATATATATATATATATATATATATATAAATATATATATATATATATATATATATATATATATATATATATATATATATATCTCAAGTTTTTATGTGTTTTCCAAGGGGTGAAGTAAAGCATAATTCATAAAGTCCCACCCTGTCCTAATCATATAATTACTTAAATACATGTAAGAAAAACATGCCATGAGTATATATATATATATATATATATATATATATATATATATATATATATATATATATATATATATATATATATATATATATATATATATATATATATATATATATATATATATATATATATATATATCTCAAGTTTTTATGTGTTTTCCAAGGGGTGAAGTAAAGCATAATTCATAAAGTCCCACCCCTGTCCTAATCATATAATTACTTAAATACATGTAAGAGAAAACATGTGCCATGAGTATATATATATATATATATATATATATATATATATATATATATATATATATATATATATATATATATATATATATATATATATATATATATATATATATATATATATATATATATATATATATATGTACCATATTAAAGAAAACAAGAATTCAGAATTGACAAGGAAACACTTGATCAATAATTTTTAAAACAAACCTACGTGTAAAAGACTGTACTTGTCTTTTTGCTACCTAATTTTGGTGTGGCCTTATAATAAATGAACAAAAATATTATGACACATGAGCACCACTAGCTCAGCTTAGCTGTGCATTTCTTTCTGACCCAGGAAGATGATTTCCTACAGCTTTGCCTCCTTGCTCTGATATCGCTCTATTGATTTTGATTTAAATGTCTGTTTCCTACGGTGAGGCTATAATTCAGAGTGTAGCAGAAAGAGGCGATGATAATGATCGCGTTGACCCCAGACATCTCTCTTAGCCTGGTCTCTCAGATAGTAGAATGCGGGTAAACTGATGATGGAAGGTGAGAAAAACGTGAGGAGGCGACAGGCTTGTTATCAACCCAGAAAGATGGAAGTAAAAGGAGGAAGCAGAAGGAGCAGAGGAGAAATAAATGGAATAACGACTGTGACGTAACAGAGAGTATGTTTTGGGGCTTTTAGCCGAACTAATTCCCACTTTCAGTTTGTCTCATCTCTTTCTTCCTCTCATCGTCTCCCTCTTTGGCTGGTGCCTTTTTAACAAGGCAGTCTGTGTCCAAATCCTCCTCTAGTGCTACCCCACCCCCGACCAAGTCCCTTTTGGCTGCTCCCTGTATCTCTTCCCCTCCTTTTCTGTTTTGGGGAAATAAAGGTCCACACAGTTGCAGCATTGATGGTCCACACTAAGAGTTCTCCACTACAAAAGGGCTCCAGCTTCCCCCGAGTCAGGCCTTGGTTGAATGGGAGCCTCGGGGGTGTGGATGAGAAGCATAGGCTGGAAGAGGCCACCCTGCACAGAGCCACATAAAGGGCCAGTATGCCAGGCTCACGATGAGAGAGATGTATACCTACTGAGTCCGCTCTTTCTTAACCTACCAAAGATTTTAGATCAGTTTTAAAAACTTTGGGAATGGTCTTAAACCTCAGATCAGTGACTCTCTTTTTCCAGCTCAGGGGCCCACAGCATGTCTCGAGTACAGACTGATCTGACAGGACGAGGCTGGGAGAGATAAAGAGCACAAGAAAGCCTCTTCATGGCAGCCTGAATACAGAAAGCCATTTACCGACCACCAGTCCTTGTTTCCGGGGAAGGAGAAAATAAAGAACTGGGGTGATGAAAGTGAGTTATTTCTGGTTGCTAGTTCCGTATTACTGAATATAACATGATAGTATAATTAAACAAGAAAATGGTTAAAAAGAATTTATGCATGAGCCCCCAGTTGTTGCTGGCCTCATCGGGAATTAATAATTAAGAGAAATATCAAGCTGCTTCAAATGGCAGCAAAACCATCAGATGTTCCAGGAGCGCGGTCCCCGATATTGGACAACTTCACACTGAATAAAAACACTCCGGCAAAAAAACGCTGACAATGTTACCTTAGGGGAGATTGTTAGAAACTAAAATTTTTATGTCTAGGCTTATAAAGGTCTGAAATGATTCCAAAAAATTACTTGATTATAAAAATCCTCCTGGAAAAACGTCTGACTTGCTGCTTTTGTTTAATTCAAACTACTCTTTATCAATGGTCACGTATTTGATGGGGAACAATTACTATGGTAACCTAACATGCTTATGTATACATTAACAAGCATATAGGAGAAAAAAACAACATGGAGAAAAGACATGCAGTGCCATAAACATGAGATTTGCACAACAATAAGTTTCCATCAGAACCTTTTCAGACAGATGCTTTTTGACTCTTGAAATGATATTCAAGAGCTATTTAGTATTTGAGAAACAAGGAGATGCATGCAAATCAGGACATTTAATAATGCACACAACAGATTTGAAACTATCTCAGAGAGCCAATCGGTCCTGGTGCAATAAGGGCAACTAGGATTATAACAATACATCCAGACAACAAGACAAGCCAATACAAGATATTGGATTCATGAGAACAAGTTAAGATTATAGAAATATATTTGGGTAAACTAAAGACCCAAATTTGAGTAAAAGTTTGGCAAATTACAAACTTTGTTCAAAAATGTAATCATCATTCCAAGTTTGACTAGTACGTAGATTTTATTTTATTTTTTTTACTGTTCACATTAATTTGGCACATATTTTGTAAGTTGATGGCACTGCATTTTAATTCAAAGAAAAAAAAGTCTCCTATTTTCTGTTTTCACAAAATAGGACAAAAACTCATAAAACTCAAACTGTGTTTCAAAGAATTGCTGAGTGTCGAAATATCCATAAACATAAAGATTTTTAATTTTTAAATACAGGTGATCAAATGCAGCTCAGAGTCGTTAAAAACCGCCGTATCGACCTGAAGTTTAGGCCCAATGAAAGCTTTCCAGTGTTTTGCCGGTGCTAATGTACAAAGTGTTGTCGGCCTGCCCAACAAGAGTCTTTCTTAGCCAACTTGGTCAACACACTTGGCCAGCACTTTAACTACTTCCTTTTACACATCAAAAAAGTAAGATCTCATGCAAAAATAAAGCTTGAAGCACTCCCTTTTATTATAGACCTCATAATAATAATCCATATTTATTTCACCAGATGACGTCGAATGCTGACAGCAGCTGCCTGGCATTTCGCAAGAAAGACCTTACTTTTGAACAAGGAACCTTTGGACACTTTAACACCTAATCTGAGATATTCAGAAATATGAATAGATGTACTTATACATATCCAACTCAGAAAATCTATTATGCACTAATATCCTTTCAAGGTGCTGAAAAATTATGTTTCAAAAAGCACATTTGATATTTGATAGCTGTAGCGTCAGGGCGGTGTCCGTGGTTGTACAAGATGTTAGACATACATCAAGCAGCTTTTACCTGCACTGTGTTGGTACGGTTTGGAGAAAGGTAGCTGTGCAATTTCGAAGACAGAGACTTATGCATACCCTACAGCTGTGCACACACACATGCCGAGCCGCTCTTTTTGGAAAATCTGGCTTTTTTGCAGCAAAGGCACGAGAAAAGACAAACAACTAACACAATGTCAAGAGGAAAAATCTGTGCTTCACAAACACCAAAACCCGTCTGACACATATCTGAGCCTCTAAAGCCCAGATCTGTTGCTGACAGACAAGAGCTTGTTATGGCAGGCAGGGATGAAAAACAAGATACTTAAAGTCAGATCCTACGGCGCACGTGGCAGCTGCTGGCCGTCCTGCATGTGACTTCAGGGCTGCTTAATCCGATTGTGTGTTGGTGGTCAGACGAAACAATTCGAAGGGATCCGGTGAATGTCAGCCCTGGCAGCAACTACAAATGAGCAGTTTACATATATATGACCCCTGGCACCCAAGTGCCACTCAATCATTCACATGTCAGTAAGGTAGTTGCTGAGTTTGAGCTATGTGGCTTTCTTTTGTCTCCGCCTCTCACCTCTTACAGCTCTGCTTTTGCTGAATCTCTGTCATGTTTCACATCTTCCTCCTCTCGGCATCTTGCTCTGTTCTCCGTACCTACCTCTGTTTCCCTTCTCCACCTCCCTACCTAACGACGCATTCTCTTCTCACCATCTCACAGCAGCATCTTCCCTTTCACATAATAGCACAGACAGAATGCTCAAAGACACTGAAATGCTTTTACATGAAGCGGAGCTTTGCATCTCACAGCTGGTGTGGAGGCGGGCCTGCTCGCTTTCCACGGGAGGAATGGGAGAAACTGGTGTTTGAGAGTCACAACTGTGAGGTTAAGCAGCACTTTGGTTCCGCTTGAATGCATGTACACAGTGGGAAGATTTTCATTAAGATCACTGTGCCTTAACGAACAGTGTGATGTTCAAATGCGATGCATATATGTGCAGACGTGGTAGCGTTAGAGCTCAGTAAAATAATCCTTCATTTCTGCTGAAAAGTGATTTTATTAGCAGCAATTGACCAGTGTATGTCTGAATTCATTTAAAATGTAATGGAGTAAGCAAATGCAATGGCTAAAAGAAAAGAATTAATTAATCCTTGAATTATGTTTCTTGTCTTTCAATGTTTACACCAGTTATTCAGCTAATTTTAATGGAACCCCAATGCTTCTATGTACTGTAGTATCATTGTGGGCATTGCACTAAACACTGGGAAAACAAACTTAAGACACAGATAGGAAAAATCAATATAGAGGATCCTACAAGCAGCGCATGGTCTACACAGCATGACTTCACTTATATTCTCTTCTCAAGTAAGAAAGTATAATCCTCAAGAGACTGGACACAGCACCCACTGAGGTAACTCACAGGAAGATAAACCTGGCACTCGTCTGCAAAGAAATGAGGAAATGCTATGTTTCAGAAAATAGTGACAGGAAGCATCATGCAGTGCTTGCACATACTTGTGATACATCCATCCTAGTTTAGCAGAGGCAGAGATCCAATCAGTTATGCTGACACATAAACTTTTTGTGCCCATTTTGATAAGGCAGAAAATGCAAATGTTAGAATGAGGAAGCCTTTGAAAACCACTGAGGTGGAACTCCAAAGTCACTTTCATGAGTCCATGGAAGAAGACCCATGGCTTCACTATTGACAGAGACACAAAAATGCCGCTTAGAATTAGCAAAAAATGTGAGAAATAAAGAGGGCTCAGTTTTGTTTTGTGACTAGATCTGACAACATTCAAATTTGTAGGGAACAGTGAAGCCTCCAGACTACCAAGACATGCTGAATTAAAACATACTGCTCAGTCCAGTGTCAGCAAGCTCAGCATCGGCTGCAGGTCATTGATCCTCCAGCAAGATTATTAACCCAAAACATGCAGCTGAATTCACACAAGAACTGCTAAGATAGGAGCACTGGAATATTCTTAAGAAGTCCATCCAGATCTGAATCTTAGTAGCATCTCTGGGAAGATCAGAAAATTTCAGTATCGATAATGGAGAAACAAGGAGAAATCAGCCGCTGACTAGAATTGCACAATTTCCAATGAGAAGTGACTATCCAAGAACTCAAGAGTAACATTTTTAATTGCAAACTCCTGAAGCGCTACCTGGTGACAATATTTGGTGTTAAATTTGGTTACTGAATGAAAAAACTTTCTAAACCCTACAAGTAAAGTTGTATAAACCTGCACAGTAGATTGTTGCAAAGGATCAAAAATAATAAATCAGGATACCAGGGTTTTTTTGACAATAGAATTCTTTCTTTTTACTTCTATGAACAATTATATGAAATATTACATTGAATCAACAGCCAAAAGGTGCAGTCTGATTTATGTTAAATATGGAATAAAAAAGTAATGTGTGCTTATATAAATTTGTCATTGTCATGTTCCCTCACTGATATGTTATTTTATTATTGTGGATGGGTTTGCATCCATATATATATATATATATATATATATATATATATATATATATATATATATATATATATATATATATATATATATATATATATATATATATATATATATATATTTTCCTAGTGTAATCACCATCCTTTGTCCAAAACATCACACCTTCGGGGTGCTTTGTGTGATGTTTTGGCCTGTGGCAGAGCAACTTCAAAGACGTTGCATGAAACATGACATGCAAGCTGGGATGATGTAATTTCAGGGTGTGGTGAGAAAGTTTAGCAGCTCAGTGTGCACTGATGCGCCGTGATACCACGGAAGAGATCAGAGCCCCAGCTTATCAAAGCACATCACAGGAGCAGAGCAGGAGAGAAAGGTCATCATTTAAAGGATCTTCAAAGCCCAAATCCTCTTCTCCTCAGGTTAGAGTAGCTCTGGTGCCTAGCTGTAATGAGCTTAGTCTTGGTTGACACTTCTACACAAGAACTCAAGAAGCCAATCTGTCGTGGCCATTTATGCTACATTTTTGTAGCTTGTAATTTCTACCAATTTAGTTTTGTTCTTCGCTTAGTTGGAATATATTTAAGTTAATTTAAAACCAAAATTTGTAATTAATTTTTAGATATTTGGAATTGTTTAGATGGCGATGTGAATTGTTAGACCCTCGAATTAATTTAAGTAATTAAGAACACAGCGGGTGCTGGGTGGAGGATTGTTTGGCAAATGTCTGGTGTGGACGGGAGGTTTTGTAAAATGATTTTTTTGACCACTTTTTTTATACCTTCAAACCGCTTTTTTGAACAAATCCAAAACCTGCCTGTTACCACCCACGGCCTTTATTGGAAATTTTAGTTTTTTGGAACAGAAGGCCAAAAAACACAATCCATAAGGTATTCTGCAGCTTTTATTCTTGATACCGTAAAACCTGTCACCTTATGTTTGCCCATTTTTAAACTCCTGACAACTTTACTTGCAAATCTATAGCATCAGATGTCATAGAAGCTAGCTGTATTCATTGAGTTTAGCAGTCGCATGTGGCCCAGAATGAGTGATCTTTGTTTGTCTTTACATAGTGAGTGTAGTTTTGTGACAAACAAACAAACAAAAAAAAAACAAAACATTGAACCTCTGCCAGTGAGGTTGATCTCTGATTGATGACTTCCTATTAGTTTACTGGGAGAAATGATTGGCTCAGAGAATATGGTTTCTAATGCATATATTTATGCTGAAAATATATTTCTCAGAGCTCTGGTCTGGGTACAATGCAATTTGCTACAGACAAAATTATTTTTTTCCACATTGGGAAATACAAAAATAAAAAATAAAAAGCTATCCCTTGAAATATTGTCCAAGCAAAATGTTTCATAGTACACCATGTTTTATTTGCTCTACAAAAACTAAAATGATATGAACAAACAGTTTGAAATCCCCTGAATTTTCACATCCCGCTGTCAGAAATTTAAAAAAGGAAGTAGAAGCCAGATGTTGTTAATCAAATGCATTGGCTACCTGATCATCACCATCATTAAGTCTCTGCAGCAGTGTATTAGTGCAAGTTTCTGCAGCTTTCTGGTATGAATTCAGAGAAACTGTTGAAGCAGATGTTGTTGCCCGATCAATCTACGTACGTTCACAATTCTTCCACTTATATGGCAAGAACCATCTTCCAAGCGAAAAACATTTAAGAGGCGGCAGCCTGAACTTTGACAAGAAGTGGAGATTTCAGCCCGATGAAATCAAACTCCCTAACAGTTAACATCAACTGTGGTGAAAGGGTGATGATGGGTGAAGGAATTGATTGCTGTCATGCCAATAAAGATTGTTTCATTGATTATTAAGAGTGGTATGATTAAGTTTAATTTAATTCATTTATTTACATAGGAGTAACACAAAGCAAATAT
Organism: Gambusia affinis; assembly: GCF_019740435.1. Taxonomy (NCBI): domain Eukaryota; kingdom Metazoa; phylum Chordata; class Actinopteri; order Cyprinodontiformes; family Poeciliidae; genus Gambusia; species Gambusia affinis. The sequence continues at coordinate 8,170,171 of NC_057876.1, forward strand.
CATCTAGAGACACTTTGAATCTTTCTCAGTGGCTGGAATGAACTGGCTATTTTTTAAAGTCAGTTCCATGCATTCCAATTTGGTCCGAGTTATCAAACAATGCAGTTTATTATTCAGGTTGATTACAAACTGTTTTGTCTAAGGAAGCCCACCCGATTGCTCGGAGTCACTGACTTACAGCACTCACTCCTCGTGGAAGAGCATGCAGCAACAGTGGACTGACGTTCGCAGTGTGTCGTTGACTTTGCGGCTGCCCCTCACACTGAGCATGCATGTAGCAACAGCTGGAAGAAACCTCCAGTAGAACTTGGCTCAGTGTAAGTGGCCATCTGCCATAACTCAGCCTGTGAACATTTCTGACACGCTATTTCCAATAAAATGATACATTAAAAACAGGTAATTTGGTTCTTAGCTGTATTTTGAGAATGTTCCTTTGTGATTCACTTTCTTGACGAAATGAAAGCAATCTTAAATCTACAACTTTAGGCGTAGCAGTGCCATCAGTAAATGTGACACTGAGGTGAAATTAAAGCACATTTACCCATCTATAAATCTGCAACAGAATCACAGTAAAAGAGAAGAATTTGCACACCACAATGTCTGATCATACCTGAAACGCAACTTATATCTTCATCTGTCATTCCATCTACTCAGCATTCCTATGGCATGATGCCTCCCCGCCACCACCACCACGTCTTGCAGTGTGAATAGTGTTTTAAGGTGACGTGCAGTGTTCGTTTTGAGCCCAAAACATTTTTTGTGTGTAAGCCAAAAAGTTACATTTCTGTCTCACCTGGACAGACGACCAAGTTTGCTGTTTTAGTTGTGGTTGTGACACAACAACATATTTTGACTACTTTGCCAGAAATTGTCAGTGTGCACTAACATAAACAGGCCTTTATTAATGAGAGTCATAGTGGTTGGAAGTATGAGACTAACAAGCATAAGGACAATTTCAGATTGGATTAAAATTGCTGATTGAAAAAACATTTAAATAGTTACATTTAAGTCAACATTCTTTAAAAATCATGAAGGAGACCCAGGATAAAGATGAGGGGAATCCTTAAAACAGCGAAACACAAACACTGTCTATCTATAAAAAGTCACTGTGTTTAACCTATTTGGCTTTGAATTTCAACTATGTATGCATGAAAGCGTAAACTGAGGAGCAATCGACGTGGGAGTGTGCAGTGACTGTGTGCATAAGTGGATGGGAAGCTTTCCAACAGTGTGTATGAGTATTTTCTTGTTGTTTTTGTTTGTTTGTTTGTTTGTTTTTTTGGCATGAATGCCAATGTGTGTAGCCTCGTGCAAGTGTGGGGTGGTGGGGAGCATCGCAGTGAAGGGGGTATGGATATTAATCACCTGGAGGAGCATGGTTCTGTGTTGCCACCCGGAGATGGATGGGGTGTGAGTGCAGTGATGTCACCCTGACAAATGGACCGGCCATGTTGGCTGAGACTCGCACATCGCCTCTCATTTCAATTAGTTCGTTGCACAACAACCTGGCTAGCCCACAATCTGCAGGTTACACATGCACAAACACACACTCTGAGTCCAAATGCACACCTCCTCCAGTGCTTCAGCCCACAGCTCTCTAACAAGATGCACTGATCTGTAAGAATACAGTGGAGTGTCTTTAATTAATCTAACTCAATTATGATGGCTCTTTTGCTTTCCCTCCCAACAGTACTCACTCATTACCATGCATAATATCGTCCAAATGCACTGACTATGTTGCATGGCCAACACACAAGCCAGTGGAAGCTGGAACATAGGATCTAAGGACTGGACACTGACTGTGTGTTTACCCCACAATATAAAATTGAAAAAGTGCCAAAAAAAAGAAGGCAATGTGAGCAGTTGCTTAGGTCAGGCATGCATTTGCTTTGTTGCAGAACAAAATAATACAAAATATGTACCTGTCCTTCAGGTGAGCAGCAGGTATGAGTGACTGAGCTTCGGTCTGACCACCTCCTTTGCTCTTCTTGGGCTTTTTTCTGAAAAGCCAGCAAACGCTAACCAACGAGTTGGTTTTAAAGTGTCTATCGCTTACAAAAGAAGTGTTCAGTCCTTTCTGGAGGTCTAATGCTGCTAAGCAGAGGGACAGAAAACGGTTTCCGACTCTTGACAGTCTTCAGTGAACTTTGACACAGGAAAAACTGCTGACTTTTCTCAAACAATTACCGGTTAAAGTACCTCTCAATCACCATCCTACTGCTCCTACATGTACTTGTGCTCTTATTTCCCACTCTCTCGCTCTTCTCTGATCTCTGCATCTGACTGCAGTGATCTTACTGTTCTACACACCAGGAAAATAGCGCAGGGGGATTCTGTTTGCTCTAAGCTAGGGGCCGACTGCTCTATTTGAGACTGAAGAGGGCTATGCAGTGCACCGTGGAGGACTAAGTTGGGGCTTTGATAAGAACTTCCCGGGGCTACGGATCCGATTCCAGCTTAACATTAGCTGTTGGGATGTCTTCATCTGCCTGTGAAGGCATCAGGAGGTTAATGCTACCCTATAGAGATGAGGGGCTGAGTGGGGCTTTATGGCGCCATACTTAGTTAGACATTTCCACATTTCCATTTAGCCAATTAAACACAGTTTAAAGGTTTCTCTTGAAATCTAATGCTGGAAGAAAAAGCAGGTTAGAGAAGGAAATTTGCATCAGTATAGGAGTATTTTTAGTCATGTCTGTGTGCATAGGCGTTTCATCAAAAGTAGAAAAGAAAATAAGTTCTGCTAAAGCAGGTAACTTTTTTCTGTGGTCTGTTGACATTTCTCACTGATGCTAAGCGTATTTGACACACTCATAAATTAATAGTTAGCGGTCTAGTCAGTTTGTGCATGCCGTATGTAGAATTCGCAAGCTTCAACAAATGAGAATGTGTAGCTGGTTTGACTTCTCCTCTGCAATGCCGATGAAACAAGCCAGTTGGTTGAAAGGAGAAATTCTTTTTGAAATAGTGTGTGTGATTTCATTAATACTTCTACAAAAGAGGCAGCGCAAATATTATTGTAGGTAAAATAAAAAGCATGGAGTACACAAAAGACACTTGCACCAATGTCCTCCAAAAAGAAAACATTTCTTTGACTCCCTTCCCTTTGGTTGAAATGTTGGTTGGTCTTGTTTCTGAGATGAGCCTACGTTGCTTTTTCCAATTTGCTCTGCACTTCTTCCTTTAAATCTAGCAACACTAAAGAACTGGGTTTCAACAACAACAAAAAGGTTAGCTCTGGCTCTCCGTTTCATCTTGGCCTCCATCAATCCCAGAGGACGTCTCCCTGGGTCCGTCTGCACTGCATAGCGATGGGAGATTGCGCTGGGCCTCTGTTTATTTGGCTTTCTTCCTCTTTCTCATTGCACTGAAATCTGCCTGACAGTTCGGCGGCTTGGCTCAGGCCCCACAGGGGCTACCGTCAGATAAAATGTCACAGTGGCTTTGTTCCGCGTGCCCTATAGGCTGGCGAGACACACTGTACACCTGAGAGCGGGAGGGTCAAAGAGCAATGCAAAATTGGTGAGGAAGAGGATAGAGAAGGACTACCTCTGACTTAGTTTTGCAGCCTTTTAATAACACACATTTTAAAGAGCCTTGGTGTTCGTTCCATAATATTTTCTAACTTTTGTCACACTGCACCAAATTGCAATGCATTTTTTTTAAAATGTAATAGACCATTACAAACTAGCAGATAGTTATGATGGGGCCTTGCTTTGATCAAAACCACTCCATTGGGCTATGAATGAATAGGGTTGCTGACCTTGAACGTGAACCTGTGCATAAGTCTAAAGTCACTGCAATCTTAAATAAATTCTTCTTCCACTATTTTTCTGAATTTATCGTCATCCGCATTCCTGCGAGCTCTGACCAGTTTCTCTTTGACTGCTAAAGAAAAGCACTCCACTGCATCCAACTCCAGCTGACATTGGCCATAATTGGGTTGATCTGTTAGATTTTCTTCTTTTTTTTTGGAAAGTACACCAGTTGAAATCATGAAGAAACTACACCAAGCTTTACATAGAAGCTTCTGAGGTTTACAAATGGCAAACTTTGTATTTGAATTGATCTTATTTACACTGTAAATTTGAGCTGCTTTAGGGTGTGGGTGAAACCAACAGATATTACTGGTTTTGGCCAATAGGGTGAATATTCGAAAAGAATGCATGGCTAATTTGCATCCCCAACACATCAACCCACAATATGGTGGCAACAGGCTGGAAAAGAGACGCCAACCTACGTCCGGTTTAGGGTCCAGGCCAATTGCTCATCTGTTAGTGACCCAGAGACTGGGAAAGACAACTGAGGCTGTCAGTGTAAATGCTACGAAATGAAATAAAATTCTCCACGCGGTTGTGGAGCTACAATCTTTCTCAGGACTTCAACTCCTGTACGGATACTTTAGGAGCAGAAGGAGAGCAGGAGGACGAAGCCACCTTGAAGCCAACAGGAGTACATCCTCACTTTGGAGATGACAAAATAGCCCTGACAGAGATCAGTGTTATAAAAACCTCTGATGCCTTTAAAGTACAGTTGGATTTTACACAGAGAATAATTTACACACAGCTAGACTGTATTCACACATTAGGACACCTCTGAAGGAATTGGTTGCCCTGTATTTCATTTAGGAGTAAGTACAAATTCACTTCACAGCTTTTTAATTTTAATAAACACAATTCTGTAATCAATGTTACCTTCTCTGTTCACTTCAGCATTATGCACTGCTTTATATAAAATCCAAGTAAATTAAATCGATGTATGTATTTGTAAGGTGACAAAATGTGGAAAAAGTTAAAGTAATATAAATTATTTTGCATGACACAAATTGACCTATAAATAGAATTAGATTTAGGATCAACCCCCAGAGCTGTATAAAGTTCCTACAAAAATCATACATGCTTCATTAATAATGCAAATGTACTGTCCATTTTTGAGACAGTAATATGCAGCTGAGTGTGAGCCCACTATCTTGCACGACCATTTAACATAACAGCTTCTGAGTCTCAAAGTCTTGACATCTGCAGTCAAACCTGATTCACATTTCCTTGAAAAGCCGCGGCACCAAACCCAACTGCCGTCTTTGAGTCTGAGATGACTTATCTCACTGTTTTCCTAATGAAGCTCAAATGAAAAAGTCGACTGGTTCTCTCGCATCTGAGCACTAGGGCGGTTGCCGCTGTCAGCTCCTGTTAGCTCAGCTCTCTCTGGTTGGCGTTTCAGGGAGCACAAGCACACTCATCCCAAAGGAGCTAGTCCATGCTCCTTCACAGGCGCCGACCCCCACCAGCCCTCAATTAATTAGCAAAAGAAGGAGCAGCTTCTGCAGGTAATTTGATTAAATACGACATCCCTGCTTTAAAGACTGCGCTGACGGAGCAAAAAATAAGATGGGACATTGTCGGAAGAAATTGTCACTGTACTCCTACATGACCCGCACCTCAGATGCTCTGCTCTCCTCCCTCTCTATCAGCTCAACATCAACGTGCACTCTATTTTCCAAGGACATCTGTGAGACTTATTAGATGAAAAATGCTATGTGCTCTAGATTACTGAGCTTGTCAGTTGCCTAATTTGATGCAATCCCCACCAGATCTCTTTGCCTAATTAGGTTTTTTATTTTTTATTTTTTTGCTTTACTTGATAGCAGACATTTATGAGTTCCTATGTTTGCACTTTGACTGAATGCTGCATGGAGGCTTTCCTCTACGACCATGATCCTTAGATTAAAACATACGTAAACAACAATGTGAGAGAGTACACATTTCTTGTTCACCAAGGACATCAACAAATGACATCAGTTCCCGACGAAATCTGCAGAGGAAATTGTGTTAGCACAAAATATACAGGTACTGCAAATATTCAAATCCTCACCTATCGATTTTGTTAACATGGTTACCCTACTGTTACAGTAATATGACCAAAACAACTGAAAAGGTGTGAGGTTTCATTCTATTTAATATACAGTGAATGTTGTCTCTCCCCATCCTGAGCACTTCATGTCTTTGTGCCACTGTGTTCTGCTTTGCCCTCAGGCTTGCGAGGGCTGAGTAGAGCAGGGAAGGATGTATCGAGCAACGGCGCATAAATGGAACGACTAGCCATCTCCGTCGGTGGGGGGACCACTCTTTACACAGATTGCACAGTGGTGTTTGTGGTCAGTCAAGGCCAACATCCACTCTTCCCAGTTTGACCTAAGCTTGAATGGGCATTGCTGCTCATCTCAGAGCTTCTCTCCTTTAAACCAACACTCTTTGCATCCTCCAAGGGCTAGTTTCCTTAGAGGTCTTCATAGGTGGTTTCTTACCCAACAACAATACAAGCATGCCACTAAAGAGAGGGAGACAGACATGAATTAATGGAAGGAAGGGTTCTGAATCTTATTAAAGGGACATCTTGTTTCAGTCACGGCTCCAGTAGCCCTCCGGCTTCGTGTCAGTATCAACAGCAAGCAGCTAGCAGGTGCAGTGCACAAATGAAGCCAGTTGTGTTGATCAAATCATCTGCTGCTCTACAACCCTACGTCTATTCTTTCATTTAATCCCGCAGTGAGATTAATAATTTGAGCCCCAGCGTTTAATAAGTAATGAGAAAATCAACATTCTCATATTTTATGGAAGCTTAATTTTAAGTAGGAGCGAAAGAGTAACAAGGAGAGAGGTCTTATGTCTGAAAATGCAGCTCCATAACTCTTCTTCTTCTTTCAAGCCTTCCCAGGGTCTGGGGTCTTTGCCGTGCTAGAAGATCCATCTATTATCCACCTTATCCATCTTCAGGAACAGTATTCTGGAAGATACTATTCCTGTCAATTGCTTTATTGGTGCTGAAAATCGACCCCTTAATGTGTTTATGTCATCCTGCCCCCCTAATAGAAAAAAAGTTCCAAATTATGTTTCTTCCACTTCTGTGTTTATGGAAAAAAGCATTTTTAAAGGCCACAGTTAATAGTTCCCCAACTCGAAACACATTTGCAGAAGACAATGTGGACTTCATTCAAAGCCTTTTTAAAAAATATATTTTATTTGTTCACTGGCATCTCAGAACTAGCCTGTGTAAGATCAAAGCTAATTGAAGGTTATTTTATTTTTCTTCTATTTCAAACTAATCCCTCCCGCTGTTTTAACCTTCTCATTGAAATTCTTACTGATGTTTTATGGTTCATTTAAGTCTAGTCGGGATCTGTTTTGTTACTGAAGTACTTTGACAGCTCTTTGGTCTTGTCCATGGTGGTGGAAATGTTGAGAGGGAAGAAATTGATTTCGTCTACAGGTGTGCCTTATGCACAAAATAAGACGTTGGCGTATCTGTAACTGATACATTACATCACATAATATGGTCCTAAATGTGTAGTAATAAAGAGTAATTGTAAAATTGTCACATTTTTGAAGGATGTCGTTTCAATGCAACTCTGTTTGCATTGAATAAATACTTATTACCTCACTGTTTCTGTTTCACTCTTTGTTGACTTGTAAGGACAAAATCTATATAAAAATCCCCCTTGTATCTCATTGGTTAACTCCTCTTAGAAGAAAAAGCTGCTGGTTAACAACTATCATTTGCTGAGGAAAACTGTAATGTGCAGTATTTTCTCACTCTGCCAGCCGCACATCTGGCTAAAACCTTCTGCAGACTAGCTAACTGTAGCTCCATGTGCAGAGGTCTGATGTATAGCAAGCTCACAAGGTGAGTCTTATCTCCTCCACCCTGAGAATTTGCAATTCCGTCCTTTTGGATTGGCACCGGGAAAAATCTTGAGTGGCAGGCTCTTTTTCTAATTACACCTGCAGACGCATTAGTCCCGCTTGTGAGCAGTTTTCATAATTACCCATGCAATTCATTCATTATTTCATTTAAATAGGTGGCTCAATGACCAAGCACGCAGTGAATTGAAGATCTATATTAGGAAAATGCCACAAAGATATTGGATACCTCTTTTTATTTTATTTTATTTATTTTTATTTTTTTTACCTGAGCCACATGCAATGCTTCTGGATGACATAGGATCAGAAATTAATGGCTGAAAATTTGGTCTTATAAAATTTTTAAAGTCTGGAGGCAAACACGGGAAATCACTCTTAATGCAATGTCTATTAGGTTTAAATAAAATGTAAGTATGACCTTTCTAAGCTCCTTAATTCAGCTAAATTGGCTCCAGAGGAAGCTAATTTAGCTTTTTACAACATGGAGGAAAATGGGCTGTGGAGCAGAGGTACCATCATCAAATGGCACTGGGCCCTGACTTGTTTGCAGAAGAAAATGTGTTAGCTTTTTATTTTCAAGAGACAAAACCCTCTCTAAAAGGCTTAGAGACTCCCCCCCTCAGTATTTTCCATATTTTCTACTGACTGTTGGGATTAGCATTATAATTTTGGCCACAGTGGTATTGTTAGTGAATATAAATTTGAGCAAAGACTGGATTGCAAATGCAGGGCGTAAAAGCATGCAGTCAGCATGTAATAATATGGCATGGAAATGTTAAGAGGCACATCTGTTTAAATGGCAGAACTAGGATACCACATAAAGAGGACTTAAAGCTGAACTCAGAAACCAGGGGAGATAATTGACCCATAATTCAAGTCTACAGTCTTGGAGGTAGACCATTGGCTCAGACACCACAGGTTAAATGCTAAATAAAATGAACCAACAGGTAAAACAGTATACCACTGCAATATGCCTGGTTAAGTCTGTGGAATAATAATAATAATAATAATAATAATAATAATAATAATAAAGTTAAAAACCTTCTTGGTCAATCAAGCTTTTTGTTAATTTTATTGACTTGCATTTTAGCAACTAATTTGTTATTCTGTGTTTTTTTTATGTTCTTATTGGCTTTTACGGCATTTAATTTTAATACATATTTCTTGTGTTCAGTGCACAGCATTTTTTATTTATTCATTTATTTATTTTTTTACTGTTTTGTGTCTGAAAACAACCTAATAAATAAACTTTAGTTTCAATCTGGCAAAACTATAGGGCCTGGAGATTATATGTTTTATCTTAAGCGATAGTGAAACACAAATTATTGATGGAAGACGTTGACAGGAGGTAAAGGATACACGGTTTCCAGAATCACTTCGAAAATAAAAATCTGACAGGTGAGGTGTGTGTTTATATTCAGTTGCCAGGAACAGACCTTTGGTTTTAGTCCGAGTGACCCTCCTCAGACCTTGGAAGGTTTTCCGTTAATGGATGGCGGGACACTGTCCATTCGAAAATGACCTATTCTGGCTGCCCACAGTGCAGTAGGACAAGCTGCACTGCATCTCTAGATCACTGAAAAGGTTTTCACATCCCTGCCATTCAGGGATGCCATATGGGTCGCACAAAGTTGCTCAATTCAAAATATTATTCAGAATGTGCTTTGCTATAGTTATGTGCTTCTGCTTCAGGGGTTTCTAAGATCTCATGAACTTCCCTGCTTCAATTGTCACATTTTCAATAGTGGAACTAGCCTGGCCATTGCTTCCCAGTGAAACTCTGCTTGAAAAAAATTCTTGTTGTCCAGCACAGTCTTTGCTTTTTCCCCTTGACTGAGATTGTCTCCGGTTGATTTTCAACCCGGTCAAGCAGCGAACAGAAGAAGTTGTGAAAAATGACTTCTTTCTTCACGGTGGAGGAGAGTTGTTTACAATTTCCAGTAAGCTTCTTAGAATCGAACTGGCGCATAAGATACGTCATGGATAAACGTTAGCGACTGGGTGAAACTTAGCAATCATTTCTTATGATATCAATATCATAAGAATTATGATAATATCATATCATAATATGATATTATGATATTATATCATATTATGATATTATGATATTATATCATATTATGATATTATGATATTATATCATATTATGATATTATGATATCATATTATGATATTATGATATCATATTATGATATCATATTGTGATATCATTTAGTCACTCTTGTAACTGAGTGACAAGTTACTGTTTGCATTATTGATGCTGAAGAAACCAGCTCAATGTTGCCACCTCCATATTTTTTCTATCCCATCAGTGTGTATGCAGTGTTAGCTTTCTGCCTCATTTTTCCTTTGGTAAAATCTTTGCATATTTTTGTTGGCCTATCAAATAAATCTCAGTACATTCAAGTTTGTGGTTGTAGCACAAACCACATTGGTTTTACTACTGAAAAACTAAGAATACAATGCAGAGTATAATTTATTTTTTTGTGAGTTATGAGTCATTTAAAATTCAAGTATGAGCGATTTTGATGTTTCCACTTCAAGAATTTTATTTTATTTTTTATTTTTTTTGTGTGATTGAGTCAGAAGCAACACATACACATCCTCAAACTTTAGCTTCATGGTCTGGCACTTTAGCGGTTCAACTAATATGATCTGTATCATTAAATTTCTGACACTCAAGAATCCATATCCATTTCAGTCCCTGTCAAGCATTGTTAACTTCTTTACTGCTAAATTAAGCCGGAGATATGCTGCCTGAATGGAGCTGTATACAGCTCCTGACAATGGAAACAGCGTTTCATGAGAAGTGAATTAAATTTGTAAGCTTGTGTTGTGTGGTCTGTATACTCTGTGTTTTTTGATTTCATCAAATATTTATGACGGAGACCAATTTTCCAGGATTTATTTCTCACATTTTCTTGGTACATGCTGCTCTAAGCATATGTGAAATTATGGCTTTGTTTATTTTTGGGTAAGCTTACAGGTAGCAAGCCCACAGCTCAATCATTTATATTGCCACTACAGTGTTTGCAGCACAGCTTGCTGTTGACGTAACAACTAGCACATTTGGAGAAGAAAGATTTGATATGCAGCACAAGGTAGACAGAAATCAAAGACCACGGTTCTCAAACTGTGGTGTGAACACCACTGGTGACACTTGAGAGGCCCACTATGAGCTACTATGGATAAAACTTGGTATTAACTATTGACAAGATAAACAAAAACTGTGCACCAGGAACAAGTGGTCTTGGTCGCTACTGTGGTCTGGATAGGGCAGCAAAATTCTGGATTGTTGTAAGAACTTACCACAGTAACAAACAAGAACCAACAAGGAGGAAAAGGCATTTATTGGAATGTTTCTGGAATTCAAAAATATTGATGACTGGCCAATACCAGGAACATTTAAAAATCACTGCTGGAAATAGATTTAATGATAATATTGACAATTTAGAGCAATTGTATTTGAGAGTATTTAATATTTCTGTTAGTCTTCAACCCTGTGCAAACAGCACAATGCACACACTGTGTGTCTGTACAAAAGTGCAAATAATTTGTTTGTTGTCCTTTTGATTTATTTATTTTACTTTGGCTATTACTAAGTTTTTATGCCAGGTGTCCATATTTGATTTTGAGGTTCACATGCAATTTAGACTTTTGTGAGCTATTCTCAGAATTTGCTGTATTTTCTTTTTGTATGTCATTTTCTTTCCATCAGGTTTTTTTATGCGTTGTCATGAGTTTAATTCTATTTTAATTTATAGAGACATAATGTGGTGTCTCTTGAGCATTGCATTTTATTCACTTCCTGCTTCTCCTTGGACATGGCCAATCCTTTAGTCATGCCTGTGATGCTCCGTATTCCTGTTGTGTTCCTGTTCTTATTGTGTTTTCAAGAATTCCTCCCATAACTTTGTTCCCTGAAGTCTATTGTCAGCCCTTCTTTTAAGAACACAAGACACCTTTTTATTTTCTTTCTCAGCTTTAAAACTGGAAATTATTATTAGGTTTAAAAAAAAAATCACTACGACCAATCAATCATGTGGATCTAGTAGATACATGTTTTGTCCTGTCTTTTTTGGAAAATTTGATCTAAACACAAAAGAACCATGTTGTACCATTATTTTACAAAGTCATGTAAAGGTAGGAATACCTGGAAACAAAATGTACTTAATACTTGTTGTAAGATCACTAATAGCAAAACGGAACTGGAAAACTTCAAGACACATGCTGTAAATGCTCATATAACAAACCAGACAAAAGCTCAAAATTGACACTTCCACTTGCTAAGTTGTCAGGAAATTGAAAAAAAAAAAAAATAGCAGACTTGTAACTTTGCTCCAGTGACCCAGAAACACATATTTCTAATTGCTCTATCAGGCCTCTTGGGCTTCCTTCACAGAGCTTTGACCTCTTTGCAATCAGGCCACAGCACAGAGCTCATCAGAACCCAAAGGAGAGCCTGCCTGATCCCCTCAAGCATTCCTCCCTGAACAGGCTGCTTCAAATACCACCTCACCCTCTTGATGGCATCCAGGCCTGGTGCTGATCGGACATGTGAGCCTGGACGTGTGTGGGACACAAAAGTCAAACGTCCACCAACAGCTCGATTTTTTCTCTATATTCCCTTGGAAGTGCAGTGGGGACCAAGCCGCGGCAAGATGGACTGCGTATGCTATTTTAACCTTTCTCCTTCCTGGACAATGTAATAACATCAGGCTGCGGCGATGCGGCAAAGTCGGCCTCAGCCCAAGGTGACTCTGGCGGGAAGGAGGGAAGCGGGGGTGTGTGTCTCGTGGCCGGTTAGATGAGATCTGCTCACATATCCTGGAGCACCTTTGATTTCACTATAATACAGTTGAAATTGTGAGCGATAAGGACTGCGCCACCGAAAGTGTTGCAACTGTGCTGTTGATAATAAGTGACCTTTTTTTTTTTTCCCTTGGAAAAAAAAGAGAGAGAGAGAGAGAGAGAACAGTATTGGTGGTGATGAGCTCCATGCTGATGCAGACAAAATAAAAAAGCCACTCTAAACAGTTTAGGGGTTAAGACTTCAATTCTTATCAACTCTTTGATTTCATCAGCAATATGTTTAGAAAAAAAAGTCACAACTTTTTTTGGATAGCAGTTTAGGCCTCTGAAACCCTGATGTCTGTACTTTCCCAAATATAATTCACTGGGGCTCTCTCTATCTGATTTCCGTGGGACATGTCAGGGGCTAATTGTTAAGAATTGAGTTATTGAGCTGTATGCCCTTCTGCAGCCCCTGAAGGACTAGCACCAACACAAACAGCTCCAGAACACTATTGGAATTCCACCGGAGTATCCCAGACTATCCCCGGCCATAATATTGCTCTAATAATTGGAGCTCACAAGTCATCAAATACCATGGCGGTTTGTTCAATTGATTCAGACAGCATCTAGGAGAGGAGGAGGAACATGCATTTCGAATTTCCACATTTGTAATCTGGATGGCACTCTTGGACTCTGTTTTTAATAATGGGAAACGGTGCAAGGCTAAAACAGTGTTTTTGTAATCTGTCCTCTGGCTAGTGGCGTACAAGCAAGCGCACATGCAAATATGATGCCGAGCTCAGCAGTATCATTAAACTCAGACAAGTGAACACAGAGCTCTTTTCCAAATAAGATAGCTACCATGATGGCGGATGCAGCAAAACACGGCGATAGATTAATGTAATCCAGTAATTTGATAGGCTTCATTTTGACGGCACACTGTTCAAATGGAGTGTTTGACAGAGCAGAAGTGGGGTGTCAACAGCCTGTGTGCCACATTCTGCAGCTGCTGCTGCAGCACTGACAGTGATGAGAGCTGTATCGCATCCCATCAGTAGAGGCAGTGGATTACTTTTTTGTGCAGACTGCTGACTTCTGCACACAGCAGAATGAGGTTGAGTGAAGGCAAGTCACAGAGCTGGATGATAATAAACCATAGTTGTGATAAAGATGTAATGGATGTGGAATCTGGGCAAAAAAAAAAAAGGGAAACAGTCATGAATATTATCATAGAGAGTGTGCGCGTGACATGGATTGGGTTGGTCTCGTTGCAACACACTGGAACTGCACTAAAAAAAAAAAAAACATCCCTGCTGACTCCCTTTGCAGACGACGCTCTTATCACCTGCGAACAGGATGGAGGCGGCAATGTGTCCAATCAAACAGTTGTCGTTCAGAAGTGTTTGAACATGTTTTAAAGCATTTCAAGAGCAAACTGAGTTTAATTAGAATGGCTGCTGGTTAGCACTAGTTGCTGCCAAAGACGACTACAGAGAAGATATCAACGGTGCCTCAGCCCTAGCTGTGTGGCTCTGGTCTGGCTGGGTCTCCAAAGTTCAGAGTCTGAATCTTTTATAAAAAAAGAGGGAGTATTAAAAAAAAGAGAAATCAGGAAAAACTAGTGGAAGTTTGTTTGGACATTTGCATAAATGGTGTAGTTCTATGAATGTGCTTGAAAGAGGACAGTCAATTTTACCAAAAGCATAAAGTACCATTTCTCTCTTGATTTTTTGTTGCCTCCATGGATGGATGTGTGATCCTCTGCCTTTCCCTGATTGGGTCGTGGAGGAAACAGGTCCTGGAGGGAGCCGGCCAAGAGGAGTTGACCCTGATCTCAGGCGCTTCAAACTTCCCTCAGCACTGTTCCCCAAAGGTCATGGCTTAAAGATGCCAAAACAACCACATCATCTGTAATAAGGCAAAGATGAGATCCTGAGACTCCTGAACCAGACAATCTCATGACTTCTCCTTCAGTTTTTTACAACCACACATCACAAACCACTTTGTTGAACAGTGGAAGTACTGATATATAGCTGTGAGCTTTTTCCACAAAAACACAGGGATTGGACATCCAAACTCCCATGATCCCTTCAGTAAAGATCTACTACACTGTTCCATGGCTATGATCAAAAATATGACACGGCCCTGTGTGAACACATTCATGCTTTTTACCCCTTTTTTTAAAACAAAAAAGTATTTGCCTCTCTCGGCAGAAACTAAATGTGATGAATGCTGAGTGGGAATGTACTAAGTAGCACAGCATCCCTGCTCAAAGCTGCACGGTAAACAATACACCCGAAGGGAATCGTGAATAATAAAGACTTCAAATGACAAGCACGCAGCGGGGTTAATGATAAAGGTCAACTTGCCAGTATGTAGCCTGCTAGTGTAAAGGCCAAGTGGCGCAGGGTTCACAATTCACACGGGCTCCTGGCCAATAAATGGCAGCAGGACCCAGGGTTTTCCAAACCAGATGAGAGCTGTTTCTGTGCAGCAAACCCATTTCCAGGGCGGCTGCCAGGTGCCGCACTCCTCACTGATGCTTTTATTAGCCTGCTACGTCAGGTGATGTGATGACATAAACTAATAGAGTTTGATACGGAGGGGGAAAGCAGCGAGGCTCGTAAGTATGTAAACAAAACAGGAAAGAATGAAACCCTGGATTTTGAGGGAGAAATCGTAGGACAGAGAGAGCTATTGAGGTTACAGGTTTTCAATAAAACTCACAGCACAGCAGAGGAGAAGCAGGATATTCAGGTGCAGAAACGGTGCTATTGAAATATATACGATGCCGGGGATCAGAAATGCTTTTCCAATAGACCAATAAAGACTTGACTGGCATCAAACACAATAAGGCGCTCAGTATTTACAGTCGCTTGCAAGACTATTCATTCCTTTTGAAGTTTTTTATTTTTTTTCTGTTTTGTCAGGCTGCGACCACAAGCTATATTGTACTTTGGGAGAAGTTAATGTGAAAGACTGACACACAGCAGTGCACAATTTAAAGAAAAATAGATTTTTTTCCCCCCAAATTAAAGTCAGATGTTTGCTCAATAGCTGTAATTATCTAATTTTTTTTCCCTAACCCCTATACAAGAAACAGTGTGAACAGTGTCGGTCAGAGTTGAACTTCACATCAAGCCTTGTTTATTCTTCATGAGTACCTTTAAATGTTCATTTACTGCCAGCCACTGATTCAGCATTTCTAATACGAATGCAGACTCAACTTTATTTAAAAAAAATCTGCCACAGATGGTTGAAATCACATTATTATTATTATTTTTTTTCATTATTTTTACTCTCCCTCTCTCTCTTTATATCCATAAATTGACAACTTTGCACAAAAGTGTGCTCTGATGTGTAATGTGAATTAATTGAACTCTTAGAACATAAACCGACAAAATCTGATTAAATGAAATAAAACTTCTGGGACTTACTAATTTCAATAACTTCATTGGTTCAGGATTTATCATTACATCATCCATTTGTATTTGCTGAATCATTACCCATGAAGCCCTTTTGCTAAAAACCTCAACCCTTGAAAAACATATTTAATCCTCTGATGAACATAACAAATCGAATTAAATGATAAAAACCGCAAAAGTAGAACCGTGTAGCCTGTGTTAAGATTCATTCCTCCCTCCCCAGAAGCACAGGGTAAAAAGTTTCCTTAATTTATTCTATTTCTTTCCTTGTTATTTTTAAGGAAATCATCATAGCTCAGTTAATGACTGATAGTGAAATAAATTTATGAACATCTGTGCTGCTTCCTCTTCTTAGTATGCAGCTCTGTCATGCTGCGATGTAATGTATGAATCTTTTGAGCTCTGTTGGTACAAAAATATTATTTTGTTGCACTTGCTGGCTTTATTGCATCAGAGACATATCAAACTTGCTGCAAATTATTCTCTGTTTAGATTGTTTTAGAATAGCACTAGAGAATAATTTAGCCAAGCTTGACAAACATACAACAAGCAACAAAGTAAGCATTCTTCCCCATATGTTTGCTAATAGTTTAATTTGTAACAATGACATTTTTATTAAGCTTAGACGAAAACAGATCAATTTCAACAAAATTGATCTTTAACAGACACTTACAAATAGAAATAGATATAATATTATTTGAGAACTGATAAAGCACCTTGCTAAAGAAAGGGAAGAGGAATTGGCAATGTTATCTATCAATCAATCAATCAATGAAGTTTATTTGTATAGCAAATTTCAGCAACAAGGCAGTTCAAAGTGCTTCACATCATAAAAACTCAAAAATAAAAGTCATTAAAACATGGCCCAAGGAAAACTACCCAGGTTCCAGGCAAATACGTAATTGAAATCTGATTTTAGTTACTATATAAAGTATGTTAACAAAGAACTTGTTGAAGCAAGATCTTTGCTTCAAAATAAATGATTTTAAGACAATAAATGATGAAGGCTTGTTTGTTTTAAATAACTTTGTAATCCCTAAAACACATCCTTCCCCTACCAGCCCAAAGCCATCACCGTGTTTCCTTAAGTACTCTGGCTTACAATTTTTAAAGCCAGTCAAGACTTTTCAATCAAGGAAAATAAAGTTAGACCGAGTTGGACCGTGGCCATGGCGTCTCTAACTAGAGGAAAAGAGGCTGCATTGAATCTCACACTGCAGCTGAAAAAAAACAATAGTTTTCTTTTTGCTGCTTGAGTGATAGTGCCCTCCCACACATTGATAGGCTTCCTTAAGGTCATACAAATCCACAAATGACCCTCTTTAAAATCAATTCTCAGTGGAGAAACATAGTACAAAAGAGATTTTACATAATCTGAGAATAAACACTGCCTATGAAGGATGTGGGGATGCTCAAAGTTAAAAGCATCACTTTCCTATCCAAAGTTCTGTAAAGGTATCTATCCCCAGCAGGTTTCTTCTCACTATGTGTAACTGGGACATGGTGTCCTGTGGTTTGTCTGATCACAAAATCACACATAACTCAGAAGTCCACTGGTCACATTAGCTTTTTTTGTCATTTCCTCAGTTGTCTCATATCATCAATCAAATTTTTATATCAAAGATACCCTGAGTAATTAAAAAAATAAAATAAAACAAGCACAGTTTTGAAATGATGATTACATTTGTTAAGGGATAACAGTAAGGAGAGTGTGGCACTGAAAGACAATTTTTATGACATCACAATAACAAACATGGTGGCAACAGTGGCAGAGTTCCTAGGTGAAAACAACTGCTGATCGAGAGAGGCCCAAAGTGACTCATTCTATATTTGCCTAAAAAACAAAAAGACATCTTGATGTTCACCGAGAAATTTTGGGGAAAATATTCTGTGGACTGAAGAGACAAAAGTGGGATGTTTTGGAAGGTGGGCATCTCAATACATATGGCTAAAAACGAACACAGCGCTTTAGCAAAAAACATATCTGATATACATTATGGGGTCAGTGTGATGGTCAGGGATGATTTGCTGCTTCAGGACCTGAACTGCTTGTTTTAATTGATGGAAACATAAATTCTGCTCTCACAAGGAAATCCTGAAGGGGAGTGTTTGGCTATTAGGAAGGACTAATGGCCAAACACTAGTCCACACAAGAACACCAGCTTCTTGAGTTATTAAGCTTCATACCTCAAGAATCTCAAGTGTTTTTGAGTTATGCAACAGGATAAATATCCCAAAAACACCAGAAAGTCCACCCCTGAATGACCCAAAATAAGAAAAACAAAACAAAGTGTTTGAATAGGTCTAATCAAAGTTTGGACTTGAAAATGTTTGCGATGCAGTGCTAGTCAATCTTTTGTGCTAGTCAAGATTACACCACTGCTGCATCACCTCACAGTGATGTGGAAAACTCATTCCTAGTAACTACAAACATTTCATGGTCGTCATTGTAATAGTTGCAAGCAACTTTAGACAGGAACATCAGAGTTAGCATATTTTCTCTTATAAGTGAGATAATTGTGACTCAAGATTTTCTTTATTTCATATTTAAATATTTTTGATCTTAAACATTTGAATGTGTCAAAAATAAATAAATTAAAAACAGCAGAAATGCATCGGGGAATAAACGCAACGTCCCATCAATGTCGAATCTTCCCCTAAACTCTGCACAGTCACGAACAGAAACAATTCTCATGTCTGTCCTGTTTTAATAATAGAAAACTCCCATTCAATGGGTGTAATTAAGAGAACTGTTACCAGACCTACTTCGTACTGTGTCTCCCATCCTTCCTCCCCCCTGATTGTTGGTTGCATCCACTGTGACAGTGCAACACAAGCTGTTCATTTTCCACTCTTTCGCAAACAACTTTGCTTCCCACTTTAATCCGTCATTCTAAAATCGTCACCTATCGTTGCTTAGTAGTTGCGTTCGCCACCACCTAAAATGTTGGCACTTTCACCTAAACTTCTCTTCGGAATGTCCCTAATTGAACCACATTCCTCTCCCTGCTCTCTTCCACCTACTTTTTCACCTTGTCAGTTTGTCATTTTTGTCCTCGGTGTCTCCCGACACCTCCCTCTGTTAGCACCTCAGCCGAAGCGCTTGTGTGGCAGCAGCAGCTGTGGAGAGCTTTTCCCACACAAGCAAGAATTGTTGACCTTGGTGCTAAGGCTTGGTCACGGCTCTGATTAATGCCTCTACAAGACAAGAAGCCACTACCTCCACCTGCCTGGACCAGTCTATATCTTTTAACACTAATCATCCCTATCCTAGGGATGATGCGTGCAAAAGATTTGTCCTCGCGATACACCAATCTTCTCTTCAAAACTGCTGCTGAAGAGGGAGTAAACAACTGCCAACAGGGGAGTTTTAGCTTCACAAACACTTCTTTTTCTTTTTGGTTCTCTCCCCCTTCCAGAATGATGAAACACGTTGCACTGGGCTCATCTGGAAGGGGTACATGCTGGCTGTTGTTCGATAAGGCAGTTTACCTGTTTGCGTTTTACCCTCAGGAAGAAGAAGCGCCGGTGTGTTTTGTGGTTGTGAAGTTAAAAATCCCTCAAGGACAAATGCGCTAAGAAGAAAAGCTGTGCTGCCATTAGGAGTCCCATGCTCCCTCCTGGCGCGGAGCATAAAGCAAAACAAAGCATTCAAGCAATGAATCACCTCAGATAGATCTTTCAGGCACCATAAACAAGATTCCTAATACAAGCTGGGAATAGACTAAAGTTATAATAGTCTCAGAAATACAAATATTCACCTTCGGGTGTACAATATATCTTGCCGGTGTCATCTCCTGACAGAATTATATTTGTTCAAAGACTTCATACAGCAATATGTACTGTTTTCATTTAATTGATTTTTTTTTTTGTCCCTGTGTCAATATCTCTAGCGGAGAAACAGTACAGTAATTTTCTGTGCCCATTACCCACAATGCATTGTTTCCTTTCTCCTTTCTGTATTTGCTTGTGTCCTAAAATTCACTGGAGTTTGGTATTGTAAATGCCTTTACAATATTTAGTTCATTCATTGTGTTATTGCACAGACGCTCAGAAGTTTCCATTTAGGTCTAAAAACAAGTATTCATACCCCTGGAATATTTTCACCATTGTGTCACATCAAAGTCACAAACGTCAATGTATTTTATTGGATTTTGCCATGGTAGACCAAGCATGTTCATAGCATGGACCAGCCATTTGCAGTCCTCATAAATATCCGGTGCAGACCACAATTCATGAATAAAACGAGATGTAAAAAAAAACAAAAACATGCACCCAGCACAGGCTGTTGATGCAGATTAAGAAAATGTCAAAAATTTTATTGATAAAAGGCTTTTCAAAGACATTAAGAAAAGTAAAATCTTTTCCAAACACATAGTTGAATAGATTAAATAATCTTTTAATCAACATTGCTTGCTTTCATTTTAGTAAGTAAAAAAAAAAGTATTTGGTAAAAAAACCCAAAAAACTACTGTACTACTTAGTAACTGTTTGATATTAAATCATAATATCTGGTTTAATTTATAAAAGAAATATGTAATCAGACAGAAAATATTACCTTGGATCTGGACTTTGATTGTAACTTGAATGTGTTTCGATTAAAACGATCTAAGTGTTTCTCTGACTGTACATCTAGAGTTGGTGCCGTGCTGGCTAGTGACCCTCTCCCCAACCCCCAGTTTATTGCAGCTTTCACGTGATTGTCTTAATAGATTGCCCTGCATCTTTGAAAACTGATTCTGTGCTTGACTGTATAGCAACATATTCCAAAGCAGTTCATGTATTTCACATATTTTGCTGTTGTACACTTAAAGATGAAGGGAGCTTCAAATCACATCCACAGGTAACTAAGGTTATTTTTTTATGAGCTAGACTATTAAACCAACCCAAACAATCCGAAATGTTGGAGGTCACACAAAAGGAGCTGTTGGTGTGAATAAATCCTCTGCTGTATTAATACAACTCTTAAAAGGGCATCTGGCTCTGAAAGCAATAAGAAAGGCCAAGTATTCACACAAAAACTCTATTTGTGAAGGTTTTATAGCTTTGACCTAAGAAAAGTCAGAGCTGGAAGGATATTGTAATTGCTGTAGGCGACACTACAACTACACACCTATACACCTATTGCTAATTTGGCATTTTAAGCAAACAAGCCAATACATCAGTAACATGATTTTGTTTTTGGCCAGTAAGAAATTAAAATAAAACATTATCTTGCAGCACCATCATATTGTGTGTGTGACCAAGAAAGCAGAGGTACCATTTATTTTTATTTTTTCCCCACCAGGGGGTCTTTTTGTGGGCTCTAGTGTCCCTTAAACAACAGTGGGCTGACAGGAAAGGGGGAAGGAGAAGAGGGAAGACATGCGGCAAATGTTGTCGGGTCCGGGAATCGAACCCGCGACGGCCGCATCGAGGACTGAAGGCCTTCAAACGTGGGGCGCGCTATCCTCTGCGCCACCGGAGCATGCCCCGGTACCATTTATGATGAATTGCATAAGTACTAATCCCCAATAACCAAAACCTTCATATAATGCTTGGTAACAAACCATCAAGCAGAAACATGTGAAAAAAGACAGTGGTCAGGCCTACGGAAATGTAAATTGAATTTTTTGGCCAACATGCAAAATATGTGTGAACACTGTGCTACCCTGGAGAACACCATCCTTACAGTGAAACATGGTGGTGGCAGCATCATGATTTGGTGATGCTTTTCTTGAGTAGAGTATGAGAAGTTGCTAGAAGCTCTCTCACTAGACATTAATAAAAAGACCCTTACAAAAAATTCCCATGAAAATCACATGTGGTTCTCACATGTGAATGATGTGAATCACATGTGAAAGCACATGAATACGTGTGATTTTGGAACGTTTCGTGGTAAAATCACGTGATTCACATGTGATCACATGAAAATCAAATGTAATCACATGTGATTTTTATGTGATCACATGTGAATCACATGTGAATTACATGTGATTTTTTTTTGTAAGGGGAAGGATGGCGCTTTATACAAGCAATCCTACAACAATAACAAACAGAGATTGAATTTTCTTGCAATTGTGGCAACGGTTCCCCGCTAAAGGAAAACAACCTTAGATGAACATCTAATGGTACAATGAAAGTATTTAAATGAAACATAGTAAGTGTGTCAAAGTCCACAGTTGAATCTAGTTGGGAATCTGCTGGATGCTCAGATGCTTCCAGTCTAACAAAACTCGATTCGTTTTGCAAAAAGGAATGGTCAAAAATATTAGCCTCTCTCTGCTCAAAGGTGTCAGAGGGCAGAATAGAAATGCATGCTAATTTTTTTTCTTTGTACAATCAAAGCCTAGTTGATGTGAATGCATTTGCAAGACAATGTAAAATTATCAACACTTCTAGCCCAGATTGTGGTGCGTTCTTGCACTGTAACAAAATAAGGTTTTGTTTCGACTGCTAACGGTCTCCACAAAGCACATCCTCAATCACTAAACAGGAAAGGTCAAACTTCCAGCAATAAACCTTCTCATTCACAGACACTGACACAAGCCTGACATTTTCCCTCAGTGAACTGCTGCTCCATCTTTGCATTTCATATTGCCATCTTTGACTGAAGGGCTCCATTTTTACAGGAGATGCTCTGAAGGACCCCTTGACCAGATGAAAGCAATTGTCGGCTGGCTCTCTGATGTCTTTGTAATGCATATTTGCGGCTGTGGTGAAAGTACTACAATCATCTAAACGTGTTTTCATCTCTGGACAGTGCTACAGCGGAGCTTGCTTTGCATAGTAAAAAGCCCTTCTGTACCATAGACATTAATTTCTTAATGTCACAGTTTTCCAAAAAATGTCATGCTTATGAAATATAATGAGCTCTGTTCTTGTTTCCATTTGTTCCAGGATGAAGAGGAAGGACAAACTCTTATTAACAATGCACCACCAACTTCAATTCAAATAAAGCTAACGTTTTAATTCAAGTAAGATGAAGCGTATGAATTTGGTACGCGCAAGTTGTACAATTGTGTAATGCTGACACTCAGCTGGTAGTTAAAAAAGGAGAGATCATTTTTAAATACTGCAGGTATAGCACACACCACTGTATTAGTAAGTAACATGTTTTATATAATTTTTCAAATAAATAAAGTTCAATAAGATCCCCACTGTTTTGAGTTTTGCTGTCTTGCTGAGTGTAGAGGTGCCCAACGAGACAAACGGAAAACAAGCTGAAAGCTAACAAATAGTCATAAGGTGATTGTCATTGGAAAAAAAATTAACATATGACATCTAATATGTAGACTACTGTTATCTGGCCACATTTTAAATCAATCGCCTTGTCTTGTTTTGCAGGAGCAGGCGTGATAAACGACCCCTGTCAGTCTTAAACTCTCTGACAAATATACTGTATCACCAGTGACAGGTTTCCATAAAAGCCATCCTCTGTTTTTATGCCACGGTGTTGTCTTTTAGAGGAATAGAAGCAGCAGAATGATTGGATTTGAGTTTGTAGCACCAAAGGTTATTGAAGTTTGTGCAATGAAACAACTGGAATGGAATCTAACTTTAAATTTGTAAAAAAAAAAAAAAAAACAAACAAAAAAAACAACATAGTTTGAGACATCAATAATTTTTAGTGAATGTGCAACCACAAGTGTCTACATCCCCCGAAATAGCTAAAGCATTAACTTGCTATGAAGACTAATGTTTTCATATTCATGGCTTCTGTCTCCAGGGCTCAAGGAATATTTTATTATAATGAGAACATGAGAACAGTAAACCAATGATAGCATGTTGCAAACCTGAGTTTGCAACATGCTATCATGGGTTCCATGCTCCCAATTCAGAAAACAGGCAGAATGGTAGATTTGTGTTCATAAAGTGGCTTATATAGCAAACAGAATCTCTGTGCTGAAACAGTTTACCCACATTTAAATGGGTCATTATGCATGGATTTTCCTCCAAACCTTATTTATTTAAATAATAGCCAGACCAAATAACTCTTCATTCTCCATCACCAAAATAATTAGGGTAATACAGATTTTGCTGAAAAAGTGAAAGATGTGTTAAAGACCCAAAAACAGTGCAGGTAATTGATTCGCTTTTCCGGACTCAATATAAATTGCATAATCATCAAATCATTGTCAGATACAAAACCTACGATTATGTGACTTTTCTAGTAGGTGCCTAATATTTGGTTTAATTGAAAAATATTTACAAATAAATGAACTATTTAGAGAATATAATGTATGTCTTTATCATGTGTCTTAAGTGAGGCACACAGTATATAAGGGTGTGAGAGGATGAAGTGGTGAAGTGTGAATGAAGGGGTTAGTTTTATGGAAGCAGGTCCAAAGTTTCTGCAGGTTCTTTGTTTGTTGTTTTTTTTTAACTATGCAGTGATAAGAAGAAACAACGAAACATAATCTTGAACAGTGGAATTGAAGCATATTGTTATGATCTGTGAAATGTCATACTGAGAGTGAAAATCATTCAAACTTCAGTAAAAGAACTAGGGGTGTCATTAGATTTCATGATATAACAATGCCACAATGCTTTCCATTAAAGGAAAATCTGCGTTGGAAAGCTCCATTCAGTTGTTGTCAACACGAAACTTTGATTGGTGAATTATGTGAGCTATTAAAGGGAGCCCTGAATTTCAGTTCCTTCAGCTCGATGCATTTACATATGTTTGAGACTCTGATTTGGAAGTCGAAGAGGAAGTGTTTGTGCCGTTGCCCTGCCATTTGGGAGGCAATGCAACTCTATTGCAAAAAAACAAACAAAAAAAAAACAAAACACCCAATGACAGACAAGGTACAAATTACATGCTGGCTGAATGTTGTTTTTCTTTTACATTTTCTCAAATCTTTGTTCTATTTGTGAAAATTTTGATGCTTTCTGGGCATTACGGCCATTTTAAATGGTCAAATTACATACCACAATGAGCAAATATTGGCTGCAACGTTTTACACTGATTAGAGTCCTTATAACAGAGTTTGCAATTTATAAAGCTTTTAGTCTATGTGTGAAAAAAAGGGATTTTTCTTATGTAAACCAAAAATGTTAAGCTCTCATCTCCTGCCTGTGCAACGATCTCATATTGTGCGTTGGATGTATTTTTATAATCCTAATTTATCCACTGGTACCAAAAGATGAACTACATAACAAAACACAGAGAACACCATAAACATCACTGCTTTAAAATTATGAAAGACATAAAAACAGAATCAAAATGTCGTTTTGAAACCAATAGGTAATCACAGATAAACTGATAAAGGAAACTTTCTGCCATCACTATTTGCAAAATCAAAATTGTTTTAGTTCCAATTTTATTAGCACCAAAAACTTTGTGCATCAAATTTATAGGAATCTCCAGAATTGAAACCAATGCTGACTCCTGTTGTGCAAAGAAAGCCTCCATCCAAGATTTAAATGACAATTCAGCTGAATGTGAACAACTCATGTGACTGCAGACAAGTGCTCCAGTCTATTACTTTTTATAATAAAGTTATTGGAAACGTATTTTATTTAAATAATTTTTCCCCATGGAAAAAAAAACAAACAAAACAAACAATTTCAGCATTTTTCTGAAACAAAAGCACTTTTAAAAAAATAAATAAATCAGTTTTCCATTTGAATATTTGCTTGGATTTTTCTTTCAAGACAATTACTACACTACACTCTAATTAAAAGCTGATTGTATTAAACGGCGATATAGCCTACTATACTTTGATTACTTCCTAGAAAACAAACTGGACATAACGGTCAACGGTAACTGTTGACAGGTTTAATGCAAAACAAGTGTTATAATCTAATGGATCAATTTTAGACAACATACACTGCACACCTACCACACGCATAAAGCTCCGTTTTATATTCCTCTGTCTGATTTTAGGGTCTAATTATTGCAAGAAAGCTACAGTAAAAGTTCCCTCCTCCATGGTTGAGGCGTTAGACGGTTCTGCCCCAGTCCGGCCCGGCCACATTCATCTCCATTAGCAGATCCTGAGGAGCTCTTGCCTGTTTTTCACAAACACTTATGGGGTTGTACAATTTGTGGTAAACCGTGTATTGTATGCTAGCAATTTGACTGGCGGCAGAATGCATTCCTTGATTGGCCTGTGATGTACGCCACTGTGAACTCCCAAAGAACAACATTTCAATAATGGACCGGTGGACATGCTGTCTACAATCACAGAGCTGTTCAGTGTGTGTGCGTGGGTGTGTGTGTGTGTGCAGGGGGGAGGGTGTAATTGTCAGCAGCAGCAGGAGCACATGCGTCAACTTTTGGTGCAGAATGAGCGTGATTTCGCAGCCCTGCAAGCAACACATCTTCCTGAAGTTTTGTTGGAGTTACCGTTTTGTGCCAGCCAGTGTCAAACACCTGAATTACATCATTTTAATTTAGCATGATATGCATTTTGTTCCTTGTTTCATTTTTTTTTTGCTCCTCTTAAGTAAAGCCCATTTGAGTGAATATTGGTGTACGTTTTTCACTGCATTACCTAAGACTAAAAGGTTGCACATTAAAAACATAAAGTGCCACAATACAGACAGATTTTCACACAGAGAAGCAGCTTAAGTGACTCACCAAACTGAAACATCTAAAATATCACAAAGGTTTTGCCAGTCACCACCTGCTGTGCTTAAACTTATTTTTCAACAAAGCACAAATTATATAATTCATCTAAAGCCCATAATATTATAATTGTCATTGTTTAGTGGGACTTTCTAACAAAACTGTGAGACAAACCGAAAACTATGCATCCTGCTGTGAAAAACCTGTCTGGTTGCAGATGTTCCCTCATTTTCCAAAGCTCTGTGCCACTTAGCACCTTTCTCTTTCATGCATAATCAATACCGTGCTTGGGTTTTATGCTGCAGACAAGAAACATCTTCTTGGGCACAGTAAAAAGCCAAGCAGTGAGAAACAATTGGCCCCGTCTTGGCCCTGTCTTGAAGAGCCAGGCGTTTGTAACAGTGTGTCTTGCAAGAAGAGCCTAAGAGTTAATTTCCTGGCTGTGATTTGTGGGAGAGAGACATCAAGAAGCTGCCGCAGACTGGAGCATGAAAAACCATTACTTCGATCCCTCACTCCCTGACATTAATAGGATGAATAAATGTTTTGTTCTCTTCTTAATTTGGACGAATTTATCCAAATGGCAATGAAAACAAGTAAATATCCATTCCAGCTTTGCTACTGATAAAAAAAAAAAAAAAAAAAAAAAAAGACCAAGAAAACTCACTCAACTTTTGCCTTTCTTTTAAGAATTTGTATTGCGCTGCACTCATATATCAGTCAATAAACAAAATGACTAAACCTGGAACATGTACAGAAGGATACATAATTTATGGAAAGAGTTTGTTTTAAGTTGGGTAAGCCTCGCCTGGACTGGTGTGGGCAGATGCACTTTTCCTTTGCAGTAAGTCAGATTGTCATTTCAAATATTTGATTTACTTAATAAAATACAGTGTGTATTTAGTATAATTTGTTTTTCGTACTAATATCACTGACATAGAAACCCTAGAAAAGCAGGAAAGGATTGCAATACAATTTGAAGGAGAACAATACAGTAAAGATTGATTTTAATATTTGCTTGTTTACACAATAGTACACAAAATCCAAGGTAGCAGAAATCTACAAGGCAGTAGCCACATGTTTCTGTAAAATCAGTCAAACTCATGTCATGTGTAGTTTGTCACTTGTTGTTCTATTAGTCTTGCTACGTTTTTATAAGTGGTTAACTACTTGCAACAAAATTTAATCTCCCAAGAAAACAAAACTCTCTGAGCACGAGACTGGTGAGATCACAGGAACCATAAAATAACTCATCGATGTTCTTTTTGGTGCAAACATTTGTGGTTTTTTTCTGTTCATTTCTCCCTTTTTCTTTACATTATTTTGTGTGATTGTTCCTTCGGAGGTAAGTTCTTATTCTCGATAGCTTTAGGAAAACAGTTTATCTCTGTGAGAGAATTCTGGAGGAATTTCAGGGGGACAAAAAAATTGGCAACAGTGAAACACAGAAGAGGTTTTAGAAGAGGATCAGGGCGGGCTGGCATGGCTGGGTTTCAACATCAAAGATCCGGTCGATGAATTCCATTAAGATGATTTTCAAGTTCCACCAATGTTTCCTGCTGCCAAAAATGGTCGCCAAGCAGACGTATAGAGACATCTGATGAGTCCCATCCTGCCAGTCGACCACAGAGTCAGACACCAGCATCACCATCATTCCAAAACCAGAGGAGAAAAGTTAGAAGAAATATTTTCACTCAGCAATAGTGAAATTGGAAACTTGAAATAAAACTGCATGCAGCAGAATATGGCACTTAGTCGCCATATGACTGGCAAATATTGAAAGAAACCAATATTATGGTAAATATTTCCAAGAAAAATATATAAAAGATTTGAAACAGAGCTACAGTTCTGAAGAAGATCACAGTTTGCCATTTATGACTTGGAGGTTAACAGAGTCACATTAACAAGGTTGAACCCCGAGTTGTGATATTATAATATAAGCTTACAATCTGATTGGTAAATGTGGAAACAACAATAGCAGTAGCAAGAAAACCTTTAATTCAAGCTTTTGTCTCGTGGGAATTTCTAATGTCCTCTGGGCATGTTAGCATTGTGGCCACTAAACCCACGTAAAGGCTGGCAATCTACTGGAGTGGACTCTTTATGCAAATAAAATAAATGAAAAAAAAAACCAATTATTACATTTGAAACAACCCTTTGTGATATGGATGTAGCTCATTTTGTCCTAAACAGCATGACTAAGAAGTAAACAGGAGCCTCATTGTTTGGTTAATGCGGTGGTGATTTTGGTGAACAACACACATTTTCATAACCACAATGTCTCCACACTGCCCCATCTTTACAATGTTGGTCACAAATCTGGTTACTGTGATGATAACATCGCGATTAAGATGTATTCACGGTACATCATAGAGCGCATTGCAACTCAGATGCTTCGAAATCTCTGCTGCAATGCCACAAGTCTGCCATAGCATTTACAGATATCTGCTCATCAGCTTGATTCTTGTTCCCCCTGTGATGCAAAGCAGAATTTGCAATATTTCTTTGGTGAGCTTTTCAAACACTTTGTGTTAAGTCCTACTGAGGAAATGCATACTTCATTGCTCAGCTGTGCTCTAAGTACACATGGAGTTCTATTGGCGAGGAAAAAAAATGACTCTGCTAGATGGTGTCCTTAAATTTTACTGCAGTGAGAATAAAATCTATCATTTAAAAACACCAATGAGGCAGCAAAAATGGGAGCAAATGCTTTCATAGCTCGGGCTGGAAGATTTTACAGCAGACTACAGTGTTGGGGTCAGGAGGCCAGAAGCACACTGCGCGCTGCTCAACTCTCAGAGGAGCTGCGCTGTCATTCGCTAGTGAAAACAACTCCACAAACTTGGGTGGTAGACTACATTTTGCTCCACATTATTGTTCACACGTAGCAAATATCCTCTGCTCCCCAAATCCCTGCCTGAATTACTGACAGTCACAATTGCAAAGAGCGGAACGTAACAAAGGGAGAAGCTGGAATCACACTAAACAACAGGAAATGTAGCCACCTGCACCGCTCTTCCATACAGCAGGTTATTTACATTTGTTCTGGAAAGTTCTTCTTCGGAGGGGTTGCATAACTTTGAGTGGACTGAGGTGACAGTCCGCACAGTGGACGGCTTGTCCATAAAAAGGCTGCGATCAGCGAGACATGACAGATAAACATCAAAGGTCATAAAATAATCCCCGTTAGAGGTGGATGTACTCTACAAGCATGCCCTGTACTTGACCGTTCTCCTATTTACGGCACTTGGCTGCATTGAAGAGTCTCACCTTGGCTTTTGGCAAGTCAGACAGCTTTTGTTCATTTCTAATGCATTTGGAATCTAGTAATTAAGCGCCAACACCTCCAACCTCCCACATACTTCCACACACCCACCCACACACACACACCCCACCTCCAAATTTTTCCCCCTTTCCCCCCAATGGACTGAAAAATTGACATGCTCTGGAGAGCCAGTGAGTAATTATATTTGTAAAGAGCAGTGATACAAGATACTCCCCCCTGACTGGGACTCATTACACATCATTAGAAGAGAGCTGCAATGAGGCTCATGCACACATGCACCCAGTGCATGTGACCAGACACACACATACTCGCAATGCCTCCTCTTTTTTTTCCCCTTTCCTTCTCTTTCTCTCATACGCACACACACAGAAACACGGTCTCATATCCACACATATATACACACACAGATCAATGAGCAGAAATCCAAACACTGTTTGTCTTTGGTAAACAAACCCTCCACCTCGGGGCCCTGACCTAAGCGCAGTTCGACAAGTATAGTAAGAGGACACTCTGAATGGTGTAAAACTCTACACTCGATAATTCATCCGGTGATGATTATTCTGCGATGGGTCAATAACTAATTAAAGATAAGATCTGAAATGAATTCTTATTCATCTTAACAGGTTGAAATATGAGAGTTTTCAGACGGGGCTGCAGGAAAATTCCCGTCCACCCTTTGAAGCAATAATTACCATTACAGCAGCACATGGGCGAAGAGCTGCAGGAAGGAGGGGCTGATGGAGCTCCAATAGAAACTTCCAAGTCTCCTCTTTAATTGGAACATGGAGATTCAACAGATCGGATTCCCTGAAAAGTGTCTGCATGCCTTACCGTGATATTCGGCTTTCCTAAGGATTTCACCTAAAATTAACTTTCTTTCCAAATATGTTTGTTTTCCCGCTGCTGATGCCTTACGGCTCATTTTAAATCTCCTCCCAAATTGGATTTACAGTACACTTTAATCTAAAGCAACGCTGCACAACACACTGAGCAATAGTTATTTAAATTTGCAGCACCTGAGCCAAAAAGCCCTCCAAATACAAAAACTGAATGGTAGCTCAAATGCTAGAGCATATAGAGTTGCATTTGTATGTAGCCACCTCTATTTTAATTATTTGAACAACCATCTTTCCTCCTCAAGTCTTTGAGATTACAACCGACTCGGATTTGTATATCTTGAGACCATTTTTAAAATCATTTTAGCACAAACAAGCAAGAGTTCAGCCAGACTGTATGAAGATCAATAATTTTAATTACATCTGAGTTTTGATTGGGTCATTGTACAATGAGAATATGTGTTCAGGGTTGTTGTTCCCTGTTCCCTTGTATTAAGCCTTTGAATGCCTCAAATAGGAGGCCTTGTGTTTAGCACCACCTAACTGCCTAACAAACGTGACCACCTTCCTTGTGCCCGGAAAGAAACAAAAAACAGAACTCTGTGCGTGTGTGATAAGTCTGCAGTTGAATCCATAGCAAAGCACCCAACAAAGCCTTAATCTACACTTATAACAGAGAAAAAAAAAAAAAAAAAATCTATAATTTTGCTCCATGTGAGTCAGAGGCTCCCCAGATATACTGACTAAATGACACCAAAAAAAAATAGTGAAGGCAATCTGAAACACCCGCAAGAGACCAAAATACATGCAATAATTATGTTTACCAGTGTTTGCTTTTGCTGATAAAAAGTATTTATTTATTTTTTTTTAGTCTCCACTTTATAACTCTTTAACAAGCTTGTAAGGGAGGGTCTATCGGATCGCTTTAGATCTATTGTTTCTGCGAGTTGTGTTAAATATTCAGTATGTTATGTGGATTTCAAAGGTGTTTGCTGCATTATTGATAAGACAACCAGATTGCAAGGCGATGGTGTGAGAGCTGTAATAATGTCAGAAAGTCTGGTTTGAGATGCTTTGACTAAAACCCATCATCTTCTCTGCTCTGCTGTTTCCTTTTCCCTTGAAGACGCCTAATTAAATACATTGTCACACTGTGATATTTATCTATTCACGGATTTAGTCCGTTTTCTTGGTTAACTCACTTCCTCTGTGTAGAATCCACTGGCAATGTAATAAAATGAAGTAAAGCTTAAGGAATTACATTAATCTAGATGTAAGATGACCTGATATTTTGCGTCCAAAACAAACACTTCATCAAGCTTACCTAATTCTGTTTGATGTAGATTATTTCTAAAACTGCAGGCACACCTTATACACACAAAGCCTAAAAGATGAAATCCCTGTTTCTCATGCTGTTGCAGTTTTCATGACTAAATATCTTCACACAGCTTAGTGTTAATTGGCCCATCATGGTCTTATTTCTCTCTGGCCTCGGTTTTATTTGGTTTATATGAGCGTGCCTGTAATAAAGCTTTAATGCTTTACCGTGGGGAGATTATCTGACCATGCTACAGCAGTGGACATTATCACTCAACTACATGCATCGCTTCGTCTTCGCTCATTGGTCAGAATGGCGGTTGGGGAGCTTGCCACAAGAGCTGCTTTGTAAACTGTATTTGTGCCTGCGAACGCGTCTGTTCTTGTGCACCTCTGTGGGCGCAAACAGTGTGCGTAGTGTGTGTGTCCGCGCATGGCTTGTTCTCGTTTCGTCTCACTGACTGTGTCTGCAGTGTGTTAGATGATGTGAGACGTAGCGGGCATGTGCTTGTGCGGGCGTGCTGCTAGAATTTGTATGTGGTGTTTGTCGGCAGGGTGCGCAGGCTTGTAGAATGACATTTGGTGAAACGTGGCGGCGGGAGAGGAAATATCTGACTCATAATTGAAGTGCCATGAAAGAAATATGGTCATGAATCTGTATTAGGCTTATGTGCTCAGCTTTAAAGCAGTGGCAGGAGCAGGAGGCAGCATGCTCAGCCTGACTACCTTCCCACCCTGAAGGCTGATTACAACGCTCAAAAGGATACTCCACAAAAATGACAGAGGAAAACACAGCGTATTCAAGGCGAGAAGTCCTGATGACAAAATCGATAGGCCGTAGCGCTCTCATCTCCATCAAAAAGAGAGTCTCAGGATGAATGTAGCCGTGCTTCTGTGATTCACCCACAGCAATCATCTCAATGTCCTGAAGGATAAAGCAGCACTCCTCCGTCACCCTCCTGCTACTCACATGTACAGCCCTCTGTGCTGAAGGCTGAGGCAGTCTGCTCTTTGAACAGAACAAGTAGAGGTATCCCATATCTCAGCTTGTTTTCAGAAAATAAATTGCTTCAGAGGAACGGTTTATGTGTCGGTTCAGAGACTGCTGGCCCTTTACAGAAATGATTGTTGCAATTGTAATTGTCTTTTGCCAAAAATAGACGAGCCTATCACTTATTTCCATGTATATTATGACTAAAAAACAAAGCATGAGTATTTTGAACAATAGTGCAAGACCCTAAGACAAAAGGTATATATTATTAACATTGTCTGTTTTCTCTTACAGAAGTCAGCAACTGTGATTTTGATTGCAAATATTTAAAATGATAATGATTCCAGTTTTGTTTTGTTGTTTTTTTTGCAGAATTATACTTGTACCAAATCAAACTATAAATGAAGTGATTACTTACTTGTTAAATCAGACAAGCTTATGAAAAAGGTTAAAGGAGTTGTGATTGTTCTTTTACAATGCTTTTAAAAAGTATATAAACTATAAAATGTGTGACATACAACTGTACATGTATAAAAATCTTATTTTTGAATTCACATTTGTCTTTTAAACATTATAATAAGCAACACACAAGAATACTTATCACTCTTCCATCTTGTAACAGACTCAGAAACTGAAAGAAAAAAAAAATCCAGAATATTCCAGACTCTTCAAGATTGTGTAGGAACGCTTAGATCAAGAGCTTGGCCACCATAAAGGTTGCTGAGTTCAAAGTAGTTAAGGATCGCAAAGTTATTTAAGGTCTTAAGTTGCTTATAGTTCATAATTAATTCACAGTGGTTCAGCTGATATCCTGTGATTTGGAGATTTGTAGGGTATGCAGTATATTGTGTTGCTTTGCAAAGTGTAATGAGGTGAAGCGATAGGATGACATCTGGTTTAGTTTTGTGGGATTTCTATAGAAAAATGAGCAGAGCAACATTAAATTCTGTGATACATTTGTTATATAGTGCTGCTCCTTACCCATGACCTTAATTCAAAAGCTCAATAGCAAAAACTGACCCTTCATATTGCAACTTTTAATGTCACTGATTGTGTTAAATCTACTTATTTTATGCACTCTGTTAAATTTCACTTTATGGTACAGCAAACATTATACAGGAGTCTTGGTTAGGTGTAGTTTATGCTTTTTAGTACAATTTACACGAACAAACAAGTTAAGCCTGTGTAGCTTTCCAAGGCCACTAATGGCATTTATACTTTCAAGGAGGTCACTTTTATTATTATTTTTTTAATTAAGGACTTCTTCTTTTCAAAGTAATTATTTCACAGGAATATTCTTGAGGGTGGACCGCCTCTTATCTCCATCAGCTGTTTAACGTCATTGCTTCCCTGTGGATATTCGCCCAATTCATCTGTGATGATGTTGACATAACGATTTTTGCACAATTCACACAAAAAAAGAAAGAAATGGAGACGGAATTTCTTTTAAGACTGTAAAAGTTTCCCGAAATAATTTCTAATCAGTGAAGATACTATGAGAGCTATCTGTTTGAAGTAAATAATATCTGATTATAATGTTTCATCAAAACATTACTTCAATAATTTCACGCTATTTCTTTTAGCATGGTGATGAATAACTTGATATTTACTGTGAAGTCTGAGTAACTGGGAAACCCCCAGAAAATGTGACAGTACAGAAAAAATATACAAACAAATAGGCGCTTTGGTGTTCTTACAAGACTTCCCATCTATTTAAAGAGAACGTGGTGACAACCGACACACTTTATATGAACAGCCAGCAACAAATTAGGTAAAATCTGAAGCAATACTTCAACAAGCAAACAGCAGGGAGACTTGATTTACAATTCAAACGGTTTGTCTATAACCACTTTAAATGTGAAAAATATATGTGGATGGAGATCAATTCTGTCCCAGAGATAGATGGAAAAGGTACAAAGCTTGGGCTGTGCACTAACAAACTCCATTTTGTGCTGCTTTAGCTGTTTCCATGGAGCTCTCAGTCACTCTCTTTCACTGTCTCTTTCTCTCTTTTTTTTCTCTCTGCCCTCCTCAGACCACGCAGACACACACACACACACCCAAGTGTCTGAAAGGGGATTCATCGGTGTGAGTTTGTCTGCAACCAACTGCAACTCAGGAAGATCCTCTCTTACCGCTAACAAACCCTTTTCCTCTCCTCTGTCTCCCCTGCATCACACCCGTCTCATCATTTCTCAGTCTCATTACAATAATTTCCGAATTTATTCCAAATCCCAGCCACAGCAACAAGCCCACACTGGTTGTTGTCTCAATTACAGCAATTTGATCCACAACCAGACTGCATACAAGCGCCACATCAACACGAAGCATCAAGGACAGTCCATATTTTACAGTTGCGCTTGTGTTTTTCATTAGGCCTCATTTAGAGTGTGTGAGGCAATCAGCAGCGCTCATTTCACCCAGATGCCCTATAAAGATGCCCCAGAAAAATGCCCTTGAAGGACAAGGTAAGACAGAGAAAAACAGAAGGAAGTATGCTTACCGAGGACGCCGACCCGATAGTTGAGAGTGATAACGATGACGTTTCCATAGCTGGCCAGGACGCTCCCATCAATCATGTTGCCAGTCCCCTCCATGTAGGACCCTCCGTGGATGTAGACCATCACAGGCTTGGCGCCGGTGTCTCGTATGTCTGCAAGAGCGGCCATCATTAACATATTCACATAGTCATCCACCCGCCGCGGTCAAAGGGTCAGCTCAGACTCAGATACAGCACATGGTGGGCACAAACAAACAAACTGACAACCCCCTCCCAGATACCAGCTGGAATCAAACAGTGCAGCCTGCTGGCCTGCTAATGGGAATTGGTGCAATATTTCTCTACTGTTTCTGCTCTAAAAACAGATTAGGCTCACATGAGTTGAACTCTGTCGCTATACATCCATACACATGCATATGTAGTGCTTTGCAAAAGTGTTGAGAATGCTATTTCTGGAGCAGGTGACGCCAGACTACCCTGAAAAGATGATAAAACATGGCGGACCTAGCATCATGCCGTGGAAACGCCTTTGCTTAGCATGCGCAGGGAAGCCGAATAGAGTTGAAGATCAATTGAGTCAGACGCAGAATGTTCCACGAAGACACCCTTTCGAAAGCTGGAGAAGATTTGAGACAGTGGTAGAGATTCGTCTTCAAGCAGCACAAGGACCCAGAACATAGTACCGCAGTTACAATGGAGTACATTAGATCTAAGTGTATTCATGTTGAAGAAAAGGTTGCTCAAAGACCAGACCTAAATCAAATAGCAAGACCAGAAAATATATCGTTATAAACAATGTCCATTCTATCCGACTGAACTCAGGGTATTTTGCAAATAGAATTGACTAAATTTATCTCTCAATGTGCAAAAATAGTTGAAACATGACCAAATAGACTGAAAAATCTAATTTGCTGTTGATGGTTTTGCTCCAGAGTCTGAATACAATTGCAAGTCACACTCCTCCAAATGTTTGTGGTCATAAAATTCAAAAATGAGAAAAATTTTAAGTTATATTAATACTTTTGCAAAGCACTACAGATGTGGCAAACTATTAGTTTGTATTCGGCTACCTTGCAGGAGCAGAGCCACTACTTTAAATAAATATGCAGAAAACCGTTAGGGGGAATAAAGAGATAGGTACTCTGACAAATCTCCTAAGCATGGAGAAGGCTAATGTGGCCTGACAGTGATATGGGGAAAACACTCAAGCTAATTACACACAGCTATCTTGCACCTCCTCTTTTTTTTTTTTTTTTTTACACAGTACCAAGACGTAACGGCAAATTGTTTGCATAGTTCCTGTCTGGACATGACGGCGAGCTACATTTTCTGCTTCGTTTTTTTGGTAACAGTTGTTTGTTTTGCTTCCAAAGCGGAGGTTTTGATACAAAACTGAGGTGACAGTCAAGCCAGAAAGAAGCAGCACATTCAAGGGTAGGGGAGGAGCAGGAGAAAAAAAAGCCTCTGTCTAAGGAATAGACTTGAATTACTGACCGGCTAACTGGAGCTGGGAGACAAGACAAGAAACTCTCATTTTCACTCCTTCTACCCCCAATGTTTCTGTGTAGCTTCTGGCCTCCACCCGTCTTCCCCTCCCACTTTGTATCACTTTCACTCACAGTCTCTCCCCCTGTTTCTCCCCTGCCTTCCCTCCATCTCTGTCCAACACCCTCTCCTTCTTTGCAGTGGTGAGAATGAGAAGGGGTAGGAGGGCAGAGTGATGAAGACAGAAGGAGAGCAGAATAAAAAAGACAGCAAGAAAAGAAGGAGATTGAAAAAAAGGAGAACAGTAAAAGAGAAAAGCATAAAAATAAAGAAGGAATGATTCAGATTTAAAACGAATGGCATTGTGTTCCGGTTGCTCTGGTTACAGAGAACCAAAATCCTCAGCTATCTTGTTCAGAACAGCCTGAATCAATCTTCAAGCACTCCTGATGATTATACAACCCCCCGTTTTCTCTGCTAATTTCAGACAACTGCAGAAATGCTTTATGGAGGGACGCAATTTTTCCTTTAGCCCCCATTGTGGGGCTAAATCTTGTTTTCTCCCTTCCTTATTTTACTATCCCCTGGGTTATTTGTGGCTCTGTTAGGTTTAAAAGCAAAGCAGTAACTTCTATATGATGTGGACTTATTTATGGCTACCTTTATCTTGCTGGTATCTGAGAAGGCTACACGGTGAAATGTGATTTATAGCTGACACTTCTCTGGACACACTGATCTGAGACAGGTGGAGGAGGAGGAGGAGAGTGATGAAGAGTAGGAGGAGGGGATCCATGAGGTGAGAAAAAGCATTAAAACTACAGTCAGAGAGGGGAGAAAGAACTGAGAGAGGAGGTGAGGAGGAACGAGGGAGCAGCAGGACGATATTCTCCACAAGCTAATCAAACAAAAGGCCCACAGATACAAAGAGAATGGCAGAGAGGTAGAAGGAACAGGGAGCAGAGATAAGAAAAAAAAATAAAAAAGAGAGAGATTAGTCGTGTCAATGTTATCAGTCACCTCTTTTGTTGATTCACATTGGATCTCCATTTGGAGACGTTTCCCCTTATTCTAATCTATTTACTAAGTTGATCTGAAATGGGAAGTACCACAGATATGATCCAAATATTTGATTTTGCTGTCAGAGGAATATATAAGAGTATACATGATCTCACCAAAGTTGCTGCTTTGCAGAGAAAATAAGATAACACTTTTTTTAATTTTATTTATTTTTTTGGGGGGGGGAGCCCAGTCACATCTGCTGTGCAGAAAAAGGTATTATTTCATTTTGATCAATTATAATGGTGTTTTTCTGGATGGCCCAATCTGCTGAACAAGGTGACTTAGCTGCAGAAAGCATCCTGACTTAAGGTAAGCACATCATTACATTAACGCATATTATTATTAGCATCAATATTCACCACCAAGCTTTGGCTGGAAAAAAAGGAGAGATAAATTAATTAATGCACAGAGTGATGTACGTATACATTGGCTGGTTAGCGGTATCATGGTACGCCTGGGTTTTAAAAAGTTGTGGCTCTAAAACTACAAACATTTTACGTCCTTTTCCAGTTATTTAAAAATGTTTTTATGAGATTATATTTAAAAAAAAACAACTTCCAGACTTACCACAGCTTTTATTTATTTATTTTTTAAATGCTTGGAGCACTGAAGAACACAGCTCTTTCCCCAACTCTTACCTGATGTGCACTGCTGAGCAGCTGGCTCAAAGACATCTACTGCAGTTTTCCCTGGCTTACTGTAAAGATTGCTAAAGCAATGCATTTTTAAGCTACAGTTGGCAAAATTCAAATGCCATGGCACTTCTGTAGACATGGTTGCTTGCTGTGCAGGTAGCTTGACTAATTAATTTGCAAATACAAGTCAGCAAAAAAAAAGGAAAAAAGTCTTAGGCTCCAGGAAGACTAGTGTAGATTTTTCAAAAAGAACTGCATCTACAGTGTAGGAGGGATTCCAATAAAAAAAACTGACAGAAAATAATTGTCTTAGTCATTAAATTCATGAGGATATTTAAAGACTTCAATTGTCAGAATGGGCCAAGGCCTATATATCATTTTTGTTAAAAACTAATAATCTCTGGAGGTAACACTTTATTTGACGGGGTGTGAATAAGACTGTCATGACACCGTCATAAACATGACATAACACCTGTCACGAACACGAGTAAGTCTTCATGAATACCTATGACTGCTGTCATAAAGTGTCATTCGGTAAATCATGACACTTTTGATATAAAGTTGACATTATTCAAAATGTCTTCATCATGACAACTTGACATATAACCAAAAAATCTAAATCAGATATAAATTTGTTATAAAAGTATTACTGATTAAACTTTTAACATTATGTGGCTTTATGTTACTACAGCTCAGGTTTAAAATAGTAATACTTTTATAACAAATTTGTTATAAATTTAGAGAGACCAATCAACCTAACAGTCATGTCTTTGGACTGTGGGAGGAAGCCGGAGAACCCGGAGAGAACCCACCATGGACAGGGAGAACATGCAAACTCCATGCAGAAAGATCTCGGGCCGGGAATCGAACCCAGGACCTTCTTGCTGCAAGGCAACAGCTCTACCAACTGCGCCACTGTACCAACTGCCCACTACAAAAACATATAAAATGTTTTTTTTTTTTGTATGGATGAGAGGTACAAATGTACATTAGAAAAAATTAGGTTAGTGACGCTTAAAAAAATCATCTATCAAGTTAGAACTACAGTCAGAACTTAAGGAGGCAATAAGCTAGTTTGCTTTTGCCTGAAATAGAGCACAGTGGCCAAAAATATAATTAGCAACAAGTGTTTGGGCCTTTTTGTTGATAAAGAGAATTTAGCAAAATGTGAAATAAAAAGCTGCAAGAACTAGGTTTTCA
This sequence comes from Gambusia affinis, assembly GCF_019740435.1. NCBI lineage: Eukaryota > Metazoa > Chordata > Actinopteri > Cyprinodontiformes > Poeciliidae > Gambusia > Gambusia affinis. The sequence goes on from NC_057876.1 coordinate 8,209,951, forward strand.
AACACAGATACAATGGAGATGACATTATCATAGCTTTGATAATTAATGCATTGTATTACTTTAGCAGCAGTAGGAAAAATTACTTTCCTGTTTAAATTACAGCATTTACATCGTGTTGTACTGTACCATGATACCGTTATACCATAGCATTTTTGCTAAGAGTTATCATACCTTCAGTAATCTTGGCACATGCCTATTGCTCTATTAAAAGTCCATGCAAGATTAACTCAAAATGTGAAACAAAGCAAATACATTCATGTTCTGAGGAAACTATAAAAAATAACAAACAAAAAAATCTGTGAATGATGGAAATGTAGAAACCTGATGTGCAAAAAGTAATACTTACACAAATCAGTTTTCTGCTATTTATTTCCCCAACAGATGAGTGTGATCATGCAGCACCTATTACACTGAGACATACATCCATACACTCCCAGCACTTATTTTATAGGCTGCACACTATTGCACCACAGAAGAACAAATTTACTTACTATTGCCCAGTGCATAAATAAATCAAAGGTTCTCCGCTTGGACAGCAGCGACAGTTAGACCTACAAATACATCACAGGGCATGAATTTTAGAAAAGGACTAAGGGGCACAACCTTTCAAAGGTGCCTGTGGACTGATTGAAGTGTCAGTGGGAGGCATAACTCAAGCCGACGCCAAGCCTCTTAGTGTTGCTGCTGCAAGTGAAACCGGCCAGGAGGGCTCTGAGCCCTCCTTCCTTCCTCTGCTATCTTATTTTCTCTCTCCACCTGTACTCCCCACCTTTTTGCCCTTAGCCTTTTCCCCGCGTTGAAAGCAGTCAGTCACATATATCTGACGCTGAAAGCCCCAGAACCCGGCCTTGACACTGCGGAGTGGGACAGGACAAAGCTGAGTGGAGATAAGTGTCGCGGCATGCACTGTGTCAACGCTTGGGGAAACATGGTGGCTGTCAGCGGCTATCAACGAGGTCTGAGGTGGGAGGGAAAGGGTGACAATGTCCTGATGTGGTAAGACATGACATGTACGCTACTGTAGTTCTCTTGTCAGGCCAGGCTTCATGGTACATTTTTGACAAGTCCATTGCAAGCAGTATTCACATTAAAGAAAAGCCTCGGAAGGCCGTCCCACAGCCGCTGGTGAAATCACATCTAATCGTGCAGAGGCTAATTTCTGATAACTTTTTTCATATTTTCTGTCATGGCTGTTGATAACAAGGTTTGGTGGGACCATTCCGGGGTCTTTATGTTTGCTTCCTTTATCTATTCAAACAGAGTCAGCAGTGTTCAACATGACATGAACAAATTTGGAGAAAGTCCTCCTCCTGCATCAATTTCCCACTTTGTGCAATGCACCAGAACCTCTGGCATAATGCCACCACCACCGTGCCTGACAGTATTTTCAAATTCAGCTTTATATTGATTCTTCTCTTCAGCACCGCTCCTATATTTGATTCCAAAATGACAGTGAGTCAAACATACGGAAAAAAAAAACACCTCGTGAAATGGATAAACCTGTTTAATAAAGCTTCTGGAATCATCTTCCTAAAACACTTGTTGAACATTCAAGAACCAACCTTAAAAACTAACCTCAACCAATTTAAATAAACTCTTCCATTTCTGACTAAAAAGAACCAAAAACTAGTCAGTTTTCCACTCACACTTTTTGGCAGAAGCCTTTTGGTGGCTTCCATAACTGTGGTTTATTTGTAGTTCACAAAGTGACTTTAAACCAAATGGATTAAGCAGTGGAATGACTGTAGGCCTTTGTTATGTAGAATACTGACTCTTATTCGGCTAGAAACATTGACAATGAAATAAAGAATTTGCAACCATGCGTAATGATTCCAACTTTTAATAAAAACAGCGTTACATTCTTCTGTCAAGACCTAAAATAAATTTGATTTACATGCTCAGTGTATGTGTGTGTTGACTGTGTTTAAATTTACCTTTGTTTGATCTTTGTTTTCAACTTGCCTGTCTTTATTTTTTAGCTTTTTTTTTTTTTATTGGATTCTAGATCTAATAGAGTGTGTTAGAACTAGAAATAAAAGTTGTAACACAAGTAAAATAAAGTTTAAGAATTTCTCCATTTAAAAGCTCCTTCCTGCTTTTAGGACCCTTTTTCATGACTCACCTCTAATTTGATTGCCTTTAATAATACTGTGTAAAGCCTTCTGGTTCTACTGAACACTTGCCTTGTTAGGCTGCGGGTCTGAAGTGACACATTTATGTAAGAAAATATAGTAGCTCGCTAAGCGATTGGCAAAGTGAACTGTAAAGTGCCTATCAAGCACTGAAGGCTTTTTGCAAGAGCAATGTTTTCTCTCTTCTTTTAAGTGGTTATATCATGATTTTCTGATTCAGTTGATTCTGCCTGAATGTGGAAGTATTTGTCCAATATTCAATTATTTTTAGAAACCATAAGATTTTTTTTTTTTTTTTCCTAACAGGCTTTAAGAGATGAAATATATGGCATTTAACAACAAATTTAGCTGCCAAACAACAAAGACACTGACATCTTTAACTAAAATCAAGAGAACACAACCAATCTGAAGCCCTGTTTTATCTCAAGCCAAGCAATGTTAACACTGGTCTTGTGCCTTCCTACATCTCTGGCCTTTTAAGACGAAGAAGGTGATGTTTCCATTGAAGAGAAATCTAAGAGCCAGACTCCTGCTGATCCACATTACACTCTGTCACTCTCTTACACTTTTGTAGAGAAGGTCTGCCGTTTCATGTTTTAGAGCTAAAGAATTCAAAGGAAAGGACCGGCTTCGAAAAAACACCGAGTGGCAGACTCTGTGAAGTTATATCTTTTTCATCCTTTAGTAAAAAGTGACACTATTTTACAATTATTTCATAGGATATCTTCAATAATAGCAAATAACAATGTCCTGCTGCGATTTCGAAAAGTCAGCACATAGAACCTGTAAGCCAGACGAGTTTAAAAGGCAGCACATCATCAGAAGTGATGGGTTTGGCAGAAGGAAAGCACTCTACAGCCAGGTAATACTGCACTGAACAGTTTTCTCCAGAAATTCTGACACTTCTGAATAACAGAGTGTCACAAGTGACTTTATATAAAGAAATCCTAATCACAGGATTGAGATATTTTTAAAGAGGAAGGTGACTGTTAGTGTGTGCACCTTTGCTCCCTGGCTGTTGAGGTTAGCAGCAGAGGAGGAGGAGAATGAGAATAGAGGGAATAGAAAGAAAGATGTGGACAGACAGAATCAGAATTAAGGATTGCATTATGAGACAAGGCTGATAGAGAATGTTCAATGAGTGCCAAAAGACAGAGTGTATCTACTATATCAGAAAAGCACATCATAAATAAGGTGCATTTCATGAGTCATGTTGCCAGGACATGACAGTGGCTTTTTAACCTGTTTGGGCGCAGCCTTTTAAAGTTAACATGCAGAACCTTTGGTTAGGACAAGAGGTGATGCTCCAAACCTCTTTGGAGATTCGAACACTTTAAGTGATCAGAATTTGCATAGAATTTTATTTTCACATTTTCACATCATGTCTGCAACATAAACTAGAAGTTATTTTTTTTTTATATATATATAATACTGTAAACTTAATCTTATTGTGCAAAATAAATTCTAGAATGTTTTCCCCCCCCATTCTAAACATTTTTTGTATCTTTATTATTGTGTGCCAGTCAAAGGTAAAGGGAAAAGGCGAGAGAGAAAAATAAAAGTAAAAATAAAAAAAAACATATCACAGTAAGTGTCTTCCTTTGCAATGGCTGAAATGATGTCTTGTTGATCAGCTATTAGCAGAAATGACCGTCCTGAATAGAAGCAGAGCCCCAGCATTCCAAGGATTCCTGAATAAATGGACTTTAAGGGCTATGAATTCTCTTGTCCGTGCTACATCAGAGAGAATAGGATAGTGGCAGACAGAATAGAGCGGTGCATGAATTCCCCCTACTGCCGATTTACCACTCTCCAGCCTGCTTTAGTTAAGGGCTTTGCTGGATGGGGATCTAGCCAGAACTGTGCACTGGAATTAATGGTAATACCCAGGCAGGTGGAGCTCAGCTCTGCTCTCTGGCACAGCAGCGACGGAGTGTCTCTGAGGGTAGTGGCAGGGCACCTCTATTTATGTGTGAGTCTTCCTCAGGGCTTGCTTCTAGAGCTTGGAAGAAGGCAATGTGTGTGCATGAGCATGTTTTGCGCAAATCTGCAGTCACTGTCGGTGGAAACGGCGCTCGAGTCTTGACGCGTGGAACGCCAGACATGAATACGAATCTATTTCTCATCCATAAGAATCCGCTTGGGCAGAGGTGGAGGGCGTGCGATTGCCTCTCGGTGCTTGTCAGAAGGTCCAGCCCCTCAACACCACTGCCACTTTCACTTGGGAGATTTACCTCCTGCACTGACTCCAGTCCTTTATTTACATACCCAGCTTTATCTTACAACACCAGGTAAGTGATTGAAAGCTTGCACTCCATTTTACAGTGCAATAACAGCCTCTGTAAAATTGAGTCTTGATTGTGGGCTGCTGTAAATCACTGCAGTTTGGCTCAAACGCTTGTGCTGCTGGAGGGAGCGTAGTGCAGAATTTGAATGCTCTTTAGGGGTGCCAAAGACTTGACTTGTGCTCAAGTCTTTGGCAGGCGGACACAAAAAGGGCAGATATCCAGTTACAGACAGAAAAAAAAAGAGGAAACATTTAAAAACATACAAAGTAAAATAACATTGCATGCATTTCATTATGCCTGTACGTTCGTCTGCGTTAAATGTTTTACTGGCTGCTCTGCAGCCTTTTTTATTGTTCATTTATATATTACCCTTTTATTACATATGTTTTATTTATTTGGCAATGGACAAAATCCTTTATTGTTCTTCTATTTATCAGGAATAAATTGGAGAACGCTCCCGGAGGGTTCTTAACAAGGAGGAGGACCGTTCCAATATGCTGGATGAAGGGAGCAAATTAGCCCAGGATAGACGGATGGCCAAGTGAGGAAGGATGGTAATGCTGGCATGAACAGAGCGAGACATAGAAAGGGTTACACAGAGAAACCAGGCGAGGCAGCAACTCCCTCAGCTGAATGAGAATTCATGGATAACAGGTACGTCAGCCAGAGACTGAGGGAGGGAGCTTGGCTTGTGTTATGATTATTCTTGTTCTCCAGCATGAATACAAATGGTCGAATTTTTCATCTGTAATGCAGGAAGTAAAATTATAAGGAACTGCGATGGTGCTGTTAAACGAACGGCTACTCGTGAGAGCAAAAATTGGGGAGAGTACAAGCAGCGAGAAAAAACAGAAGTATCGAAGACATATCTTTTTCTCTACAAGTATGTTTGCAAATGGCTTTTGACAAAGAAAGCACAGAAGATATTGGTAATAACCCAACAAAATCAAAACACATGAGCTTATGAATCATATAGAACAAACTGGAGAGGCAAAATATCAACCAGCCTTACTTAAATTAGAAGTAAAGCAATTTTGGGTTATGACAATTTCAAGACTTCTCCATTATTGGGAAAGTAGCTACTTTAATTGTTTGGGTCAGATTTTCAACCAGTTGATTATCTTAAAATCTTGAAGGTTTTTCTCAGATCTTCATTGATTGCCACAAATATTCTAATATATTGATGGCCTGAGCACGCCAGCAGCTTTGTTTTCTAAGTTTGAAACCAACATGAATTATCTTGGCTGTGTGTTCAGGACGAATGAATAAATTAATGAACATACTTTATTAATCCCCACAGAGGGAGTTCCTATCAGATTTCAGCTATTTTTTGGCTTCTAATCCAATTTTGTACCTATTGCCCAAGTGTAATAAAACGGTATGTCCTGCCGTACCTTTCCAGGCATATAAAATTTGACTATTATAAAACAAGTTAAATGTTTACCGTCACTCACTTCAGAAAATGAAACTATTACATGAATTCATTACACACAGATTGAAATATTTCAAGCCAATCTATTTCTTGTAGATTTAATGGGTTTGGTTTGCAGAGGACAAAAACCCAAGATTTATCTTAGGTCGATCGAAGTAACACAAGTTCAAGTTTTGTCTTTAAACAGCAATGCCAAGTTTCTAAAAAACCTGTGCGAGTGCATCGCAATAAACATCCACTTCAAAATATATGTTTATATCTATCTATTCAATAGCTTTTCGGGCCTGATGAATTACTGCATCAGTATGGCGGGCACAGAGGTAATCAGCCCGTGGTTCTGGTGAGGGGTAATGGAAACCCAGGTTGCATTGCTGGATCGGATGTCTCTTATCTTCTTCTTGACAATACCCCATAGATTTTCTATAGCTGGGGTTTTTTACAGAGTGTGGAGAAATATACCCCACTCTCAGAGAGCGACTCGACGCCCTCCACCTCACACTGCCTACATTACAGCTACTATTTCTGTAAACTTTACTCTGTCATAATGCTTGTTGTTGGATATGTTTAACTGATGTTGTGGGGTTTACCTGCTTCGGCTATGTGATGCTTCAGCTGCCTTGTCATTTGCGGTGCTACAAGAGTCAAGTACTTTCTTCTGTGACCACATTTCATATAGCCTCTTGTCATGAAATGCAAACTTCACTTTCATTTGAAAACAGGACTTTGGCTAACAGTTCAGTTCTGTTTCTGCTTTGCCCCGATAAGATCCTTCTGACACAGTCTCTGGTTCATGACTGAATTAACATTTGCAGCTCGTGTCCAGGCCTCAAGTTTAGAAGAAATAACAACTTGGAATAAGTCACTGTGTGTAATTAACCAATATATGTCATTCATTTTCTGGAATAAATGAGAAAGGACTAGTACTCAAAACGTTTGAGCTGTAAGTGTAGCTTAATCTATAGGCTAATCTGTTTTAACATCTTTGTACGTGTGAACTAATTAGGTTTTTCTCTAAAGTACCAAGTGGCAAATCAGTGAATTGAAAATCAAGTGCCTCTTCACAAATATGTTAACAGAGACAAATGGCAGCGTTTAAATATTTTTCCCCCACAATACAGAAACAAGAGTTTGGTTTTTTAACAGAGGATATTGTATCTAATACAATACAAGCTATACAGAATCACCAGAAACACAAAAAATCTTATGGATAATTTTAGGAAGTCACGGCCAACTCTGTCACGCACGCATTAGTTGCAGTTCTGTAGCAAAAATGCTACTGGGACTATACTGTGTGTCTTCAGCGATGCTCTGCAAACAGCATTAGATGCGCTCAGTAAAGAATAGACTTGTCACATTCTCAGTGAAGCTAGTCTAGCACAACAGATTGGAGACCAAGCCACTGTGTATGCACGCATAGAGTTGCCAGACAAAGGGATTGGCACTTGTCAGCAATTTTATACATACAAAGGGGCTTTTTACATACAGACACACGTGAGCCTACTTGAAGGAGGACAGAGCTGTACATGCATGAGCTGTGTATATACACAGAGTCAGGTTGAAAATCAAGACAGTTTGGCTGCAGTTGCAAACATCTTGCCCTGGGCATGAATAAAGAAACACCTGTGTGTGTGTGTGTGTGTGTGTGTCAAAGTGGTGCCATGGCAACACTTCCTGATATGTGATCCAGAATGAGGAGGGTATTTTTGAGAGAGGAGCCTGTTGGCAAGGAGGAAAGACCTTTTCTACAAACACTTGAATATCTAGAGAAAACCATTTACTTACAGAATCCCATCTCTCTCTGTCCCATTGGAAATATTTATATATATATAAAATACTGTAAAAACATATGTAAAATAATAGTCAGTTGTCTGCTTCAGTTTGTGTAGAAAATAAAACTTTCAAATTACCTTAGCAATAACTGAGAAAAAGAATGAAATATTGCACATGTGCATCTTAATTACTGCCAGGATTTTTATGTGTTAATGTTGATGAATTAATAATGTAGATTTTAATATGCTAACCATTTTATTAGAACAATAAATATTTTTGTTGTTGAGCTTCTATGTCTATTCAATAATTTAACAACTGAAGGGTTTTTGAATTGAAAATGGTGTTTGTTTTATTAATACATAGTTTTAATTTAAAATGCAATAACAATACGATTAACTCCATTAAATGTTTTAATCCTAATAAACTAGAATTACATTAAAAAAATAAACTGTATCTATTAGCTACACAAAAAATGTGTTCTTACAGCTAATTTAAACCCCCAAAGCATGAATATTTAATAAAACAATATGCATTCTCCTTTATTTTCTTGAATAGGCTTTGCTTCACAATCTTCACAAGGCTGTGGTTGGCCTACTTGCTTGAGCATCATTCCCCCACTTTTTTCTTGCACTAAACCTTCCAATAATATGCCTGACTGCAGCCCTGTTTGTTAACAGTCAGCTTCTTTAGCAACTGCATTCTGTTTTTGTTTTTTTTTTTCATGTCAGTGATTATCTGCTTAACAGCCATTCTATCACAACATGGTCATAGCATTTCTTCACAAATTGCACCTTGATCAAAATTTCTGAAAGTAAATTTTTTTGAGTAACCTATACTCATTGAAATAATAATAATAATAATAATAATAATAATAATAATAATAATAATAATAATAATAATAATAATAATAATAATAAAAAAATATCGCTTGATCTACTTTACCACGTGTGTCATCAATCAATGAGTTAATTCTTTTTTATTAACTTCCAAATCAACTTTTTGACGTTCCAATTTACAGAGGTGCCGACGTTCAAGTGAAGTGAAAGTCCAGAGTGTCATTATTATTGAAACTGAGTGTAAATCAAAGGCTTTGTGATGACACTGAACATCAGGCTTTCATCACCTTCCCTACAGTGGCAACATAAGAGAAGGGCCGGGCTACATCAAGGGTTTTGAATTAGATTCAGAGACTTAAGCTGTTTCTGTTGCAGCACAAGAGCTGTCTCTCATTCTAATCTCAGCAGCGATCCACCCTGAGCCAGGAATATCCCAAGATAAATATGGAAAGAGAACAATGCGATTGCTGAGCAGCAACTTCCCATTTTCTACACCTCTCATCTCTAATCCTCTTCAGCATCGCTCCTGAACTGCCGCTCCTCATCTGAATGAGCAAGCAGACCTGAGGAACAGTCTGATATTATACTGCTGTGTCTCCACCTTTGCTATTATCACCATCAACACAGTTTCTGCCCACACCTTAACAAAGGGGTTTAACTGCCCCTTTACTATCAGCCGCTTCAGCGGCTGCATAAGATATTAGCACGAGTCAACCGAGGGTTTAGTTATTTTGACAGATACTGGATGTTAGCAATCTCTAAAGTCAGAAACTCTCCTGATCTGAATATAGATCCTTGGGAACAAGAGCCGTCACATTCACTCACATGCAATCTTTGTGAAAATGTTGCTCGGCAGATGACGATGATGAGACACGGGTGCTTGATGAGTGCATTTGCAATACGAGAAATCCACAGCGGATTATAAAACAGTGAGATTTTGTTTTCAAAAGAAAACATGCACCGTCTTTTGTTCACCGTGGAAAATACCTTCGTCTTCGTCACCGTCGTTTTCCGACAAATCTTCGCCCTGTTTTTTTGCATGGGCCCCTGTTGTTGAAGCAGGGAGAGAAACATAGAGACGTACAAAGAAATTCAAAATAGCATGTTTGGCAAAAAAAAAAAGACAAATAGGGGGGGGAAAAAAAGAGGCATTTCATTGATAGTGCCATTTAAAAATGCATAGGAAGAGAACAACGTTCATTTAAACACAATCCAAAAGCACAAGTCCAGTTTTCTACATGAGGCACATAACTATGACAGAAACATAAATCATTCATTTTGGACACAGATTTAATGGGCTTACAGTGAGTCTTAAAAGAACACAGCTTTTAAAATTTTATTTATACAAAATTAACCTGTTAATGCAGCATATTCAACTCAGAGTCACACAACACTGACATTTTCAGAAAATAAAGTTTCAAAATGATCGGGGGGCTTGGAGGGAAATCACTGTTTGGAAAGAAAAAGCAGCTGAACATTCTCTCTGACATTTTAGTTGGTCTTTTGAGGATTTTATATGAGTTTAGACTTTATGGAGATTGGATGCTGACTGGTTGAAAAACACTGCTGATAAGGAGTCACACTGATTTTATTTTTTTGATCATCAAGAGGTGTATCGGATGTAGCCATACTTATATACCTAATCTTATTTATGTAGGATAAAGTGTGATGTTGGTTTAAAACACAAGCAGACATCTGAGTGTCCAAATGTCTTTTAGATTTTGGAGGATTTATGTTAAGGCTTTCTTTAATATTTAATTGGACCAACATGTTTCTTCTGACAATATTTTGGAATGACCTGGCCAGAATCCCGACTTGAATCTGGCAGAGAATCTGTGGAGAAAGTTTTAGGGTGATGGGAAGGAGGTCTTCTGACCTCAAAGTCTTGGGGTACATTATCAACGTTAAATCATCAACACACCACTGGAAACATAAAAAAGTTGATTAACAATGACTTTAATACCATTGTAATTTTATGCATCTGAAAAATTATACTCCTTTTATGTCGTCTTATTGGATTTTGAGAGATGTTGCTTTCTTCTTCTTCTTTTTTTTTTTAGAAACAAACTCCTTGCTTGAATAAAAACAATTTGCAGGGGTTTGAAAAATGTGGTAGCCTAGTTATAGATCTGATCAAATGAAAAGGCATGATCTGTTCCCTACTCATTGATGTGAATAGTGGTGGTATAGTGCTTCACTGTTTCCTTTTATTTTGTTACCCTGGTCAAAAAATGATGAACTTTTTTTTTTCTCTCTCTCCTTTGAAAAACCTATGACTATTTTGGAGCGGGAAAAATTAAGAAAGTCCAAACCTTGTTAAAAAGAGAGAACAAAACACAACTTTATTTCATCTGTACAGATGGAGAACTCCGAAGAGAGATCTAACTAGACAAAGGAGTCGTATACTGCCCTTCACACACAGACAGGGTGTCATCGCCGATGTTCTAAAAAAAGCTTATCAGATTAATACACATAGTGAGAAAAATGCAACCTTTAGTCAAAAACCAATTCCAGGCAGAATATTCTGTGCCTAATAATAATTGCTCAGCCGTTGGGTCTGGTCTGTCACTCCGGAGGTATGACAGATATTTACTTATCGCCTGTTGCTAGGCTTCTGACACACTGGAGCAAACATGTGAAGGCCAGAAGAGAAACAATGACTCTGTAAGCCTCAGTAAGATATAATAAACTGATTAAACATTGTAAGATTAATATTAAATAAACTTCTACTAAAAGAAAACATCCATCCATCCAGCCATCCATTTTCTGTTCACCCTTTGTCCCTAATGGGGTCGGGAGGGTTGCTGGTTCCAAACTCCAGCTGCGTTCCGGGCGAGAGGCGGGGTCACCCTGGACAGGTCGCCAGTCTGTCGCAGGGCAACACAGAAAACAGACAGGACACACAACCATTCACACACACTCACACCTAGGGAGAATTTAGAGAAACCAATTAACCTGACAGTCGTGTTTTTGGACTGTGGGAGGAAGCCGGAGAACCCGGAGAGAACCCACCATGCACAGGGAGAACAGGTAAACTCCATGTAGAAAGACCCCGGGCCGGGAATCGAACCCAGGACCTTCTCGCTGCAAGGCAACAGCTCTACCAACTGCACCACTGTGCAGCCCTTAAAAGTAAACATACTGTGAATAATTATTTTACTCCACACTATTCACAGGATTCACAAACAACCTTCGAAGGTGTCCTGTACTGTCAGCCAACGGCCCATCAGGAGAGTTTCTTTCAGGCCGTCTGGATTGCAGGAAGAGGTTAACTCCTCAGAAATGCAATCAGATGCCATCAGATTGGTGTCCAAGAAGAAAAGATAAACCCTTCAGGCAGAGTAGTTTTTTCAGTCATTTTTTATGTTGTTCTCTTGGTTGGTGTTGAGGATACAACGGTAGTGCTGTTACCGTCTAAGGATGAGACTGATCTCTTTGTCTTGGATGCAATGTCAAAGGTACATTCATTTAATCACTGTGATGGGGTAAGTTTTAAGATGAGCAACATTGATTTAACATGTCACCAGCCATCATGAAGTGATGTTATGAATTTTGTCCTTGTGTTGTGGGCTGCAATAATGAAAAATATACCCTTTGAGTGTTTTCTTCACTCATCATTTGCAGCTGGTAATGATTCTTTGTTGTCCATCACAAGCAGCCAAAAGGCTTTAGAATATCAATACCAGTTAGTAAGTTGACTGACTATCAATCCATCTATGCACCAGTCTATCATCTTCTGACAGGATTATAAAGAAATGTTATTTTTGGAGATGACCTTTTATCCAACACCCTGTCAGTTTATATTTTCCACTTGAACAGCGCTTAATACACTAGATCATAATGCTGTCGGTGACTTTGCACTTGTTCTCCAATGCATTCTCGACAACACCAAAAAGCATGAATCAACATCAAATCTAGCAGGCCTATTGACAAAAGAAAAAAAAAAAGAGCTAATCCTCTCATTATTAAAAGATGCCTGCATGGAATAATATTTTAATAACAGAGCTGGGTTTGACCCTTTGCTGCAGCTTAAGTCACTGCTGCTAATATCAATTAAAAGATAATTGAAAATAGTTTTCTCTTGGAAACTGTAGTTGCTTATATTTCCTCTGCTACCGTTGAATTTATTAATTTAACAGCTTGAGGATTCATAATTATCGGAGATGACACCATTAACCACAAAAAGGATGTTCAGTGGTATAATTCCAGTGACTGATGTTTTCTTTCCTAGCACTCAGCTTTTACATATTACCTTGTATGCATGCTCTACATTCACAGACTTGTTCTGTAAATCTGCCTCATTTTACTTTATCCACTGTAAATCTTGCAAGTACCACACACCATATGTGTGTTTTATGTACCTTATGTGCTGCATGTTTGTTAAAGCTTTATCTTTACGAGTATTGGAATCCACGTTTTCACTCCTGACTTGTCTTCTGATATCCTCACTTGTCTTCTACTTTCTGAAATGACACTGTGGGTAAAATACGCTATGATGCATAATGTAAAAGGCTGGGTGTCATGACATTTACTCGCCTACATTTATTCTCTGAAGTAAAGGAACATTTTTTTATTTGATTCCATTGCAACTTGTTAAGTGTGCTCATCAGTTTTGCATTACCATAAATAATGCAATTTAAAGAATATCAGATGTGACATGAGCTACAGCTGAAATGCCCAGTGTTTGACCATGACACTGAGGTTTAAATGCATCCCCTTTGTTAGTGATAAGAGTTAAAATGACTGCAAAGGATTTATGTTACTGTGAGGCAGGGGGTTTAGGCGAAGGATAAAATCTTGTTTGTCAAACTGAAATGGCGGCTTCAAACATCAGAGTTACAGGATTCATTAACACGGAAGAAACAACATATTTTTTCGACTTTTTGGTATTCAATACATGTCTTTTTGTTTCTTCTAAAAATAATAGCCGACCAATTTCTGTGCTTATATTAAAATATATGACTAACTCATTCCAGTTACAGCTTTATTGTGCGAGTCAAAACAGGTAGAGAAACAATCAATATATTTTATGTGTGTGGGTGGAAGGGTCACCCACCAAATAACACATTTAAAACTTTATTTTAAAGAAATAATTCAAAAATGTAAATGAATCCAAACATGAGTAAATATTCAACAACATTTTACAAGAGAGCCATTTTTTTAAGTTTATATTTTCTTGAATTTTAATAGCTTCATCCTGTAATTCTGGATGAAAGTTTCTCATTTATTTCTTGAAGGAAATATTTTCCTAAAATGACTTTCAACACACTGGATCTCCTACAATATCTGTTTTCTGCATTATTTTCCGATGCAACGTTGCTGAAACACATGTTGTCTCTAAGACCGAACTGAACATTATTTCACAAGTGTTGACCAATAATTTGTGTAAAAGATGTTCGCATTTTATGCATGGCACTAATGGTAGAAATCAGAATTTTTGCATAAAGCCTTTTTTTTTTTTTTACATTAAATAAATTGTTTCTACTTCAAGCCAGGTGGATTTCTAAAAAAATATATTTCTACTTGCTAAATGTCAGAATAAAGAGTGGTAGATTTCTCTGAAAGAAAAAAAAACATATATAGCAGTTTACATGAAATATTTGGTGTGACAGTTTTGATGATGTTAACAGTATCTGTTGCACAAGTAAAAACAAGATATATATCTGGAAGGCCACAGTGAACGAAAATGCTTCAAATTGGTGCTAACATGGTAAAGTGGCTGTTCTAAATTTTGCTTGACTAAATTGCATGTAGGTGGTAAATCAATCAGGAACAACTTTGTTGTGTATGAATTAAATCCCTCAGAGCTCTCAGATATCATGTCTCTCATTCTGCGTTTCATTCCCTGTTGGATTTCCTCTAAAAAAAAATAAAATAAAATAAACTATCAGTTTTATTTTTGCAGGAGACTCAGAACAAGAGGATTAAATAACATTTGAAGGCCTGTCTGTTTTGTGCTTCAGTTATTAATTTTTCTGTATAATAGCTTTCTTTCTTTTTTTTTTTAACCTCACTGCTTGGCATAACAAATTGTACTTTTCTTTTCTTTTGAGAAACAATGTTCCATCAACAGCATTTTATCAATAATATTATGCCGTTTTCACAGGAGCTCATTAAAAGAAGCGTCATCGTGCAAATAGATTCGATTATTGCTGCGAGTTTTGTGTTACTGACATGGCTAAACAATGGGTTTATTGAGCGAAAGAGTTTCAGACAAGCATAGATTAGATGGCAGGTGTTGACAGGGAAGCTCTGTCACTTTGAATTTTGCAGTCTGTGAGCCTGAGTGTGTCAGAGAGCATCCTGGGCTGAAAATGAAAATATGTGACTTCTGTATACGAGTCAAGCAAAGCGGGCGAGCCGATATTTGACCTTGAAGCTTTCAAAACGATGCAACAGTGGAAAAGCGTAACACTTTTAAAAAAATAACGAGGAGAGGAGCTTGTGCACAGACAGCCTGAGGGAGTCAAAATTTGCATTGTATGAAAAGTAGGTAGCATCTTGAATAACATCAATTGTTTGTGTTCCTTTGACAGGATTAATAGAAAGCTGCCACATTTATCTGATCAGGAGCAAAGACGCCACATTAGACGGGCCTGCTTGCTGCATAAAAGGTATTGAAATGCAACATTTCAGCCGGATGAAATCTCACACGGAAAGCATTGTAGTAATTGGCTAAAGAGGTTTACACGAACGGACCAAAGCATGCGCACACACAAACTGGCACACTCAAACACATAAATACATAGAGAGTCCCCTCAGACTCCAGAGACTTCTGGACTGAATCCACAATTCACTCAATACGTCGTGGAAGGGCTGAATGTTAACTGCCTTTCCTTTTACTGCAAAAAGGTTCACTGACAATAGATGGGTCTTGGAGTTAAATATCAGAAAGGTCAGGATGAGGAAAGAGACTTTGTGAAATGTTGCGGCCTTGACTATTCAGAGCAGTTATATTCAGTCTCTAATCCTCAGGTGGCCACTTCTCTCTCCGCCTAGATTTGTTTCTTGCATTTAGTGTCTCGCTCTTCTCTTTCTCTCTCTGTATGCCTGCCTTCCAGTCTGTCTGTCCTTCTCCATCTCTCGCAATCTGTCTGCCGGTGCAGAGGTTAAGGAACAGCTTGGGAAGGACACATGAGAGAGAATGATGGAGAATGCAGCTAAAAGGTTAAGGATGCTATAATCCTGCAGTAAAGGACAGCCAAAAATCACACTGCGCCACAGTTGATCCCAACAGAAGAGAGAAGAAAATTCCTAATATGTGTAAGAATGCAACGGGAAACGAGCCAAGTAATTGTCAAAGGCAGACACACGAAAGGTTGCACACATACAAGGTTGATTTTTTTTTAGTAAGGTTTGATTTGAAAATATGTAAAAGTCCTGCTTGGAAAATGTTTAATGTGGAACAAAAGTTCTGATGAGATCTTAAGGATATATGCAAAGCATTCTTTCAGAAATACTTTCTGACAAAGGAACATTCACGGCTCAACTTCTTTATCTTTATCAAATGTTCTAACAGGAGAATTGATAAAAAAAAATATATGGCACGTGGCAATGGATATGACAGACCTATTTAATGACAGAATCTATATAAAATAGTACATAACATTGTACTGCAACTGGTGCCTGTCACTGATATCAAGGTAGAGCAAATGCTGGTATACTTTCAAGCTATATTGCTAAACATTTGTCATAAATCTGCTCCTACATATATAATGGGATGCCAGAAAAAGAGCTGGGTTGACTATGGTTTTCTATGGCGTCACACCACAGGCTTTATAAATAGGGCTTATGTGCTTTTACATTTTTATTTTTTTTTTTTAAAGAAATATTTCTGATGGTGGAAAGCCTGGGCAGTCATGCTGAGGAAATTAAAGTCACCATAACCCCAAGTAATTTAGTGCTGAAATCTACAAATTTTCCATCAAACAGAGGAAATGGTTTTAGCGCCTTTTAACAAGGAGCTAAAATGAGAATGTGTCGTAAGGACCATATTTTCCTCTCGTTTTTTGCTTCCCAGTGCCAGTAGCTAACTGAAATAAGATTCATTGAAAGTACTTTCATATTGTTTACATGAAATAAGAGAAAATTCAACACTTCCAAAACAAAGTATTTCCTGAAGATAAAAATATAATTATGCTCATGAAAGTATAGAAGCACCAGCCGTCACTCTTGAATAAAACGCTGCTAACTGCACTTGCTAGCCTCAGTCGTCAAGCTACGAGCGAAAACGTTTCTGTCATAATTCCTACAAATTTTGGGTTCCTCAAATGATTATCCAGAGGATGTTTTGGAATGACGGTGTTTTGGTCACAAAACACAGACAGTCATGGTGTAGAAACTTACATGGCAATTCTATGACTTGGATATCTACTGAGCAGCAGATTTCAGGTTGACCAGAAAACTAATTAATCACTTTTTATTAGCTATTTATACATGTGTTACCCTAAATTTTTAGTTTTTTCTAGATTTTTGCTTAAGTCTGTA
Source organism: Gambusia affinis (assembly GCF_019740435.1). Classification (NCBI taxonomy): domain Eukaryota; kingdom Metazoa; phylum Chordata; class Actinopteri; order Cyprinodontiformes; family Poeciliidae; genus Gambusia; species Gambusia affinis. The sequence goes on from NC_057876.1 coordinate 8,226,896, forward strand.
TTACAAAAGTCAACATAACAATTAATAAATGTAATAACAGATTATGATATAAAAACTTTAAAAATCAATATCCTTTTTTAGCTGCAATAAAAAAAAATGGTTTATCGGTTTTAAATAAAAGCAATAAGATCATGTTACATATTTTGGTTGGAAAGGTTATCTAAACGCCATTAAGCTGCTGTATTTTTTACATATAATCGTCTCCTATTATGACCATCTCTTACCAACACATGATTATAAAAAAGTTACTCTAAGTGATATGTTCCAGTGTTTTCCTCTCTGAAAGAGCTTTAGGACTTCTTCGGCTGTTTCTGCTGCTCCTTTAGCACTTGGGAAAAACAAAAGCAAACACAGACTGACAGGGCTGACTGGAAGCTGGACAGCGCAGCAGCAGGAGGGCTCAAAAAGCCTGAACAGGAACTTCCTGCTGTGCTCACATCTTGCATCTTAAGTGAATATTATTGGATTTGCTATTTTATAAATCAGTTCTCCTTCTGTGGTGCTAAATGGTCAAAAATTACAATTTTATATACTCCTGGGAAGAAAGGTCTATAAAGATAATGTTGTTTGTGTTGATTTTATGGTGAATCTGCTTTGCTGTCAAGTCAGAGAAGCCGTTTTTTGTTCCTGCTTTCTTGGAAAGTTTCTAGCCCCTGTCTGCTTGGCGTACAGATTTCCTCGGCAGAACTCAGGGAGTGGCCCATCCTTCCCTGAGGCGAGTCTGAGTCGTCCAACCAATGGGATTAGCATGGTGTGTTACTGTTTGCCATGGCCCTCGTGCAGTCTAACTGGGACTGGGGCTCTTCTGTAGATCTCCCAGCTCTCTAACAACTGGAGGTCATGGGGAAAGTGGAAAGAATGTCCAGTGTTTCTGCTGGGGTAGTTAATCTACAGGTTTGGCAGATGACTGGAGCATTCAGCACTGGCATGGAGCTGCATAAAAACATGGCAGCTTGCAGCCTACGAGAGAGCTGCATGGGAATGATAGCTGGACGTTCCAAGTCGAGCCAAAACCTAAAACAGATTTTATGTTTCAAAATAGACCCAGGATACGGGATAAATTTAGAAATGAGGAAGGTTGACCTTAGAGTATCATCCAAAATATAGTGCAGCTCAGAGAATAGTGACTTTAAAGAAGATTTTCCAAGCTAACGACAAAAAAATAAGACGAGTCCGAGTTTAAAAATGATGCACTGTTTATACATTATATGCACCCAGAAGTTAATGCACTGATTTTCAAAATTACCTCTAAGTGGAGGTCTCATCAAAAGGATGTGTTTGTGGTAATCATCTTTAAAGTTTGACAAGCAATTTAACAAACAACTGTAAATCTTTCAAAGATACAGACTTTACCAACTCTGGGTTGTTCCTCCTGAGACAAAATATTGGCCCGTCTCAAACATATCTGGCACTCTCAGGCCGAATAGTGCTTAGCTGTGTCCCTGCACATCATTACCCCCCTCCCCACTCCATTCACTCTATACTCAGGGTAGGAAAATTGACTGAGTGATATGACTGAGGCTCCAGTGTCCCACTGCTCTTTGCTCGGAGCACTTAGTGTAAGGCCCCTTCAAAGGGACAGAGTGGGAGGGGGCAGTGGCGCTGATGCTGCACATTAGATCACCTGACCTCAGGTGTTGTTTCTCAGGGCATCTGTTTAGGTGATGTGGCACCGGCCTCGTAAAAGACAGAAAATAGTATCTGTGTGAATACCATTTTTGGCAGTGTGATCGTCAAAATTATTTTGGACTGAAGAAAAATGCTCTCTTTGCATCTATAATTTGAAAATTAGTAACAAAATGTTTTGGGAAACAGTCAGCTCCACTGGTATGAAACTATTTTATTTATTTATTTTTGCTTTAAGTATTTCATTATAAATATAGATTTATTTTTTTTTGTTACTGAGCCCATCTTTGATCTTTTTTCAGGGTTTCCTTCAGGCCAATGGGTGACAATAAGCCTAATCTTTAATATCCAAGAATCCAAGGGCTTTCTAAGAGGAAATTTAAAAAAAAGCTCAGCAGAGTTTTGGGGTTGATTATAAGAATAATCATTTAAAAAAAATGTATATTACCACTGAACATGCACAGCATGTATGACTCTGATTCATTAAGCAGGTTAACACTGAATGCTTTGCAAATAAAACCAGTCTTCAGATTGGTGGCAAATTAATGGAAAGTCTAAGTCTTGATAACAACATACTGCTGGCTCTGTTAGAGCTTGCAGTGCCTTGCAATAGTATTCGAGTCTCTTGAATGTTTTCGCATTTTCTCACATGAACGTAAATTATCAATTAGATTCAGGTTTGGACTTTGAATGGGCCACTGCAGCATACAAATATGCTTTTCTCCAAACACATAGAGTCAAAATCCACCTGTCCACTAGTCAGGTGGATTTTGGTCTCACCTGACTAGACCAGTTGTGGCTCATATTCCAATAAAGCACTTGAAACATCTTAATGATCAAAATATTGCCATTGCGTTTGTTTGGTTTGTTTTTTTACTTCACAATTAGGTGCTAATTGTTGTGACATTGTTAAAACATTCAAGGGGTATGAACACCTTTCCAAGGTAATGTCATAGAGCGATCACCTTGTACCCTTTTATTGATTTCTATGCCGACGCCTCACTCAGTGAAACAGCACCTCCACCCACAGGGAATAAGGCTCCATTGAAAGTTTTATAAACGGCAGTAAAAACGAAATCACTACTCTTATACTCTTGAACATTGTGGCTTTGTAAAACGTACCTCAAAATGGCATCACTGTCATTAAGGGAACATGATTTTTACATATAAGAAGTGGTGGAATCATTAACCAAAAAACATCACAATTAATACTTTGCTGCACAGATTTGTGGCTGTTATGACAAATTGAATTGAGATCTGAACTTCCTCACGACAAACATTCCTCACTTTCTTTCTGCCTGCCCTGAAGAAAAAATGTAAATCTCTTCCTTCGGTGGCAAAATGACTTGTACTGAAAAATTTCTTAATCAATGTTCTCCTTTTGATTAACGGAGTGCAAGTATCTAAAATGTTGTCCTTTGCGTGCATTTTCTGTGGAAGCTCTACTCCGTTACCTGACATGAAACTCTAAGCCATTACTGATTGTTGAGACTTGCTTGTTTACTTTAGGCATAGCTCATGCTAAGCCAAGGTTTTGCAAGTCGTGATAGTTTCTGACCCTGTGGGGGAAAATCACAGCAAACGTCCAACCCAATTGCGTTCCAAGCTTGGACAATAAAGTTCAGTCTCCAAGGCTGAGTGCAAAAAAGACAGCAGAAAAGTCAGTATTAAGATTATATAGAGATAATATAATATCACAACAATGAGCCCTTCATAACCTTGACTGCATTATAACTTTGGCTGATACTATCACATAGTTTCTTTACATTATTATGTTTTCTTATAAATTTAGTTGCAGCTTCATGTGAACAGCCAATACTTATGACTAATCTTCCTTTTCTTTTACCTTCTTAGAGGTGTTTTAAAATACTTTTGTGCATTTCAAACTAGAGCAGATTTGTCATATTCTTCAGGGACTCTACTTGCCTTCGCATAATTAGACCATCGCTTGTATTTGTTTTAGAAATTCAAATTAGATGTTGGTTCTAGACTTCCATCAACAGTGTTTTCCACAACTTGTCGTCTTCTTGTATTGAAAGAAGACACATTTCCATTTGCCATTTGTTTCACAAAACCGAAATGTTCAAACATAAATGAAATAGATGTGTCTTAGCTGTGTGACATTGAAACAACTGATTTCACACATCTACGAAGGTCCTGTAAGAGTAGTGTTTACATGTTTTTTTGGCAGAGGCTGAAATTTCACTCACATTGAGCATCTTTTGGAATCAGTAAGTTTCCCACTCTCTCCTATAATAAAACACAGGATGAAGGAACGTCTTGGAAAAGCTCCAGTTCCACTTTCTCTATAAAATCCAATAGATCTTTTAATTTTCATAAAGATTAACGCTTGCATTTTGATACATACAAGCGCCTGATACGCATTATGTTAGTATTTATCTTAATTTGTCACCTCTGTGTATTTGCAAACACACTCTCACATGCAAATGCAGATACATTTATGTATTTCTACATTAAATCGATTACAACAAATGTGCCACAGGCCAAAAAAATTTGCTTTTCTTAGGAAAAATACAATATTATCACAAACTTAGATTGTCATCAGCAACAAAAAAAAGTCTATGGAGTTAATAACATACCAAAATAGTGACATAGAAAACTTTTGATAAACCGCTTTCTCATTACCATACACATGAAAGATAATTGAAAATTTCTAACTGGAAGGGAAATATTAAATAGATATTTCTGCATATACCACATCTGGGACTAATTCAGAAGCAGGAGCGCCTGAAGGGCCAGTCTGTCTCTGACAAAATTGGTTTACCAAAGCAGAATGAAGGAATGAAGTGGGCACCGTGAGGGCAGTAGCTGCCTTCTGCCTCTGTGGAAATCAGTGGCAAAGGTCTTGAAAGGGAATCTTTGCAGTGGCACAAAATATGCTCAGGATTTTAATGTAAAGCATACATGTTGCCTTCAGGCGCTGACAGAAAATTATCCCTCTGCGGTTACTAGCAGTGATAACTTAGCTATTACTAATGAAAAAAGGGCTGTTTCTCTGTGGCTGTGTGTAAGAAACGGCCTCATGCACAGATTAATGTTCCGATTGCACCAAGAAAGAATTTTGAACGTTGGTTCATATTAGCTCAATGTTTAAGGCTCCGATTCTTCCAGTTGAAATATTTGGCAAATGCTCATGACTCAAACCCAGCACTTGTGCTTCTGAATTAACAGCTGCATTTCACCTAAAGGTGAAATCTGAATGTTTTGAAGAGGGGTTCTGTGCAAGAGCTACCAATAATGATAAAAGACAAACAACTTTTGTAGTAGCAGCATCAGTCAGATGCAGTAACATATATAAAATTTATAAAAGTAAAAACCCTAAACCCAAAAAATCCTAAACCAGTGCTATGATAGTGTGCTATAAACTCCTACACTTCTTTCATCCAATCGTAACTTAGTTTTTAGAGTTCTTTCCTCAGCCAGAACAGCATTAATGTTACCTAAAAATTGTGTTGTGAGGCCTCTGGTTGTTTCAGTCTGCTTGTTCAACCGAGACAACTGCAAGCCAGTAAAATTGAGGGACTATGCCATTTTTCTGGCGTGAGATAACATCTGCTTTAGCCAGAGCAGATCGAGGAAGAACTGTTGGCTTAGGAGGCAGAACACAGGAGCAGAGCAAAGAGAGAACGAGAACTCCAAAGAGAACACAATCTCCCTGCTGGTGCAGATGAAATGACTGTATTCGGCTGCCATCACATCCCGACTGCTGTTTCTGCCATGAAAGGAACTTGCCAAGGACATAACTTCACGGTCTATCCAGCAAGGATGCCAGTTTTACAAAGCCAGTTTGTATCGCAACATCCAGACTTCCTTGCGTTCCTAGACTCTGGTGTTTTAATAAGCTTCTTGGATTTTTACAAGGATTAATTGAAAGAAACCTCCAACACCAGAGGGGAAGATCCAAAAGTTAGCTTCACAGCTTCACTGGACTTGAATTTGGGAGAAATTTGATTCTCAGCTGATGTGATAATCAGGTAGTTTGCTATGAAGTCATTTTTGGCACAGCTACGCACGATGAGAGTGGAAGAATAAATTACAGCTTTTTATTTGTTCAGTTTGGTAGCTAACAGAATACAAGTCCTAAAACGTGAATTAATTATGTTTCAACCTATGTAAACTGATCTTAAAATAGTTGATGTGACTTTAAATTCTGTACAGATTGTTCGAGTAAAAACCTTTGTGGAATTATTGTACAATTTGTCCGACTCCTTACAACTCCCCTCTATTGAACTTCCACTCCAGGTAAAATTATGATTGCTACTTCACAGAACCCCACTTCATAAAAGTTACATTTTCAAAATAAACTTCCCAAAAAGTCGTGAATTAAAATGTACACATTCTCAACCCAGTATTTATTTAGGGACCATATTTCTCAACTCTTGGCTCACATTCATACATTGAGACAAAAGACAACACAACTTACACACACCGACATACACAAATTGGAATCAAACACTTACTCAACCCTCACACTTATGTCAAGGTTGATTTGAGTCACAAGGCCCCACATTTACCCCAATTAGCACTTTGATTTTGGAGTTGGTAGATGGTGATAGGAAGCATGAATCACTCTCTTCACTCTTTCATTTCCTTCCCTTTCGTTCCATGTTGCTTTTTTTTTTTTTTTACATACCTCCTTTTCTACATATTTTCTTGTTGGGTTTCCTCGCACATTCCTTGGATATTCTTTTGACTGTAAAATGAATGGAAAAACTACAAAATAACAGAGCGCTCTGGAACAGAACCCAGGTGACATGCAACAGCTGAGACTCGTATTCTCCCTTCCCCCCCCCCTCCCACCCTCACTAGACTTTTTATCAACGACAAGAACAACAGAGGACCTGTTGGGAAAAAAAAGTAACTGGGGTGTTGCTGCAGAAATATTCTGAAATGGTGGAATGAATTTGCTGCACCTTGGGACAAAAGAAGCCCATATTCACATGCACTTCTATTTAAGACCCATTACAGCCACACAGAGGACAAGGTGGTTAAACTTTCCCAAACTTTTCTGCCTTTTTTGGCATTGCCCATTAGATTTACGTGAATTTTTCTGTATGGCTCTCCTTTAAGTGGTCAGTAATGGATAGAGTTTAAGGAGTCAATATCCACAAATAATAATACAACTTTTTGGATTTTGCTTCTTGTGCATAATATTCTACTTTTTCTGCTCAATAGGAAGTAAACTGGACAACGAAAGGAGAGTAAAGGGTCTTACATAGATCAGGCTGATGCCACAGGCTTCTCATGTACCAGACAGAATATTTCACCAACCCTACAGAAGATCATTCACTTATGAGGCAGGCTGCTATAGGTCATATCCCCAGAACAAGTCAAGACAGTGAGGGCAAAAAAGGTGCATCAAGTATTTCCAATCTGTCTCTTGGATTAAATTTGCTTTTCTTTCATCTTTAGTCATATTGAGGAGTCATTTAGTTGTCAAAAGAGGAACTTCTAACATTGGCATGGAAGGGGAGAGTTGATGAAAAGACTAAGCGGAAGATCTAATCAAGATGGAAGGCTGAGCTAATGAACACGTACACAGCATGCGCCAGACAACAGGTCATGCTCTGCTTGAAAGAAACAAAAAGGTGACAGAGTTTCTGAGATAGGACAGAAGGAGTGGGAAACAGAGACAGGAGAAAAAGGAGGACAGTTTGGATTTCATACTCGACACACTCACCATCCTCCGTTGGAACATAGATGTTTAGGTAAAGACAGTCTTCGTGCTGATCCTGTATGTATGTGGTAACTATATCCAGGTTAAAGGTGAACCATATTGGCATCATGATCTCTGGCACTGCATTGTGAATATTCTGGGGACAGACAGGGGCGAAGTGGGTGGCGTTTTTGACCCCCGACCAGGAAGAAGGCGGCTCTGGGGGCATGAAGCGCTTCTCTCCCACGGGTGGAGCCGCGTAAGGGACCCCCAGATACTGGTCAACGGGCCCCAGGATCTCACTCGGTAGGGGCACCCTCACCCCACGGAGCTTCCCGTACTGCGTGTTCACAGTGGGGTGGTAGTTTTGACCTCTCAGGGCCGCGAAGCACCAGCAGAAGCTTAAAACCCAAAAGGACACGCTGAAATTGGTGCAACTGTGGACACCATGCCAGTTCTGCAAGGGAAAACGATCTCTCCTTGGACAAAGCCACATGATCCTTGTGAGCAAGAGCGAGGGTAGGTGACCAACATACAAGCTGGGGCACGCCCTTCAGCAAACACTCAGGCTTGCTGCTAACCCCTGTAATCCAGCCTCCGGAGGGACAGTCATCAGCTGTGATATAGAAGCCCACCAGCTTAGAAATGATGAGAAACAGCCACAGATATGCAGGTCCTCACACACTCTCCTCCCAGTGCGCTCGTCAGATCTTCCAGCCAGTGCTGCAAGAGTAAGAGGACAGGAAAATTAGTGCAAGTTCCCTGACAACCTACCATTTTTAGCCAGTCATTATTATTGACTCCGGGAGTCCTTTTCTGTCATGATATTAAACAGTTCGCACAAACATGACATTGCTCTTAGTGCTATCATCAATCCGTAATATAATTAAGTGTGGTGCAACCTGCCAGGCTGTGCCTGAAGATGCTAATAAGACAACTGGTATGGGGAAAGGCATTAACTGTCAGCAGGTAATTATTCTTCACTTTAAACAAAGCCAATTATATTGCCGTACATATTTATACCCTTTGAACTTTTCCATCATCTGTCACCTCGCCAAGACAAACGTCAATGCATTTCATTGGAATTTTATGTGGTACGTTCACAAAACGAAGAACATATGACTGTAATGGCAAGACAATTATTAATGATTTTTAATTAAATTAAAAAAATAAATACAAATCTGAACAATTTTTAGCATGCATTAGTGGTACCCTTTTTACTGTGGAACTATCAATAGGGGTCAAAAGAAATTTGAGTCATATATTAAGGCCTTGAAATAGGGCCATTTAAAACTCCTGCTCTGTCTGAAACTCTGCCTTCAGGAAGTCATCACAACAGCACTCCTCTATTGACCCTTCAAAAATGATTTTACCAGCTTTTCACTGAAATGTAGCTCCTATAATGAGCTCAGCAGAGCTCCAGTTTCATCAGGTGTTTGCTAATTGCTGCTCCCTAGCTTGCAGGACCTGACCAGGAGAGTAGAGCGAAGGGCTGCTCTGTGATACAGAAGCTTGGAAGCTGCAGATCTGAGGAGGAGGATTTCTCAAACACGCATGCAAGTGTAACACAGTAGAGAAGGGTATTATATATATTTTAGATAAATGGGCCAATAGGTTCGGCTATCGGAGCACAGTGGGGTGTTTAAATGACACACAAAGGTAGTTGGATGGATTTAAAGAACAACTGGCTTTAGTAACATAAAACATAAAATTGACAGTTGCACAAGACACACAATTATGAAAATAAAATTACACACAATAAAATACATAAAATAATAACAATAATACTTGGCCAAGTGCTAATTCTCAATTCCAAATCTGTTGGGTGCACCCTGGTAATCCAAAATCTAAATTGTAGACAACAGATTAAACAAATTCAGTTCCAATTCTGGTGTAGCTCAACATCATTCACAGGAGGAGAATTTCCTACACAACAGTTTGTTATAAGGTCAAAAAAAAAAAAAAAAAAAAAAAAAACTGGTCCAAAATTCCAGGATGAAACAATAAGAATGAAAAATGTCAGTCAGTGGTCTCATAACCAACTGTGTGTGAAGACATGAGTGTTACACGCCGACCACACCGCAGGGTGCAGCAGGACTCCAAATGGAAAAGAAGAAATCCAGTTCTTTCTCTAAGTCCAGGTGGGAAGGCTCACGATCAAGGTCATAGGAGGAATCCACCTCAAGAACAATCCAGCATAAAAAAAACAAACCTGACCTGTCAACAGACAGGACCAGCAGAAATATAGAATTTTTATCAAGCTGTTTTAGCTTTAATCCTTTTTCAAACACAATAATAAAACATTACATTTTACTCGAACTCAGCAAAGGTTTACATTTGAATAATTAAATAACTCAAATAGAGACTATTTTTTGAACAACAATGTGATAAACAACAAAAACCCAAATGAAAGGCTCAGAATATGCTCACCAATCTCAATGCGACACGTTTGGGACAATTGTATAGTGGCTCTCAGGCCGGATGCGCGGGGCACTACATAGTGTAACAAGGCATATTTTTTTAATGTTTTGCCCTCAATAGTATATATTTAATAATGCAAAAATATATCATAGTTTAGGCTTTACCTTTAGCTGAACGGAGAATAAGATGAAACAACTGCCTGAAAGAGCTAACGGTTACAATGGCTCTAACGGCAGAAAACTGAAGTTCAGTCTTCACACTCAATAAACTATTTCCAGCCTAGAAGATGAATGATCACCAGAAAATCTATTTACAAATATGGTTTGTTTACAGTTCGTACATAATACAGTTTGTATATAATACTTTAACTGTCTCAATACATTACTCTTACGCTGCACAGCTCAACAGTCTAATTACGTCGGATCGCTCCCGCAAACCAACAGTCTGCATTCTGATTGGTTCATACACACCGGAAACTAAGCTTCCTATTAACTAGGTAGACCACCCAGCCTCCTTAACCTCCGTCTCTTAAAGAGGCATACCCACTTTATGTTAGTTACACAGGAATCAAGGAAACATTGCATGTTTTTGTTGAGAGAATAACATTATAACATGTTGTAGAGCTCAAAAGAGTTGTTTTTATATAACACCGCCCCTTTAACAGTATGTGCTTAAACCCTGAGGTGTGAACCAATCACTGAAGACTAATAACATAGTAAAAGTTTAATGTCCTGATTAATGACACAGAGAATATAATTTCTTCATTCTCCTTTTTTTGTACAAAAGAGCATAATGGAAATGACATTTTATCCCTCTGGTTTGCTCTTACAGGTGATCACGCTGTGGGAAGAACACAGGATGGGGTAGCGGGATGGGGCATCTAGCTGCAGGCAGCAAGACTACCTTTGGTGAATGTGTTGTACTGTAAATGCTAATCAACAGTCCCATGGTGCAAGCTGTGGTGCCTGGACTAACAGATTCCCACACTTGCTGATCAATTTTCAATTTCTTTGGCTTAGGGTCCCCCTCAGACTTGCGTGCCTACTGCCGAGTTCACTCTAATAACCACAGAGAAGAAAAGCCAGCATTTAGAAGGGGATATTGCATTCCAAAATGACTGTGTAAATGATTTATAATGTATCAACAGCCGTTGCAGGGCACGCAACCAGTGAGAGAAAGCAATCCTGACGTCCCTGAAGGTGCTGTTATCGCTGCAGCCGCGCATTGCCAGATTACCTACTGGTGGCATATACTCTCTCAGCTTTAGATAAAAAGCCCTCATTTTATTTACAATACATACATATATTTTGTTAGTGCTGTAGATGGTTCCACCTGCTCCGATACCTCTGCAAATGGAATATTTGTTGTGGACAATATGGCTTGGAGAAGCTGACAAAACCAGCACCTGCTATGTTATAATACATGAAAAGCCATCCATATCCAATCTGGGGACTACAAGGCATGAATTGCTGGGGGCAAAGGGCTGACAAAGCCTTCAAAATGCTAGAGAAGTCATACTGACAAAGTGCCTCCCCGGCTCAGTGGGATTCCTGTCGCAGAGCCAAAAAAAGACTTGTAGACTTCATTGTCGTATCCTTGTGTTCAAAGGATTATGCACTAAATCAACGGAAACATTTAACTCCTGCTTATGTCTGTACAATACTTGAATTTGGAATAACGCAGAATCCCAGCACTTTAAGGGAACACCGTTCAGTATGAAAATATCTTTGAAGAAAAAAGCGAAATGACACCTAACAAACATCTACCACAGTCTGTCACTAAATATTACCATCATAAAGAGTAAAGAATCATATTTCTGAAATACTAGGGTTGCACAATATCTGGGAAATATTTAACTGTGTATAGTATGGCTAAAATAGCTAAATTGAATATGATCAACCCATTTTCCTATTTATTTTCTTTCTTCTCAGTTACACAGTGTACACACACCACTTTCCATGAGCGTTTGATCCTCTGTCATGAAGGGCAGGTTGAATGCGTCTAACTAGCAACATATATCATTTAAATCCAGTCCTTTGCGATTGCAATTTGACACACTGTTACTGGGATAGTAACTGTGATTCAATGTATTTTGCAACTCAATTGTTCATATCTGCCAATTTAAATCAAAACAATGCATTTAGGTAAAAAACAAAATAAGACTTTCAAAGCACTCCCAAGTGCAACTGAAATTGCTCCTTAGTGAATCATTATCCACCACATGTGGCCATTTTGTCCTTCTGGTGTTAAGAGTGTTATTGGAAAAAAAAAAAAAACTCTCTATATAGAAATAGAAATGTTTAGAAAAAAAAAAACAATCTTGCAGTACATTTGTATTTATGCTGTTAAAACCAGATATTTACACTGTGTGAATACACATGTAACCTTTCCTCTCATTGGCTGACAGATTGAAAACTGAACCATTCCTGCAGTCAGTTTTGATTAGCAAATCATTCTCTTTTTGCTCTGGACTGTAACACTGAGAAAGATGCTTTTCTTAGAATATAAGTCGACCTAATTCTTAAAACCATCATATGTGAAAACTTTGAAAAGCATGAAAATAAATAAACATTATTTTGGGCAACTAGAACAGATTTCTGTGGTCTACCTTCTATGGTTCTATATGAAAGGAAAATTTTGATAAAAAGACTCTGAAGCATGTGAAGCATAAAAATGTCTGTATGCATGAAGACTACAAAACTATTTTTGTTATAAATCTATAGGAGGTTGTCTCTCCATTTCATATTTGTCAAAAAGAAGAGGTGATGCAACACAGTGGGAAACACTCTGCTCTTCAAGCTTTTAGAAAAGCGGCTAAAATAAGTAAATATATAAGTTACATTTTAAAAAAAATATTAGTAATGCAGATATTACTAATATATCTGCATTATAAAACTTTTCTGAAGTTTTATAACTTCTAAAAGTAGAAGTTATAAAACTTCTACTTTTTTCTGTTCTCAATCCAATATTGGGGTGTAATTTTTTTAATTTATCAGTGTCTTCTGAATATCCGTCCATCTGTCTGTTTTATGTATTTAGAGTAAAACATATTAACATTGTATTTCAATCATAGTGATGATATTTTTCCAACTCTAGGCAGCTTCTTTAAATCTTGAACCCAACCAAATGTTTTAGACAATTCTCTAAACCTAATAAAGCTGTTTTAATTCGTATTTCTCACCTAAATTCAGTAAACTGACAAGAGAAACATAAGAGTGTATCTTGTTGGCAGAAGGTTTTCTGTACCCCCAAACCTCACCCAATTTCTCTTAAAAATGACAGTGAGCCCCTTTAAGAGCTGATATATTACTAGTTATCTCATAAACACACAGTATGGAACATTTTATGACTTCAGTTTGAAGATAAACGCTCATCAACTGGGGAGCAGACACCAGTAGAGAGTAATTTATATATATATATATATATATATATATATATATATATATATATATATATATATATATATATATATATATATATATATATATATATATATATATATATATATATATATATATATATATATATATATATATATATATATATATATATATATATATATATATATATATATATATATATATATATATATATATATATATATATATATATATATATATATATATATATATATATATATATATTACTTGTTTTATGCTTGGAAGAACAAAACAAAATGTCAAGTCTATTTCATCCAAATATATCAACTGCACACAAAAGTGGTTGTTCACATTACAGTCTTGTGGTTAACTTTCAGTGCATATCACTTTATATATCTTATTTTTTTGTTCTTTCTTACATGATGTCTTGTCTGGCATTGTGGTACTCAGAATTGTTGTTTGAATGCCAAGGTGAGGCTCAACAGATATGCTTTTATAAGGGGAGCATTAGGGCTTTCATTATGATGCTCCACTTGTTATAGTTTATAAAATATATAAGGTGGAAAGAAGTTAAGTGAGCTACCAAAAAGCTGATAGCATCAATGCTGTGCACTGCATATATCTAGACTAAAAGGTAGGTTCAATATGTATGTTTTGAACTGAGCATTGCCGGAAGATACATGCTGTGAAACCTGGTGATGTCACCATCATGCTCCATGGTTACTTTTCTGCATCCAACATTAATATCAAAATGGATAAAACTATGAACAATTCCAAATACCCGCCAGCTTTGACTCAAAACAGGTACCTGCTACAGACATGACAGTATTTTGCAGCCTCTGTCATACATCAAACTCCACATAACATAGACTTTATAAAAATAAATTTTTTGCAATGGTTAGAATTATATCTGACACGAAATCTGATATCGGGGAATTTTTGCAAAGCTTAGCTGGGAAATATATCAAGCCCAGATGTAGGATGCTAATAAGACTCCTACCAAAGGAAATTAAATGCAGTTAATTTCAGTAACAAAGTATTATTGTAAGGCTGTGCACAATTATTTTATTGTTCCTTCTAAAAGACTTGTTGTTGTTTTAGTTGTGCAAAATATGTGCCAAATTATAAGTGAAAAATGCATTCAAATTTGTGATGATAAAATATGTCATTAAATTTGAGAATGTTATTGTTTGCAATTTCATGTTTGGTGGCCTTACAATTATTATCCCAGAATTCTGTTTTATTCTGTTAACAGGCACAATTTTTATTCTTCTACCTACAAGCGCCCAGCATCCTAAAGAGCCTTTATAACTTAGAAACAACATTCTGAGATCAAGGGGTTGAATACAATCCAGCCTTAGTCTGTGACTCTCCATTTCTGCTCTCTCGTTAACTTGCAAGGAACCCGGTAAGAAAGCGTAAACACTTTATAGTGACATTTGCTCTGCCTCATTTTGAATTAGGATCAGTCACACGTTATCTGTTATGGGTTCAGCTGGTAAAAGCACCCTATATTGATCCCCTTAGCAGCGAATACTGCATATCAACCCAAGGCCTTCAAAAGCGTACCACTAAAAATCCATAAGCATACATATACACATGCATTTTCATGGTTTGTACCAAATTTCACATGAGGTATTTTTTTATCTTTGGATTTCCACACATCAGCAGCGTATGCGTGATAACTCTAATTTCGCTCACATAAACCACATCGGGTCAAACTTTCTAATCAGGACAGAGCAAGGACGCAGGACATTGTGATGAAGTGTGTGCTTGCGTGTGTGCGCGTGGGTGTGTGTGTGTGTGTGTGTGCTTGGAGGACGTGCGGGCACAGAGGACTTCATCAGTCTCTTCACAAGCAGCATCTCAGAGGTCCTCTCCGCTTTGATCTCCCTACCTGCTGAAGCACCGCCAAGGGACGAAACAGTGAAAGGGAGAGACTGCATGAGCTCCCCCTCATCATCCCAGATGTATTGATCGTCTCATCACCGTGGCCTTGCAGCCCATAATAAATACAACAGGGGTGATGGAAGTAGGAAGGTGGAGGATGGGGGAGGGGCTGGCAGGGAGAGGCTAGCAAAGGCGGGCGCTGTGCTGACTCTAAATCAGGTTATTGGCCCTTAATGCAAGATGGCACTCCAACAAGTACATGCCATTAAAGACCCTCCTCCCCAATTCTTCAGTACCTGATTAATGGGACATGTTGAATTCTGCTAGTCCAATTCCTATTCATCATTATTCAAAATGGCCCCACTGGCACAACACTTTCGGATGTCCCTTCGCTGATCCCATATGCAGAGGAAAATGCACAGAGTTCATTCCTCTTTGCACACATACTGTTGCGGAGTCTTTATTCTCCTACAGCAGAGAGAACTGTGCATTGCAATAAAAAGTCTGAGCACACTGCCAAATGTACTCCTACGCCTCGACATCCCTTAGAGAGAGGCTGAATGGACTCTGACAAAAAAAAGGAACAAATAAGGGTTTCTGAGTAGATGGAGCATCTGACTCTCCACACTGTTATTATAGTAACTACTCTGGAACAAAGACATTCGCAAAGCCGCATTAGTGCTCCGCAACATCAAACTTCAAACGAAGCAAGCCATCCTGACCTGAAAAGGTGTAATCACTGATTACAATGGATTCAGTTGCTGTTACATTGTTAGCCAGGCAGAATATGCAATTACAGACAGAATGATGGAAACCATGAAAAAGAAAATCTTTACATTAGCTTGTCACCACGGGTGCCAAAATTTTGTGATTTTAACGTGCCACAATGTTTCTTTTTTTGTCTGTTTTGCAGCTTTCTGTCTAGTTGCCATCAGCATGGCAATGGCAACACAAGTACAATCTTTATGCTTTAAATAGCCCCTCTTTGCTTAAGACTCTTATTTTGAAGTAAGAAAGGAAAAACTTCTTCAGTTGATGCCACGTTGTGTTGTGAGAAATGACTAATAACGACTGGTTTCCCAACCTGACAACACTTCACTTAAACCACTTTATGTTATATGTGTGGCCTTTTAGGTATGTAGCTAAAATCAAAAAGGGCAGCTAAGACATTATACTACTAATGTATTTACTTCAACTCCAGTTTGAAATCTAATATGCAGGTTGTTGCTACTTAAACTGGGTAGGCCAATGCTGAACAGAGATTCTTTATGGGCGTATTCACACCCAACACATATGGTCCATTTTAAGTGATCTGGACCATTTTAAGGTCCAGATCCTTTGTGATGGTGTAAATCCGCTCAAGCAAACTTTGGTGCAACGGCATCACTATAAATCTAATTTTGTATTTCAGTAAAACGAAACAGTTGAAAAGATTTAGCACCACATAATTGGCCTTTGATTACTAATAACTGGAACAATGATCAATATATTTGATGAATAATTGATGATGATTACCTTTGATAATTTTAACAATGGCATTTGACAAAATGTAATACTCATGGCTTGTTTCACAGTTGATTATTGTACTATGTTTTTATTATGTAAAGCACTTTAAACTGCCCTGTCGCTGAAATGTGCTACACAAATACATTTGACTTGATAACGTCAAATTTCTAAATCAATCAAACCGGAAGTGCTTTTGTTTTTGAAGAACTGGAAGTGTGTACTTAATGACATTAGCTTAAAAATGAGAGAATAAGATGTGGGAGGTAAGTCAGGTTTGACAACCCAAAGTCATTTAATACTGACCATGATTATGAGGGAGAAAATATAAAGAGGACGTTTTAAAAGAAATTGGTTGCTCATTCTCAGCTCATGTACACATTAAAATACATAATCCAGAAAGCTGAAGGTCATATAAACAAAGGATGATATTTCAATATGCAACCTGTCTACTTAGATGTCAGCGTAACCCTGATTTAATAAAGTTGGTCATGTTATTAGGGTACCGTCCCCAGAGATCCTACATATACCACAGCAAAAATGCTGTGGTATATGTAGTTATCCAGTTTGTTCATTTGTTATGCCTGGAATGCTAAGGCAGGACAGTGTAAGACATGGTGGTCGTCCACGAGATGCAAATGTTCCACATTCACTAATTAGAACAGAAAAATCCTTGTCTATTAGGGATACAAGTTATTGATTAATTAATTAATTTAAAGTTGAATGATCTTTAAATTAACTGAAAATTAACAGTTTAATGGTCACATATTAAACTTACATATATTTATAAAATATAACAAAACAGAAACCTATTAAGTTGATGAATAGGGGGAAAAAAAAAGAATAAAACATGTGACGTACTTAATTCTCCATGAACAGAGATGTAAAGAGAAGGTAACATTTAGGTCTAATATTCAGTCTGTCAGTGGAGGGATGGACACTCAGTTCAGCTGTCTTGCTTGTTGCCATCCCTTTAAGCCAGTGTTTCCCAACCTCAAGGCTCACTGCCCTGCATGTTTTAGGTATTTTCTTGCTTCAGTCCAGCTGATTTCAATTGATGACTGATTAACAGGCGTTTGTTGAACTGCAATCACTTGAATCAGGCAGATTAAAGTGGGGAAACCTCTAAAGCATGTAGGACAGTGTGACTTGAGGACCAGGGTTGGGAAACACTGCTCTGCGCAAATGGTTATGGTTGTTCATGTCAAACCATGGCTCTATGAGATGCATTAACTCACAAAAACATTCACCACTGATTTTTTTTTTTTTTGCATCATATCGTTTTCAATCACATTACAATTTTTTCAGCTCTCCTGTTATCACATCTTAACCTTTGTAGCACATCAGTAGTTTTTGTTTGGGAAGTTGATTCTGCTCCGCCATGCAGCACGGCTGCATGAACGACAGTAGGGTGAAACTTTAGGCGCTTGTCGAGTCTTCATATTTCAATAACGCATAAAATACATTTTGCTTCCCACACCGGACCAGATAATTTTGCTGTTCTGGGTTGCCTCGTCATGATTATTTCTCTTACAACTAGCTTTGCTTAAGCAAGAACAGCAGTGCCCTCTAATGGATGACAATCTCCCCATAACACTGAGGGAAGGCCTGTTTAGGTGAAATAATTTTTTCTCTAACTAACCATTAATAGACAATTAATTGTAAATTGATTATTTGCTAGCATTCCCCTATCCTGTGGTAAGTTTAAATTCTTGCTTAATAAAGACACAAATGCTATTATTACCTTTTATAGGAAACATTACAGTGAGCCCATGCGTCCTTATGCCTACTTGGTAATAATGTCAGCTCTATACTCAACGCATATTACAGAAGATGGCTTGTAATTTGTCAAACCTGTAGTCAAACTAAAATGAAAAAAAGAAAATAACCCCGCCCGCCCCCAACCCCCAGATTTTTAGCTTTTTCATAAATATTGCTAAAATATTTTCCCATTTTTGTGGGAAAATATGGAGTCAAAGCAATTAAAACGTCATAAAGGGAAGCCAATATAGTCCAATCTGATGTCATCATGCTCAGTGCTGCTCTCCAAAGACACCAATTCACATCGGGGCACAGCCTCCATTTTGAAAGAAGTGTAGCTTGTGATAAAATTGCACTCTGCATGTGACTCAGAAATGTGGTAAGCATTTCCCTAAACTGATTGCTCAAAAAAGTATACTTTAAACATATGCTTGAATACAGCGACATCGGTGATAAATGCACACACATACTGCACTTGAAGGCACTCTCTTTTATATAAGCTCCTGAGCTTGATGAACAACAGCGTGCCACATTAAATCAAGGTGATTGGCATGTTTCAGAACCAACATTCACAAAAATGTCAAACCAAACTGCAGCCTCATAAAAGCTCCTGCTGGGAATGAGTGCCACTACAACAGTGAAAAATGAGGGCCTCCTTGTCCTTTCATTTGCTTTTCTCATCAGAGACAGGGCCTGTGCAGTCATTATTACTTAAGAGATTTGGCATAAAATTCAAGGACAAAGAAGTAGCAGCTTCTGACGGCGAATTGCTGGAACGTTTCTGATATATTTTTTTGTACAAGCATATAGGATTTGGTGCGCATTGACTGTGTGGCTGCTTTGCATGCTGATACGTCATCTCAATCTCAGTCCTTGACCACTGGATGAAGGATGCCATGAATATGACTCCTGACCAAATGGACAAAAAAAAAAAAAAAAAACTCACAGAAGGGAGTTGGGCAGCCCAAATAAAGACAGATTTGCAGGTCAGATGAATTATCTGGTCACAAAGCCAATAAATAATGGCCTCTCCCTTAACTGCTGACAATGTTTAAACCAGCTGTTTTCTCTTGGCTGCTAAAATGATAAGGACTTAAAGCTGCAAACAGAGCCAGTGACCCATTCTCGCATCTATGTGACTTCTCTTTTTCTTAAATGCATGCACATAGTGAGTATGAAACCAACTGTAAATACCAATATGACGTGGAAAACTACATATGATGCTAATCAACTTAATTAAACTGAAAATGAGCGCTGAGCTTACAGTTAAAAACTGATTTAAAAAAAATTCTAATTAGTTCTTCATCCTGGCTTTTATTGATGCATCAAAATTACTACAACATGCTATGACTAATATAAATTATTTGAATGACAACATAAATATATTGAAGATATTAAAAGCGTCTAAAGTTACAAATGCAGTCTGTGCCTATCTTTGTGATGCAGCGTAAAATATAACAACCCATACAAGGCATAACTACGGTCGAGAATTATCCGTTCTCCATGCTGCGTTCTTGATGTATGAGGTACAGAAGAGTCAGTGAGTTGAATTCATTTATTAATACCAAACTACAGCTGGTCTAATATGACCTGCTACCTTTAACAGCTAACAGACAAAATGGCGCGCCCGAAAAGTTTGTGATCTCCTTTGTTAGCCTAAGCTACGCCCCAAAGAGAGCATTACCTAGCGCCTCGTATCCTGTAATCTTAGCTTTTCCTAACATGCCATTTCTTTTAGCTTTGGCTTAGCAACTTACTAAAATAGATAAAAGGAAAACACAGAATTATTCATTCTCAACACCAGCTTGATCAACAGAAGCCGTTCCACTAACTAAAGAGCAGAAGGTGATAAAACCTTCTGACGAGATGTTAGAAATGACTCAGGCAGTAAACAAATGGTTATCTACTGTCTGAGACATAATGATTGTACTAAATTTTGTGTTATTAAAATAAAAAGTACTCTTGATATCTATGGAAGAAAAAATACGTTCACTCAATTTTTCAATTTTTTCGATCACACCCCAAAAGTTAATTTTTCAAAGATTAAATCACTCAAGAAATACTGAGTATGTACATAACAAGCAGCTCCATTCATACCATCCATACTACCTACAATAGTCAGTGTAGCTTAACCACGGTATTCATGCATGTTGGATACCTATTAAAATATTAATGCTACCACAGCATAATTGAAGTACACATATAATATAATGCAAGATGTCTATATAATATAAATAAGGAGTTAACTAATGGGAGCGTCAAGAACTTCACTGAATGTCTGTATGTGTCCTCCAAGACAAAAAAAACGCAAAAAAGAAAAGTTAAATAATCATATTCAAAACATGCAGTAACGCTTTATACTGAAGGAGGCAGCTAAAAGTTAGCACACAGTGCTAACAGAACCCCATGGCACAGTGCTATCAAACCAATAGCCAGGACGTCATTATCAACAGACATGTCTAAAATAACACTTATTGTCATTTTAGCATTAATAGCAACTTTCCACTTTGCTGAGTCCCTTGTTTCCATGGAGAGAAAGAACTGACTCTCACTCAGATAAAGTCTTTTGGAAAATCCCTATTGATACTGGTGGAGGTTGCTGAAGCTCTGCGTGAACAGACTTTCTCCACTGTTGTGAGTACATTACTGAGAAAAATAAAATTTAACCAGACACCTCAAAGAGGGTCTGATGCCGGGGGACGATGTAAAGAATTGTGTGCATTAATACAAGCTAGAACTGAACATTTTGACTTGTCTCCTTGCAACTTCAACATAACTGAACTAGGACAACAAAATCACTGCAAGGAAAACAAATGGTTTGTCAAAACTGATTGACCTTGTTTACTTGTTCTACATATAATGCAGTGACATAATAAACAAAAAATGTTAAAGGCAATAGAAAAAAAAATTAACAGACTGAAAAGTATAACCCAAAAAGAATGTAAAGATATCTATGTAGCACTTTGAGAGAATAAATAAAATAATTTTTGCACTCCCAGACACTCAAAGTACAAAACATTTATTTAAAGGCTTAAAAAGTAGATTTTCCATCATATATTCCATTTAAATCAAGCTTTACGATTACAAACAGTTTGGTTCCAATCTGTTCCAGAACCTGCCTCTGTTTGTGCAATCTTGACTCTGGATTGTTTCCCCTCTGTGTCCTGTGTCTGGTACACAAAGAAGTTACAATTTTATTTCATTTTCCCTTTAGGGTTAATAAAGTGTTTTTGAATTTGAATTTGCTGGAAAAAAGTCAAATGCATCTGTGCACAACCTTATCCAAACAAACCTGTCTCAACCAGCGTATCTCTTCACTATTACAATATTAGGGGACATTTTCTAACATTACAGTTTCAGCACACTGACTTCATAACTGCAAACCCAGAAAGACAGTGATGTGATTTCTTTGTTTCCAAGTCATTTGGGATGGTATGCCAGTAATTCTGAAATTAATGGTTGTGCTGGTGATGGGCCCAGTTAAAGTCATAATGAAAGTTGTTGTCTTTCCAAACAGATGGGTGTCCCAGAAGAAATTTCTTTTTTTTTTAATCACCATTTCACCGTAAAAGTCTTTTAGCAACTTCACCATGTAGAGTTATTGATTCTACCGTGTAATAAAACTGCTTGAGCATTGAGCATGTTTTGACTGGTGGTTAGAAAGGTTTTCAATTCAATTCCATTTTTTTAAAATCTATTTGGTTGATGTATATTTTTACTATTCATTCATTTTTATGGGGGAAATGTGTTTAAAATGACAACATTCAAACTGTTTGTTCACATAAATTACATTTGCAATTACATTCTGGATCAGGTGCAGCTGATCCAGAATGCTGCTGCTCGTGTTCTCACTAAAACCAGGAAGATAGAGCACATAACACCAGTTTTAAAGTCCCTCCACTGGCTCCCTGTAGCTCAAAGAATAGACTTTAAAATACTGTTGCTAGTTTATAAATCACTGAATGGTTTAGCACCACAATACATTAAAGATCTTCTGCTTTTGTATCAACCTTCCAAAACCTCTCAGGTCTTCTGGTTCTGGTTCTGCTCTGCATCCCCAGAACCAGAACCAAACAAGGAGAAGCAGCATTTAGCATCTATGCACCACAAATCTGGAACAAACTTCCAGAAAACTGTAAAACAGCTGAAACACTGACTTCCTTTAAATCTCAACTAAAAACCCACTTGTTTAGAGTTGTATTTTAAACTTAATCAATTACAAATTTATTGACGGAACCTGACTTCATGTTCTGTTTTGATTGTTGATTCTATGTTGCTTTGTGTTTCTGTGTCTGATTTGATGTAAAGCACTTTGAAATGCCTTGCTGCTGAAATGTGCTATACAAATAAAATTTGATTTGAAATTTGATTTGATTTGATTTGATTTTGATTTGAATTGAGAGGTTTCCCTGCATTTGCAAAACATTTAAAAAAAAATGGATGTAGTAGATGTGACTTCTGGAGCTAAAATGTGTGTTTCTTTTTTTATCTAACAGAGCATGTAGCCTGATTTATCATAGATCAACAACACTCCTAAGGTTGAGTGAATCCAGGTAATTATATCAATATATACAACCTGCATCATACATATTTTATTTATGTATGCTATGATTCATCCAAATGTTATGTCTTCTGATTGTTTATATAATGTTTCTGCATCTGTAGTGAGGTAATTTTTTATTTATTTTTTTATTAGATTTAGTGAGTAGGATCCACGCAAGCATACCAAAGAAAATTTAGGTGATATTTCAAGCTGCTCTCATGTGCTCAGCTATGGGGACAGCATGTATAACATCGCAGCACAACCATCAATTTCTGGCTTACAGTGGAAAGGAGGATGGATCTTTTTCAGTCTTCTGGGATCTTTCTCTAATAAAATTCAGGCAAGTGCGAGGAATCCGAACAGCAGTGGCATGACACTGCTTGTATAAAGTGAATCAGACTTGAGAACCGTTATTTCAAAACGTAAAACAACAACTGTTCCCCCCCCTCCCATCTTGTCTAAATGACGCTGTAAGTACAAGTTGGTCAACCCATCTACATTTTGAGAGAATCACTTGGGTTATTTCCAGATTTAATTCTATACTGAACAACTAAGCGACCAGACTTTAACAAATGTATCACTCATTTGCAGTGCATTGAACGTTGAGAGCGAATCAGTGTGGTGTATTAACAAAAAGGAGTGTAGAAACATTTTTTTTTTTTTCCCTATAGCAAGTATTTACACCTAAAGAACATATTGAACTGAGGATTTTCTGTGAGCTAATTGAAATCTGGCTGGTAATTACAACAGGGAGTTGATCTTACAACCAAGATCACTGGCATTACATTAGAAGCCACCCTTATACATCCAATATTGACATTGTTTTCCTACTGGTTCTAATGTTACGGCGACAGCATTCGGATGTAATATTGGAATAATGTGCGTAATTTACAGTGTGGTGAAGAAGGGAATCTATAGCCTGGCAGACGTTTCCTGGCAGAGATGCAGAAAACAAACTCCTGCCCCGACTAGACACGAATCTCCATAGATGAAGCTAAAACGGAAATCAGGTCCTCTTTCTGTGCCAGCCCTTCGAAAAGCTCATCGCTGTTTAGCTGTGCACCAGTTCAAATAACAGCAGAGCCATGCATTCATAAATAATCAACACTATCATCCAGCTGCATTTTAATGAACTTTATAAAACAAAACCTAATATTTAAAAGAAAAATAAATAAATACATAGAAATGTGCCAAATAATCTGCCTGCTATCAAAATGGACCATGAATCCCTTTTTTGCCAAAGGTTAGTGATTTGTAGCTCAAGTACAATTTTTTTTTTCTCTTTGATTATGTTTCTAAAGATGCGACCTCCATTGTTTTTAGGTTTATATTAACAAACATTTGCAGGTGTTGCTGATTAAATAATATGTATTAAGGAATCAGAAATAGTCAAAGCCATCACAAAGCACGCATTGGCCAGGAACAGATGTACAAAAATCAACTGGCCAAACTTAAATCAGTCAGTGTTTCTTGATTGGTGCCGATTTGTCACTGGCTGGTTAGACGCTCATCTTTTTCTATTCATTGAATTCACCAAAATAGACAACATTTTTACTCAATAAATGCAACATTTTATTGGACTCAAAACCACTTTTTTCTCTTTAATGCATATTTGTTTGAAAAACTAATCACAATTGCAATAATAATAATATTAAAGACAATAAAAAAAAATGCTACTCTATGATAGACCTTTAAGAGGTCTGCAAAAGCTAATTATGTGCTAAAAGATTTGTGCATCTGCACACATGCACCTTAGCTTCAAGCCAGATGAGATGAGTCTGTCAGTGGCCTAATAAAGTAAATCAGGTACTAATTTAAAGCAAGGAGGATGCGGCTTTTTTGTTAAACCCGAAACTTCAGCTTCATCATTCAATATGAAAAGCCTCTCCTAATCTTACTCACTCAAAGCAGAGATGTGACCCAGATGCTGCCTGTGGATTTAATGAGCTAATAATGCCTTATGTGCCTCAACGTTTGCAGCAGTAATGTGCAAGCTGCGAGATATTCCTCATTCAGGTAAAATATGGTTTTAGGTCTGGACTTGCTGAAGGAACATAAATTAAATAAATGGCTCAGATCTGAATGTATTGCAGCGAGTCATTATATAGCATGGTTGCAACTACAGTATGTCACATGCAGGACTTTGGCAATGCCATCAACTTCTCCCTTGAGAGAGCCACTAAATTGTCACTTGTACTTTTTAAACAGTGCTAAATCATACGTCTGAGAGTCCTTAATTGTGATTTATGATCAGTTAAGCTTGGATGATGTTTGAGGAAAATTGGGTATTTATAAATGCAGCAATGTACAGTAAATCCGTCTAATGTTTCCGTTCACAGATCTTGATTACTTGGCTTTCTTGCACAGCTTTCACAAATGCCAGGAGCAAAGTAGTAACATTATGTTATTTGACATGCAAATCCCTGGTAGTTGCAGAAAACGTAGAGGTGCCAATGTGCACCACTGTGTAACAAGCAGGATTTCTAAAAACTGAACTAGAAGCCAGTGCACGTCAAACAGCAAAATCCAGGGAATCTACTTTGCCAACATAAAAAACTGTGCATGTGTGAGCAGTGTTCATAAAAGCATAATGGACTCATGAACATGACGACATGTGCTCTGCTGCACACATGGGATACATACAGGGTTACTGTAGCTAATGAAAGAAGATTAAGTGAGGTCTGTCCACTGTACATGAAGCCAGTAGTTTTATTGGATAATTAAGTTTTGAAAGAACCAGACTTTGATGTGCTTTTAACTAAAGGTCAACAGTAACTACCAATGTGAGCCACACTTGATTACTATGTATATCACAACATCAAAAAAGATGCTGCAGCACTAATGAGGGGCTGACCTTCATCTCCAGCGTAAACAAAGACCAAACGCATTGCACACTGAGCTGCATGGCCTCCATCGGCCAATAATAAGGGGTGTGTAAGGATGGAATCACACTTTATTATGCAGAAGGACTATTTAAAATATAGCCTTTGACATTTCAGAAGACGATGGTTTTCTGAGGGTAGATTTCTGATCTAACAATAGTCAAATAAAGATGTTTGAATCCCAAGGACTTTAAATGAAATTCAGTAAACTGTTGATAGAAATCCTATAAGCTTTCATCTGAGACCAATAACATATTATCTCTGTTTGGACATGCAAAAACAATTTAGGTGTTTTGATCATAATTCATCCCATGTTAGATTCCTTCAGAGGCAGGTGGATTTACAGGAGATCGGAGGATTACCTAGTGATAGCAATAACCATTGTTCAACAATGGCCTTATCACAATAATGACTGCTTTGTCTACTGATCGTTAAAAGGTTATGTCCTTGGAGTTACAAGTAAGGACAATGTTTGAATGTTGTGAGCAAACAAATGAGCTTTGAAGAATAAAGTCTTAGACTTTCCAAGAGGGAGACTATAGGCACTAGGGTTTTTGATTTCAGGGTGTCGCCAATTTCTGACTAAAGATTAATAAAATATTTGTTAGGAAAATATAATGACTATCTCTCTCAGCGACCTCACTGTTGGTCAGCTTCGCTGAAAGAAGGAAATTACAAATTACACGCCCCCTAAAAAGGCTTTCAAGTCACTTTCTTAAAAAAAAAAAAAAAAAAAAATTGAAAGCAGCGCCTGCCCTCAGTCCTAAACGGATCCAAAATTAAAGTTGGCACGCTGAGAGTTTGTCATGCGGTCGACAGCAGATCAAGCTAAAATTAGCTTATTTTCAAACTCTATAAAGAGTAAACGTCCTGTCCAATAATCTTAAAAGGTGGTGTTTTACGGCTTCATATTTTTAGAAAAGACATGAGAAAAACAATGTTATAGGCAAAATTATAACTGTGAAAGTGTGTACCACATAAAATTCAATATTAATTAAAAAAACTATATATAGTCCTAAAATAAGGATATTCCTTTTACAATTGCTGTAATAATTGTTGCTTTTCTATTTTAAATGTAAGAAATTGGCTTTTGTTACATTAGAGGTGAAATTATAAATTACAGCATCATGCAAAGGTTTGTATACCAAAATACTAGTTGTGTCTCGGTCACTATTGCAAACTATTGTTTTCAGGGTTACTGCTTTAAGCTTGGCAGTCGGCTATGGATATGTTTAATACTGTAGAGATGTAGAAACAAGAAACAGTGGTGCTAACAACTCATATTGTTTTTATTGAAGGTGATTATTTCAAGTAAAAGACATTGAAACAATTTAAAGTCTGAGCAGACCTGGTTAACTCAATGCTGGACAGAGAGTCTTTCAAACTCAGTTTGGGAAAACACCAAAATTGATGGTTTCAAAAGCTTTATAAACTTTTATCCAAGTCAAATATCACTGTTTTATCTAATGGTTTAACCGAAGAATTGGTTTAGTTTTAGATGAGTATGAGAAATGTTTTGGGTTCACTTTCTTTCTACCTGTATCTTGTTTTTTTTTTCACTTCACATTGACATTCTGGATATCATTAGTTAGTCTTGACAATCCAGATGAGGAAGAGGTCCAGAGAAAAAATTTAAATGACAGTGCCCTTTCCTGAAGGGAAAGTAAACAACCAAGACAGGCACTGCTGTCTTTTTGTACAAGCACACATTTGCATTTAGTGAAAAAAAAAAAAAAAAATCCAAGGAGATAAGCTGGCATAATGACATAATGTTACCTTTCAAACACAGAAAGGTGGGCAGGATTGGCTGGCGCCGAGGTGTGAGCCAGAGACATGCATCAGTATCACACACAGAGGAGGAAACACCATCCGCTGACAAAGGTCCTTTCAGCTCGGCCCAGCAGATATGTTCACTTTCCATTCACTATTTCTAATCCTGTCTGAAAGCCTATCCTGAATGTCAGCCTTCTTCCTAAATTGGCTTGTGTTCTTCGTGATTGATTAAAGTACTGTAACCCAGCTTTATCAGACCACCCTGAGCTCTGTATTTCTGCCAGATCTATTAGGTAATGCATCCTTTCTTATTGTGCTGGTTGCCCCCATCGCCCACCTCCACACCCGTCTTTGAAAAGTGCACTTATCCATTTACTGTGATACAGAATACCGAGCCGTCCCTTGATCTGTGATAGCATGGCAGTCTTCAGATCAAAAACTGTTAAATGTTGTCTCCAAATACACCAGGTTTATTCTTTCAAATTGATCTAAATGTAGCATCAATTTAAATTTTTACAGCCTTTAATTTTTTTTTCTTCTTCTTTTTAATCTTTTCACTGATACCACAGAGATAACAGAAACCGAGCTAAATTCAGTGACAATGACCTAACCAATAAGGCTATCATTTATGCGTTCTAATGCTTTAATACCCCATTGCCATGCCATTGCACACAGAGGAGAGAAGAGGTTGACCTGACATTACTGCTGACGCCTGAGCCCTAGACATTGCACTTAGATTGTCTCCTACAAGACATCATTCAAGCACAATATCCACAAGACACAAATGGTACCAAACATTTTTCAACATTACCTCTCTTTTGGGACGATAAAGCAAGGTGGCACTTCTTGAAATCAGTACAATTTCTATGCACATCATATTTGTATATTCAACACAGCTCTGCATTTAATGAACGAAAAGACGCCAAACAGATGGTCTGCATGCAAAATTCTGGATATGAATTAAAATCCCATTTGTGTACTTAAAGCGAAGCACATTAATGACTGCACACTTAGAAGTAGGCCACGTCCAAGTGCTGCGGGCAAATATGGCCTCAAGTTGTCTGTGCTTACGCGAAAGCTGCACACAACACACACACACACACACCCCGTCACGCCCGCACACACACACAGACACACACACTGCACAGCACCACCAAATCTCTTCTCCTATTCTGTGCCTGCTTTGCATCAAAGAAGCCTAGAGCAAACACTGAAGATAGGCTCTCATAGTTTAGACTGCACATCTGCTCTTCCAAACATTTGCAGCATTTCCCAATTATTTCCCATGTCCCTCTTTCCTCAGAGATTCACCAATAAATCAAACTGGACAAGCTTTAGCTTTATTTGGCCCTGACTGTTCACTTAGACCAATGTACTGCACGAAGCCTGTTTTACAGCACCAACATCTGTGTTAGTGAGGAAATTACTTGCTTTCAGGTCCAGCAGGGTGTTTCGTGAATAAGAAAAAGCACATAATTGTGAGAAGCTATTTTAAAGGGAAATCTTTATTTTTGACATGTCTGTGATTCACTCTGGGTGCAACAGATTGAAAGAGCTCAAGAGTCCAAGCAGAGAGCAGGAAGGACAGATGACATACAATTAAGCTGCTCTGTTCTGTTCTTTGGATCTCTCAACCTTCAAGGAAAATCTCCACCTTCTTTGTGAAAGTGACTGTATTTTTAGTCCAGTGCTAATAATGCTAGTGCTAATATTGCTATTGTTGTTAAAGCACATTGCAGCATTGCAGTGACAGCTCTCTCACATACATTGCACAAAGTTATCTTTGCTACCAGTGTGAATACAAATATAACAATTTTTCAAATCTATCAGGAAGATTGTTAGATCTACATCTGTTATCTTTAACATTTACTTTTGGTTATTTCAATATTATACATAAACTTAAGTACAAATACTGAATAAACATTCGTAAATTTAGAAGGGAAGGTTGCTTCTTACACAAAATGTTACGCATTTACCAATATGGTCTTTAAATAACACTAGGAGCATAACCAGCTGAAAGTGGCTGGTCATGCCTTAAGAGAAATGCTTTTCACTTATTGTCAAGTGCAGATTTAAAAAACAACAAAGCTTCTTTCATTTCCAAGTCATGGCCACTTTAATGCGACCAGGATTGCTCTCAAAAACACAAATGTATCTTTCTTGAGGTAAAGAAATATGCAGTCGGTATCTTTCAGGCCAGTTGATTAGCAACATGCAGCAAGAAATTGGAGAGAGGAGTTATGATCGCCACTATTTAGTGATTCTTACACCGACACTCCTGTCACTCCACCGACTTCTCTGAAGGTGAAGCCATTTTCCCACTGAACGAACTTTGAACCACAGGAGGGGCATGAGGGACCATAAGTTTTCGAAACCTCTGAAGACAGTCCAAGTTGAGTCAAAGCTTTACAGCGACACAAAAATACATAAATAAGAAACAGATCAGGAACCAGCCGTAAACGTTCTGACCGGATCATCTCAACTTCTGAACCAAGCAGACTGAAGGGAGAAAGGAGTCCCTCTCTTCCATCCGGATGCTATACGTTTACCCAGACTGAAAAGTCATTCCAGATAAGATTCTACTTCTTCAAATGAGATCTGAGGGCATATTATTTATTCATTTCACTGCTGACACCCATGCCATGCCCTAAACTGTAACACTTTAGAAAATATTCCTTCTGCGCCAGAGAAGCACAGATGCAAGTGAGACTAGCTGGGGTGCACAGTAGGAAGAGTTTTATGTTTGTTCTGCTAGGGGAGGGATGTAGAAGAGACAGAACAACGAGGCTATTGTTGTTTTCTCGCCGAGGAGCCTTGAAGCTTCCACAAGGAGCTAAGACAACAATGAAATTGCCTGCATGTCTGGAAAGAAATGCCATGTGATTACAAAACCTTCCTGCTGTTTTCATAAATGCTAAAAGCAAAACCCTTTATGCCAAGTTCGTCAGCTATTATCAATATTTACCCCTATGGTGAGCAGCAACTCTGACTTGAAGAAATACTGCATGTAGGTAAGGTTGTCTCTGTGCGTATGCGTGTGGGCGTCTTTTATGAGTAGGCGAAGAAAAAAAGGAGATATAAATCAAGACTGAATTTTCACTCAGCGGGAATGAAATCCAGCTTTGATTCAAAGCTCATATGCATGACATCAGAAAAACCCACATTTCTGCAAGGTTTTTGGGAACAAAAGCATTTGTTTTCGCAACTAATGCTCTTTTCCATCTCAATTCTAGACCTCTTTCACCACTTAATCCGTAAGTCCATAAGTCACTCTTTTTTCTGCTCCCCTCGGATTGACCCAAAAGAGCTTCCTGATGGCGAAGATTGTCCTCTGCCTCGAGGGGTCAGCATCCACAACTTGGCATGCAGCAACACTCTGGGAGGAAAATCCATATATACTAGATACAATGAGAAGATTTACCATGGAAGAGTGGACCCGCCTCCGTGTGGGATTAAGCGCTTAAGATCTAATGATGAGAGAGGCCCTGTTTTTATTTGTTTTCAAGCAGGCATTTCGCTCTTAATGGAATAGCGACTCCGCTCTGTCTCCTGAGGCTACAAATGCTCATCAAAAGACACGGCTTTGTCAAGAAATCCTTATCAACTCCTGTTGCCACATAGAACAAGGCACTTGCCGGACAAGTTAAAGAGTAAAGAGCAAACTATCAATGAGAGCAACAGCAAAAAAAAAAAAAAAAAAAAATCTAGGGTAAATCAAATTTACAATGTGATTGTAGCACATAAGGTTTATATTGCATCTTTTGCTGAGACAGCTCATGATTTAGAAAGCAAAGAACTCCAAGGTGGGATTTTTACTCTCTTCTTGTTTTTCTATCGATATCTGGCTGCGAGAAGATTTGAGGAACCAGGAATGCCAAGGGCTGAATGTCTCTGCCAGGGGTTGTGTGGGATGTGTAGATATATGGGTTAGGCCTTTGTTTTATGGCACCCTGCTTGTCTTAACTTTCTGTGTCTACAAGGGATTTAGAAAATTTGCTACTGTCTTTGGGTCTCTCTTTGCAACAGCAGCTTTGAGTCTGGCCTAAGCCAATCCTGGTGCCCCGAGATTACATAGAGCATCCGCCGTGAGCCTTTCACCACTATATCCACGCTCCAGTGTTTAGGACGATTCTTTATCTTTGACAGAATTTTGTTTTCGAGTTTCAGATGGAAATGGAAAACGTAAATTCACTCTCAAGTTCAGCAAAAACCAAAAAGCTTATTCTGCACTGAATTTTTGTTTCGTCGATGAGTTGAGTAAAAAGACCTTACCATGATGCAACTGTGTGTCTAAAAGCATCCAAATGCAGGAAATATAGGCCACTGAGATGCAAACACCAAAACTATGCCCAAGGAAGTATGTTGTATTTCCCGTGTCTTTTGTGATAAGGTTCCCTCATTTGTGCTTCTCTCAAAAAAAAAAAAAACATGGTGGAAAACAAAGGCAAAGATTTGGATTAGTAGGTCACTTCTATTGCTCTTTTTTTTTTTACAAACTCATCTGCTGTATAAATCACACGGGTATCATTAGAATCAACCCTGAGGAGTTTTCTGGTGTGCCGTATTAAGTGAGTGTGTGCCTTTGGATAAGCTGGCTTGTGACTTTCAAGCAGATGTTTTTTTTTTTTTTTTTTTCTTCAACATCCAATCAAATGAAGCATAATATATTATGCTCTGATGCCTTGTGGCCTGTAAAACCTCAACTTCATTTAAATAATTCATTCCAGACTTAGGAGATAGCTCGTCTTTGAGAGGAGGCTCAAAGAGATAAATTCAATATCTTGGTGGATTGTTATTCTTGAAAAGCAGCAGCAAATAACTCCATTCAACATCCCATTACTGAACACATTATTAGGTGCCAGGAAACCAAAAAGCTTCGACAATAAATGCTGATTGTCACTGTTTGCTTTGGAGTCAAGGGTTTGTCAGGGATTTTTTTTTAGGTTCACGGCAAAACTGAGTGAAACAGGTTTGGATTCAAAGAGGACGTGATTAAAGAGAATAAGAGATGAGAATGCCAGCAAATTCTGGGCTGTCAGAAAATGTTGAATCATTTAATAATCTTCAACATGACACGGAGATCTGCCTCAATGAAACATCACATAACGAATGGGGAATGGGGGTGAAGGCAAAGATCGGAAGCATTTGTCTTCTACTTGCATTTTGTGTGTTGGCTTTAAAACAATACAGTAAAGCTGTGGCTGTCCATACCGTGAATTAAACAAACTTGGCAGATTTATTTTATTTTTTTGTCTGGATGGCTTTCTTTAGCTCAGAGCTCACTTGTCAAAGGACTTATCCGTGCTTACCATTCTCCACCCCGTCCATTTTCCTCTTGTTTCTTTTCAATCTCATCTCTTCCTTCTGTCTTTCCTCTTATCCTTCATGATCCCCTCTCCACTTCAGCTGCACTCAGTGAACCATTTCTATCCAACAGTATCAATTCGCTCCCCCGCTCCAGGAACAGGAACTGCCCACCACTATTATGTCATTCAACACCTGTACTTAAATAGTGTTGAGATCCACAGAAGAGGCCTGGGGAGACGGGACCTCAACAAAACCTCCAACTCTGGAGTCTCCTCTTCTAAATCTAGTTTTCTGTTAACACCGTCGACACACAGTGCCTTGAACAAGTATTCGTACCACCTAAGCAATTCTACATTTTGTCGTCTAACACCCGACAAAAGATGTTATTGTCGGCAACATTTTGATCTCAAAGAGAAGGTTTTGCCTCAAGTCCAGCTAAATAAGGCTCAGTTGGGTTTTGACAGAAGAGAGATTACAATTTTTGGCAAAATGTCTATTAAAACAAATGTGTTTTTTGTTTTGTTTTGTTTTTTATTAAAAAAACCCTGTATTTTTATTTTTATTTAACATTTTCAATTGAATAAACATGCTAAACTTTTGTGAAAGAGATGATAAATACACTTTCCTCTGTAAAGTCTTGATATTTATAGACAAATATGTAAAAAAAAAACATTTTTAAAGTAATGAC
Source organism: Gambusia affinis (assembly GCF_019740435.1). Lineage (NCBI taxonomy): Eukaryota > Metazoa > Chordata > Actinopteri > Cyprinodontiformes > Poeciliidae > Gambusia > Gambusia affinis. The sequence goes on from NC_057876.1 coordinate 8,260,347, forward strand.
AAAAAATATGATAAAATACAGTACTGGTACTTTTAGTGTTAATGTGGAAATTTAGTGCAATTTCCCCATTAAAAACTATTACAATTTTCTTTTATTATTATTTGTATTTAAAAACATTAGTTGACCTACTGTCAAAGTTATTGCGGCCACAAGTGTGTGCTATCCATACAAGTGTGTGTTGGTTTTGATGGCTGCAAAACCAACACAGGGTAGCACAGAGTTATTAAGTGGAAAGAAACATTTTTCATTGTTTTATTTAATTTATTTTATTTAAGACAAAAAAGGTGGCCATTTGTATCAATCAATAGTTTGTTGAACCAATATGATACAGTTACACCTGCAAGTTTTCTGTTGCCTGTCGATAACAGTTTCACAAATTTAGAGGCTGAAATCTTCTATGGAAAATAGTTCAGGCCAGTCAAATTGTATAAAATGAATATGTGAACATCAAATTTCAAGTTATGGGCCAGATTCTTGTTTTTGTTTTGTTGTGGACTTGGACTAAACCATCATAACACATGTATATAATTGATGTAAACATTCAGCTCCTGCTGTATGTTTAGTATTCTTGATTAAAGTCTGTCCCAGTCAAATCTTCTGCATTAGCAGATATTCTTCCAGCATTGCCTTTTATAGGTTCAATCCATCTTTGTGAGCAGCATGATGCTTACTGCTTCACTGTGGTTGACGAGGTGCTGTGTTGGCCTCTGACTATAATATGACAAAATGTGAAATGTAGAAAGATCATAAACATGCTTGTGAGGCACTCAAAGTTTGACACACTAAAATGTCCTTATAAACCTATTTTTAAGATTCCCACTAATATCTTTTAGCCCACAAAAACTTAGTGGGTTTGAAAAGCACCCTAAACAGTCACAGCTTTATGCAGATAATATGTGATTAAAAGCTTTTGGGAAATATAATTTGTGTCATTTTAGCAAAACCAGACAAATCTCATCTGCTTAAAGGATCAGAAAAGCGCCTAAAGGACTTCTTTAGGCCTCTATGTTCCCCCGCATCGATAGTTCAATTAAATAATGATTTTAAAAAATGAAAGCCTAACCCAAAGCTCCTCCCTTCAACCTTACTTTTCAACTCAAAATTGGTGTCATAATGACCTAGAGCGACCACTTCATCAAGAGCTGCCATCTTCGGAGAGTAAGTCAAAAGGCTATTTCTGTAATGACCCAGATTTTCAGGTGAGTCTTGATCTGTGGCATTGTAATGAGCAGCAGCAAATCAAAGAGAGCACATCAAGTCAAATGTGCCATCTTTCCTTCCCAATTTTCACTACTTATTTTCTCTTCGGATTTCAATCAGATTTGAATAATCAATCAGGGTTTGTGCAAAAAGGATGCGTCCTGTCCTTTAAACTGAATTGCTACACCTAAGAAACAAAACCCCCTCACCTAATTTTCTCTCTTGGTGGTGTTGCCAGATAAATATCAAGTCAATTTCCTAGAGCCTGTTCTCAGAAAAAGATGTAGCATGATGATGGTATCACTGGAAGAAAGCTATAATAGTTTGAGATGGCTCCTTTTGGTAAGAATATGGGCACAGATGGGCCCTGAGCTTGATAAAGTAATTTCTCTCTTCTCAAAGTCTATCAGGAGGCTTTGCCAAGATGGCAAGAGATATAAATAACCAACAGTCAGGAGCAGGTCTACGTTTAAGCTCCAAAATAAATCGAAGACAGCCCTATTAGGAAGGGAGGGTTTACAATGTTGTAAAGGAAAGTCTTCGACTTTGAAAAATGTCAAAATTGTGTTCCTCCGAGTAGGTTTTGATTTATATGTTACTCATTAACTGTACACAGCCTTTGGTTTTAAAAAGAATAACGTTTCACAAGCATTCTTTAACACAAACGGGAACCTCATCTACTCCCTCTACAAGCTGTACGCACACAGAGAACAAGACAAAGAGCGCATGCAGGCAGAGAATAAAAAGCCTTATCTGATGCTCTCCAGGGTGTTGTAACTATAGCTGTGGGGTGAGTAAGAAAAGGGTGCCTTGCTCTGGAGCACTTCAGCTGTTCAGTGTTCATCATGCCCCGCCATTTCTCAGACACTCACATTTTTTCCTGCCGGGCTTGGAAACCAACCACCTCTGGTCACAAGACACCATTCCGGTCTCTGAGCTGAACCCACAACAGCGACCTTCTAAACAGTAGAAGACACAATGGCTGCAGAAACATTTAATCGCATTCATATTGAACTCAGGGCCCACTCAGAGTCTCCTGTAAGTGGGTGGAAAGACGGTTCATGTTCAGATATCAAGGACATTCCTCCAGATTTAGTCAGAAATTTAGAGAATATAATTCCCTGAGGTGGGAATTATATTTGTTTTACTGTCACAAACATTAGATTAGGATTTTTTTTTTTTAATTAATAACATTAAACCCTAAGTTATGTATTTTTTATTATTTCTACTTTACAAAATCGACATAAACTTCAGATTATAAAATTGCATAGCAGACTCTAGGGCTGTAACTATTCTTCGAATGATTACTAACATTTCTTGAGGTAAATTATTTGCCTGAAAGCTTTGTTAAATTATGGTTTATGTTACTATTAAGAGCACTGTGTTCATGCTGGGTGATTATTTGTGTTGTGCAACGCTCTTACTTCTGCCTATGAATTGTTGACAAATGCTAAATGCTAGCATAACATTTCCAATTTTCAAGTTCAGGAAGATTCTGTCTTCCAGCTGTAACAGGGAGGTTTTGCACAGAGTTGGAAATGGAAAGAAAACAAAAAAAAAAGAAAACTGTGCAAGGTGAAGGTGGTCACTATAAAACTGAGACACTTTCAGCAAGATTTTAAATCCAGACAGAAGAAAGTGTCTCTGGCCATTTATTAATTGCAAGTCAGGAAACAGTGACGCAAATGCTGCCAGCAGCAGCAGCTATGGGAGGGATGCAGTAAATGAGTGGCTATTGTGTTGGGTGCAAAGCATTAGCAAAGCATTTTAAGACAGAGAGCATTCAAGTTACATTAGAATAAAACATACATGTTTTAATATGAACTTCTTTCCTTCATGTCAAGGAGTTAGGTCGCCTACAGGAAACGTGTCCTTTGTCCATATTTTTAGGTTTCACTAATATGTCACAAAGGTGATGTTTGCAGTGCTCCAGTGCTGTAGTTAGGCTTAATAAAACCTTAATAATACCAAAAATAGTTTGGTTTTTTTAACATCCAGCCAGTTAGCTTAAAGTAAAAGTTCCTTTGCATTATTTACAAGTTACCTTGAGAATACATTTAACAGAGATTTAGTTTAAAAAGTAAAAAAAAAAAAAAAAAAAAAAAAAAAAAATCCCTAAAATAACTGATTTTTGTTCTCTAAGTATGTAAAAGCCAAAGCAGAAGAACAGAAGGGTTATCTGCTGGCCAACTAGCTGCATCCGAAAAAAAAGTTTCTGTATGCGGTAATAAATGTACGCATGGGAGAAAAAGGAAGGATCTCTATTAATCTGTGGCATTACCACCGTCATTCCACGCTCTCCATCACCAGCAGCATGTGCTCTGTGAGATCTAAAATATTTAAATCTGTAATCTGTCAGCATTATGCGACGAACACATGCCTGCAAGTCTGGTGTCCTATCCGTCATTTTGCCTTCCACTTTGCATGGCCCCACATCCATCACCAGGACCCGACATGGCCTTTTGTCGTTCCGGCTGGGAGAGACTTAGAAGGCCAGCGTCTGGGATTTCTCAACAGCAGAACAGACATGAAAGCCGGACCCAAGAGAAAAATTAAGGCAAATGGGTGAAATTGAAAAACAAGGAGAAGAGAGAAAAGGAAGCAAGCTGCGGCAGTGTGGAGAAGCTTTTAATTGTTTCCCCGGTGAATTTGACCCAGTGACTAGAGGAGTGCTCCCTTGTTCTTCTGTTATGGGATAAACCAGAACTCAGTATTGACCAGATGGCACAGATTCATATTTTTTGCAGAATGTAGCCTTAAAAGTGGACCCTCGGTGTTGTGTCAGCTAACGCATGGCTGCATTAGCGTCTTACAAACAGACCCTCTTCCACCTTTATTACTCACACTGTTTTATCCTCCCAAAACTCTGACTTAAAAATCAAGACTGAATAAATGAAATGGGATTAAAGCCTGAACGACAGTGACCCATATATAAATATTAGGCTGATGGAAAACACTCCAACGTAGCCCATTTAGCCAGCTCCATGTCATGTCTTCATACGACAGGCTTTTACTAAGCTCCTTAAGAGTCTGCCCCAGGGGATCTATGGTAGGCTGAAGGTACTGACTCAGGCCTTATCTGCACTAATTTACCCCATGAATTAGACGGCCCCTTGTCTCCGTGTCCTGCCAGACCCACACAATAATCACTCCATGTTAAGAAAAGGGGAGAGAGAGAGGCTTTGCGATCGCTTAGAGGGATAAGAAGCCGGAGGGAATATGACAAGAGGAAGGCAAACTGTGCCACATTAGCCTCACCTGGCTAGTAACCCTCATGCCTGGAATTAAAACCTGTTGACTCCCTGTCACCTTTCAGAGTGGATTAAGTAAAACAAAAAAAAAAGGCAATTTGAATCATCCGGATTAACAAGTAATTTTTGAAAACAAACATGCAGAGCTTCACCTAGCTCTGTTTCTTTAGAAAGGGTGAACTGCTAAAGTTGTTCAATAACAGATTTGACTCCAATATCAGTTGACAAAAAAAACCCATAAGGGTTAAATAAGCTGGCAAGTCTCATGCAGATGTTTTTAAGGCTCATTCATTTAAGTGAAATCCGTGAGATCTTGTTTGTGTTTGTAACCTTGTGTTAAAATTTTTAGGGTTTTAGTTCGGCTGCACCACGACATTCCTTTTAAGGATCAACAGTTTACTCTCGGGCATAATAGCTGATAATAAAGGGCTCACTGTCAACGGTCCTTTCAAAAGAAAAAAAAAAAAGAAGGATAAAAATTTTGACAATTTTTCACCATTGATTCGGCACAATTTTCCCCTTTCTTGTGGCCTCAGAGTAATAAACTCCTTGTAGAATAAACACAATTTTCTCCAAATAAGCCAATTTTTGTATTTCTTTCTCTGCTCATTGTTTAACAAATGCCAAATATAAAACATTGTTACTCATACACTTACACCTCCCCCTCCCTTGAGGGGAATTATGAATCAATATCTAACAAATTGCGATACATTAAACTAAGCACTCCAGAGCACCAAAGTAGAAAATCTATAAAGGAAACAGTTTTCCTTATTCTTATAGTTGTTAAAAATGCTTATTACACAAAGCATCCAAACACACACACACAAAAAAAATGATTCCACTAGTCTTGGGGTTTGGAATGAAACACAAGGGAAACAGCATTTGGTTAGATTGCGCAGCAGAAACATGAAATGTTACAATTTCCTTTTCAGCTCCAGCTGACCACGCGAGGATGTGATCGACGGATGTGCCCATTCCTCAACAAACCAAGAGTTCCCCAACCCTTACAGGGACATTTGCTATAAAAGTACAGTGGCAGAAAGAGACTGTATTGATCGCTGCAGCTTGCAGTCTGCATGTGTGGAGTGACCCACTGAGCCAAGACTTGGATCTCCCTCAGAGAGCCGCACTCACAGCAGACCGGAGAAAATGTTGGTCTCTTAAAACGGCGATTAAAGCAAAGTGCTAAAATTTAAGAAGGACGGAGAAATTTATACACCCTCACCGAGAAGATCTTCAGCAGATGGAGGATGAATTTAGGGAAGGTTTGTTGATGAATAAGCTGAGTCAGATATTAAATGAACTGATTTAATTAGAACGTTAATGTAGCTTTCTGAAACCTTGTTTGCGCTTTATTGGAGAAGAGGGTGTCCTTCAGAAACTACTGCGTGGACAAAAATACCAGTCGCTGATTAAAGCAATAGACAGCAGTGAATGTCAGAGCGACATCTGAAAAGCAGTGTGTGATGAAATCACACTTATGAGAAACTCAAATCCGCTTACTAAGATGGAATTTTTCTCCACAATCTGACCAACTTTCTGTACAAAATTTTATTTCTAAATGACTGGGAGAAAGTCCAACTTTGTTTAAAAAAAAAAGAAGAAGAATTAAACAAACTGCAACCCAGTTTGCTGTGCTGTTATGAGTATTTATTATTGTTTATATTAAAAACAGGGTACTTTGCCTCTGAACTGTTGAAATCTTTATAAATGAACCATATTATTAGATAATATTTAAATGGCAAAAATATGAGTTGCGCTGTATTATAAACATATACTTTAACTGAAGGTTATATAGTTTTGTGGTTGAGTAAACATTAAAAATAATTAAGATTTTAACACTGAACAAGTTTATTTTTTTTTTCGTCCACTGTCAGACATTGCTGGCTGGAATTTCCGGGTGAACTATAAATTCTTGTTTTAGATTGTTGCTTGTTTTGTAAAGCTATTTTTTTTAAGCTCCGTGTCATTCCTCCCACATCATGTTGCATTTTGTCAGGAAACTTTGCCCCTCCAAATCAAAACAGAGGAAAACAGAATATTACCTTCTAAATGTAGAAGAGTATGGTGGTAAATCCATGTATTTTCAACTGAATCACAGTGATTAAGTATGCTAAATGACCTCTACTTGTAGCGTACTTAACAAATCCAGAGGAATCCAGAGCATTGTAGACTATATTCAGTAATTCACCCATTAACACACACACTCTCATGTGATTAGCTACATTGTAGCTACAGCTGCCGTGGGGCAGACTGGCAGAAGGCGACGCTGCCGTGCCATCAGTGCCACCAGGCCCTCTGACCACCAAAAGGAAGCAAGTGGGTGAAGGGTCTTGCCCAAGGACACAATGACTGAGATGCACAGAGTGGAGGCTCCAACTGGCAACCCACTGGTTACAGGATAAAGTCCAATGTCCATTGCCCCTAAATATGTTTAAACCAAACTAAACCTTAAGCACCGGTGAAACAAAAAGGTGAACGAAGGCAACCAACCAAGCCATGTGGACTTTGTTGTCTGTACATAATTCAGCACCTCACAAATGCATCACTGAGGCTTTAAGGCACTTTGAATAAATCCGAAACGAACCAGCAGCGTTTAATGCCCAGGTCCTGGTAGCCTTAAGTGTCTCATGAGCACACAGTCACAGCAACACCAAAGTGCAACCATTTCTTTAAGTAAAGCAGGGCAAACATAAACAAACATGCACACATTGCCTCAGTGAATTGATTCTTGCACCAGAGGAAATGGTCTTTTCTTTGTTCTGAGGATGACATGAATGAATGAGCTCGGCTTTATCACAAACTAAGCATATGTAAGCCTACAGGACAGCTTTGCCTCAGAGAGTCTGTGGTTTCGTGAACTGCCTTCCTGTTGATGTTTCTCTCTGTGTGATTTATTTTCATGTCATTTTTTACTTTTTTATTTTCTAAAGTGGTGCTATCAAAAGTAGCCCCTCACTGCGGCTGCGTGTCTGGCTACATCTCTGATTTGAACCCAGCGTGCTCCGGCTGTGTGTTATTGAGTGTAAATAGCCTAATTAATAAATAATTAATAAGTGGATAACTTCTGGCAGACACTGAGCGGAGACATACTGTGTGACATCTGCTTTGTAGTTAGAAAGGCGATGTCCAAAAGAATCTTGTTTACTAAGCAGACATTGGTCTTTGGCAGACAAACCTGTTAGTCAGGGGAGATGTTTTTGGGCCATGAACAATGTAATATCGCTGTTAAATATGTTATGTGCAGCAGGCTTGAGGCATTTCTTTGTGCCGGAGGCCAAAATCACTTTGTTAGTCACACAAAGATCCCTCCATCTTTTCAACAGTTTAAACAGTTATGTCTGATACATTATTAATAATGGCACCAGAGAGGAGTTCCTCTGTGTTTTTCAAGAAATTTTGTCACAATAGGTGTGATCCGATGATGACAGAGGCACATCCTCATGGGCAAATATGAAGAGACAAGTTGATCCCTCCTGCATTAGTCATGGCACAGCCACGTCTTGTGAAGGACAAGTGAGGTGTTCGGCTTGACTGTGCATTAAGTTTCATTTAATTTTCACTTGCAACTTTGCCTTTTAATCACCATGAATTTGCATGACCAAAGTATTAAAAAATGCGTGGGACAGATGCACACACATTTACTGTCCGAGGCTTAATCTCAGACTGAAAAATGTAGAAAATGCTTAACTTTAACTTGAGTAAATGTATTGAGAGGGAAAAATCAGACGTTAAGAAATAAGGTCAGTGGCACAAATATTGGTTGCTCAAAGAACCTACTGAAAATAAATTAACTTGAAGCAATTTAAATGGGTTATTTTATTTTATTTTATTTTTTATTTTTAAAGCTGATCAGAGGGTGGAGGGATGTGTAATTATGATTATTTTGTTTCCTTGAGATCAACAGAAACTATCTACATGTCTGAAATGTTTTGAAGTGACACAGAGAAAAATCATTCTCTCTTCTTCTAGAGCAAAATCTGAATGTGTTGAATTTGCTAAACTCTTCTCTTAAACGCTTTAACTGGAACTGTGGAAAAAAATTTTTACAACAAACTTTTTGACAACAAACACTCCAGGTAGTATAAAACAAATGAGAGACATCAAGAAAAAGCAGTTCACACCCACTGGTAAAGATTTGGAGCGAATCCGTGACGCTCTGGGTCTGTTT